>NC_133592.1:10643196-11244204 GCF_964106895.1 Numenius arquata
TTGAATCCCAGAGCTGCAATGGCAGCCCCCGGTTTGCCAGCGAAAACACATTCTTCATGGCTAGAGAAACGCACGTCCGTGCTTGAACCTGCGCAAAATTTTCCGTACGAGTATTTTAATCACAGCTAATCTGCTCTCGTGCTTCGGTTACTCTCCTCGGAAGCTCCTGTTACTGGGCTGAAGTAACAAGGGGGTTTTTATTATCTCCATTCCCGGTGTAACACATTGATGACATTAAATGGAGGCGTTTGAGTAATTCAGCTATTCAACAATATTTTTTAATCACGGAAATCTCAGTTTTTGCAATCAATCCTCTTACCCTTGCTTTCTCTTGGATTGATGTAGCTGTTACTTTGGGGACTGGAATCTCAGGAGTTATCTTTTGAGTAGACAAGTGATTGATTTTAGGCATTAGACATTCACTGAGACGTTATAAACATTAGCCTTTTCTTCCTTCTACTTTGAAGCGACCTAAAGCCTTCGCCAAACAGGTTAGTTGCTTCAAGGAATTACCAAAAACGTCTTTATACTTTCTTTGACATAATATTTTTAAAGAGAGCGGGGTGGGCAGCTTGCTCTCTGGAGTAGCCTTTCCTCCTCCCCGTACGCGCACAACTCTCATTATACTCGTAGGAGAACTACATGTGCATCGAGGAGAAAAATAGGTCCCATGTGTCAGAGCTGTCAGGAATTTTTTCTTCCACTACATTGCTTTGCTTTCTTTCTACCTACAGGAACTTTGCAGTTTTTGCACCTTGTTATCCGCTGCCTGTCAAATGTCACGTTTTCTAATTCCTTATTCTCCGAGCTGCCGCGATGCTGCGAAGGTTTCGGCAGGATTTCTCGGCGGTGTTGGGTGTTGCTCCGGGAAAAAAAAAAACAAACTGTGCGCCGCAAGACAGAATTTCAGCTTTAGTAATAGGGAGAGGAGAAGTCAGTAACGTAAGCAAATCCGATGTTATTTTTCTAATTTGGTCTCCCTGAAATTATACACCTTTCTGATGTCTGCCCGGCGTCTGACGTGCACAGCAGAGCTTCGCCCCCCTTTCCCCTTTGTTTAAAAATGTGACACACAAAAATCTAAGCTATAAATAAAAATCATCTCTCCTAGAATGTTTTAAAAGCTATTTAAAACATTAATGTAAATAAAAACCAAGCTGGTGTTTATTCAGCGTCTTTGCCCTCGTAAGAACATTAGGGGTCTTTTCAGATATAATGTATTTATGTAGGTGAGCTAGAGAGAACTTTCAAAAAAATATTTGGCTTAGTCAGGATCTAGATTCAGTAGGAAAAATGAAGCTTGACAGAGAAGGAGAAATATCTCCCTGGGAGTGGAGGGTCAGTAAGTGCATTTAGTAATGCCCAGTGTTTTAAATATTTATTTTTTTTAAATAAATATGGAGTAGTTTAAGGCCAAGCTTTCTCTTTATTGTCAGTTTTCTCCATTTTGCTTAAAACTTTCATTAATCTGGCACAACTTTTCATATTTTTCTCTCTCTCGCTTTCTTTGCTTTTCTTTCTTTGCCTTCTCTTGCTTTTCTTTGGGCAAGGTACAGTAGGATTTATTAAAAAAAAATATAGTAGCTCTAATTGTTGGCGTTGATGTAGTTAGTTCCATGCCTTTGGTTGCTAGTCCCTTCCCCCGCTGCTGACCTTGGTAGGCAAAAACGCAGTGGTTACTTTTCTAGTTTCTTTGTCCATTTTTTGCTGATTTGACCCCAGATTTTTGGGAACCAGGTGGTGGCCGTGTAAGCTCCTTCTCTCTTTTTCAGCCATAGCTGCATTTGCCTATGGAGAGTTGAAACCACCATATTTCCAGTTAAACCCACTACGTGACTAGAAGAATTGATCTCAATTGGGATGGGAGATATTAGAAAAAAAAATAATCAGTCCTTAATAGCATTAACCGGTGTTTGGACTCTAGATATTTGGGGATGGGACACAAGCTGTTGTTTATTAAATCCCTACTGTGTTTTGAGCACTGCGTTAGTATGACTTAATCCTGCTTTTTATGTCTGTTTTAATAATAAGCTTTTACACTTAACTACTGAGCTTCAAAATCCATTCTGAAACGTGGCTGGAATTTTACTGGGGAGGGCAGTGAAGGTCCTGTCCTGCCTGTGGTGGTGAGATTGTAGGGGCAGAACCTGGACCTGCTCATCCGTGTGCTGCTGGCAGCGCTGGTGCCCCTTTTTTTTTAATAAACTGGTGCTAAATGAATGGGATAAATTAACTTCTGAATTTCTGCGAGTAATCGATGGCAGCGGAGCTTTGCTTCGTGGAAACACTCCGTGTTCCTGGACAAGGAACTTTGGCAGTAATCAGGGCGAGTAGCAGAATTCTAGATGGCGAAGTGGCTGGAGGGAATCAAGCTAACAGAAAAATCAATACAATTTCCAGCCCTTAATCATTGCTCGCAAAGGTGAGGGGTCACCCCCTCGGTAATAGTGCTAATTGATACGGAGAGAGGCTGCATTAACATTTTGCAAGTAAGCTTTATTTAAAGTGAAGTAAATCTAATGGGAGATTTTATGGAAACACAGCAGTTTCGTACATATAAAATTTTCTCTTTTTTTTTTTTGTACGATACATAGCGTACGTACTGTTTTAAGACACTGTCTTTTAAATGCTGAGTATTTGATTGTCAGGCAGGGAATGGCAGATGGGAATCCTGCTGCCTCCAGAATAGGAATCTACTGGCTCATACCTGGGTGCCTGCAGCATCCACCCTCCACAAATTTAATGTCTTTAAGCCGTGCTTAGATCCCATCCATTTTTGGTGTTTTTTATCGAAAAGTGAAATGTGTGTTACGCTCACACCATGCTCTTATATATGAGATTTCCTTTAGCAAATGCTTATTGGAAAAAACATATCCTTTAATAAATCTCACCTTGGCTGTGACATATAGAAGACAGTGGATGTTGGGATGGCACCAGCAGCCCGTCGTTTGCATCACTCTGGGCTTTAATTCCGTGGCTACAAACGAGCGCAGTGATGAACAGCCTGATGGGCACAGAGCATGGTGTAGCTCATGAGGCAACATGGGTTTTACATCTTCTTAACACAGTGATCGTTTTTTCCCAGTCAGCTTTTACTCCCTGTAGTTCATTCTGATGCTTTATCAACGCCTAGAAAGCCCAATGTTGTTTTCTCAGGTTTGATACCCAAAACTTGTGTAAGAAAGTAGACGATGAAAAAAAAATGGCTTGATACCTTGCCAATCCAGCTTTTTGAAATCATTTTGAAATGATTTCAATTAGTTTTCACTAACATAAAAATTTAAAACTATAGTTTTTTGTATCTTGGAGCAAAAAAAGCCAGTGGCGTAACTTCAGCAATGCTTTTTCCCTTCATCTGTTTTTCTACTTCTCCCTTTTCTCTCGAGGCACGGCTTTAGAAATTCCAGGAAGAAAGGGTGGATGGGAGGGTGTGCAGACGTGTTTCCCTGCATCAGGGATATTTTTAAAATCTGTGGTTTGGACTTGTGTTAACGAATCTTGACAAATCAGTGCATTTCAATCCAGAGAAATAATCAGATTACAAGCAAAATTATTTTACTGGGGGAAAATTACCACAACTGTCTCTTTTAAACAGTGATTAAAAACTGGGAGCAAAGTTTAATTTTAAGACTCGGGTCGTTACAATGTAAAAAACCTCTTGTGATGAAGGCTAGAATCTTGTTTCCTGCATTTTAATCACCCGTCATGTAACTTTAGATGAGTTAAATCAATATCCAAAATCCTATATTGCAGTGTAATTTAATTAGAATTGTAAATAATTTGGTCCAAATGATAATTCATTGTCGGTGCATTAATGTATGTGCACGTATGAAGATTTTCTTTAACTAAAGGTTCTTTAACTGAACCAACCCCTTTCTGTTCAGAAGGAGCTCTGGGAATTCAATTAGCTCACAGGATAATTTTGTTCTGTATCTTCTCTGTCAGCAGCTTGCAGCCTTTCTCCAAAATATGTGAAAATCTACTGTTCCTGTTAACATCTGCCACTTAACGTTTCACATGTGCTGCTATGTTATAAATAATTTATTATATCTGTATATTTTTATTTCCCTGTAACGATTATATGCAGGGGATTATACTGGGAAGGTGCTACGTGGAGCGGAAGCGGAGGGGGGGTGTTTTCTACATTCTGTACTGGTGTTGTAGGGCATAAATCCCAATCCAAAAGGTGTCCGTAGCCATCTTTTAATTTTCTTTTCAAGTGATATTTTAATTGACTCCTGATAGCTTTGAATTCTCTTCTAAAATATCATATATTATTGATAATCTTTTTATTCCACAGCGTTCCGTTGGCAGTCCTGTAGCTGTTTCCCAGTTGACTAAAAGAAAGAGCTTCTTAATGTTGAAGCTGCTGTGGTTTTCAGAGATTATTTATTGCGATGATCAGGTTTTTCTTTGGGGTGTTCCATGTTTAACCTAATTGCTTTTTAGTTTGAAACCAGGGTTTAAAATTATTACAGTTCCTACAAAGGAAAAATTTCATTCATCCTTTTCCCTTGCCTCATAAAACTATTTAAGAAACCACAAAGAGTTGGCCAAGAACTCTGAAATGATAAAATTCATTGCGAGATTAGAGAATTCGTCCAAATCTACGTGTTGATTTTTAATACTGCTAAATTAGATCCACCTTTTTGTATTTACAAAGAGAAATCTTACCCACCAAAGCCATTGCCGTAAATCACTTTCCGTCCGTCTGGCCAACACCTGATTGCACATGCTGTCACGGGAAGGTTTCAGCACTGTTCTTTATTATTTAATGATTCAAAAACTTCTTTTTTTTTTTTTTTTTACCTGCTCCCAAGGGTCAAAAGATTTATAGTCCTTTGGGGGCCGGTGGAGCTGCAATATTTCCTTTCACAGTCGCTGCTGCTCCAATTGCGAATGGTACTTGCAGGGGAACTAATATTATTTCCTCCTCCTACACTTTTCCTTTTCCTGAAGCCATCAGATAACCGTGTGTTTGTTCTTCTGTGCTCTTACAATGCGCTCCCCGACTCTGCTTTTTCCACTGGTCGGATTCTCTTTCAGTTTTCACATGCTTCTTGTTTGGGGGGGACGCCGGAGTGAGGGGGGGGATTCAGTTTAGAGATCATGCTCCCTCTTTATCCTAAAATCTTTATTTCCTGTGCCTCGCTCTTTTGCAAAGAGCCTGTGGGAGAAAGCTGGCTGCAGTAGCCTTAAAAAACTTCATGGAATTAAAAAAAATCACTACGAGTTTGTCCTTATAGATGAGATTTTTTTCTTTTTTTTTTTTTTAGTATGTCGCATGTGATATTGGAAATTTATGAGGCTTTTTTCCCTACACTTGAAAATTGGGAATCCGACGAGCACAATAATAGTTGTCTTTTATTATTGTCTTTAATGATACACCTAGAGAGCTTTGCATTAAGTCATCTTCAGCATTTGAATCAAATAATAGTGCTTTTCTCTATATATAGTTTTTGCAGATAATATGCTAGAAATATTTACAGCAGTGGAATCCTTTACATTATTTAGCTTCTGGACACGATCATCAAATATTTTAGCAATCCTCCGAAGATTCGTGTTGCTTAAGATCATGTGCATCATCTTTGCATTTGATAAAGTCTTTCAAAATGAGAAAGAGGGGAAAAAAGAGAATGGAAAAAAATAGGAAGAAAAGTAATATAAACTTTGATGTGCAACTTGGAGATTACCCCTGGGAACAAAGTGTCATCTCTTGAAAAACCTCGGGAGATCAATAAAATTATGCAGACTCGAACAGCTTGGGTGAAGCCTTTTTAGGAAAATAAGTGCAAAAGAAATCTTTGTTATGGCTGAACAATTGACGAGACTTTCCTTAAAATATCTTTAAATATAATACAAATGGTTGAACACAAAAATCCATCATCCTTAAACTGAGATGACTTCGCATGCGCCTGAGTGCGAGTGAGACTGTGTAGTACTTCATTTTGGAATATAGGAAATATTTTGTCTGTAATAAGGAAAAAAAAATTAACATCATATTCCATGTTTTCATAAAGGAATGAGCTTTCCCAAAAAGTAATTGTGAATTCAGTCAGTTTTTCCCCTTCTGCATCATCAAGAAACATTTTTATTAGGATCCACAATCTCATATATTTGTCTGATACTGTTTTACTATTCTTCGTAGTTATATTTTCTAACTTGTGAGTGGTGGTGCCACATAATCCTCATTTATTTTTATTATTTTAACACTCTCAAGATGTGTTCTATTCTCCTGCTGTTCCACGAGCAACTCTCCTTCCGTTGCGTCGTGACACTGATCCAACCAAAACCTCGCTCTTGCAATCTTTTTAAATTGATTTGGGTTTGAAAAACTGGACTCCTAAATACTGCTTTGGGTAATTGGATGACATAAAAAGCATAACTTATTAAAGAATTCCCTCCCTTATTTTGTTACACTAATTTATAGAATTTAATGTGTTTTTTCCTGTGGATTTTTTCCCCCCCGCTTATAAATTTAAGCGTTAGTATGTGGTACGGACTCAATTTCCTCATAGCTTTTATGGATTTAATTACATTTGGGGGCTTAATTTGGTTTAAAAAATCCTGGTTTCCACACTTGTGGAAGCTGAAGAAAATCAATTTTTCGCAGTTTCTGCTCCTTGTCCAAACTACCGAGGGGTACAATGAGACTTTCCAAAATCCCACTCAACCTTTACCCTGTTTTTTACTGTCTCCAGCGTACGCGAGTTTATAAGCAGATACACAACAGTGTATAACCAGGCTGTGAGATATGTGTGAAAGTGGCTTTGCCATTACGAGTATGATTTGAAATATTATTTAAAGCAAATATCTGGGATCTTGGATGTGAAAACCCGTGCCTGAAGTTTTCAGCCTTTGATTCGCTTTCCTTTGGGAATGGCGGGGAGAGGGCTGCTTGAGGCTTGGGTAGGGAAGTGTAAATGCAAGCTCCCCCCTTGAAAAGCTGAATTCGGTTTCTATTATTTTTTTTTTTTTTTTCTTTTCCAATCCACTGTGGGTACCAGAAAAGCTTTATATTGCTGTTCCAGCCTTTGCTAAGCTCCTGAACGAGCGGAGAAGTCTGTAGCTCAGGTAATGCCCAGAGTTCATGAAAACTCAAGAGTTTTTAAAGTTGTTTTGGATATTGGTTTTCCAGCAGTAAACTGTTTTCTGCTTCTGGTAATTCTGTTGGTTGTTTCAGGCAGACTTTTTATTTTAATTCTTACACACGGTATTAAATAAAAAGCACATATGCCTTATTTTCAAGCTCTGAGAAGCTCAGCCTCTGGTCCGGGTGGCATCAGGACCGGCCGCATCCCCCGGCTTTGGGCAGGTACCGCTGGAAACGCCACCCTGCCCCTGCCCTCCCCGCTTGTTTTTGCATTGTTCTGGAAGGTGGCAACAAATCCCAGACTCTTTCAAATCCCAGAAGCTGTTCTGATACCACATCACGAAATTTCACAGTGAGTTTATTCTTTTTCTTCCCCGCCCCTCCCTCCCTTCTTTTTTGAGAAGCAGGCAGCAAGTGGTACACTGGGATACTGGGAAAAATACTCAGCATCCTATCCATTATGCATGGCAAGTGTCCTTCATGCTGGGGGACGCATCAGCGATTCCCGAGCTTTCAGCAGCTCCTCCTGTGGTCCCACTCCTGCCCGTCTGTCACGCAGGCTGCCAAGGTTGCCCCATCCCTCTTTCATTCGATATGGGCTGAGAATGACAGGCAGGGGAGCGAGGGCCATGGCAGCCGCCGGCGCAGCGGCGGCCGGGCGGCCGGGCTCCGAGTACAGCTGCTGAAAGCTGTCAGGATCTTGCCAGGTCATCCCCTAAATGAAGATCTTCCATCCTGGTCTTTTTCTCCATGGCTGGAGACTTTTTCCAAATCCACCACGTGTTTTTTCCAGAAGCCCCGAACAGAAGTCACTGTTTGTGGGGATGAAAAGCATGGCAGAGATTGTCCCTCCTGTGCCTTCGGCAGTCAAAGGCATCTCTGTTTCGCCCTCTCCCCTTGCGCCCCGCTATTGTTCAAAGCCGCCTTCTCGGGTCCCTTTACATCGTGCTCTCACATTTTGCTTCTTTTATTATTTATTGCATGTCATCCCTTATGTTCTGGGAAGTTTCCCCCATCCCATCGGCCGGCCAGGCTCCCTCTCCGTTCCCTCATCTCCCCCCAAAACAACCCCAGACCCCGTTTCTCACGGTGCAATTTCGAGTGAGCTCTAAGATTTCCCCCACCCTTTCCCTGGTCCCGTTTGGGTCCCATTTGTTACCCTGGTAGGGCAAAGCCATCTCCTCCTCCCTTTTAAGAACAAGGAGAGTGATGGCAATAACAAACCTTTCCATGTTGCCAAGAATCTTGATATTAACTTATAAACCACTCTGTCCCCCAAAAAAGGGGAAGGAAAAAAAAAAAGGCAATTTGTGTTAATGTATGAGGGATTTATATTATTTTTTTATGTTGTAATTCAAGGCAATAGTAGCTGGTTACCTGTGTGTGGTTTCCCTCTAAACTTCTGATACGGCCACAGGACTTTTAATTGCATATGAAAAAAGCAAAACAGAAAAAACCCACCCCAAACCACCCAGTGGATGGGTCAGGACGCTACGCCTGCGTGCAGGGGTCCGATATCGGGGCAGCCCCACGGCGCGGCGTTTTCCATCCGACGGGGTGAACCCAACGCTATTCGTACCCATAAAAAGACATGTCTTGTCACGAGGCATTTCTTCATTAAACTGCGTTTATCCTGCCTCTCCCGTTCCCCCTGGAAAGTAAGCTACTATGCGAGCAGTCCTATTTTTAATAGGAACATTCATAAATAAATTAGCCTCAGGGGAGGCCGGGGAAGAGGTTACATGTGCGGTTAGAGATGAAACGGAGTTTCCTGAGGACGGGTTTATATTATTTGCCTCTTGGTTCCGTATTTCTGCGTCGCGCGAAACTCCCGACTCCTTCGGCGTCGAGGGCGGCGTGTTTTGCAGCTGGAAATCCCACTTTAAAATCCTCGCTGTCCACACAAATCGTGGGCTTTTGCTGGAAAAAAAAAAAAAACAAACCAACAAAAAAACCACAAAAAAACCCGGGGGAGGGGGGCGCTTTGTCGAGTTCTTTTCCTTCCCTGTGTGCCCCAAGGAGGTAACGCATTTCCCGATGATAAACCCAACAGGTGCCCGGGCTGTTGGGTACTGGAGCCAGTTGGCTCCTTGCCGGCCGGCGCACAGTGGCTATATTGTGTCTCTAGGTTTTTGTGTGCTTCCACGTCCTTCTGAGGGATGGTATAACCCAGTTGAAATACATACTTAAACTCCTGAGGGATTAAGTGTGTTTCCTTTGCTTTACAGTTCAGAATTTTACAGTTTCTTTGTTTGGGGGTTCTCAGATTGCTTAATGATTTTTTTTTTCTCCCCCCTCGTTTTGCCCAGATGTGTATAATAGCAGTATTTGAACCTTACTAGGTTTGCCAATTTTATTACTCGACATATGGTATATCCTTTTATTTTTGTCTAGTATATCATTCTTCTGCTGAGAAATCCCTTGGTACATGCTTTTCCCTTATTGTTCTTCAATTGTTAGGTTTGTACCTCTTCTGTTCTCCCAAATTCCGCTTTTTGCCTGTGATTCAAGGAGACAAAGTGTCAGATGTTTTGCTTCTGTCTGGAAAGTATTGTTTAAGCTGTCACTTATTGGAAGTATTACGATAGATTAATGTTAAAACACCCCTTTTCCCCACCTCCCCAGTAACCTCTTGCTTTCCAGCATAGGAGAAGGCGCTGGGTGAAGCGGGTGCTGCCGGAGCCCATCAGTCCCGGAGCACGGGGCAAATCCGGACCTACACGTGGCTTGTCCGTGATGATGCTGGAGATTCCAAGCTTCCCAGCAAGGAGTGTGAGCCCCCACGGGTCTGCTCGGCCTCTGCTGGGGGGGTTTGGGGACTCACCTTCACCCCCAGCCCAGCTTCTCGCAGGGGGGGGTGGGGGAATCACTGTTTTCTTCCACCTCTGAAGTGCTCCCAAACCCTGATCTCTCCTCTCCCGTCCTCTCACCTCGGCCACACGGAGAGGTTAGAAATGTGACTTTCTCAGGCAACTTTGCTTTCCCATAATGTAAAGACGCATCCTTTGCTCCAAGCATTATATATGTGTTTTAAAGTTGTTTAGGAGTACGTAATATTCCGTCTGAAACCCTGCGTGTGTGGCTCATCCTTACATTTTTATTATGTATTTATAGTGACCAACATTCGCAGAGAATGTGAGCAGAGATTGTTTTCCCGGTAGGCTCGGGAGCGGATTCTTTTGCGGTTTCCATCTATATAACTCAATTAAATGGCATTAGGATAGACTTACATCAGCTGAGTTCTCAGCCCGGAGTCCAAATATAATTCTTAATAATGATGGTTTTACAAGTGATTTTTCTTTATAAAATTTTATTACTGTTTTCTTCGGTGTGGTTTCTTAAGTTTTTCTTGCTTTATAGTAAAGTCTGCCTGTAAGAGAGTTCAGCCTAAGAATATTTTGTTTGAGAGCGAGTCGGAGTCTCGGAATAATTTGTAGTCTACTGAAAATATCCCCGATGTACTATTCGCATGATAACTCTTGTATGAGCTTCCCAATTCAGTTGTAAAGGCACAAATCACTCAAATCCTATAATTTGTTTCCCACGCAATGGGAATAACACACGGCTTTCTGCTGGCAAATGTTTTGCTAATGTTTGTATCTGGCTTTGGAAATTATAAATTGCTGTCTGATGCTAATTGCCGTTAATAAGAATAATAACAACCTCTCAGGTAATCTTCTCTATAATGAGGAATAAAAATAATTTCCTTAAAGCCTTGCTGATATTCGCAGTGGAGCGTGAATGGTTGTCGTGTTTCGATGTGCCTGGAGAAAAAGGGTGAAACTTTGCGTCGCAGCAAACCCAGATGACAGTCACAGATCAGACAAGCAGACCTGGTTTAGAAGAATCCTTTTGGTTTCAATTAATATAAAAAATGGGCAGAGGTTGTTGCCCAGTGTGTTTTGCCAGTAACATATGGGTATTATCCAAAATAATTCCAATAATTCCAATATCTGAAGGGAGCCTACAGGAGAGCCGGAGAGGGACTCTCTGTCAGGAGATGTAGTGACAGGACAAGGGGTAATGGTTTTAAATTGGAAGAGGGGAGATTGAGATTAGATATTAGGAGGAAATTCTTTACTGTGAGGGTGGTGAAGCACTGGAACAGGTTGCCCAGGGAAGCTGTGGCTGCCCCATCCCTGGAAGTGTTTAAGGCCAGGCTGGATGGGGCTTTGAGCAACCTGGTCTGGTGGAGGTGTCCCTGCCCATGGCAGGGGGGTTGGAACTCGATGATCTTTAAGGTCCCTTCCAACTCTAACCATTCTATGATTCTATGAAATAATTATAATATTCATGTGTTTTACTTGTAGGAAGGGGAGCTGTGTGGTGGGGTCATGGGAATTAATGGGGTACGAGTGGTGGTGTGTCCTCAGGCACCAGTACTGTCACTGCGCCCCAGGGACGGGGCTTGTGCTGCACGATATCGCCTGGATTTAGGGGAAATCTTTGCAGGAGAACACTCAGACGTAAGATTTAGGGTTTTAAATAGTTGCCCAGAGGACCCGCAGGCAATAACCCTCCTGGAGCCCAGCTTGTCTACCTCACTGGGACGAACGGCTTAAACTGGCACTGCTGGAATTCAACCACTGACTTCCCAACGAGTCCAGTTATTTGGGAGCTGATGCTCAAACCGCTGAACTATCAGCCTTAACGTAATTAATTCTTAACCTTTCACCAGAAATAGGTCGTCTAAGCTTTTGGTGGCTGAGCTTGGGTCATCCCATCGGCGGTACCTGCTGACTTTACTGCAGTGATTTCCCCAGTGTTGTTTTCTTGCCGGGCTTTTCTTTCCTACAGGCATTTAAATTAATAGCTGTGAATAAGTGTGGCTGCTTTGCTTACAAATACTCAGGAGGAGATGAGCCGTAAAGACAAGTGGTGGGGAGGCGAATAACTTTTTTTTTTTTTTTTTTTTAGCAATAATTCAGGCAAATGCGTTGTCGAGGCAGAGAACTGGAGTCCAAAGTGTATTTTAAAATAAAATAGGCCTTTCACAAAGGCACCGTACTGGGGTGTGTAACACGCAGTGTAACAGCGTGACTGTGAAATGTGGGGTTTGTGGCAGCGATAAGTGAGAAGGGCCAGGATCAGCCATTTCCTTGGCTCCAGTAAAACTTTCCGCTTTGAAATGTCTTTATTTTGCCACTAGAAAGTCACCTGGCGTGTGTTCGGGGCAGGCTGAGCACACAGAGCCATCACTGAAAGCATTCCAGCATTTCAGGAGCATCACCCAGGATCAATTTTTTACTCCTATCAGAAGAGAAAAGGGTTATTTTAGCAGGTGTTCTGGGTTTAATGTGCCGTTTGGAAGCCCTCCTGCCTACCTCTGTGACCTGGAAGGGCTTTCCCAGCTCAGATCCTTGGGGGAGCTCATCCTCAGGTGCTGCAAAAACTTGGATAACACCACAGCTCCTTCCTGGCTATTGCCACCCGGTGTGGGGTTTTTAATTGACTTGAAATGAAAAAAAAAAAAAAAAAAAAAAAAAAGAGTACCTAGAACTTTAAACACCATAATTTAATATGACCATACATCTTATACATATATAAAAATTATATTTTTAATGAGAAATGTTAGTGGCTGCATTTGGTGGGGATCTGGTTTGGGTTGCAGTTGTCTGAATTTTGGTATATATTTTTGTGTGCACATAAGTTGAAACTTGTACAAGCAGTGGTAGGGATGCACTCTGCTGGGAGACATTAAATTCCTGCCTGGGTATTGATTGGTAATGTATGGTTTCTCTTTGATAAGCTCGATGATATATTAATAACGATGCTTAGATCTCATGTGCCCTGTGACAAGGCTGGAAGGACTGGTTTCCTCTGCTGAGTGTATTCTTAGATAAGAGGGTTTTTTTTCAAATTTAACATATTTCCTTATGAGGATTCCTAACCCTGAGTGTCAATTTGTATAATTCATAAAAACTTCTGAAATATATCCAAGAAGATTCATCTCCTGTTCACAATTTCAATTTTACGAGAGGGACGACATGCTGAGAACCCGGAGTAATTCCAACCGGCGCTCTCCCCAACTGCGCCGGTTTTACGGCAGAGCTTGCAAATTGCCCAGTGAATTTATGTCTCCCCGAATCCAGCTTTTCTTCTCATTTTCAGTAAATTTCACACCCGCTGCGGTCTCCCCGAAGATCGCTCAGTAATGGACGTTTATGGGAACATTTGCAAAAATAATAGAAAACTTGCAGGTTCCTGGAAATGCCTTTGGATTTTGCTGTGATTCACTGTACCATTAGCAGCTCTCCTTTTATTTACTGATACCACCCCATCTTACACAGACTTGTGTGTGTATTTTTTTATATATATATATTTTTTATACATATATATATATATATATGGCTTTCCAAACCATGACAAACCAGTAAAATAATTGAGTTAGACTGTTTCATGAAACTTTCCAACCTGGGAGGCACGGAGATTTTTCCAGCCACAGACAGTGTCCTCGGTTGATTTGGATGAAGAAGTGATTCTCGTCCTTGCTGAGTTCTGGATTTAAGTAGGTGAGCGTGGGAATGAAAAAAAGGAACACAAAATGACTTCATCAGGACCCCTCTGTGAGCTATTATTACCTGACCTAGGTTAAAAGGCAGGAATTTTTTTGCTTTCTAGTTTCCGAGTATTATCTACTCCTGGATCAAACCTTCTCAGGCAGAAAGAACTGAAAAAAGACCTAAAAAAACCTACTTTTTTTTTTAGAGTATGACTGCGCAGTAGTGTGAAAAAGGCAAATGCAACCTTGACTCTCTCAAGCAAGGCATTTCCATGGAGGTAGGGAGCTATTAATGCCATTAGCAGACAGGCATCTGGAAAACTGCGCCGCTCTGGTCTCCTGTACGCAAGAAAAATTAATTCGAAGGGGGAACAGGTGCTAAAAAGGACTTTCTGGAGTTTGGGGGGTAACGAGGGGCCAGATTTACAAGAGGTGGTGGCTGGAAGAGCTGGGTTTGCGTGGCTGGGCAGGACAGAAGCTGGTGTGGACAAGATTAATCTATAAATATATCAAGGGGTAAGTACCAGGGAGGAAAAGGACCTGCTGAGGGTATAGAGCAGCATTGGCAAAAGAACAAATGGGCGTAAATTAGCTATGTGTAAATTTAAACTGGAAATTAGATGAAGGTTTCCAACTATCGTAAACTTTTTAGCAATTTATGAAACGGTAAACCCTTTCCTATGGCACAGATGCCTGTGTTTCAGAGGCAGCGCAGCCCCATCAGCTTTATTTAGCGCTGGGGGGGGACGTTGTTCAGGAGGGGGGGTGAGTAACTTGCTCAAGGTTTACAGCCAGCTGTTTAAAACAAAAAATCCCCATAAAAGCCTGCCGTGTTGTCTTATATTTCGATGAAATTACCAAGGAAGCGTGAAGATTGTTTAATAGATCCATTATTTGTCTGTTTATTCCTCTAATAAATATTCATTCCATTTGGATATCTTGTATTTGGGGATTTTTTTCCTATGAGTGGTCCTTTCTGAATTTAAAATGTGATATATTTGCATTAGGCACAGCAGTAGCTCTTCAAACCAGCTAAAATCTGTCTCCTTTCTTCATCCCAAAGAGCTGATAGACCTTCCTGTACCAAGAGTTATTTAAAAAGTTGAGATTTTGGAGAACCTGCCCTTTGAGGCCCTTTCTGGTTGTGCTCAGGATGGTGAGGATGGTGTTAATGGGGTTTCCACTTCTTCCACATCAATCCAGCCCTTGCTTTTGAGGAACCTCAGACCCTGGCAAAGCCCCGAGTAGAAACCCTTCTCCGAAGGTGGTCCTGATGCCTCCTTAGCAGGCGCAGTGGCTGCTGCTTGGAGAGACCCAAGTGATTGATGGTCCCACCTAATTTTAAATTGCAATTGAAGCCTATTAGTCTGTGATCGCTAATCAGAGGGAAAGTTGTTTTTTGGGGGCTTTTATTACTCATTCCACTTTGTCCATATTAGTTACAGGCATAATGTGATTGCTGTTCTGCTTTGCCGATATATAGCGTTCCCGAGGGACCCTCTTCACTAAAATCTAGATTTCTCTTTACAGCTTGACAGGTTGCTGTTACAGCCATGGAATGATTTTTAATACTTTATAGTTCTCAATGCAAAAAAAAAAAAAAAAAAACCAACAAAAAACCCGCTTTATTATTTTCATAGGTGAGGGTGACATAAATGTGAAAGTGCCTCCTGTTACTTGATATTTAATTATGAAAGCATCCGCTGGAAAAATAGCATGAGCCTGGTGTAATCAGCGCTGGGGCAGACCTGCTAATCTTTTCATTTGGTCTAGACATCAAGGATGCTTTGTACGAGTCTGGCTGCGGCCCGATAATCTAAGACCTTCTGGCCTTAAAGTTTCGGGACTCTTTATGAAGGGGGAAAAACTCCTACGTGAAACCTCTTTCGCTTTGCGTGTTCCTCTTTCGGCTGATAAATGCCTGTTTGATTAGTTCATGGCAAAGGTATTTGGATGAATGGTGGAGGCGGCTGGTGAATGCCGCGATGGCTGGGAGAGCCGCAGCCCTGAGCGCTCCCCGGCAAAACGAGGGCGCCGGGCCCGGCTCTTTTGGGTCTTTGAACTCGGATAATTCTGGTTAAACAGCGTTTCCATTTGCTGTGGTATTTTAGAAAAGATTTTTTTAATTAGTTGCGTTCCTAAAGAGATCTCTGGTCCCTGGCAGAAGTGAAGAATATGTTTCTTTGTGCTTTTTTCCCTCTTCTTTATTGTTAAATTGCAACAATCCTGCTTGCTATCTATTTTAAAACAATTTAAAGATTGTATATAAACACTAAAATAATTGCCAGTGGTCTGTTTTCCCCAATGATACTTCTTTTTCATGCATCACCATCCGGTTTTAATCTGTACCGTGGCTTGCGTTACCCCTCAGCATCTTTAATTAAGGAGCGGGTGGGAGGGCAGCAGCAGGAGAGGGAGGGAATCCCCTTCACCTGCAAGATCCATTGGGAAAGTCATTTGGGGTCAAAACAAAGAAATCCTGTCTCTCAACAGTGGCCAAAACCGAGTGCCTGAGGAGGAGTATAAGAATATAAATGAAGTCTTATACATTTGATGAGTATTTTAGTTCTTTGCATGGAAAAATTCAGATTTTATCTACCCTGGAAGGGTTCCAGTGCTGTCTAAAGGAAAATCACTGTCTGAGTAAAACCACTGTCTGGTCTGGCGCAGCACTGGGAAGCGCTGGGATGGCTCATCCTTGGGGAAGTCGCGATGACATTCCTGCGGGGATGGGTTAAGCTGATGTTGCCTGGACTTGTCCTTGCTGGGGCCGGACCAGGACGAGCTCCCGCTGGGGCTGCGCCGGTCGCACTGACCTGCCCCAGCACGTTCATCGGGAGAGAAAAACCAATAGATGACCGTGAGATTAAGAAAAATAAAATAAAAAAAAAAATATCTTAAGAAAGGAGATGGAAAGCCGAGGGGTTGGGATGGTGACACAGCGCTGGCCTTGCTGGTTTATACTTGTTTTGACTGGTTCTCATGTCCTTTAGTCCCACTGCTGGGTGATAACTGGAATACCAGTGTTCAGAGAGCTTCAGAGAAGGTGTGAATAAGCATCTCCTGCACCCCCAGATGCATTTGCCTTTTTTTCCCTCCCCCAAAATAGTATCTTTTGTAAAATGAAGAAGTTTATACATCACTTCTTATTTGGGGAAGGAAAGGCAAGAGGTTACAGCAAAATAAAGCAGGGGGTTTGGGATGTCTTCATTGTCTTTTCAACAACCAGGAGAAACAGCCCTTTTAAAATATATCTGTATTAAATATATCCGTAAATATAGTTTCTTTAGGAGATTAACTTCATAGAGCAACATTGTCTTTCATTTTTTTAACAGAAGGCTAAGAGCTGAATCTCTTTTGAAGGCAGTAACTTTGCGGAGCACCATTTTCTTTCCTTTTTTTAGCAGAAGGTTAAGAACTGAGCGGCGCTGGGCGCCAGGATGGTTGACTGAGACGAGATTTTTTTTTTCCTTGATTTGACTGAAGTGCTCTGGGAGGAGATGAGGCGCATCCTAAGGAAAGGCTCGGGGCTTGACTAGTTTTTCCTCCGAGTTCTCAGGCCACTGAGCCTCTTCTCCTTTAACTTATCAGATCTCGGTGCCAGATTATCTCTCTGCCAGCTTTTAGAAGCTCGGCTTAGTTGTCAGCAGCTTGTCTGCTAATAGTCACAAGCGTTCTCCGTGAGGCCGGGCCAGCAAAGCATCTGGAAATGGGGAAATTCAGAGGAAATATCGCTTGGGAAACCCAGCAGCGAAAACCCGTGCAGATTGGGAGAGGGAACTGCCAAACTAGAAATATTTATATAGTAAATGCATATGCTTGTGTGTAAATGAAGTGCTTAGAAACCCTGCGAGCAGTCCTCCAAACCTGTTTTGTGTACGTTTTAGCCTAGAAAATATATTTGAAACCTTTATTTGTATGAGCGAATGTTTGGAGAGAAATCGCCAAGGAGTTGGATGCCCAGCGGCGTTTCTCTGGAACGAGGCACTTGCCTTCTAAGGTCCTTTTCCCTGGTTGAATTTATTTTATTATTTTATATTTTTTTGCGCAATTTGAGATACGTTGCCCTTGTGTCATTTCTGCGGCCACGAACAGATGGTTGTTTTGCAAAAGTAGATTTTTTTTTTTATTATTTTTTTTTTAATATAGTGAACCTGGGAGTTACAGCTGAACTCTTCACCGCTCGCTTTAAACGAGTGCTGAAGTGTAGAGCTAAGCAGAAAATTGTATTTACTAAATAGCACGGTTCTGCCAATTATTTTCATGATGTGTTCAGTGTTTAAGTGACTTGTAAAATGTAATTAGATTTCATTCTAATTTTAATACTCTGATTCTGTGGATTGCATAAGTCGATGGGCTGAGCTTTACCTTCTGCAGCAGCAGTTTTGGTACCTGCCTGTGCCCAATTATTCATAATTTTCAATGGTTATTTTCATGTCTATCTTTTATTTTTCAGTACAACATTCAGACACCGTAAAACCATGTGCTTTTTTAGTATTATTTCATGCTTCCTCTATAAATCTTGGTTCATAAGAAGCACTGCTAAATGTTGCAATTCATTTCACCACTTCGTATTTAATGATTATCACGTAAGAGCATCTTGGGACTTGTCTACACAAGAACTGCAGCGTAATTAAATGGAGATACATGTTTAAGGACTTGCCTACCCAGGGAAATTCATTGGAATTTTAGTAGGATGTGAATTTTAGAGCAGAATTTTTTTCCTCAGGAATGTCTTTTATGGATACTTTTGTTTTGGAATAAGAAGTTTTTGTTGCCAGCTTGTTTTTTGGCATTGCAAAGTGCGTGTTTCTCGGGTGTATGCACACTCCTCACTGAAGAATTTGAAATCTGGCCCTAAAGTAGATGTTTCAGCAGATTATTTTTCTGTCATAGAAATACTACAATGTTCGTTTTAGCTCCAGTTCGTAATGATTTTTTTTTATTATTATAATTTGAAGAGTTTCCATGAGAGCAATTGATGTGGTTTTTAGAATCCTTTCTTGAAAGGATAGCTTTTAATTTTTTAATTTTTTTTCTTCTTGTCCATAGATAAGCTGGGGCAGGTGGCATCACGTACTGATCTGGGCTCTGGAACAAGCAAATTAAATTCCTTGTTTTATCTTATACTCGCCAGCAATGACAGCCTGCTCTAATCAGTGGGACCTTGATGCTGGGCTTTTTGACTTCTCACGATATATTCCTACTTTCCTGAATAAAGACGTTCAGTTTTTGATCCAATACTGGATACTGTAATGCACTTCCATTATCACAGAAAGACTCTTCTTCTTTCTGGGTTTAGATCCATGGAAAATGAACTCAATGTGAAAAACTCCCATGTGCGGAGTCTGACTTAAACCCCTGTATGAAGTCCCTCAGTCAACTCTCCTGTTAAATCCAGATGATTTTTTCTTTTTCCTTTGTGGTTGAATAAAACACCAGTCCCAACTCTCCGGGTTAGATATTGGGAAGAAATTCTTTGCTGTGAGGGTGGTGAGACCCTGGCCCAGGTTGCCCAGAGAAGCTGTGGCTGCCCCATCCCTGGAGGGGTTCAAGGCCAGGTTGGAGGGGGCTTGAAGCAACCTGATCTGGTGGGAGGTGTCCCTGCCCAAGGCAGGGTGGTGGGACTGGATGGGCTTTAAGGTCCCTTCCAACCCAAACCATTCTGTGATTCTATGATTTAGTCAGGTCTATGTAATCAAAGCTTCCCATCCCCTGTGCCATCACAGACAGAAAGGAGTTTGGAATAGTCCCCCAAAAAGCTCTCGGGTGGATACTGGCTCCCGGGGGAAATCAGGCCACTGAGGTGCAGGGTTGATTTTTATTATTTTTTTTTTCCCTATAGATACTCAGAAAACTTCATATTGGACTAGCACTTAGCAAACAAATGTGACATTTGAGGCACCTGGAAGACAAATCTGAGAAGAGTGGCATTTCCTTGTCAATATTGAAAAGCTGCTGCATGTTCAGTGCTGGGTAGAGGCAATATCCATGGTGTGAGCTGCGGGAGTCGGGCAGGAGTGTTGAGCCCTTGGGGTGGGCAGGGACCTCCTGCTTTAATAACCTTTTTAGAGAAGGATGGTGCATTTTTGCCCACGGGCATCACTCGTTTACTGCTTTGATGTTCAGAAGCTGGTGGCACTCGTGAGCAAGAATCCTCAGTTGGGTTGAAGGGAACTGAGGGTGCCCCAGGTTTTGAGTGGAAAGCACCGATTTATTCCAGCCCGTTGGATGCTTAGGCCAATTTTTGCTTTTATGTCATTATGTTTCTTCTTATTTTTCTTCTATTTTAAGAATTGCCTTCTAAAATAGAGCGAATCATACTGCCTTGTCCATATCTTTGACCTCTGTTTGGCTAAAATTTTCTTGTTGCCAGAAGCCAGGACTAAAACTATTGTTGTTTAAACATCGAAAGCATTTGAAAGGATCACTGTCGCAAAATAAATAAATTTAAAGCAAGCGAATAGGTCATTATACATTAAAAAGGGGGGGAGGTAATGCTGATTTGGTGGCTTAATTGGTTTCCAAGCTAAAATTAATAGTGTGTGGAATCCCTCTTAGTAACGTGACTCAGAACTATTTATTTTTCAACTCCTCTTTTAACTCTAGCTGAGATTGATGGGTGTGTTATCTTAGCATTTGGGAGATGCGAGCGGTATTGGAATGACAAACATTTCTTGACAGCTTTAGAAAGATGGATGATGTGATGCCCCTGCAACAGGTTTGGGTGTTTGTGCTTTCCGATGGGTCATTGGGAGACTCTCGCTTCACTTTCATTCTTAACGAAGGGGAGGGAAAGGTGAGACCTAGTTATTGGTTTGAGACGTCTTTGTAACTGGACTTCTCAATGTACTGGTTTGTCATCCAGCAGAAGAGCATGACGATGGCCATCCCCAGTTAACGCTCCCACTTTGTGTGTTATGCTTTTAACAAAGAAAAAAGTCAATGGTTACTGGATTTTACCTGCAAAGCTGGTGCTAAGTGTTAAATGCGTCCTGGGTATCTGTTGTTCTGTTGTACCTCCTCACTGTATTGGGCAGATCTATGCATTCTCCATAAAATCATTTTGTTATGAAGGAAGATCGCTTCCCAAAACTAACTTCCTATGGGTAAAATCCTTAGGCTTGACCAGACACTTCATACAGTTGTGTGAGTGACTCTTCCATGTCTTTTGATGAGCAGAGCTGCGATAGCTTGAGGAGGAGGAGAAGATGTCACAGATGTGGCTGCCGCGTCTCATTTTCTCGATAGTTTTTACCAAACCTCTGAGGACCCTTGGGTTGAAACCCGCTGTTCGCGGAACTGCATCTCCATCTTCAGCTGGAGACTTCGGGGAGGTTTTGTAACTATTACATTCCTCAGCAGAGACATGGCTTTCCTTGGTGCTCTGTGAAATTAATAAGAAAAAAAAAATACATATTATCAGGATTTTGACAGCTTTCTGTTAAGCTCTGTGCGGATGGGAGAGAGCAGAGTGTTTTTTTCTTAATTTGCTTTATTGGCAAGCTATTTTAAAAAACAGCCCCGGTGTTATACAAATGAAGTTACAACATTGCACTCAACAAGGTGCCTTTGATATTATCTCTTAACATTTAAAGCTCTGCAGAACGCAAGAAACTAGACTCCTTTTGGCACCGAGAGCACATGGTGGAGTGAAGCAATGAGGCTGCTCTCTTGCCAGCGAAGTGTAAATCATGAAATCCCCCGCAGAGTTTTCTTGCTCCTTTTTCAGACATCTGAACAACAGGGAAAAGTTGTTTTCACTTTTATTGTAAAGGGGATACTTGTAAATTCTCTCCTATAGACCCGGTAGATTCTCAATATGTGCCATATATAAAAATGTGACTTGAAACTCTTCCTGACATCAACTCTTTAAATGCTTTAAGGGAATAACTCTTGAGGAATGAATTTATTAATATTAAGAGGTTTGAGCTGTGGGTAGGTCCAGCAGATCAGTTCTGCGAGGGCTGGCCAGTGGTATTGGATTGTGTTTGAGGCATGTCCATAAACACTGATGCCACTTTACACCCTTGTTCACATTTAGGCTTTTTTATTGGCTGTATTATGTTGTTCCCAGGTTTCCTTCCTTGTGGGTTTTTTGGGTTTGGGTTTTGGTTGGGTTTTTTATAATATTTTGGCCAGGAGGAGCTGTAGGTTTTTCTTTTCCCAAACACAGATGGACCAAAGCAAATTATTTTTCAAAGGTGCCGGTAACTTCAAGTACTAAAATTAATTTATTTCCAAAACTAAAAGATGTTTTGAATAATTTTGAATAATAATTATGGGTATGCAACTATATAAATAACCTTTCCATAGTCAAAAGCGGGCAAGCCTTCTGCTTTATGTACGGTGCTACTTTTGTCTGTCTTGTAAGAAAAAAAAGCATCGCTAACGGGAGGTGTCAGCCATAAGCAGTTAAAGAAAACACGTCTACGTGTGATATAAGAGAGCAGTTTATGGATTAATATTCGGGTGCCTGGCAGGAAGCACATTGCGGTGGATTAGTATTCTTATCATTGGAGTGACAAATTATAAAAAGCTGATTAAAATGACCTGGATCCTGGACACATGGGATGGAGCCAGGAGACGTGTGGAAGTGATTTAAATCTCACCTTTCCACTTCCTTACTCTAATCTCCTGGGCAAGAACAGGGCAGCCGCGAGGCTGCTTTGTTTTATAGCTCTCTCTAGTAGTCACAGGGGACTGAAAAGCAGCCGATACTGATAGTCTGGAGGGCTGGGAGTTACCTGCCCCTTCTGCAACTGCCCCGGCTGGAGCTCAGAGCTCAGGATCTATCCCTCTGGAGTTACCAGAGAGCAATTAAGGCTTTGCATCTCAATTAGCCCGGCTCCCACCTCTCTCTGCTCTCACTTGCCATCTGGAGGAGACGCGCATTTCCCGGTTGACTCTGGATCTCCTGCTTGACTTAAGCACTTGCGTTGGGCAGCAGAAATACTTCCCCAAGAGTTCCCAAGTAACAGCTTTATTCCACCACAGGAATTTGTCTAAGCCATCTTCAGTATCGGATTTTATCTGCAGTGTTGCTCAAAGCAGCTGCACTGTGTCCAGAGGACCTGGCCTTGTGTATTTTAGGACATATAGTAACTTAAACCAGATACTGACCTTGTGCAATTCCTATCTTCAGCGAAGAGATTGTTATTTGAAGTTTTGTTTGTCTTTTAAATTACACGTTGCTCTCATGGCATGCTGGCGTCGCGACAAATATGATTTAATACAAAGGAATCTCTTCAAGAAAATGGCTTTGCAAAGTGATTCAGAGCGTATTCGGGTAGGCATAAAGGTTTTTTTTTTTCTTCGGCTCTAGTAATTGTTCCTAAAATATATAGAAATAAAATAGTTCCTGAAGAGTAGAAAGTAAGTACCTCTGCATCTGACATCTGCTTATAATTCATCACTAAAAATTGCACATGTCCTGCACGGGTCAGTGATGGGTTTGGGGTGATCACAGTCCGGTGGGGAAGTGTGCGTGGGTAGGAATAAAAAAAGTTTTCCCTAATTATACCAGTGCAACACAATGTGTAGAGATGGATGTTCCTTCATTGCCTTATCTCCAGGAGCCTGGACGGAGAGAAGAGTTTAACCCCTGTGTGGGAGAGACACCGTTGTGTTGTGCTTCTGTCCTGGGGTATGTGATGCACCATCTCCAGCGGTGGGGGCTGAGCCACAGCTTCACCCTTTCCCTCTCCTGTTTTCATGTCCTGGGTGACCTCATCCAGCGACACAGATCAAACGCCTAAAGGATCCAACGGAAAATTAGTGATTTGGGCTTTTTTGGCCAGATCAGGTTGTTCTGTGGGTGCAGTTGGTTGGGTCAGCACAAGGGAAGGGCACGAGGTGTTTATCTAACTGGGCGCTCAGACCTCAAACACGTTTCTTAGCAATTTTCATTTTAAGATGAAAGGAAGAGCTTAATGGTGACAAAGTCTATGCCCAAAAGGAAAAGGATGGGAAGACATTCAGTGCTTTGGAAATTGCTCCCTTTGGTTCAAGAAGCCCGAACACATTGATGGGCAAGTGCCTGCCCTCCGGGAAGTGGGGCTGGAGGAAGGCTTGGAGTAAGGAGCTTTGTTTGTGGTTTGTTTGTGTGCTAAATAAAAAAGGACTTGTTGATGGTACGTATTTAATATTAGTAGAAGTCTTTGGCAGCTGGCCAGAACCCGGTGTTTCTTCCCGCGGGAGCTGTTTCTCCAAGGTGGGATCACGTAAGGCGAAAGTCCGTTCGCAGTATCCTGCCTGCGTTTCCCCAGGGGCTGTGACTGACTCCGCGAGGCCTCGGGAATACACTGTTCTGGTGGCTCACAGCCCCAGCAGTTTGCAAGATGGAACAGCTTATAAAGTAAGCTGGGTTTATTTTTGTTAGTATTTCATTTTTGCTACAGTAACTTCTTAGAAAATACGATTTTAGTGGGAAAAGCTGGGCTCATCGGTGGTCACCCAACCTGTTTCCTCTTTACCAAAACAAGAGATTCACATTTTTTTTCTCCCATTTCAAGTCTTGGGCATCGGGTACGTTGAAAAAAATGAGATGAAACGAGATGGGGGTTTTTTTCATGCACCGGCGCTCGCAAATTTGATTCAAAGATGAAGACAAGAAGACTGTTGTATGTAGGGGGAAAGGAGCTAAAGTGGTTTGGTGCAAATGCCCCATTTTTTCATTTGAAGTATTTCATACAACTGAAGGCCGTATGTAGTCTTTAATTATCTTTTCATACTTGATTAATGCCTTGCTTACGGCAGCATGCTCGGACACAAATGTGTCTGAAGGGTCTTTCCTTCCGCCCTCACCGCCTTTACCCCGGTGAACGCCACAGCCGCTGCGGTGACAGCGGTTCATCCGGCCGGGCTTCCACGGTCACAGCCCTCGTGTTCAGCGGTCACATCCTGTGTCAACAGGATGCCCATGAGCCAGCAATGTGCCCTTGTCGCCAAGAAGGCCAATAGCATCCTGGGGGACATCAAGAAGAGTGTGACCAGCAGGGTCGAGGGAGGTCATCCTCCCCCTCTGCTCTGCCCTGGGGAGGCCCCATCTGGAGTCCTGTGTCCAGTTCTGGGCTCCCCAGTTCCAGAAGGACAGGGAACTGCTGGAGAGGGTACAGCAGAGGGCTACAAAGATGATGAGGGGCCTGGAGCATCTCTCTTATGAGGAAAGGCTGAGGGACTTGAGTCTTTTTAGTCTGGAGGAGAAGACTGAGGGGGGATCTCATCAATGCTTATCAATACTTAAAGGGTGGGTGTCAGGAGGATGGGGCCAGTCTTTTTTCAGTGGTGCCCAGTGACAGGACAAGAGGTAACGGGCACAAACTAGAACATGGGAAATTCCATCTAAACACGAGGAGGAACTTCTTTCCTGTAAGGGTGGCAGAGCCCTGGAAGAGGCTGCTCAGGGAGGTGGTGGAGTCTCCTTCTCTGGAGACATTCAAAACCTGCTTGGACACGTTCCTGTGCGACCTGCTCTGGGTGACCCTGCTCTGGCAGGGGGTTGGACTGGATGATCTCCGGAGGTCCCTTCCAACCCCATATCATTCTGTGTTCTGGGATGTGTCCATCATCCCCACCCTCATTGCAACCCCTCCTTGTCATGACGGGACCCACGAATGGAGCAACAGCAGATCAGGACCTTGTCGCTTTGACAGTCTGAGTGCTAACAGTGTCCTGCGACTTCCAAGCTCCTCATGATGGTACTTCTGATATCGTCAATGGGTGGTGTTTGAGCAAAGTGCTGAATAAGAGGCCACAAAGCTGTGAGAGTTTAATGACTATTTTCTTGGTCAGACCCACTAAAAGGCTTTGGAGGAGCTGAAAATAAACAGAGAGGGGAAAATAAATAGTTCCAGGGACTCTAGGCACTCCTGCCAGCTGAGGGCACCTCAGCGCAATGAAACACCTGGGGGAAAAAAAAAAAAATCTCAGTTTTGGGGGTAGTGGATGTCTCTGAGGAACCTTAGGAAAGTCACACGCTTGTAGGTGGTCAAAGAAATGCCATCATATCATCTCGAGCACTTCGCAGTGGGTCATTAATCTGAGGGGACAAATCAGCACTTACTGGAGTCTGTGAGGCTTGGCATTCTCCATCATGAAAACGGGGTTTCTGAAATGACAGGTATCAACATTTTTCTTTGCAGTTGTCTCCCGTTCTCTTCCCTGTGCGCAGCAATGGGCTTCTAAACACTAGCTAATGAGAAGAATGTGTCTGTAGTGGAAGCTTTTTTTAAAAAAATAATAAATAAAAGTGTGGCAGCTGCTTTACCTGGCAGACCTTTCCTGGGTTCGCTGGGACATGACAGGTTGGGGTTTAGCTGCCCTTCTCTGTCTGTAAGTAACATTGTTCAGGCTTGCATCAATCTCATTTTTAATTAGAATCCTCTTTGAAATGGAAAATATTAAAGCAGATCTATAGCTAGACTGGGAACTGAAAGCCAGAGGGTTTTCAGGTACTGCCTTTAAAAAAAAAAAAAAAGGCAAAAAAAAAAAAAAGCCATTTCTAATCCTTAAAATATTTGCCTTGCTTTATTTTCATATCTTGAAGACAAACAGGTGCTGTGTGCCCTTTATGATTCTCAAATATACAATCTCCAAGCCAGCAATCTCTAAAGCCTCCCCTTGTTTGTACAATTAGGGTGGGATTTTCAGAATCACTCCGTCTGGGGCTGTCTCCGCTCTCATTGAAGTCCAACTGCCACCGACTTCAGTGAGAACAGTGTTAGATCGGTACACGAGTGCTTCTGAAAATCCTTCCCTTCGCAGTTTTTTTTCTTAAGTCACATCTGTGTACAATTGAATAAAAAGACCTTTGTAATATACTTTAGTTATTCTTTGTTGTTTTCATATAAAAGTGATTGAAAGGAAACCAGAAGAAAACCTATAATAATAATCTTGACTTTGATCTTGTTTACCATAAATTATGTTATGTTTTTCTTCTTCTTTTATGTAATTATATATTACTTTATCACGATGTAAGATAAATCACTGAAAACACAAGGAGTAGAAATAATTAGGTAATATGGAGGGGAGGAGCGCTCGCTTAAGGAAGGAACTCGACTCTTCGTGGTCTGATGGGCTTCCAGTGCTGTTACAGCACCTTCCCTTTGAATGTTCTGGGAAAACCAGGACACTTCACGTGAGGTGCTAAAACCTGATGAATTTAGAGTCCTCATGGCCACTTGTGAGCAATAGCTTTCTGGGTGTCACCTTCTCAGGAGACCTCAGGTTTTTGTCCAGGTATCCAGACTCCGTTCTGCCCCCGTCCTCTCCACTTGGTTTTGGTCCATCCGTTCCTCCTTTCTTCATGTGCCTTTTTGGTTTCCATCATGTGTTTCAATGATGTTTCTGGTTGACTGCTTGCTGTTTGGCAATACCAAAGAAACCCAAAGAGGATCAGAGCTCACTGTAGTTCAGGGCAAATCTAAGAACCCCAGAAGCATCTAATTAGACAAGACCAAAATTTGCAAGACTTGGCCTCTACAGCCCAGTTTCACCCCTGGTTGTAGACATTCAGGGAAGTGCTTAAGTGGTGAGTCCGGTTGTACTGCTCGTTATTTGTATTGTGTTAAAAATGTTTCCTCGGCTCTGCAGCAAGAGATTTTAGCTGAGGAGACGCTTTGTCCACCACCCACACTCATCTCCATAGCTCATCTCCACCTCCTCAGTGTGATGCCAGGCATGGAGGATTTTGGAGACCAGCAGTACTTCAGTGCAGGAGGAGGCGACTGCTCTGTGGGAACAGTCTCATCTTCTCCTTCACTTGTGAGTGCCATAGATTGCCCTTCGGAGAGAAATCCATACATCCAGAGGGCAGTTCTGCTGCCAAAGAGCACATGGAAGGCTGCTCAGATACAGGGGTGGTTTTGCAATAGGAAAACCTCTGAGATGCCTTGAATTAAATTGTCTTTTAATAGCAGGGTTCAGCTCCGTCTGTAGGCTCATGGGATTATCAGTTCTGATGTAAATATGTGTTTAGCATTAGAGTAAAATGTTATGTCAATACATGGAAGACCGGTTGCCTATTTCAGCCGCTGCTGTTTCCACCACGTGTCACCGATTAGAGCTGGCCCTGGACGGGGGCCAGGCTGGTGCTGGATACACTCTAAATCCAAAGCCCTGTCTGAGAGACGTTTCCTAGCCTAAGCGTGGGTGATCCGTTTGATAAACTCTATGACATATTGTTCCTCTTAATGCCCTCTATTTATGTTTTTGTGTGGCCGGGAGTAGAAGTATTGAGCTGTCGTAATTCCGAGGTTAAAACCTCTCCCGCGGGAATGACCACGGATGGCAAACGCAGCACGTGCTCAGGGTTTTCCATCCACTCCGCTGGGTTAATTAGCTGCAAATAGTCAGGTCACTATCTTCGAAAAGTTAATAGGTGGTGTCGGTGTTTAACTGATGGTATGGAAAGAGCGAGAGGATGTCCCATCCCTGGAAAGGCCCGGGGCACCCTCTCGCTCTGTCCATCTCCTGTTAGTCCTTGAAGTGCCAGCGTAGCGTGGTGCCATCCCCATCTGCAAGGTGATGCTGCGGGAATCCTGCCTTAATCTAAATGAAATTATTAATCTCTGTGCCCCCTAGGAAGTCTGAGTGATTAGCTGCCCTCTGCAGTCACTGCTGTTTCCAGGAGGTAGCTTGAAGAAATTAAATGTTCTTTAACGTTTCACTTAAAAACAAAGTGGAAACCAATCTGAAGAAGCTGAAGGAAAAAACCCCCCATGAGTGTAAACAGCTATAAGCAGTAATGTGACAGCTAATCTAAGAATTGTTAGATGTTTAAGATATAATTACCGTATATTAACTAGATGAGATCTACACAAAGAGTCTGATGAGCCTGCCAGAGAAATAAACCGCAAAGTACTGGCTGGCCTGATTTATTTTTTTCCATCATCATGTTTGAAATGTTCATGCATACTGATTAAAATTTCGGTGAGGGTCTTGAAAGCTGGTGCCAAGTTTTGTCACTCAGGGATTTTTAGATGCTGTAGATTTAACCCTCTGTCTGTCCTTTCGGTGGCTGGCTTCCCAAATACCGAGGGCAGATAATATTCTGCCTCATCCGGCTGAACCGATGCAGGCAAGCTTCCTGGGGAAAAAGCCTCTTGAGTGCTTCTAAAATATTTATTTATCCAGGATTCATCTTACTGAATTTACTGTTTGCTGAAACAGGCAGCACCGGGTTGGCCTGGCATGAGATAATATGTTTGAGTTCACTCTTTTCACTCCTGTGGAATGATATTTGAGATGCGCATTTTTTTCATTTTTTCCTAGAATATCAGGGGAAAATAATTTCAAGTGGAGAGAGAATTTTGCTGAACATCTGGGAGCAAAATGGGAGAAGTTTGATAAATGGCATCTTGCTGACATGTAATGGCAACGAGCTCAGTGAAAGAATCCGGGGCATTGCTAATAAAAGGCTTTTTCTTAACTGTGGTTCAATCGGATATGTAGTTTCGTGCGGACAGTTGACAGTAACAGATTATTCCGATTGTCAGATTTAGAAAAGCGAAAAAATTCAGATTTCAGTCATGCAGTAATCTTAATTTCGGGAGCAGCCGTGTCTATATACAACAGACATGGACATTTTTTGACTACTTAACTCAGCGGAGAAGTTTCTTGTTCAAAATTTATACTCTATTCAGGGGGTTAGCTACAATATTAAATATATTTCCTTATATTTACTCCTTATGGTATTGTCAGGTTATACTGATAACTCAGCTGCAGAAGTTTGATTTTCAACAGTGTTTAGTGTCCAACTGTTCTTTATTTCAGCCATTTTGTGTTTGAGACACACTGAGTTTAGAACTTGTGCGTTATTGTGATTTTTATCCATCGCACATGGAATACCTTTATCCGTAAGCTTAAATACTGTCAAAGGAGCCAGAATCTCCTCACATGCACAAGTTTAAACTGGAAGTGAGCTCGTGGCACTCAGACTTTGCAAACAGAAATAAAGGGAAAATTGCTTATTTTTAAAAAAAAGCAAAACTGAGCAGGGCTCAAAATAATTTCAGGAGGAAAGACTTTAGCTGTATAGAATTTTTCCCTTGTATTGCTCTACCAGTCGGATGTCAAATGACATTTTTTCTTCATTTAACATAATTGTCTCTGAAATGTAACAGTGAAACAAACCATTAGCAAAATGCTGAGCTGTCAGAAGCAATCACTGGTCTCGGATCCAGCCGCGGTGCTCCCCCTGCTCCGAAGGTACTGGTTGCGGTTTCCTATAGAGGTTCTTTGTGCAGCATCGGGCGCTTCAAGGGCAGCGCTGGAGCCACGTGGACCCGACCTGTCCTCGGCAGGGACCTGCTGGACTCCGGGCCTGGGGACTTGTGGTCACCCCACAGGCTCCTCTTGGCTCTTCTTCTAAACCAGGGTCTCCACCGACTTCGGTTGTATGTGGGAGTGACTGTTTATGCTGCAGATCATAGAATCTTAGAATTGTCTAGGTTGGAAGAGACCTTTAAGATCAAAGTCCAACCATCAACCTACCACTGCCAAGACCACCACTAACCCATGTCCCTCAGCACCACGTCTGCCTGGCTTTTAAACACCTCCAGTGATGGTGACTCCACCACTGACCTGGGCTGCCTGTTCCAAGGCTTGACAACCCTTTCAGTGAAGAAATTTTTCCTAATATCCATCCTAAACCTCCCCTGGTGCAACTTGAGGCCATTTCCTCCTGTCCAATTGCTTATTACTTGGGAGAAGAGTAAAAACCTGCCCAGGTCTTGTTCTTTCCCATGTTTGGACAGTTTCAGAAGCATGATGAAACATGAAGATGATGCCCGCTGCCAAATTTTTTGGCTTTAGAACATAGTTAGCAAGTTTTGTTTAAGCACATGCATGCACTCACTTGTACCTGTGCTGGACTTTCTTGTAACCTAATGCCTGGGAATGGTTAAATCCATCTGGAAGGTGGTTCAACCTGAGGTTGAAAATGTCCCCGTGGATGGAAAATGTCACGGGCTGCATTAGGCAGGGTGGTCCACGGGTATCCCTGCCGTGCTTGCAGTACGTAGGAGCAATAGCAGAGGTTCCCAAATTATTATACAGTCGTTATTTCAAAGTCATAGATGGGGAGGGTGGTTCCTGGGATCTCTCGGCACCCATAAATGAAGCGTCTTTCCCCTGATTGTCACCTGTAGGGCTCCGATGGGGTCCTGGTGTCCCTGTCCCTGGCATTCCCTTGGAAATTGCAGCCCCATTAAGTAGCAAGACCAGTAACGTGGCACTGTCAAAATGCTGTTTGTTCATTTTTGTCTCTTGTTGTGTAAAAGGTTACATCAGCTTGCTGGAATAACATAGATTTTATCGGGTAGTCGTTTATCATATAGTCACCTTAAATCCCTCTGCAGTTTGACTGCACTGAGCTTCCCGTCAGTCTGATTGTTTGAAACTATGATTTGTTATGGTACTTTTCCTACATATTCACCATAATTGGGATCCTACCCCAAAACCTCAGACATAACGTCAGTAGAAAATGTTCTCTCTATAAATACATCCCACTTTTTCTATAAGTAAATATACCCTTATTATTTTTATTATTATTTTGCACACGTCAAACTAATTGGCTGTTCATTTTGCTGGATGGCAAAGTGCCTTCAGCTTTTCCAGGGACATTCTTTATAAAATAGATCATGTAGAAGGCTGCAGGAATTCCTAGCGTGGAGATAGTGCCGCCTGAATTTTCCCAGAGGCGGCGTTAAATGTCACAAATTGGGTCGTGACATTAAATAATGCCATATGGCGTGTGCGGTCCCCGCCTCTACAACTGGGTGCTTGGTGCAGTTCCGGTAGTGTTTTACAGGAGTTGATTGATTTTGGGGTGGGTTATAGGTTCTCAGAAGTTGGATGATCTTGCAAAAAAAAAAAAAAAAAAAAAATTGAGTGTTTGTCTTTTAAATACCAGAAGTACAACATTTGCAAGGGCTGTTTGTATTAATATAAAACTGGGGGCAGGGCTGTACGTGCGTGTGATTGTGTGTGTAGAAAAGCTGTGTCAATCCGGTGGAGAACAGAATGTGGAATGAAACTACTTCAAATAAGTCACTTTTGGGGACTCGCGCAAACTATTTTTGTCCTCCAGGTGATTTTCTTTCTAAGGGGATGCCAAATGCATTAATGCAGACTATCAAAGCTCCCTAAAAGGCGTTTGCCATTTTCCTTGTATTTCTGAACCTTCAAAACTAGAGATTAAAGCACCTGCAGATGCAGACAGTACATTCCACGCATGGCATGCTTTCCGGCATCTTTTCATTTTGATTCTTCCTCTTGTGTTTTGTCTTCTTCTTTTTTTTTTTTTTTTTTTCTTTTTTTTTATTACAGTTCTTTGAGGTTCCGTTTGACTCAAACATGAACAGGACAAAAAACAGACCACTGGTGCGAGGACAGATCAGGTAAGGCTGCGCACACCTGCGCCGGCTAATGAGAAATTGCGGCTTCGCGTTGCTTTTATCTGTCTCCAACCTCCTCTCTCTCTTCAGATGAGGGAAAAATAGCAATTTCAGACAAAAGACTTAAGAATGAAATGCACCTCTCTGTTCTTCGCTAGTTCTTCATGTTTGTAATTTCCACGTGAGGAGTTTGGGTAATCACCTCGTCGTGGTTTTGACCGGATCGAGCAATCAGAATGGCAGATACCCCCCCTCCCTCCCCCCTCTGAGAGAAAGAGAGGAGAGGAAGAGATAAGGAGATTTAGAAGTTTAGAATGAACTAAACTACTTTAATGAAGTATTAATATTTAAATTTTTAAAAAAAAGAAAATAATGAAATAGATACAATATATACAAAACCGTATCAAGCTCTCAGGATGACGTCACCGGCAGGCACTGGGGAAGTCCCAGACTGGACTCAGCGATGTATGGGAACTGGGTTCGAGCTCTGGAGTCCGGAACACACGGATCGGGATCAAAGGCAGATGAACAGCCAGAGTCCTCTTCGGGCGTCGGCCATTGAAGAAAGAGCGTTGATCCTTAGATCCCTCAGCTTTTATACTGAGCATGGGGCAGATGGGATGGAATACCCCAGTTGGTCAGGTTTGGGTCACCTCTCCTGTCCGCTCCTCCCCACAGGTGTGACCCCTCTATGCTTTTTCTGTTTCTGACCCTCTAATGGGGCAAATAATGAAATTGGCTGATCTTGGTTGTTATAGCAAAAAGTATAAGCAAGGGCCTCTCTGCACGCCATTCCTTGGCATGATCTTATGGTCTTATCACTGTGAGAGTGAACAGTTTCTGCACAATATGCTGTTAAGAGTTTAGTTAGTTAGAAGAGGCCAAGCTAAAAAAGTGAAATTACTGAACAGAAAATGAGTTCTGTTTTACCTCAAACCAGGACACACCTGTCCTTTAAAATATTGAATTTCTCGAAACAGCAGAATTTCCACTCGTGTTGGGCATTTCTTCCCGTGTGATAACTGCGTGTGCAGCCTGGTAGCACGTGGATCTGTTCCACTGGACTTTTGCATTACTTTGTAACAACAAATCTTCAAAATTTCACAGCTAAGAACAGACACAAAAGTGTATATTGTTTTTAGGAGTCACATTTATCTGTTAGATCACGAACATTCATTTGAATCTCCCGGCAGAGGTATCTACAAGTCATTTTTTTAGTGCTTTTGAAGGGCACCGTGTTGTCTTTACCTCTTCTACATGCCTAGGATAAAGCTGGGGTGAAGACTCACAATGGTGGAATCTTATGAAAATAAAGTAAAAATTTGTCATAATTTAGTTTATCATCATCCATCAGGGTGGCGGTTGAGGCACCATCCCCGGAGGTATTTAAAGGATGGGTAGACATAGTGCTTAGAGACATGGGTTAGTGATAGTTTTTATCAGAGTTAAGTTGATGGTTGGACATCTTAGATGATCCTAAAAGACCATTCCAACCTAGACAATTCTATGATTCTATCAGTAAATCCCTTCTTCCCGGCCTCGAAAAGCCCTGGGTTAGCGTAGGGATTCCCTTTAAAATAAAATAAATCCTTCATTCACTCTGTTTTCTGGATTATATATCAGTGCAGTTTCTCAGAGGCTGTTTTCCCGCTAAAAAAAGCAAAGTGAAAAAGAACATCAACAAAAACCTCTAACTCATTTGCAAACTAAAACTGAAGGCCCAATTCATAAATGATTCAACAAACAATTTTAGTATTGCATTTCCATGATTTGTGCCAAGGATTATTTATAACAAAATTATGTTTTCCCTTAGGCTTCTGCGAACAGTTGGTCCTATTTATTTCTGTGTTTTATCCATCACCTTTGGAGGACTGAAAAAAATGTGATGGATGAAATTACAAGAAAATTGAGACAAAATAGTAAAGAGAACCTCGGGGGTAAATTCACTCGCGTCGTAAATAGTTAGAGCGCTTCAATAAACTTGTTTCGATTTGTTCTCGAAGACGGTGCTAATTACAGATTCCTGAGTTGAGTTAATTTTATTTAAAAACATATTTTCGGGACCACTGCAGTGAGGGCATCTGTTGTACATACAGTCACTCAGCCCTAATTGTGCGGTTCAAGGGAGCTGCTCTTTCGCTCCACTTCATGTGGGCCTTCAGCCCTGGGAGAAGGAACACTTGTTAGAAAGAAAGATGACGGGCGGATTTTCTTTATTATTTTTTTTTTTTTTATCATAGTCTACTGACAAGGCTTGCAGTGTTTCTGGAGTCAGGAATACAGCTAGGAAACTTTCTGTCAACTTTTGATTCAGAGAAAGCAGTTTGTTTTAGAAGTTGCCCGTGTCCTTAAACGAACTTCACTGTCACGTGAATGCACCGCAGATCGGCAAAACCAGATTTAACGGATTTTCTTACTTCCCCCTCCCTTCAGATTTGCTTTCACCACAAAATGGTAATGTTGGGGACTTCGTGTAATCACTCATCAATCTATCTACCTGACTGTCAACAGCTAATTTAAAGTTCTTTAAAGTGTCACTTACCTTGAATAATGCTGCTCTCGTTCCCTGTAGACCCTTGAATGTGCAGACCTTGACTGGGGTTATTTCTTCTGCGTTGTGCCAGAGGAGAATAACCCAGTGCAAGTGATCTAACCTTGTTATATTTTGCCACATATTCCCTGGTGTTCCTCGAACTCTTTCCTTCCTGGCTGATTAAATAAAACCCTTAAGTGGTTATGCTAAAACTAGTCAAAAACAGATGAGACGGGGATGAATAAATTGTACGTAAGAGAGTGGTGTCTTGGCTCCGGGAAGGAATCCAGAGAGCTCGGGGTATGTACAGAGTTCTCACCCAAAATTTGTCTTGACATTTGAGTTTTGACATTTTCTTCTCTTTAGCTGCATCATATCATGAAATATTTGCCACTTTTTTAATTCTACTGGGTTGCAACATCTGTGGTACCCGGTGCAAATGGGGCTTCTTTTTCTTTCCCTCTTTCCCTCTTTCCCTCTTTCCCTCTTTCCCTCTTTCCCTCTTTCCCTCTTTCCCTCTTTCCCTCCTTTTTATTTATTTTGTGTAGTTCTTCTTACAAAGCTGTAAGTAGCAGGTTTTGTATGGCTTGAGATCCCTTTTGAGGAGTGAGAATGTTGTTAATTCTCCATCGTGTTGGCTCGTTGCACCTCCTTGGAAAGGCTCTCGCTGGTGGCTTTGATGTGAACTTCAGCCCACTGAGACACGGCACTGAGACCAGTGACATTTCTTATAGAGGTTGTGGCATCACGAAGGCAATTCTTAGATGCTTTGAGCTTGGTCCAGGATCAAACTGGTAACCCCCAGTGAGAGGTCCTTGGTATTACTGAGTCATCCTGTCCCTGGCCGAGCTGGCGTCTCTATTTTAGATCAGCTAATTGATGGAGCTGGCTCATTAGGAAACATTACGCTGTTGTAGAGAAATTATTCCTGTGTGTTTCACTTTGTGGCCTCCACTTCCAGCTTCAGCCCCAAGTTTGTTCAGGTTTAAGATCAGTTGTCCATTCTAACTGACCTTGATTCCAACATTTCTCCCCTTCCTTTCTGCACGAAGCCTTCGCTTTGAGAAAACACCACAAACCCCCCCGTCTTGGCAGCACTTGTGTACGGTCCTTTCCCTGCATACATGTTCGTGTCACTCCTGAGTCCCCACGGCTCAGCCTTTTCTACAGGTTGCCAAGGACTTACAGTTTCCTTTGGCATCAGTGAGGAACCTCAGGAGCTTTCAAATAATGGCCCGGTGGCCAGGGCTGCTCTGTGGAACGTCAACACCATCATGGCCTCTGAGATCTGGCTGGGGTCAGTGTCATTATGGTACTGGTGACACTCAAGATGTGTAGGGGGTAGGCAGCATTGACCTGATCATCGCTCGAGGCAGCACCCTGTGAGCCAGGAACCAGTTCTGCAAAGATCTTTGGCAGGCTGGGATTTGCAAAAGCAATCGTCCTCCATCCTTTGTGAAGTCCTCTCCATATTGTGCCAACTTTATGGCTGAAATCATTATTTAGTGGCTCAGTGTGCCCCTGCTATATATATTTTATGTCGTTTGGCCTATCAAACCATACAGGCAGTGACGCAAGAGGACTCTGCAGAGCTGGGATCTGCTGTACACGGGGACAAGAGTACACACACCTTATTTACCAGCCCCAAACCCACCGCTGATACCCCCAGGGAATCTTCTGCTGCTGTTGCTAGATTTGTGACAAACAGCACCTGATAGTTCATTGACTGCTTGCTTTACAGTGTCCTATTTAATTTGTAAGGCTCTGAAAAAAATGTTCCCTTTGAGCAATGAGACGTAACCGTCCTTATTCTCGATTCGGGGAGTAATCAGAGACATCCTGTTGCAAAAATAACAAGAGGAGACCCAAACACAGCACGCCAGGGACCGCCATCCATCACTCCAGCCTGCCCACAGGTCCTCTGACCCCTCAGCTCTTGTTTGGAAACACAAACAGCTTGAGATGTTCTTCATACTTGGGCTGCAGTGTTAAACTCATTGAGCGTATTTACCTTGCGCATTATAACAACAGCTGATGTGATTTTTCCTGCTATGAATTGGTTTCGTGTCACTGAGGAGGGAAAATTTCATGCACTCTCACAACCTTAGTTTCGACTGAAATGGCAGCAGCTTTTCCTGGTTTCCTGTTGGGTCTGATTTATTCCTTTGCTTTTCAAGGTAATGGATTTAATTTTCCTGCGGATTAATTTAAATAAATCTCTAGTATTAGCTGCAGTAGCTGAGTGAGCTTAGCCTTGAGGATGACAAGTGTCCTGCTCCATTATGTTGTACAAAGTGACAGTTTTGATTACCCTTCTACACAGAACTGCACACACTCTTCTTAAAAAGTGGCTGCTTTTATGAACTTACAGTGCTGCTGGGTCTGCTGTGCTAAGCACTCATAAAAAAAGGTAATAGTTGTACAGGAATAGGTTTTTCCTCTTAAAAAAAAAATAAATCATCGAACAGCATGTTCTAAATAACTAATTCATGACCGAGTGGACACCTTTCAGTTTTGTTTTCCCCAGTATCTTGCAACTTGGAATTGTTTTCTCTACCCAGTCCCTTGGCTTTGGTCTTTTCCTTCTGCATTTGAGAAGTTGAAGTCTATTAACTTGGCAGAAGGTGGCACAGCAGATAATGCCTTGGATGCTTCAAAAGACGTAAGTCTTCGTGTTGTTTGGTAAATAAATATATTTTTCTAGGATCCCATTAACCTCCTCTTTTAGCAATGCCCGAGGAGCTGTGTTCTGTATATGAGCTTCTTATGGCCACGGTTGATGATTATTGCAATTAATGGAGACAGCAACTTTTTTCCTACTATTGGAGTGTTGCCGTTGAACCGTTTAAACTATAAGCCAAACTCTTGAAGGATCACACCAAGAAGAGCTCCTAAGCTCTTTGTCTCACTGATGGCTTGTATTTATGAATTGTGGTTACAACTGCAAATATATAAATTGGACATTCATAAACTGATAGAAAACTGCAACACATAACTTTCCCTATTTATACATTAAAACTCCAGACTAGCTCTATGTAGAGCTGAGTTTCCCACCCAGTGTCCAGTCGTAGCCCTACTACCACAGAGTGTAACAAAACCGGTCTGTGCTGTAAAAAACGTGAGTGCATTTAAAAAGAGAAAGAAAAAAAAAAAAATCCTCCTGTAATCACTGTTGATAACTCTGTGTAATTAGCTTGATTCTTTGCTTGCTAACACTGATGTAAATCGGGACGGTTTCTACTGATGTCAGTGGAACTCCAGTGCTGTAAGTAGAGAGGAAATCCATGTCCTCGGCTTACGCTGAGACCTGCATTAAGCGTTTCTCCAGCCCTGCTTTAAGCCGGAGGTTTAAAACCTCCCCAAGGGTTTCAGAACAACTTTGGTTCCCATTTAAAGCTCAGCCCGTACTTAGCTGATGGGGCTGCTCCCTTGGGTGGTCATTTCAGACAGGTTTCCTTCTACTCAAGTGAAAACAAATAAAACAAAAACTCCATAAATCTACGGTTCTTCAAGAATAATCATTTTTAAGAGATCAGATGCTCGTTCCCTGCAGGGAAACATTCCAATATTTTGTTTAGAAAATACCTCATTTTCAAGGGACTGCCCTGAGATCTTTTTGAATGATAAAAATGTTTCTTTTTTCAGTGGGAGGCTTTCCTCTTGTTTAAACAGGGCACAATTCAAAGCAGACACCACCACGGCAGCCTTTTCATGCATTTTTTTATCCTGCTTGTATTCAGGCTTTATTATTTGAAAACAAGTAAATGCATTCCTTCCCCACCACCACCCTCCCGGCTTCTATTTATTTTTTTTTTTCCACCCTGTGTTTTCCAGAAGCTGTCATTGACTGTATTTGGTAAACAAGAAATTAAAAAGGCAACTTTATATTTTTGACGTGTGCAATTGCTTGTAAAAATGTAGCTCTTGCCTTTTGAACAGCGGGGTATTTTTTATTTTATTTTCTGGCACGGCCACGTCATGGAGGGGGGCGGGGGAAGAAACCTTGAGGCTAAAACATAGTTTAATGAGAATAAAACCCACATCAAAGGATGGACTAATGGAATGATATAATGCTTACTGTGTCACTTTCCCAAAGGGGATATGGATGACAGTACTTATATTTCAATTATCTATTCACTGCCTGCATAGGATGTTGATTAAATGGTTCTAAGGTATTAAGAGTCCTTTTGTAGAATTTGCAGAAAAATGGTGATACTGCACATTATCCTCAGATCAAAATGTGTATTAGCAGGAAATTATATAGCTCTAACTACATATATATTTTGTTTCTTAGGGCGATAAAGAGGGTTGCTTTAATAACTCTAACATTACGTTCAAATTCGTTTCAGTTGAAACGAAGGAATTGCTAGTTTTTCAGCTCACTCCTCCCGCCCGGACCTAATTCTGCGGCGGCTCAGCGCAGACATTCCTCTGCAGGCGGCTCTGTCTGGTAAATACAAACCCTGTCAAACACTTGCCCCCTCACGCTTTGCTGCTTTGCAGTTCAGCCGGGAGAGAAGGGGGGGGGCCTTTTACCCCCAAATTATTTATCCCAATCTTTAATTGCACCAACCTGATCTGGTGGGAGGTGTCCCTGCCCAGAGCAAAGGGTGGGACTGGATGATCTCTAAGGTCCCTTCCTACCCAAACCATTCTATGATTCTATGAATAACTTTACTGCCTTTATTTTCATTGTTCTTGGGAATGTATTTGTGTCCGTTGATAAATCGGAGCACGTTGTCCCTGGCCCCGCCTCTGGAACCGTCCCAGATGCTGGTGTGTAAAGCAGGAGTCACGGTGCGTTTGGGTAAGGGGCTGCTCCATCTGCTCGTGGGAAGTGCTCGGAGGGTGACCCGGGCTCCTAATGGAGTTGTCTTTTCCTCTCGTGTCAGCTCCTCGCGGGGGGTAGAGCCCCGTGAGCCGGAGGGAACCGAGCCATTGTACACTAATCCCTCCATCTTTGTGTCCCAGATGAACGGGCCTCTTGGACGCTAGTGTAACCATCGACTTCTTATTTTTTTTAACTGACTAGTGAGGGGTCGTTTTCTCCGAAGGTGTTGGTAAAGGCAGTTTTCCCTCTTACGCCGCCCAAACAAGCGAAAATAAAGCTCGAAGTCCAGGATCTTTTCCCCGTCTCAGCACAGCGTTCTCCTGGTGGCTCTTCTTCTCCCGTGTCTGTCAAACATTTCAGCTTCATGTTTGTAAATTGTGGCTTAGTGCAGTCAAAATCCCCACACGTGGTTCCTGCTATGAGGATTGAACCTTATCGGGCTGAACCACGAGAGCGTCATTATTCGGCGAGTGCGGAGGGTTGTAGGAAATGTCACCGCTCAACACGTCCATTAGGGAGCCGCCTCTGATGAGGAGCTGCTCCACCCTGAGATCTGTTTACGGTAAGTCATGTTAGAAGTGCGTTTCTTTCTGCAGAGGGCAGAGGTTTATCATGTCTCATACAAGTTATAACTTACACGTTATCAACTTTGCGAGTCAGATGTAAAAGAGGTTTTTCTTACACTTTAATTAGCTGCGCTAACGCAGACGCTCGCTCTCCAGCCTTCATGACTAAAGAGCTGCATTCCTGAGGTTGAGATATGTGGAGAACCTCTTTGATATGTTTTATTTAATTTTTTTTTTGCTAGAGATGTAGAATCACAAGGAATATTACATTATAAATCATGCTGTAAAGGAGCGTGAGCCACAGTGACTCGCATTGCTGCCCCTGTGTGACAGTAATTGTGTTGTATTCCTGCACTTTGATGGGGCATGAAGGGGGTTTTTGTTTTGTTTTTTTTTTCCACTAGTTTGTAAAATATAACTCCAGATCCTAACTGTAGATAAACTACCAGACTAATAATGCAGAAATCTCAGAATGCAACCATCCTCATCCTCTTCACCTCTTGGGTGAAACATAGCAGCTACTTAAGAGCATGTTACAGAGCGATGAAATGATATGAATATCAATTGATACGAAATGATATGAGTATCAGGTGTGTGTTGCAGTGTTGCAGAGGAATCTGCAGATGGGAAGGATCTGACTGAAATTGCACTTTGACAGGCTCATCTCCCTGGTTGCTCTTCCACTCAGGGGTATCTAGAGCCCGATCCTCCTTCCACTGCAGACCGTCCTCGGCACAGGAAGGACATGGACCTGTTGGACCTGTTGGAGCGGGGCCAGAGGAGGCCACGGAGATGCTGGGAGGGCTGGAGCCCCTCTGCTGTGAGGACAGGCTGAGAGAGTTGGGGTTGTTCAGCCTGGAGAAGAGAAGGCTCCAGGGAGACCTTAGAGCCCCTTCCAGTCCCTAAAGGGGCTCCAGGAGAGATGGGGAGGGACTCTTGATCAGGGAGGGGAGCCATAGGACGAGGGGGAACGGTTTTAAACTGAAAGAGGGGAGATTGAGATGAGATCTGGGGAAGAACTTCTTTGCTGTGAGGGTGGTGAGACCCTGGCCCAGGTTGCCCAGAGAAGCTGTGGCTGCCCCATCCCTGGAGGGGTTCAAGGCCAGGTTGGAGGGGGCTTTGAGCAACCTGGTCTGTTGGGAGGTGTCCCTGCCCAGGGCAGGGGGTGGGACTGGATGATCTCTAAGGTCCCTTCCTACCCAAACCATTCTATGATTCTATGAATAACTTTACTGCCTTCATTTTCATTGTTCTTGGGAATGTATTTGTGTCCGTTATCCTGTAGTGGGAATAGCTGGGCTGTCTTTTCCTCTATTTTTGAAGAACAGGTTGATAAATACTCTAGAACTTCAGTTTTCTCCATCTTTATGGGGTTGAGAACTGGCCTGAGACTCCTTTACCCTCTGTTTTCTGAATGTTGGCAGAGGCCTCAGCAGAAGCGTATGTTCAGTTTAATCACTCTAAATCACAGAAAAATGTTTCAGGAGAAACTGTATTATCCGTTCTGTTTGTCAGCTGGGCTCTGGCTCTTAAACAAAGAGAGAACTGAGATTTTGAAATAAAATGAATGGATCACTTAACTGCCATGTTGTAAGGTTAGGTTTGTTAGGTTAAAGAGGAGGATTTAGTTTAAATATTATGGGGGACATTTTTCAAATTTACTGTAGGTTTGTCTTGTAAGCACTTTAAAAAAATATTTACATTTTCGTGACTGCAGCGAAGCTGTGAATATTATTATTCACCCTTTCACTCCTACCTGACACAGCCATATAACAAGGAGCGTGTTAATGCTCTGCAGGGTCGCTCGGAGTTGTTATGATTAGCGTTCCGGTGTGTATAGCAGATGTAATAAGAGCGTAAACATTTTATAAGTAGGGGTCCTTTTCATTTTTAATTTTTTACTTCGGGTGAAGTGACGAGGCCCAATTGGAGCTTCTGCTTAAGAACAAAGGGGCAGCGTAAGAAGTTTTATTTCTTTCTGAACGTGGCATTTGAAAACTGCAAGTCTCATCCCAAACCGGTGGTTGCTTTGGTTTCCGTCCTCCAGGCGGACTCCTGAACGTGTGGATGATGAAATACTGGATCCTGGCATTACTTGTGTGGAGTTAAACTGGTAAAAATAAGAGCAGGAAACGTTCAGGAGAAAGCTCCGTGCTGAGGGTGGGATTCTCAAGTTCTCTCTTTTTTGGCTGAGTTGAAATCCCTCTTGTCTCGTCTTTGTGGAAACTTTCCGCAAAATCGATCGAGCCGGTTTTTGATTTATGCAGGCATAAAAAAGAGAGATGTGTCCCTTTCAAGATGAAATGATTCTTTTAAATTACCCGTGTTTGTTTACGATAGTTTTAAAGTCCCTCGCTCTGGCTGGGGGGAGGCAGGACATCTGTAGCTTGGATTCTCAAGGAGCGAGAGGAACTAATTGCCTCCAATTTGGTTAAATTACAGCGTCGATGACGCTTTTATACAATAGTGATACATGGCTGTGACAGGGCAGCTCGGGCTCCGTGTAAGGGTTGTTTCTTCGCTGGGGAGAGAAACCAATTGACACAGACACGGGATAATTTATCCTAGTCTGTATTTATTTACACTAAGGACACTTCTGAACAAGTATTTTAGATATATACGGTATACGGCAACGCCAGAGCTGGGATAGTGATTTAGTGCCAACACTTAAGGAGGCAACTCCATGCTGGGACCCGGCCAGCTCTGGGTGTTTATCCATTGCTGAGCTCTGTGTAGACCAGGTTCTCACTGGATGAAATTCCTTGGGAGATTTAGACGTCACTCAGTGAATCCTGCCCTGTCTCCCTGAATCCTGCCCCTATTTCCCTGCTGGTGGTCCAGTTGTCATTCAAGACCCCATCCAGGTTGGTGCTGATGGGCCTGGCTGAGCCCTATGGACAAAGGGAAGGTATTAGAAGTGATTCCTTTCGAGGCATTTGCATTTTAAAGAGGTTTATTTGAGGTTCAGGTCTGTAAACTCTTCATCTGGAGACACAGTGCTATAGTGTGGAGCTCCTGATTGAAGTGTGCTTAAATGCCACCCGTTAACCTAGCTCGTTACAAGTTGGTTTTAGAACTTTTCCACTGTTTTCCACTCTATTTTTTTTTATATTTAAGGTAAAGTACGGTCTGATCTGAGATTAACAACATCTTTATCATAGTTATTACCAGAAACCAAATCACAGAAAGCCAGTTAGAAAAACATAAGCGGGCAGAACTGTAACAAGTGTGTTCTGGTGATCGTAAAAATTGTGGTGGTTTTAGATCCAGTTACAGGGGATTTGATATAAAATCCAATACTTGTAGTGCGTGTAGAGCCTGATCTGCCAGAGCAACACGTTTTTGGGGATGAGACACCAGACACTGATAGAATGTAGATAGTATTTCTTGACCTGTGAAGACAAAGTTAAATAATTAAGAAAAAAAGGAAAAGACTTCACAAAGCTCCCCATTTGTTTCACCTCCTAAAAGATGTCTTTTCAGTCTTCAGTGGTAAATGACAGACAAGTGTGTACTCTGATATTTGGAGTTGATGGGGAAAAATTGAAATCCCAATTAAAGGTGTAATTTAGTTTCACGTTTTACTTTTAAAATGCATCGTCCTTCATCCCGTGTCATGAGTCATGAACTTTCTTGCATGATTGAGAGAGAATAAATGAGTATCTATTAAGATCTTTCTCTGCAGTTTTTCTCTTAAAATAGTACCATTTTAGCTCATTGATAGATATTTTTCAGTTTAATATAATTCTGCTACTTTGCAAGATTAAGCCTCAGTCAGCAGGTTCTTGAGCTTTTCATGAGGTACCTGTGGAAGATGATATCAGAAGTAAGAGCATGGATTCCTTGTGTTTACTAAAGCTTCTGACTGATGCAGAATCGGACCTGCATGAGAGAAGGAAAGGGCTCTAGCGATAGGTCCATTCTGCCAATGTTAGAGCTGTTTTTTCCTTTTAATTGGAAAGAAATATCTCTCCTTGAGTCTAATCCAATCTGTAATTGAAAGTTGTAGTTGAATATAAAAGTAGTTTTGTCGGTCATGCTTTGCGTTCTTAAAAAAAAAAGCTGTGCTGCCTCAAAACTAATGAGGGGTCATAATGCATCATCACGTAACCGCTTTGATTTAAAACCTCAAATCTGAGTGTGGCTGGTTTTTCTATCAGGTACACCCCCAGTCTGTCCGTAGGACTCTTCTGCAGTTAAATCTAATGTCTTTTGCAAAAAAAATTAGAGTGATTTTAGAAAAGTCAACAGTGATGAAGCTACTGATCCAGGCAATGTTGTTCCAGTTTCAGTTTCCATTAGCGGTGTTGTTATTGCTATAGAACTTTTACAGCTGACGATGGTCATGAATATGGTTTTTATTACGAAATATATAAATACGCAGCCTGAAAGGATTTGTGTGGAAAGTTAAAATTTAATTTCACTGTTGGTAGATTGCCATCATTCAGTTGTCTGCCGTGATTGCTGATTGATTTTGAATGCTCTGTGCCTTACTTTCAGCTTAGAAGTTGTACGAGTGGTTTTCTTAACCTCCCATCAAAAATCATTCCAGGGAAGCTACCGTTGCTATTCAGGGGCAAAATGTGCCTTTTACAGCCTTTTGGCTCCTTTTTCACCGTCAGCTGACTCTACGGCACTTGCGCCAGCAGACAACCCCATGGCTGGTTTTGGGCATCTGTCCATCTGGGGAAGCAGAGCTGGAAATGATGCAGATGAGATCCAGATGTGTGCTGGAAGGAGAAGGGCCTTCTTCCCATTACCTAAGTCATGGGAGGAGAAAAAGTTCCAGAGAGTCATGTCTTGTTGCGGTGCGTAACGTCCTCAGCTCCTTGTGTCTCTTCCAAGTGGGGTGGGAGTGGCTGTTCTGGGGTTGGTGGCCTTCTTTCGTTTTCTCGGTGGATCTTTAAAAGCTGCCGAGGAGGGTTTGGCAGTTCTTGGGTGCTGTTCTTTAAAAAAAAAAATAATTAAATAAATCCCCCAGCTGAGGGAGGTGACCAAGTCAGTACCATATGACAGTCATGGCGATCACAGGGTCAGCTCCTCCCTGGGACTGGGTTTCGGCAACTGGTGTTGTCTGGCCTCAGGAATTGAGAAGATCATAGAATCACAGAATGGTTCAGGTTGGAAGGGACCTTAAAGACCATCCAGTTCCAACCCCCTGCCCTGGGCAGGGACACCTCCCAACAGACCAGGTTGCTCAAAGCCCCCTCCATCCTGGCCTTGGACCCCTCCAGGGATGGGGCAGCCACAGCTTCTCTGGGCAACCTGGGCCAGGGTCTCACCACCCTCACAGCAAAGAATTTCTTCCTGAGATCTCATCTCAATCTCCCCTCTTTCAGTTTAAAACTGTTCCCCCTTGTCCTATGGCTCCCCTCCCTGATGAAGAGTCCCTCCCCAGCTTTCCTGGAGCCCCTTTAGGGGGACTGTCCCTTTAGGGACTGGAAGGCCATTAGAAGGTCTCCCCGGAGCCTTCTCTTCTCCAGGCTGAACTCCCCCAGCTCTCTCAGCCTGTCCTCACAGCAGAGGGGCTCCAGCCCTTTCAGCATCTTTGTGGCCTCCTCTGGCCCTGCTCCAACAGGTCCATGTCCTTCCTGTGCCCTTCTCCTCAGGGCTGCTCTCAATCCATTCTGCGCCCAACCTGTATTTCTGCCTGGGATTGCCCCAGCCCAGGTGTGGGACCTTGCACTTGGCCTGGTTGAAGTCATGCCAGGAGATGAGCAGAACTGTCAATCAGCAGCTGGGGAGAACGATGGTTTTCTGCACAGGGTGTGTTTGTGCTGAGGGTCTCCACGGCCATCCTCCCCTCTTGACACAACCAGAGGCTTTTGAGGCCACAGAAACCTTCAGAGGGATGTGACTTGCACTTCGGTTTGTGTAACCTCTCACTGCTGTCGGAAAAATGTAAAAACTTCAGGCTGATGCTTTTGTCTGAGTTTGTAAGTGGCTTCAGAAGCCTTAATAACTTACTGCTGACCTGGAAAAAATTAGGAAGAGGAAGGGGCTTCCTCTGGCAGCCTTGTACTGGTGAGGAGTCTGGGGACATTTTTAGTGCCTACAGATTCCAGAAATAATAAGCAACTTACGATGCTTACTCCTGAAATCTGATTTTAATTATGGCTTTGGAACAGCGCTCGTGCGCTGGACTCGTATCTCAGCCCGTGATGGCGAAACGCAATTGCAGAGATGAATATCATGCTTGGATCCTTTGGCTGCCAAATAACCTTCCTCCCAGCTCCCGCTGTTTTCAGCCCCTCTGTGCGTGAGGTTGGTTCAGGCTCTTCCTCTTCTTATTCCGACAAATTGTTTTGACACTATATGTAGATGGAATTTGCGCCCGGAGTAGCAATATTGAGATTAATCTGAGCCGTCAATCTCACCTTTGTTGTCTCGGCATCATTTACCCGCCGCCGTGGAAGATGCTGAAGTCAGGGATAATTTTGAGCCGTTCCTGCAGGCAGCGGCAGCAGAAGAGGGAGGGGAGGAACCGTGGTGGCCCTAATGAACCTGTGTCTTGAGCGAAACAGAAAACTCACCAGGTAGAACCAAACCCAGTTTTTTAACTCCCCCCAAAAAATAAGTAAAATTGCAGTTTAAGGGTATGGTCTGTGCAGAGTATTTGCCGTTATTAAAATCGCACGCAGAGGAAAGTGTGGATGCGCATCCTGGCTCCGTTTGGATGTGGAAATGACTCTAAATAAGTGCCCTTCATCATCCCTGTCCTGCTTATTTCACATCATCGTCCTGCCTTTGGTGGAACAGATCCCTGGCCTCGAGGGACAGTTGTCAATAATAATAAGATCTAATAATCAACCAGAAATTGAAATGTTTCGATCCGTTAAGGTATTCTGGGCGTGCTGCAGCAAAGCAAGAGCGCGTTGTTGGTTTGAGGTTGTTTTTTTTTACTTTGCCCTTTTAGAAGTGCGTGATGTTTCTATAAAAGGTTTTTGACAGAGAGGGAGAAGACAGAATTTGTTTTATTACCTTTTGTATTAGGCTTTGAATCTAATTTTCAAATACAAGCACTTGTGCTTCACCTGAAAAATATGCGGGGAGTCTTAAATGGCCACTTACAGTCAGGCTTATGCTTTTATGTAAATATGTTTTACGTGCCCAGTTTCCCATTAACACAAGGTCACAAATTAAGTTTCTTATGTATTTACATAACATCTGAACGTGAATCGCATGAATGCACCTATTCAGGATTCAGATGGGCTTTGTGGTTGTATTTCTATGTGTCAATATATTCCCAGCGACAGGTCAAAGCCTTAGATGCTGATAAAGGAATTTTCCATGTTTCTAAATATTGATAGGTTTTAAGAGGGAATATTCTCTGGCTTCTTGATTGTTTCTTCCAAACAAAAATTTCTTTAAACTTTTTCCCTCTTTTTACCGCTGTTTTTTTAAAGTGTAGTTCTAACTGACAGTCGTCTTCACAAAATGTTTTGCCAAAGACAGCATAGAAAAGCATGTGTAGTAGCGATGCTATTGATCTTTATAGACATTAAGCTTGCTAATGCTGCTGTGAAATAGGTAAAATAGTACATTAATTTTATAGATGGGCAAATGCTTTAATTTGTTTTGCCCTTTCAATTTTTCCAAGTAACGCTGTGAGTCAATAAGTACTATTATCCATGACTCTGGAGCCTATTAATTAAATATATTTCATGCACATGTGTGTCAGATCATTATGTAAGTGGCAACTAGATCGGAGATTATGCTGTTGCCCATGAATTAAAATAACCTCCTGTGTTGTCCAAAGTTGCTGTGACGGTGAGTGAGGGTCCACGTGGGTCCTTGCGGTCGCGTGTGCAAGGGATGCCTGAACATCACCCAGATGGGATTCCTCCTGCATCCCTGTTCCTTCCCAGCAGCTCTGGGCTGTCCTTGAGCGATCCTGCCCAGCCGGACCCACAGCATCTCTCCAGACACCTCTGTGTCAGCAAAAGCTTGAGTTGAATGAGAAACCTTGGCCTCCCTTCCTCCTCCTCCTCCTCCTCCTCCTCTTGGATGCTCTCAGTGGAGTGTGTCTGGGGAAGATCCATCTTGGGTGGACTCCGGGGGAGAGAAGTGTCAGCACATTTTCTTTGGATCAGGAAAGGTTTGATCATTCACTCTTCAAGCTGAAGTTCTCTCAAAAGCTTGTAGCTGAATGTGAATGTCTTTCAGCAGTGTTATTAGCCAGACTTTGGCAGGTGTGCTCTTGATAAGGCAGAGAAGAGGGACAAGGCAGAACGACCAGTTTTGGGGTTTCCTTTAGGAGGTGTCCTAGGTGGTGACAGGCTGGTTATTTTAGAGTTGAAACTTGAAGAGAACTCATTTGGCACTTGTGGTATTTTTCCGGAGTCTGATTTTAATCAGCCAAATAACTGAAACCAACTCCTCCCAAAAATCCATCATAAAACCTAGTTTCTTACTCAGTATGTTTGCTTTCTGAGCTAGCTCCTTGGCCAGTTTTCCAACGGAAGATTGCCTTTTTTTCCCATGGGAGCGATTCCCTCAGCATAAGTGAACGCCCAAATGAGTTGAGGCTTATGTACCAGCATCTGTCACCAGCCTGCACTGACTGCATGGGATGGTTTAAGGACGAAGGAACCCAGCAAACACCCCGCAGCCAATTTTGACCACCACATGATAACTCCCCGGTGTTGGGTTACCCGAGACTGATGCTCCTGTGGTGGCACGAGGCTGTAGTGGGAGCAACTGCGTGGATGTTAGGTGATGGGGCAAATCCAGTGACAACTCAGTGTCCCAGCCCTTCTCTTGCTCCAGGATGGGGTCCTCGTCTCCTGTCTCTCCCAGCAAAGGAGCATGCATCAAATCAGTGAGCCTCACAACACATGCCTGAGTTTTGATGGACCTAATATGGGCACGGAGATGCATAATGGTCCCTAGAAGACGATAACCTAGTGGAAATCAGAATACCCCTTAAACTGCTCCGATTTAAACGGAGAGTCAGTCTTTTCTTCTTAAAATCCTGGGAGTCGCTGAAGCAGAAAAAACCTGCACCATTGACTGAAATCTCTCTGCCTTTTCCTCAAATAGCCTCTTTTTCCCAAAGAAGAGTTGCTTTTACTTCTCCTAGACCTTATAAACATGACATATTTACGTGAGAATGAGTTGAATTCTCCTCTACCTCATGTCTCGCCAAGAAAGGAAGGTCCTAATTTCTGGTTCCAGTGCCAAATAGGATTTTAAGGGGCAGAAACAACAAAGGTGAATCATCAGATCGCAGTTGGAGTTTCTGGTCTCAGTTGGAGTTTTAGGGGCAGGCACTTGTAAGTCAGACAATTACTCTTCTAGAAGATTTTTTACAGTTGCTTGATCGTTAAGGAAACACTGGAGAGAAGAAGAAAATGCGATACTTTCAGGGTGTCTAAAACTAATATAGTTCAACTGCTTCATTGACTGGATGTTGTCCCCTGAGATTGTTAGGACTATTACAGACAAACTGCCTCCAGGAACTTTCTTTTAAGGAGGCAAAAAGGAAGAAACTGAGAAACAAAACTGTTTTTTCATCCACCAGGAACAAAACAACTTTTTTGAAGGTCTCGGTCAGGTAACTTCGCCCTTCCCTTTAGAGAAAACCTCTTTTTTTTTAAAGAAAACCTCATTTTTAATTTTTTTTTCCGATCTCTGGGTTGGATGAAGGCGTCGCAGAGCTGCTGTCGGGGCTGGCGCCTGCAGGGAGGCGACGTGGGAGAGACGCGATGCTGGGTCCAACCATGGAGAGAAGGGCTTTGCCCTCCCAGCCTTGGCCTTCCCATCCTTCGAGAGGCACGAAGGGCTGGTGTCTTTGATTCATTTGAATCGGAGACGTGTAGATGAGTCTTCGCTCCTGATTAGTGAGAAAAGTGCTGGTTGCATTAGGTCAAACCGTGTCCTCATTTATGCCTGCGAGCCCCGCGGGAGCCAACGTGGGGTAGCCCAGCCTTGTAGGGTCAAGCTGGTCTTTTGTCGCCTCCGGAGTGTGTATTGTGTTAATCTGGTGTTTACCATCTGACCGTATTTTATTCAGGAATCAGTCAAGATGGATTTGTTTAACCAAACCCACTCAGGCTTTCACTACAGAGGGGCAACGTCTACAGGGTTTTGTAGTCGGCGTTGAGAGGGTTTATTGCCACAGATTGTGTTTTCCTGCCTTGCTGCAAAAGAGCACCGGGAGCTGCAAAACCAGAGGGCACAGCACCGTATGGCTCCTTTCGCAGTGCGGCTCCTGAAAACAGCCTTAAATTTTATATATCTCATTGTCAGTGGATGGCACCGACGTACCCTGCCTCTATTCCTGATAAATTAGTAACACCGAGACCCGGAATGGGAGAGCGTAAATGTGCTCTGTGCACGCTCAATAACCTAAAATCTGTTGATGGTTTTGAGAAGCCGGATAAAATGACTTAGTCAATTTAATTTAAATTGAAGGCAGATCTTTAGCATGAGGTTTGCTCGTTTTACTTCTTCCAGTTATTTAGGATCTCCATTCCGTATTGCCCCAACAAAGGTCTTAACAATCAAAATTTGAATGGTGGGATATTTTTTTTCTGATAAAACTGCCATAAAATTCATCCTCAACAGCAAATTTTTCTTAGGAGGTTTGGAGAAGCGCTGGCAACACGTATTTTAGGGGTAAGGATTTGGCCAGAGGGCAGAGCGATCATAGCGCACAAAGGCTGCATAGTTTCCCGTTACACAAAACGTGTAGAGCTAAGCTTCATGCAGAGACATTTGGTGCAAGCACTCATATTTTCTGCTCTTACAGGGATGACTAGAAGTGTGTATTTAGCCACACAGGTTATTAAATGCAACGGAGTTAACGGCATTGCCCTCCCTTCCAGAGGTCTCCCACACCACGTTATTTCTTAGTGGCGTTTAGTTCTCTCTTCCCATCGTATCAAACACCCTCCAACAAGCGCGTGGGAAGGGACCTCCCCCAGCAACACCCATGGAACAGGCTGCCCAGGGCAGTGGTGGAGTCACCATCCGTGGAGGTATTTAAAAGCCGGGCAGATGTGGTGCTGAGGGACGTGGGTTAGTGGTGGTTTTGGCAGTGTTGGGTTGATGGTTGGACTTGATGATCTGAAAGGTCCCTCCCAGCCTTAATGATTCTATGGTTCTATGTTTTTCTGGTGCAAGGGAACACAACTAAAGCTTCCTTAGGGGTACGTCACGCTGCTGCCTCTGAGGTGTGGGTTTGGTAGCCAAACAAAAAAACCTTGTTCATCCTATTTGGGTGTTTATTATAGAACTTATTAGCAGAATGTGGCATCAGCCACTTCCTTACAGATTTTAACAGGAATTTCCAGCCTTCCCTGATGTGCGCTAGAAATCAACAGAAATAATTTGCATCTTTATTGTTTGCTGTTTTCAGCCAAACCTAAAATATCTTCAGTTAATTCCAGTCATACTTAGAAGATAATAAGTTTTGATTTTGAGTCTGTTGCCCAGAATTGCTTTCGTGCTGCCCCTGCTTAGCACAGTGCATAAGCTAAATGGGAATGTAGAAAATTCAGCCTTCTTTTCAGTAAAGCTGAAAAATACTTTATTGCTGTTGACGTAATTTCAAAATGATAAGATGTACTCTTCTCCTCATAAACGCTTCCTAATTTTGTGTCTAACCCTGTTGCATTTCAGCCAAAGGATCCTCTTGGATAATTGCAATCAGTTAAAAATCTGACGAGCTACAACTGTTCTCATTTACTCTAAACCCTGAGCGCTTTTTCCAGAGGTCAAAATTTGCTACGATTAAAATGAGTGATGGGCTGGAAGCACCAGTTCTCCATAAGGGCTCTTTCCCTGCCTAGGCTGAATTTATTTGATGGACACAGGGATGACAAGAGTGAGAATCACTGATTGCAAATCTGCGGTGACACTGGCTTAACTTTTTAGAAAGGCTTGTCTTAGGATGGGGGACAAATGGGAACGTTTGGGCTGGGCGAGTGAAAAATAACAAAAATGCAATCTTCATTTTTGGGAGTTGGCAAAAGGAGAGGGGGAATCCTTGAAGACGGACTCTTTTGCTCAGTGTGTGTCTCTGCTCTCCCCGCAGCCCTCTCCTCGCTGTCTGCTTCGCCGCCTCCTGCGGCATCCCGGGAATCGCCCTGCTGACGCTGGGGGTGAACCCTCTCACCGGGGCACTGGGAGCCTTCAACATCTTCCTCTACACGTGCTGTTACACCCCCATGAAGAGGATGAGCATTGCCAACACCTGGGTGGGGGCTGTCGTCGGAGCCATTCCCCCCGTCATGGGCTGGACGGCGGCTACTGGTACTCTGGATGCTGGTGAGTATGAAACCCTTGGATCCGGGCGAGCGGTTGCCAGCATTGCCTTCGGGATAACAAAAAAGACTACTCAAAAGGCAGCAAACCTCATTCTTTATGCTTTTTTGACCTGATAGTGCTTCAAAAGCAGATATATTCTGCTGTGTGCGGTGCCAAAGCCTGTTACAGTGGGGTACCATAAGGACTGAAGAAGTAGACGTGGTTGTATCATCCTTACAGGAGCATTTCAGAGGCAAACATGAGTTGATAAAAGACCGCGTCCTGTGGAATATATGTTTAGGCCATCTTAAAAAAAATCTAGAAGGAGAAGAGCCTTTTTGTGCTTCACATGGAAGAAAATATTACATAATTTCAGGGATTCAAACCCTACCCAATAAGATCTGACTTACAAGTCAGGAGCTTTCAGCTGGAAAATTCCCAGATGTGTTTATTACTGTCTTTCCACAAGCCAGAAAATGTCCCGGGAAAATTAATTTATTGGTGTATTTCTTAATTGCCCACTTCTAAACTCGAAGTTATAAATGTTCCTTCCCCCTCTCCTTGAAAAGCAAACGAAGATTTCTATTTTAGTAACTGTGAACCGTTTTTACATCCCTCATAAAACACTGATCTCTTCAGCAGCTAAACTCTGACACAAACAGGGCTTGTTTTTCCTGCCAGTTAGAAACTTAAGAATCAAAGTGGCTCCACATAGTTATATTCTGAAGAAACTCATGGAGTGCAATTAACAGGTCTGTTAAGAATGTTTTCAGCGCACACTCATCTCACAGCGTGGCATATTTAAGGCTTGAATAGTACTTTCAACAACAAGGCTTTTAAGCAGAAATTATCAGAATCTGTGCTAAATCCACGCCATCCTGCATTTTTGCTGTGCATTTCCTATAAAAGTCAGTCTGAATTGGCTTTGTCTACGTGTTCTGATACAGATCTAACCCAGAGCTAGGATCAAGGGGTTTGTGCTGTTTCGTTTAATCCCGTGTAGTACTTCTGTACAAATATTTACATCTCTGAAAGGCTTTTTTTATATTTAGACCTATAAATGATCTGCGTGTGTATGTGTAGTGTCTCGTGTTAAGGAGTGCACAACAGACATCATTAGAAGCTTCTCTAAAGAGAAGAGAATGAATTAAAAACACAAAATGTATATTTGTAAGGACTGTGGCATTCTGTCTGCAGCTGCCTAGATCCTGGATCTGACGTTGTTTAGGGATTTCTGTGTTGGCTTTGGCATCTCTGTGCAGAGTTGATGCTAGAAGATGATTCTCATGTGCCCATGCTTCACCTGCAAAGCCCAGCCTGGAGGAGCTGGCATGAAGAGCCCCGTCTCACCAAAAGCCCTTGCTGTAAAGGCTGTCATGGTTCAAATTTTCATCCCTGGTTTTAAAATGGCAGCTAAACTGCTTCAGCTAAAGCCCAGCACATGAAAGTAAACTGGAAATGATTTTCATTATCTTTATTTCATCATAGAATGATAGAATCGTCCAGGTTGGAAGAGACTCTTGGGATCATCGAGTCCAACCATCTACCCTACTCTACAAAGCTCTCCCCTACACCATATCCCCCAACACCACATCTAAACATCTCTTAAACACATCCAGGGATGGTGACTCAACCCCCTCCCTGGGCAGCCTGTTCCAATGCCCAATCACTCTTTCTGTGAAAAATTCTTTCCTAATGTTCAGTCTAAACCCACCCTGTTGGAGCTTGAAGCCATTCCCTCTCGTTCTGTCAATCAATTACAACTTGCTCTTCAAGACCTATTTCACAGCCAGGCTGTCCCTGTACGGCAGGCAGGGCTGGCAGCAGAGAACACTCTCTTTGTCCCAAATAAGCTCTTCCTCTTTTAATTTGTGACTGGGATGTGTTGCGTGTCCCTCTGCCAGCTCTGCTGTGGAGGGGATACTCTCTGGCAGTGGTGTCACCAGTGGAAGATGATAACTTAAATCCAGATTTGGCCAGCACGGGATGATCTGCGCCGGTGCGTAACCCGATGTTGTATTGTTTGTTCTGGGTGGCTAAAACTTTCTACAGTCACCTCCTGGTGTGTCTTGGTGACGCCGGGCAGGTGGTTTAACAGTGAAAGAAACGTTACTGAGCTGATACTGGTCTTTGTAATACAGCACACCTAGGGAGAATCCTGAAAATAGTAGTATTTTAGTGCATTTCAGTATTAAAAAGCCAAAAAAATAACCCCAAAACACCTTTAAAAAGAAAAGAGAGAAATAAAAGAAAAGAATTGCATTGTAGACTATAATTTTGAGTGTTAAACTTCCTATTATTCCAAAGGAGAAGAGAGTTCCACACCTGGCAGCATCAGACCCATGGTAGGACAAGCGTACGTCTGCCTGTGTACATAATGCAGACCTGCACCCCTTCGCTAACCAGCCTACCCACAGTTGTTGAACTCATTAATAATGTGTAATTAGCTTGGAGACTTAACCTAGTTTTAGGTAGAGGTGTGAAAATGCATTTACACCTCATTTAAAAAAAAAAAAAAAAGATCATTCCACTCAATAACAAAGAGGAATGTGAAGGAAGGGAGTAAGAAAAACTAATGAGAAGGAAGGTTCTCACCATTTAACTGCTGGGCTTTTGAGTTTTACATTTTCCTGTGGATTTTCTCTCCTTGTAATCTTCTCACAGCAGCCACATTGTTGTACACGTTGCTGGTTGTAGGGGAAACAATACTTAAGTGTTGTTTCATTGGCCTTTGAGGGGGGCAACCCAGCGTCACACGGCAGGGGGTGGTACCCCGTGGTACCCCGTGTCTGCCTTGCCCAGAGTGCAACAGCATCACTAGCCCGGCTCAGAACCACCACTGGTGGCCATTGACCAATGGCCAATTGGTCACTGGTCAGTGACCAATGCTCTTGGTCATTCCAGAGGGTTGGAGATGATTCCCATGTTCCGATTCCTGAGATAGAATCACAGAATGGTTAGAGTTGGAAGGGACCTTAAAGATTGTCTAGTTCCAGCCCCCCTGCCATGGGAAGGGACACCTCCACCAGACCAGGTTGCTCAAAGCCCCATCCAGCCCGGCCTTAAACACTTCCAGGGATGGGGCATCCACAGCTTCCCTGGGCAACCTGTTCCAGTGCCTCACCACCCTCAGAGTAAAGAATTTCCTCCTAATATCTAATGTAAATCTCCCCTCTTCCAGTTTAAAACCATTACCCCTTGTCTTGTCACTACATCTCCTGACAGAGTCCCTCTCCGGCTCTCCTGTAGGCTCCCTTCAGATATTGGAAGGCTGCTGTGAGGTCTCCCCGGAGCCTTCTCCTCTCCAGGCTGAACAACCCCAGCTCTCTCAGCCTGTCTTCATAGGGGAGGTGCTCCATCCCTCTGATCATCTTTGTGGCCCTCCGCTGGACCCGTTCCAACAGGTCCATGTCCTTCCTGTGTTGAGGACTCCAAAGCTGGACACAGTATTCCAGGTGGGGTCTCACGAGCGCATAACAAAGCACGAGATAATAACAAAGCATCTCAGATTGGAGCAGCCTTGTTTTAATTTATCCTCATTTTATCTATAACTTTCTTATTTCAAAGCTTAATACCTCGTTTCTCGCACAAGGAACGAATACCGCGTGTTTGCAGATAAAAATCTGGCACCCTTATATTGCCAGCGATGCAAACACTTGCTGGTATTTCTGACACGACACACCTTTTGCAGATCTTGCGGTGACACCCAGCGATGCTCCTCCCATTTCTGCCCCTGTTAAGTAACTTTAATTCTATGCTCTTAATTGAACATCCTGCCCCCAACCCTGGATTTTGTGCCAACGTAATTTAGGGAAAACCTCACATTTCAAAAGAGAGAGATAAGGTTATCTCTGGGAAGATGTGGAATTCTTTGTTGTGGGGTTTGGGGGGGGGGGGGGTTGTGTTTTCTTTTTTAATGGCAGCTGTTTGAAACTGATGAAAGATGGGGAATGTTAACATTTCCTCGCTGGGGGAGCCGAGTGCAGGTGAGATGGTCAAAGGTGCGTGATAAATGTAATTTATCACGTGGCTATCACCGCCACGGATCTGGGCTATTTATGCAGAACTTCACTGCCAGCCTGTGATTTGCAGTAACACGTTTGCTTCCTTGAAAGCAGATTCCATTGCTCCTTTGTGGTACTGTTTACTTCCAAAGAGATTTGTTTTTCTGGTAAACCTAGATGCTCTCAAATTATTTATTCCGCTTTTACAAAGGAAGGACTAGCAGGAAAATAATGAAATTCACTTCAAGCCTTAAATAGCAGAAAGGCAGGAGAAGGAGGCAGAGCTCGGCAGTGTCCTGTTGTGTGCGGGATCCTCCTCCTGCGCGGGGTCCCCGTGTGGGCACCCCCAGACTGTGCCGAGCCCGGGTACAGGCGTCTTTAGGAAGTACCAGAGCTATTTTTTTTTTTGAAAAACAAAAAAACCAAAATTTGTTGGAAAACAAATCATATGAAGAGCGGTTGAAGGAGCTGGGACTGTTTAGTCTGAGGAAGAGGAGGCTGAGGGGAGACCTCATCACTCTCTACAACTACTTGAAAGGACACTGTAGAGAGGTTGGTGCTGGTCTCTTCTCACAGGTAGGTAATGACAGAACGAGAGGGAATGGCTTCAAGCTCCAACAGGGTAGGTTTAGACTGAACATTAGGAAAGAATGTTTCACAGAAAGAGTGGTCGGGCATTGGAATAGGCTGCCCAGGGAGGGGGTTGAGTCACCATCCCTGGATGTGTTTAAGAGCCGTTTAGATGTGGTGTTGGGGGATATGGTGTAGGGGAGAACTTTGTAGAGTAGGGTAGATGGTTGGACTCGATGATCCCAAGGGTCTCTTCCAACCTGGACGATTCTATGATTCTATGATTCTATTTATTTTGGCGTGCGAGAGGCACGACCTTATACATGCTTTACATTACTCCTGTGTTGTTGGTCTTTCTCCCCAGGCTGATGCCACAGCTTGGTTGTTAGAAGTGTTTGTTGTCCATTTAAACTTGTTATTTCTCGTTAACAGAGAAACTGAAGTGGGGTAAACATTTCCCAGTGCCATAACCCGTATTTTGCCGTATATATTTTGCATTTCTGCACTGAAGGCTCGATGGCGGCCGACGAGCGGGATCGGTGTCTTAGAGCCGAGCGATTCGGTGCCGCGGCGTTGGTATAAACCACCCAGTGAGATGGAAGTGACAAGCAGGGGTCCTCAACATAATGTGCTTATCAGTTAAGGGGATTTATTCGGAGTAGGTGGCGGTGGCGGAGCTGATAAGAGCCCTGCCAGCGGAGCAGACAGCACAGACCCGCGGTGGCCTGGAGCCATAGGTATTACTGCACCAAAGAATGTTTATCTCAAGAGACTATTTAGTTTATCTCAGATGCTCCACTTCTGGTCTCGCTTTCCTGAAAGACATCTTGTACTGATTTTCATTCATTTTCCAAAATTTAAATAATTCCTGGGGCTATGGAATTTATAGACTGAGTATCAATTGTAATCATGTGGAGGTTGATTTTTAAATTGCCTTCACTTTGTAATTCAAATTGTGTTGTATGGTAGACATTAATTATGTCACCCAACATCTATTTACAAATGGGGATTTAAAAACGGGCAGTTCTTATCAGCTAGTGGCATTTGGCAGATGGATGGTTTCAGTAACAACAAAAAACCAAGAGAATAGAGGGGCGAGGGGGGGCTGCCCCCAACCTGTCAGTGGCTGGGGTCTCTCGTACCTTCCCTGGTGTAGCACTTGTCTGCCAGGAGGAGGGAGAGCAAAGCAACAGCTTAATTGTCTGCAAAACAAGTTGGGAGATCTCTGTGTCCCTTCCAGTGAAGCACTTGGAGCTTTCACGGCCCCGTGATGTGTGAGCAGGTCTGGGGGCCACCGTGCCCCCCGAAGCAGCTCCGTGTCCTGCCGTGGGAGCAGAGGAGGCTCTGACTACGGGCTCTCACGAGGAAACTCAGCTTTTCAGATGCTTTTCACTTCTTGGATGAAAGACGACAGAATCTGTGGTCTGTTCCAGAGGAAACAGAGGTATTCATGTCACTGACATCTGAGAATTGGCCCAGGAGTGTGCTTTGGGGGGGTAAAAACTGTAAAAACCGAGGCCGAGGGACAATCCTAGTAGAACAGCTGGGCTGAATTTAGGACAAAAGCCAGGGGGCTATTTTTTTTCCCCCTTTTCCATCTTCACAAGAGACAAAAGAAATGGCAGTTCCACCCCTGGAACACCTGGGGGACCAACCCCACGAATTCACAGGCGACGGGCCCTTTGCCCGTTCTCTGTCCCACACACGGCTCTTGGGGCACGGGGAGGAGACGTGCCCCGGGTGTGTGACACAGCGCCCCGGGGAGAGGTACCGATGTCCTGGTGTGTGACACAACACCCGCAGGAGAAGCACTGCTGTCCCAGTGTGTGACACAACACCCACAGGAGAAGCACTGCTGTCCCAGTGTGTGACACAGTGCCTGTAGGAGAAGCTCCGATGTCCCAGTGTGTGACACAACACCGCAGGAGAAGCACCAACGTCCCCATGTGTGACATAACACCCGCAGGAGAAGCACCGATGTCCCGGTGTGTGACACAACACCCGCAGGAGAAGCACCGATGACCTGGGTGTGTGACACAGGATGACGAGTACCCTCTTCGTGGCTCTGCAGGGTTTCAGTCCTCTGCTGAGTCTGGCCCTTTGGCAAATGCTTCCTGCACAGATTTGCACATAACGAATGGTCCGTGCAAAGGCTGTATTTTCACCTTACCCAACATGCTTTTTTTATGGCATATTTTACCAGGTTTAGCTAAGCCGAATTATATACCACGCTGTTGTTTTTCTCAATCTTTCCTATATAACAAAAGGTGTTTCTTTGTGAGGCTTTCGGCTGTAGTGACCTGTTGTGTGTCATGCAAAATTGTGCACACCTATGTGTATCCATATGCACGCAGCTTTTCTCCCCATGGGGACCATACCTGAGGACATCTGCTTTCCTCCTGTAATCCCAGTGGCTGGGAACGCTCCCTCAAGGCACAAAACCCCACTGCCAACTCCCATTTCCCATCGCGATGGACACCGAGGATCCTCCTTTTGTCCTGCAGACAAGCCCTACACACACGGCCAACATCCCCTTCCCTTTGTGTGCGGCGCAGAGAAGTCCATCGCGGCCCCGCGACGCTCCTGTCCCACGAGCCTTTTGTGCCATCCTTCAAAAGAAACAGCTATTGAAACCCATGACCATGAAGCTTTTGAGTCTTCCAGTGTTTTCCTCCTCACCCTTCCTTTCCATGACCGTGTAACCTTGAAGGCTCACAATTAGGGCTGTGCGTGGGGCTGTACGTGCCCGCACTGACAGCCGGGACCATTGTTTGCAGCCCGGAGACAGACCTTGTGCGCAGCTTTAGAAGTGATATTTTTCCTTTTTTTTTTTCCTTCTCAAGGCTGCTCACGCGGCATCCGACACAAGCAGCAGCATCTGCTTTTGTTTCCCGGTGGAAGCCGAAGTGCCGGTTGTTGTCTTGGCGGTGGTGCTAATAGAGGAAGCGCCGCAGAATAGGGGGGAGCTGCATCGGTTCAGTTAAGGCTCGTGACTAGATGATACCCAAAAGCCTTTATGTTGGAGGAGGCTTCATAATCACAAATTGAGATGTAAATTTTGTGGTGTTAATCCCTTTTCTACTCCCAAAGACAATGGGAAAAATTAAATAGTAGGTAACAGTTTTTCCTTGGGAGCGATTGTATCAGGGCAATATCTTAAACACTTGTTTAGGTACAAGTACCTAAAGGGTGGGTTGGAGGATGATGGAGCTGGACTCTTTTCAGTGGTTTCCAGCGATAGGACGAGGGGCAACGGGCACAAGCTGGAACATAGGAAGTTCCATTTAAATATGAGGAGAAACTTCTTTCCAGTGAGGGTGCCAGAGCCCTGGAACAGGCTACCTAGGAAGGTCGTGGAGTCCCCTTCTCTGGAGATCTTCAAGACCCGCCTTGGTGCAGTCCTGAGTGATGTGCTCTGGGCAATCCTGCTTTAGCAGAGGAGTTGGGCTAGATGATCTCTAGAGGTCCCTTCCAACTCTGAGAAGTCTGTGATTCCGTGATTCCATAATTGGAGGCCAATTGATTTATCCTAGTCATTTTCCATCACCAACACATGCTGAAGGAAAGGCATTAATTACTGCACCTTCCAACTCACCTTCACAAATGGAAAATAGAATCATAGAATCATAGAATGGTTCAGGTTGGAAAGGACCTCAAAGACCTTCCAGTCCCACCCCTTGCCCTGGGCAGGGAGGCCTCCCACCAGACCAGATTGCTCAAAGCCCCCTCCAACCTGGCCTTGAACCCCTCCAGGGATGGGGCAGCCACAGCTTCTCTGGGCAACCTGGGCCAGGGTCTCACCACCCTCACAGCAAAGAATTTCTTCCTGAGATCTCATCTCAATCTCCCCTCTTTCAGTTTAAAACCATTACCCCTCATCCTATGGCTCCCCTCCCTGATCAAGAGTCCCTCCCCATCTCTCCTGGAGCCCCTTTAGGGACTGGAAGGGGCTCTAAGGTCTCCCCGGAGCCTTCTCTTCTCCAGGCTGAACCCCCCCAGCTCTCTCAGCCTGTCCTCACAGCAGAGGGGCTCCAGCCCTTTCAGCATCTTTGTGGCCTCCTCTGGCCCTGCTCCAACAGGTCCATGTCCTTCCTGTGCTGAATGCCACCACCAGCTTAATAAACCAGGACAGTACAGCTGTGTCAGGGACGTGACTCCAGACTACTCTGAATATTTGTACCAACCTCTCCAAATATTCCTTGGGTATTTAATGTTACATTGAATCTGCAATGGGCAACAAGGCTTTGACGAGGCTTCAAAATCTTTCTTTACCTCCGTAATTACTGCATCGTTAGAAATCTCCGGGGAGGGCTACTGCGTTAAACTTGTTGTGAATGAGCAGGAAAGAAAGGAGAGAAAATAAAAGCTTTGAGGATGTATCCAGTACGTTTCCTGCGAGCGCAACGTCCTCTAAAAATCACACAGGACCACAACGAAGAGTTTTGGAGCGGTTACGTTAAATTTCCGGTAGAAAAGGTGAAAAAGCAGGCTGAGACAGCGCGGTTGCTCACAAGCAGGTGGATACAGCTGGACCGAGTCAAGTCTCTGAGCTCTAATCTACCTTGTCTGGATTAAAGAGGAGTAATTTGTTCAACATCTTTGAAGGGAGGGGAGCCAGTTGTGTGCTATCAAGTAAAACGGTGTGTGGTTGTTTCCTGACTCCGATCCATTAACAGGCTGAGCGTCGACTACCAAAGCCTTCCCTCCTGACAGCAGCCAAACCCAGGCCGGTTTCCTTGAGACAAAAGGCCGGTGCTTTCCTCTAATAACTCGGGGAGCTACCAAGGTCTGGAAATAATTTTAAAATTCCTTCACATTATTCAAGGCAGAAGAATTACTAAAATTGTGCTTTAAGCAAAACAGCGTTCTGAGGTTGCCAAGGCAGTAAACACCAGCTTTGGGAAATGCAGTAAGATTTCAACATCTGTTTTGGAGCTGATATTTTAACCATTCCATGTTTATTTTAATGCCTGCTCGGCCACTTCCCAGTCATACATATGCAGCACCAAAGCAATGATAGAAGGAGCGACGCCGTTCTTGAATAGATGCTACAGATCAGCTCCCCCTTCCTTTTTTTTTTTTTTTTTGTTTTATTGATTAAGTAAATAGTGATTGTCCCATCTAGACCTTGAAGGTGATCCCAGAGGTTTGCAGAACACTATGTGGAGGGCAGGCACTGTGTGTTGTCTAAAGAACAATGAGAAGGATAAGAAGAAATAAGAAGTTCATCTCCAGCGTGTTTTCAGGAACACAATGTCGACACGGCAGTGTCTGGAGATAACCTTGGAGATGTTTGCCTTGACTTGTACAGACAGGCCCACACTCGTCTGCCTACCCTGCTGGGCCTCCGGGTGACTCTGCTGGTGGTCCCACTGACACTTGCCGTGCTCCAGCCTGTGCCCTCTTGTAGCTCAAGTCCTTCTCTGCCCTGGAAGAACTTGTCTTCAAAAATATTTTGGAGAGTTTCAATGGGATCATGCCAAGCCCTTGTGTCTTGTTTAAGGCAGACAGCTGAAATAATTGAGCTGCGGGTGAAATCATGGCTCCATGTACCAACTGTACGATGTATAAAGCTCTTTGATGATGAAAGGTATTGCCAGCATGAAAGAGGCATATTCCAAATCACTGCTTAAGAGAGTGGCATCCTCAGCACGAGACAGTCCAGCAGGATCCAGACATTACTTCTGCCCTTTAGTGAATGAGAAAATAGGTTTGCAATCCTCAGGTTGCTTTATGTGAATGAAACTGTTTACTCAGAATGATGCAAAGGCATGGTTTAGAATCAGAGAATGGTTTGGGTTGGAAGGGACCTTAAAGACCATCCAGTCCCAATGCCCTGCCGTGGACAGGAACACCTCCCACCAGACCAGGTTGCTCAAAGCCCCATCCAACCTGGCCTTGAACTCCTCCAGGGATGGGGCAGCCACAGCTTCTCTGGGCAACCTGTTCCAGTTTCTGTTGGCCCTGCTCAGTGGCTGAATGTACCCACTCTTCCTTGAGTAGACAATGTATGGACTTGAACAGGCTCCGTATCCTTTACAGGACATGAGTAGTTTTGGGGACTCACACGAGGGAGCCCCTGGGTCACTGATCCTGGTGCAAGCCCCGGGTGGACAGGACAAGAAGCTGTTGCTGCCCAACTGCTCTGCTCTCCCTGTGGTGGCCAGTGGCCAGTTCATGCCCTGCAAGGGCTCGCTCTCTGAAAACCATCTCCCGCTTCCCTGCTCTTAGGTGCTTCTTAGCAGAGGGGCCAAGGACTCAATGGGCTCAGGCGCTGACATTGCTCCCTCGCCAGAGATTTGGACCATCCAGCAAATGAGATCATCATAAATTGCTTTAAAAAGAATAAAGCATGAAATTTTAATCAAAGTTCAGAGGTCTCACATGGACTGCTTGACGCCATGAAGAACATAACTTCACGGGGGGATGCTTCTTGGTCTTGTAATTCTGAAAATTGGACTGTCAGCTACTGCAGTTTGCAAGCCCAGAGTCACTAGTTGGTTTGGAAGCCTCATCTCACAGTATTTCCAAGTCTTGCCCAAATTTCTTGAACCTTAAAATGTCTTACCAAGCAGTTTCCGAATGACTGTGGAATTTAGTGTCTTGTTTGTTTTAGAAAGGGCAATTTATAAAGCTTCAGTATCTCACTAGATAAAAATATATTTACAGAAAGAAAGAACTGTTTTCTACCGTCTTCAATGCCGGTTGACATTTTGACTTTATCTTCGATATTAAAATAAAAATCTCAGCTTGTTCTTGTTTATTAAAAAGAAGATATATTATCACTATTTAAATACTTCTAAAAGAATTTTAAAAAAGAAATAATAGCTTAACCTTAAAATTCATGCTGAATGGCAAAATCTGTTATTTATCTCTAACTGTGTGGACACCTACCTGATTCTCTGCAATCCTGTAACTTTTGAGATGATTTAAGCTTGTACAAAGTGGTTGAACAATGGGAACTCAAAAAGAAAACATTTTATACCTATTTTACACACAAGAGTGAAAGAATATTGGGGACCTGGGAGCTGTTTGCCTAAATAGATGTCATTATTTTTCCAAAATCAAACAGGACTCGTCTGCCGAGTTATCAGGATTTATAAGCGTGTGTTCGCAGGTGTCCCAGGCTCTACCTTGGAGAAGTGAAGAGTTTGGAAGTGGTCCCAAATGGGCTAAACTTGCAGCTAAATTTGGCCCAAAATAATCCAAAGAGTTTGGGATATCCAGGACCCAGGTGCTCGTGGTCTTGCAGTGTATAAACGCTTGTGGAACACTCAGGTTGCCCAGAGGAGCTGTGGCTGCCCCATCCCTGGAGGGGTTCAAGACCAGGTTGGATGGGGCCTTGAGCAACCTGGCCTGGTGGGAGGTGTTGCTGCCTGGGGCAGGGGTTGGAACTGGGTGATCTTTTAAGGTCTCTTCCAACCCAAACCATTCTATGATTCTATGAAAAGCTGAGAGATCCGATATGGATTCCATATTGGGCTGCCTGTGCTTGGGTTTTCCCCACGCAGTGGTGGATCCCAAGGGCTGGGGTGTCCTGGGGGCTGTCCCCCGCTGCCAGGGCACCACCAGGGCTCTGCTCCGGCGACAGCCTGGGCTTTTCCAGACTCCCTGCCAGCTCCACGCGTTACGGTTGTGAACGACCTCACCTGGTCTTTGCTCAATTATAAACTCTGCGGAGAAAAAGGAGATTTGCATTGATTAAACTGGGTTCCCAAACTGTCGGGAACTGCAGAGAAGCAGCAGAGTAGACTCTGCACTATTTTGAACCAGGTAATTCTCCGGAGTTAGTCTCACTGTAATATTGCTTAAAAACATTGCCGACCTATTTATGACATAGTTAGCATTCATCTAGTAATTAATGAGTATTACAGTGTCTGCTCTGGGCTTGACAGGATTCCTACTGTGGGCTCATTTGATGCTGGATTGTACTGTACCATGGGCTGGGCTTTGCAAGTCATCAGTCTTACGGGACACTTCAAAATCTCTGACAACCCGACGGTCTCAGCCCGAGCCGAGGAAATTACGGGATGTCCGAGGCACATGGGAAACTAACAAAAAGATAGGGTCGGTTAAAATCCTCATAATGGGCTATTAAATTGTTTTACTGTTCAGCTTGTCTGTAAAGTATCAATTATCTCAATGGTTGTAATGCAATCAAAGTAATTAAATTCCAAAGGCTTGCATGTAAAAACCGGAGCTTTGTAAATGGGAATCCAGCCTCCAGTAGTTTAGTTGGTCTGTTTGTGTTTAAAAGTTTCTCCAGATGACTTTTTTTTTGTTTTGTTTTTAAATGGTGTTATAGTTAGAGAGTACTGTTAAAGGTTTGTGTGTGTTTGAGGTTTAGGGTGTGTTTTGAGCTCGGCTGCACACAACGTTTGAACAATTGAATAAGCAAAGCCCGTGTTAGAGCCGAAACACCGGGAGGAAGAGCCATGGGAAGCAGGGACAGTCTCTGCCTCCGAGTCCTGGCCCCGGCTCCAGCTCCTTCACTCTCCTCCGCTGATGGATAATTGCAGCTTCCCTTCCCCTAAGTTCCGAAAAACGACAAGCTCCTGTCTCTAAAGTGCTTCAGATGGGGAACGTGAAAAATATTCCTATCTGAGGTTTAACACATCCAGGATCTTGCCTCCGGTGATATGTTTTACAAGAATAGGAAAAAACTAAAGAATGACATATCACAAAAGCATTTTCCCCATTGTTTGTCCTGGTGCAGGGAGTACTGCTCCTTGATTAACTTTTATTTCAGTTTATTTCAGTAGAGCTACTCCCTTGGGTTTCAGCAGAACTGAACCAAGTCCTGTTTTGTTAGGGCCAAAATTACTCTTGTTGTCACGATTTTCTGAAATTAATGGTAATTTGGGGGTGCACCATTTCCAATGGTCTTAAAAGGTTCCAACTTGGAGAAGGTGCTGAGCATCCGCACCCTTAAAGTCGATTTTAGGAGGATCGAATGGCAGGATTGGCAAGCGTTTTGGGCCGTAGTCCAGGAAAACACCTGCAATTCGTAGCCCGCAATGTAGTTCTGAAAGCTTCATGTCCAATAGATGAATGTCTATCTCCATCCTTAATGTCATCAACTTTCAGAGGCACATACTCACCTAATGGGCTATTTGTTACTCATTTTAAAAAACAGTGAGACGCGTCTTTTATACCACCGCTGGACCTTATAAGCAACTGGAAACCCACATTAAGTCTGATGGGCTGTTCCTTCACTGGTTGATAAGGTAGAGCAAAAAAAGGACTCTTTTGCAAACTTTGATTATTTTTCTTATTATTTGCATGACACCACCAGTGTTTGGTGGTTGTTTAAGAGAAGAACTAGACATGGACAGCCCCAGGAACATACAACCAGAACGATGGAGAGAAGACGTGAACCATGAAGCCATCTGGAGAGAGTGACTTGGTTTTCGGTAGAGTTCAAGCAGTCAAAAGGGAGCATTTGGGGAAGAATTTAAATATATTAACGTGTATGCAGATTTATTACTCCTTCTGTTTCTATCAAGTGGTTAAGAAAATGATAGACTCGCAGCTTGAGAAGTAGTTTCCATAGAGAATGAGCTCATGGAAATGCAAAGAAAGTGTTAATGCCAGAGCGGAGTGTTTGGGAGCTGGGGAAACAAAAGGAAAATCCAGGAATGCTCATAATGTGCAACAGCCTTGGGGGATTTTTTTGTGTCTTCAGACAAAATTAGTGAAGGGAGTTTAGTCTGAGGGCCTCCTTGAAGCTGGCTGAAATCAGCATAGAAGCTGCTTGTGCCTTGATAAGCCCTGTACTGTGTCCTGAGGAGAGCTGTGAAAAATGTGGTGCTGCCAGAGCTCCTTTTTGAGTGTAAAAGTAGCTAATTGGTGTGAATAGAGTTACTTGATCAAATTGCTTAGAAGTTCCTACAATTGATTTGAAGGAGTATTAAGTTCTCCATCTTCTGTCACCTCATTAGCAGCTTCTGCCGGTTCTGCCGCTTACCCGAGGTCCGTGATGGAGGGGTTCCCGCACCGGGAGCCGTTCCTTCCCTCACACAGTGGGCAAACAGAAAGCTCAGCTGTGCTCCAGGCTGCCGGGTGCTGGTATTTCCCCAGTTCTCAGGAGGAAGGAGGTTCTCCTCCTTTTCTGGGGCTCCCTGTTCCTGCTCAGCATGACACTGCTCTGCCCACCAGCTTTTTTCTTCTCTGGATGTACCAACCCAGGAGTAGAAATGAGAGGTTCCCAGATAAACAGCTTCTTGCCCAACTTTGCTTCATTTCCATCAATCTTCCCTCAGGTAGAGACTGAAAGTGGTGTAGAAACCAATTAGCGATGGTTCGTTAGGAGGAAGCAACTTGAAATGTTTTTTAAATTAAGTGCTTGGGAAAACAGAAGAACCACCATGCGCAGTCCCATGTCGATGCCATTAAAAGCAGAGAATCACAGAATGATTTGGGGTTGGAAGGGACCTCTGGAGATCATCCAGTCCAACCCCCTGCCAGAGCAGGGTCACCCAGAGCAGGTTGCACAGGAACGTGTCCAGGAGGGTTTTGAATGTCTCCAGCAATGGAGACTCCACCACCTCTCTGGGCAGCCTCTTCCAGGGCTCTGCCGCCCTCACAGCAAAGAAGTTCCTCCTCATGTTTAGATGGAATTTCATGTTCAAGTTTGCAGCCGTTACTTCTTGTCCTGTCACTGGGCACCACTGAAAAAAAGACCGGCCCCATCCTCCTGACACCCACCCTTTAAGTATTGATAAGCATTGATGAGATCCCCCCTCAGTCTTCTCTTCTCCAGACTAAAAAGACCCAAAGAGCGTGCCTTCTCTTGCAGAGCACGCCTTGGCTCCTGCGTGGTGCGGTGGAACAGGTTCGTAGCGCTGCTCTTTTGCAAATACAGCCCGAATCTGCTGCGGTCTTAACGTGGCACTTCTTGTGGTGGCCCCTCTAATGCATGTTTCCTTCTCTCTCCTGCTGCAGGTGCGTTACTGTTGGGAGGAATCCTCTATTCCTGGCAGTTCCCTCACTTCAACGCCCTGAGCTGGGGTCTGCGGGAGGACTACTCCCGAGGAGGCTACTGCATGATGTCCGTCACCCACCCCGGGCTGTGCCGGCGGGTGGCCCTGCGTCACTGCTTGGCCTTAATCGGACTCTCCACGGTGGCTCCTGTTCTCGACATCACCACCTGGACGTTCCCCGTCATTTCGCTCCCTCTCAACCTCTACATCTCCTACCTCGCCTTTCGCTTCTACAGGGACGCAGACCGCAGCAGCTCCAGGAAGCTCTTCTTCTGCAGCCTGTGGCATCTGCCGATGCTGCTGCTCGTCATGTTCACGTGCAAGAAATCGTTCCTAGAGAAGGAAGACAAAGGCGATCTGCTGGGTGGAGATCACGGGAGGGCTATGGAAATTAGATTGCCTTAAATGTCAATTACTGGTCGTCCTTGTGACACATCAGGTAGTATATTTTAGTAATCGCAAGGGGGAAACCTGTGGGGATGTGTTTGAAGAAGAATCATTTGTGCCTAGCGACCACTTCATGCGATAATTTTCTATTTTCTTCTGAAAGGGAATAGATGTGAGAGCTTAAAGCATCCGTGGGCCTCCAGCTCGCTCGCTCATCACGGATTTAAATTTAGCCTGTCAGAAGCACATCACTTTTGGGGTGGCCTTCTAAAGTCTTCGTGAGTCATGGGCTCTCACCTCGTGGGTAGGTTTTCAGTTCACATGCGCACACTTACCGACCGCCGGCACTGGCAGCCTTGGCCAAGGCGTCGGGAAGCGACAGATGAATGATCTATCACCCCTGCTCCCCGAGCATCCTTTCCAAATTAAGCTTTGAGGCACACGGTGGGTTGGGTGAACTCTCATCTCGATCCGTGCCCTCCCTGCTCTGTTATTACCCAGCAGCATTCAATTTCTGAGGCTTTTTTCAATCAGTTATACTTTTCCCAAGGTTCCCATTCACCTCGGTAGATTTTTTTTTTTTTAGCTTTCATACAGCTGGCACAATGCTAAAGGAATAAAGCAAACTGTCTTTCAGCACACTACGCATCAGCATTTAAACAACCTCCAGATGACCAGCTCTTGTGTGCTGTACACCTTGAACACGCTCCGCTCTACGTCCCTCACGGAGAGTTTCTGACTCCCGCATGGTTTGAACGTCACTGGAGTTTGAACCCTGCGTGTCAGAGCTTCAGCTGGGAAAAATCGCTGTTCCCGTTAGTGTCAGCGAAGCTTGGAAAAGGTGTAGGAGGTGAGAACCAGACCCCGGAGTCTGGTAGTTTTAAGGCTTTTCTGTGCTAATGTGTCTTGTGCCGGCCCGATCAGTCTCAGTGTCCTCGGACGAGCTCTGGTCTTGCATCAAGAGTTTGAATAATATTTAATATCACACTGCGGTGGCTCAGAGAGAAGGTCTCACTTTGGGGGTTGTGCTATTGGTAAGGAAACACATTTTACAGAAGAAAGAAAAGGTTGGGATTGGTATCTAATATTATATCATTCGAATTCCTGATGCAGCCAGTGTCTCTCAAGAGCAATTATTGTGGATGGTCTCACTAGGAAAATGCTTTATCTCTGTTCACTGATGTGATGAAGAACATTTCTAGCCACGGTCTAACGTGTTTGTGATCCCACCACGGGGCTGTGGCTGACCCTCAGCCTAACTGGGGCTGACTGGGACGCACTGGGATGCTTCCCAACAGGGCAGCAGCCAGGACAGACAAAGACTGTGTTACAGTTTATTGTGGTAGTTAGTGCCTGTTATGACTTGATGTGTTCTCACGCCGAGATTTCTTTCCCACGTGGAGAGGGACTGGGCAGCACAATCCAAAGACACGGTCACACCTGAAACGGGCGACGCTGTCTCTGCTTCCCACCCCGGATAAAGCCTTTCAGGAAACGTCACAAATCTGCCACCACGTGCGTATCGCGCTGACATCAAATCTTCACCGGCTGCTTTCATGAGACAAACCCAACCTCTGGTCTCGGTTACGCCGGTGTAAATCAGGAGGGACACGGTTAACCTCTGTTCGGCGGGCGGAGGGGCTCGCCGGAGCAGAGCCACCTGCTTTACACGGCTCTTAAATAACGGGTTGCAAGATTTTCTGGGTCTTCTCAAGTGATTGCAGATGACAGGATTGAGTTCCCTCTGACTCTTTGTCTGACGGACTCCCTTGTACTCAAGTTTCTGTGGGCAACACCGCGTAGAAATGTCTGGAAACTCTGCAACTCCTCAATTTGTTTTAAAAATGCACCCAGTCTTCTCTGCAATAAAGTGCATACTGTACAAAAAAAAAGTGATGAAGGCTCAAAATCTGTTTGAAACAATTCACTTAGGATTGAAACTCTGGCACAGCTCAGTGAATTGCAAAGGTATGTGATAATTTTGCTGCGTTTCTCACAGCAACAATATTCTTCTTGGTCCCTGCAAGAGCAAGGACAGCTTACGAAATACGGGTTTATTGTGCAAAAAGCACACTGAGAGTAAGTTGCGTGTGAGCGGAAAGGGTTTATGCAAAAGTAAAGAATTTGGTCAACCTTTAGCTGGGAGAGGAACCTGAAAAGAGCAGATGGCTCACAACAAACCACGGGTTTTGCTCCCGGAGGCAGAAAGCGGTGCTGAAGCGGGAGGGTTGTGGTTTTCTCCGAAGGCTTCAGGATGGCCCACAAGTACGGGGTGCTGTCCCGACAAACGCAGCGTTGATTAAAGGTCCCCAGGAGATGCCTGTGGTTCAGTTCTGAAGAGCAGTCGTCTTCATTTCTGGGGCCAAAATGTGTAACATCCACGGGTTTTCGGGCCAGACGGGAGCTTTGTAATCATCGCTGGGTGTCTGTAAAATGCAGGTCAGAGAGTTGCGCCAACATCTCCACACCCAGTCGGTCTGGGAGAGAGAGCATGGTTTTAGAATGAGTGGATCTGGGATTTAAAGGTAAGAAATACCATAACTTTTTTATTAAAAAAAAAAAAAAAAATCTTTTTTTCACCTAGAAGGTGTTCTCTGTTGTGCTCCAAAATTACCGTGTATCAGGTACAGATGAAGTCATCTACTGTCATTTTACTGCCTTTAGGAATTTTTGCTGTTGCATGTGCTTTAAAAATAAAAACATTGCCAATCTTGGTTACAGACAGATAATACAGTGGGTGCTCTCCGGTGCCCTTTTCAACATTTCTGGTTCCACTGTGGAAATGAAAAAAATACTGAACCGTCTGCCCTCCTCTGCAGGTATTTGTGGTCCCTGTGACCCTACATGGAGCGTTAATGTCAGCCATCCCTGCCCCAGCACTGCTGGTATTTATTGCTGCCTAAATTCTGCAGGGAAGGAGGCAGGGGGGGTGCATCAGAGTGTCTGGCGGCGTCTGCTTTGCACGGCCGGGGCAGAGCCGGGAGTTCCTGCATCTCAGTCCTGGGCTGTGCCAGCATCAGGCCTTGCCTCTGATGGCTCCTACAACCTGAAACGGTGGCTCCTGTGTAGAATTGCAATGTTTTTTTCCTTGTCCCATTTGGAAAATTTGGATATAGCTTGTTTGTCGTGGAATCATAGAATGGTTTGGGATGAAAGGGACCTTGAAGATCATCTCGTTCCAACCCCCCTGGCCCTGGGCAGGGACACCTCCCACCAGACCAGGTTGCTCCAAGCCCCGTCCAACCTGGGCCTTGGACCCCTCCAGGGATGGGGCAGCCACAGCTTCTCTGGGCAACCTGGGCCAGGGTCTCACCACCCTCACAGCAAAGAACTTCTTCCTGAGATCTCATCTCAATCTCCCCTCTTTCAGTTTAAAACTGTTCCCCCTCATCCTATGGCTCCCCTCCCTGATCAAGAGTCCCTCCCCATCTTTCCTGGAGCCCCTTTAGGGAGTGGAAGGGGCTCTAAGGTCTCCCTGGAGCCTTTTCTTCTCCAGACTGAACCCCCCCCAACTCTCTTGTTATCCGGTTTCCTGGTTACTCTGGTTCTCCCCATGAACTGACCCTCCTGGAGAACACCTGATATTTATTTGGTAGTGAAAAAAGTAGCAGCAACGTGCCATGTCCCCCCACCCCTGAGTCTGCTGGCAGCTGAGAGGGTCCCATCTCAGTGTTGCTGTTACAGTGGGCAACTAGGCACCACCAGAAGCCTGTGCTGAAGCTCACAGAGGAATCGGAGCCAGTGTCTCAGAAGGATGAAGCTGGTTTTAGTCTGTTTGGACTTTAAACCTTTTGTGTGGTTTTGTGGATAAAACAGTAGCCCTGAGGCTCAGGGGATCTTCATTCTTTCCAGATCTGCGTTGCAGAAATGCACTCCATCTGTAAAACGGGGATGATGATATTTCGCCTTGTTGGACGAGTGAGCAGCTCGTGTTTTCGTCAATCCCGTACCCGATATTCTGTGTGGCCTTGGAAAGAGAACGACGGCTAACGATTAGGTTCCACCCTGCGTCTTTTCTTTGACCTTCAGTGAATCGTTTCATCTCGGCACAAGGCTTTCCTCGCAGGATGCCTGCCCGGCTGAGCTACTGGGAATCTCCCTGAGCTCTTGTGTTGGTGAGAAGCCCCTGGGTCCTGCATGAACCCCCCTGCGGTCCCTCGGCGTGACAGGCGTCCCCCCAAGCCCACCAGCCGGTGGGTCTGTGCGCCGTGTCCCAGCGTGAAGGAGGAAACCCAGCCCCTTCCCACACGGCTCTTTCCCCTCTCCTTTCCCCCACTGGGTTGTGGGGTTTTTTTTCTTGCTTCCTGTATCAATCTGGGATATAATCTGCCCCAGCAGAGTCACACATTCACACTCTCCTGGCTCCAGCAGCGTTTCCCACTCCGCCGGGCCACGGTGTTTCTTACACAAAACACACACGTCCTTTTCAGCTCTGACGATCCCACGGGAGTCGGAATGGAAACAGAGTGATACTATTAGAAGTCATTATCATTACAGATAGAGAGCGTGTTGTCCTGGTTGCTCTCCAGAGGTGATTAGATATTCCCCTTTCCTTGGAAATACAGGCTGTCTACAGAACACTTTGCTGTTAAAACAGAATTATCAGCGTTGTTTTTCCTACCAAGCAGCTCTGCTGGGGGTGGTAATACTAGAAGCTCCGTTGCAAGCTGTCCCTGATGGTATTTCTGGTCGTGGTATTTCTTAATCAGGCAAAGAGCTGGCCCCAGCGAGGGCTCCAGGGATGCAGGATGCCACCGCGCTGGTGGGGTGGCCTTGGCTCGGTTGTTTGCCTCTTGGTGCTGCTCTTTCCCCTCCCAGTCATGGAGAAGGTCAGTCCTGCAGGGCAGGGCTTCTCGCCCCTAGGTCTGTGTCCTTTGGCCCTGCCAAAGGCAAGTCAGAGTTCGGTTCCGATGTTCATCATCTCCCAAACGGCGTGTTGTTAATTTGGAGTCAACAAAGATGACCGGTGAGTTGTGGTCAGGTGCCAAAGATGGCAAGTTGAGGTCAGAAGTGCCATTGGTGAGGACCCTCCTCTGGGAGAGTCCCTCAGGCTGTGACTTAATGGGTGGTTCCATCGATGCTTTTTAGTCCACTTGGAAATAAAGGTACTACAGACTTCTAGGGCTTCGACACAAAGTTCAGCAAGGTTTGGAGCTGCCTTCCGAACCCTTCCGCCAATGGAGCTTGCAGTGTTTCCTGAACATGAGAGGGTTCCTGTGCTCTGTTAGAGCTTGCGTTGCCCTGAATTCCCATGTCGCAAGGACACCCACTTCCCCGAAAGGCTGTTATCAGGCCCAGAGGGGTCAAATTCACCTTAACCCAAAGAAAAGGAGGTCTTTGGAGCACGGCGTGTGTCCCAAAGCCGTTTAGACTGCCATCAGAAGTCCATGTGTTTAAAGGAGCTAGCAGGAATCTCTCCCATCAGCTCTCCCTCGTGCACTTCCCGTCACCTCCGCTTTTCTGCTCCCAGACTTTCACCGTTTATGCTGAAGATTTTCCAGCCCGGGTCAGTGCCTCGGGCTGGGGTTTAGTTTCCAGTGTTTCAAAAAGGCACAGTTTGACTGTTTCACAGAGCAAGGTTGGCAAAACAAGCTGCTTTCCCACAAAGCGGAGACGTTGTTCCTACCGCTCCCTAACCAGTCCTGGCACCTCCAGGCCTTGGAGCGAGAACGGAGGGTTTGGCAGTGGGCTCCCGCGGGTTCAGCTTGGTGCATTCATCCCCTCTGGGAAGGTACCGCGCGTTTTTCCCAGTCCCTGCAAGGTTACTGCTTCCCATTCTTGTTTGAGCATCGCTGCTGACACCTCCGAAGAGATGCTCTGAGCGTGGCAGGCACAGACCGTACTGGGGAGATGCTGCCACGGTCCCTAAAGGGGGGCATAAGGGCTAAAAAGAGGTACCTGGAAAGGAGGATGCCTCGCTCTCCCCCCTAGAGCTGGAATCACAGAATCATGGAATCTTCATGATTGGAAGGGACCTTTGAGATCATCAAGTCCAATACATACACACACACCCCCCCAAAAAAAAACCAAAAAAACCCCCCAACAATCTCGGGCACTAGAGCATGCCCTGAAGTGCCATGTCTACACGTTTCTTAAATACCTCCAGGGATGGCGACTCCACCACCTCCCTGGGGAGTTCTGGGCCCCTCACTACAAGAGGAAGGAAGGAAAAGTTGCCCTAGATTCTTACCTGTATGACCGTTTTTCTAGGAGCCCGGCTTCAGTCCTGCCCATGAGCGTGCGATGCCCAAGGGGAGGTTTTCACATGTCTCAGAGTGTGTGTTGCCCCAGAGGCTGGGGCAGTTTGGTGGTCGAGGTCTTCTTCCCCTAGTTTTGCTGTCCGAGACACATGGCAAGGTCCTTTCTGTCCCCTGCTCCCCTTTTTAACCCCTTCTATCCTAACTACAGCTTCCTTTTGATACATTTTTTTTCTGAAGTATGTGCTATAAAATACACTGCTTGTATCGTCTAAACTGCAGCTGTAGCCGGACTGTCTTTTCTTAATCAGAAACACAGATTTGGGGAATTGCCCTGCGTGATTGGAAACAGAAGGGCTCCGATCTCCCAGTCTGACCAAACTGTCCCTGGCTGGGACCAGTAGGGACATCTTGCCCATCTTCCTCCTCCGAAAAGCAAGAAGGGGGAAGAGGGAAGGAGGGATCCCTGCAGGGTAGAGACCAGACCGTGGTGCTGGGGGAGGATGGAGCTCCCAGCCGGGCAGGAGGGGCTCTGCCAACCCTCTCCTCCCGATGCACGGGGACGGGCTGCCCGGATGCCGATGGGCACAGGGCAGTCGAAGCTCGTTCGCTGGCACCGAGACTTGTCTTTTGTTTTCTGAGCGACGAGAAAGATGAAGATTGGTGCCGCCGAGAAAAGCTGGGAGATGTTTGGGATTGTTTTCTTTTTTTTCTTTTTTTTTTTTTTTTTTGCCGGGGAGAGGAGGCACTGTATCAAATTAAACTTGAAACGGAGATGCAAACGAGGTGATTAAGGCGTTTCCGCCGTGCTTCCAGGGGAGCTGCTGGACGGCGTCCAAACCGGGGAAGGGAACAGCCTGGGTTTATCAGCTGATCTCGGAGGTTCGTACCGATGCTCGCGCCGCAGAGCAGCCGAAGGGCTGGGTGACCCACACGCTGTCCCTTGGCTGTCCCTGTCCCTGGCTGTCCCCTCCCATACAGCACAGGAGGGAAACCGAGGCACGCTGAGGGGAAGCAGGGTGCTGGGGCCACATAGTTACCCAGCGGCAGAAAGGGGAATATTGTTTACATCTCCTCTCCCCCGTCTGATGCTCCTACTGTGCTGTTTAGGGCCACTGTCTGCTTGTCACCTGCACTTGGCTTTCAGATGGGGACCGGCAGGAGCTGGTGATATGTTGGGGGTGAGAGTAAGACGTTTTTCCTCATGTTGAGATGGAATTTCTCTTGTTCCAGCTTGTGCCCGTTGCTCCTTGTCCTCTCACTGGGCACCTCTGAGAAGAGTCTGGCCCCATCTTCTTGTTACCCGCCCTTTAGATATTGCTCAGCATCGATGAGGTCCCCTCTCAGTCTGCTCTTCTCCAGGCTGAACAGCCCCAGGTCTCTCAGCCTTTCCTCAGCAGAGAGATGCTTCAGTCCCTTGATCATCTTCGTAGCCTTTGCTGTACCCTCTCCAGCAGTTCCCTGTCCTTCTTGAACTGGGGACCCCAGAACTGGACATGCTGCTCCAGCTGTGGTCTCACCAGGGCAGAGGAGAAGGGGACAAATGCTTCCATTTGGGGATGGGAAGGGGACTGTCCTCTGTGCTGCTGCTCTGCTGCCCGGCAGGTCTCTGGTCCCCAGGCGTCACCCAGCATCTTGTGCTGCATCCCACGGTCCCCTCTCAGGAGCAGCCTGGCTGGGCTTTCTGCGAGGATGGCTCCATGAGGACATCCACGAGCTGCCCCTGGGTGAGGAGGTGAGGATCCGTCACGCTGGAAGGAGCAGAACTGTAGGAATCACCTGCCGGGCTCAGCCTTGCTGGGGACTGTCCTTACAGCCCAAAGCCACTGTCTGACGCCGCAGCTCAGAGCCAACGACCCTGCTCCAGCTCCACCAGCCCTTCCTATGCCTTGCTTATAGTGGGGACTGCAGGAGGGCCATGCTGGACGGACAGATGGACGGACAGGCGGCGGTCCGGGCCGCTGTCAGGGATGTGCAGGCTGTGACTCGCTCGGCCGCGATGGCACTGAACTCCCTCTGTTGACTTATCCTGAAGTTGCACCCCTTAATCCAGCGACGTCCCCGTCTCTGGTAATAAATAGCACCTTCCGTAAATGTCTCTCGCTCGTACTAAACCGCAGCCCCGACTGATTATTGCTGCTTTTGTAGCCTTTACAGAGCTGTTTTTATTTATAATTGCACCCCGCTGGTGTGTTCATAATGATTTTCCCTGCTGCGTCCCATGCGGTCCAGCGCTACAAAGACGCGTTTCTGTAGTGGCTGTTGTTGGTTTTAATCACTTGTTATTCGGATGATATATTAATAGCAGTATCTCTGTGAGGCTTTTGAGTGTTTTCTTTTTTCAAAACAGTTGCAACAAAAGCAAAGTGTTAGCCCTAATAAAACGTGTGGTTCGTTTGGTTCCCTCCTCCAGCCATGAGTCCAATTAAGTGGGTGCTCAGCAGAGAGCCCGTCTCACCCCGTCCCGTCCCGCCTCAGCCCCAAAACCTGAACCTCTGATTAAAAGGTGTTTGGGACTCCAGCGGGAACAGGGGGGTGCTTGAAAGGCCCTGCGTGGCTGGAGGGGTGTGAGTCTGTGATTGCCCGTGTGTAGACTGTAGACGTCTGTAATAATCCAAACTACACTTCGCAGATGTTCATTTGTGCCTCGTGATTCTCCTAAACCCCAAATAACCCGTTACACCTCATTTCGCAGGGGGAAAGGGCGATGAGACTGGGTGGTTTGATGCTCTTGGGGTGAGAACCCACTGCTGAAACCAGGAATAAAACCAGAGCTGCCCCTTGCCTCCTGAGCAGAACTCTATCTCCAAGCGTGGGGAGGAGTGGGACGATGCTCTTTATTCTAGCCATTTATGGGGGGGGGGGAGCAAAAAACCCCAGCCAAACTTGTCTGGAAGGGGTTTAAATGAAACATTTTGCTAGCTGAGGCCGCTGCCTTTAATTTCATTCGGAAGGGGACTGTGAATGGACTCCTCGGCCACTTCAAAAGGCCGTGGCAGCGTGTCCGCTGCGGTGCGGGTCATTCACGGACACTACAGGAGATGCGAAAACATCTGCTGGGTCCATGCCTGCTCCTTTCAGTACAGTTACTCCCCTTGCTAATAATTGTCTGTGTTCTGTCATCTAGAAAGGGACTTTGTGTGCCTCCCAGGTATTCTAATGCTAATTTGTTTAGTTAAAAAGGAGAAGAGGCTAAACAGATGTGAACCATTTGGTTAGGTTGTAGTTCATTTGTTAGGAAGTGCAAAGGATTCTTGGCAGGATATTAAATATTACCTTGGCTGCTCACAAACACTTCATATTTCAAGAGAGGAAGGGAGGTAGGGACTGCACTCCATAAATCAGCCTTTTCAAAGAGACAGAAAAAGGCAAACATTTGATAAATCTGTGTCATTATACTTAGAGATCAAAGGGGGTTTTACATATGTATTTATGCAACTGGAAACCTAGGAGACAATAATAACAAACATAGATCTCTGACAGCTTTACAAAAATAAAAATTAGCCGGTTCTAATCTGTAATTATCTGGGAACTGTGCGAGGTAGGAGGTTGCTAGCAGTGGAGCTTTAAGTCGCTAACGTTGAGACGGTGAGCGAATGTTAAGTCATTCATAAACACATTCGGAAGTTCCACGGGCAGGAGGTTGCACAAGGCACCGGTGGTGGCCGGGCAAGCCCACAGCCTGGGCAGAGCTGGTGTCACACACCGAGCCCGGAACAGGCAGGACGTCGTTGTCAGAAGCAAAGGTCACCGAGGCAAGACGTGTTTCACCATGTGCTAAGTGCCTTTATGATCTTCCGGCAGATGATCCACCAGGAGTCCACCTGAAGGATCCCTGAAGACAGGAAGATTTCCATCTCCTGCTTGCCAGTAAGGTGATCCATGTCTGAGAGCTCCCGTAGCCCATCGCGCCTCTGTGTTGGCCGGGATGAGCCCTGCTGCTGTTCCCAAATCAAGCTGACTCATTCCGTACAGCTCCATCAGTACACAACTGGAGCCAAAGACTCAGGTAAGTCAGGGAAGAAGCTTGAAAAGACCTCAGAAGAGGTTTGCAAGCAGCGGGAGTAACAGGAGGACGAACGGGGGCTGCAGCGGGAATTGCTGTAATCCAGGACAGAATTTAGTGGAGGAATTGAAACCTCTTCAGAAGCAGCAAGGGCCGTCGCATCCCTCAAAAACCAAGGAGAAATCCAGTCGCGTGAAAATAATTCCATGGACAAAGCAATGCAGCCGCAGAAATTAGAGAAGAAGAAGTAGCATTATGTCATCTCGCCTTTCCTTCTGGCCAGTCGCTGGGCTGATTTCCTATTCTCTTGTGCTGTTTTAAAATGACTTCAGCAACTTGGTTTCTGCTTGTTCCCATGGGAAACTTCCACAGTCTATAGATTTCCCTGGTAGGAAACTCTTCTTGACAGTCAGACTATATTTTCCTTTACTCAATTCCATCACATCACTCCTACTTACGCCTCCTTGGAGCACCCTAAACGCTCTTCTCCATTGAAGTCGGTGGAGTTATGCGAGCAGTAAATTTGGCCCGTGGCTCTTGGAGAAATAGATATTAAAACCCCGGGGACGAATTAGGGGGCGAGGGGAGGGGAGGGCAGTGGGGGAAAGGAAATGGTTTCAGGTTGAGAGAAATAAGATCTCCTCTTACATCTGCAGAGCGGTGCTGCCCCGGCGGGAGCGCGCCCGGGACTCGGCAGCAAATTGCTGCGAGAGGCGACGATGTCCCTGGGGTGTCCCCAAGTGCTGGTTACGAAGCCACATCTGAAGGCGCGAGGGCACCACGTGGCACTTGGGCTTGTGTGCAGAAGGATGGCATGGAGCCCTGGGCACTTTCCTTGCCAGTGGCTGACCTGATTTGAGTCCTGGTGATGCTACACGTGGTCACCCTGCTCTTTGTCACCCCCAGGGTGGTCCAGCCCCACCATTTGGCCACTGCTGGTCCAGCCATCCTGACCCACCACAAGCTGTGCCTCTGCAGGTTAATACCAACACATTCATTTTTCGGGACAAAATCCCCAATGCCCCGGGCCCTTTCCCCAGCTTTTACCTCGCTATCGTGACATCAGTAGGAGTCCAGCAGATGTGAGCGGTGATGGAGCTGCTGCGGTTCCAGAGGAGCGGAGGCTGCTGACTGACTCACAAAGTTTAGACATTGACGATCCTCATCTCCCCTCTGCTCTGAAATAACCACGGGCCACCAGCCCACAGCGAAGGACACGTGTGGCAGAGAGGAAGAAAGGGGACAGCACTGAGGACTTCTTAGGGTAGAAGTAGAACAAGATCGCTCTTCCTGGGACCCTACGGGAGGGCAAGGGCTGGACCCATGACTGAGGAACATCTCAGAGCACTGCAAAAAGACCGTTAAAGACAAAAAGCCATTACAGACACATATGTACGGAGGAGGACACGTGTTAGAGTGCAAAAGCCCCAAACCAAAGCCCTACATCTCAGTGCGGTAGGTGCTGTATGTTCCCAAAAAGGAGGTGGTGTTGGCTGGTCACCTCCTCTCTGGCCAGAATGCCTTCTTTTCCCATGAACATGCACTTAATTACCATCATGAAATGGTAAATGACTTTTCTCCAAACAGAACAACCACCACATCAGGAAAACAGCTTCCTATCTGGATTGGGACCAAGAGCACCCTGGCTTGATTTTGGGTCCCTGCTCCTCTCTATCGCCACAGCAGGACTGGCCCCTGCAGATGTTTGAAAAGCTGTGTGTGCCCTGTCACCAACACACGAGTCTTAATACTTCAGAAAAAAAGAAAGAAGATGCTGAGCATTTCAGATCTGGCCTGTTCAGTGGCAGGAAAATAACGTGTGCTAAAAGGATGTGCGGATTTTCTAGTTGGGAAGAGATAAAGCAATGAGGTGAAACTCAGCAGAAGGCCAAAAGGGTAGGATCAGCATTGGGAGATGCTAAATTGCATAAGACTCAGAGAAGATGCTGGAAAGCACGTGGCTGCAGCTGCAGGACACATGGCCCAGGAAGGGCCATCCGGGGTGGATGCCAGCAAGGTGAGCCCACAGCCCCAACTCTTCCTCTGTCCCTGCTGGGGAGTTTGATCATCTTGGCTTGAAGGTGTGCTGGGTCCTCTGCTGTCTGTCCTGCTTTAACAAGGGTGTTTTGCAGAGCTGGGCACCCTCCAGCCCATCTCAGCGGTGCTCCACTAAGTGCCACCAGGACCCCTTGTCAGGAGCTGCACCTTCCCAGTGCCAGCTCTGTAATAAATCAGTCATCAAGAAACAGGATCCAGGGACCGTATTGATGCAGCTCCATTAGTTTATTGATTAACCAGCCAGCAAGACAGCAGCTGTTAGGATTAAAGGGCTCGGCAGCAACAGCACGGAGCAAGCCCTGTCTTGGATTTCTCTTTGCGCCCATTTCTTGGCTGGTTTCTTCACGATGTAGCCCCTGTTGCCCTGTGGACCTCATCAGTGGGGCACGACACACGTGCTCCTGCCACATCTGCTGCTTGTGGAACATCACACAAATTGCAGGAGCCAAGAGCGAGCCTTGCGAGAGCCCTGCTCTCGAGGTGGCCACAGGTATGGAGGAGACCTGTGTCCCACCAAGCAGACATGCAGGCTCCAGCTGGAGGCCAGTGGGTCGTTCTGGAGGATGGAGCCACCAGTGGTTCCCAACCCCCTTGTCAAAACCTGCCCCCCCTGCTCCAGGGAGGGCTCAGACTAAGAGGTCTCAGCCGTCCTCCTGACCCACCTTTGCTCGGATGCTGTTTCTGATCCCATTTGGCGTTCTGAGGGAAAAGCCTCCTGACGTCCAACTCTTGAAGATACAATTACAGTAAAACCTGTCTTGGGGCTATTTTTCTTTAAAAAGCCCATCCAACTTTTACAAGCTACAGCTGACATATATTAAGGGCTTAAACCAAACTTTCTGTGACATTTTGTTGATGTTATCCTGGCTGGTGCTGGTGGACATAAGGAACAAGGAGAATTATTCCATCTGAAGGGTTTTCCTCTTACCTCATGAGCGTAGGAATGTGCCACGGAGCAACCTCTGCGCTCGAGGAGCAGGTTTTCTGGTTGGAATGGTAGAAAAACACCGAGTGAAGAGGTGAGTAAATGTGGGTGCGGGAGAGGCAGCCTGTGTCACCTGCGGAGCGATGGCTGCCCGCAGCCGTGATTCACGCATGGCCTGCAAGTGTCCTCTCTGTAATTCTCTCCACAATTACCAGTCTGGCCCAGCTGGCAGAGCTTTACCAGTACGCCGAGGGAAACTAGAAAGCGATTCCTCCTGCGTCTCGTCGCTGCTTGGTTTGTATCACAGAATCACAGAATGATACGGGGTTGGAAGGGACCTCTTGGAGATCATCTACTCCAACCCCCTGCCAGAGCAGGTCCACCCAGAGCAGGTTGCACAGGAACGTGTCCGGGCATCACCCTTCACGCCACCGAGAGCCCGGCGGTGCCATGTATTTGATCTCACAGCAGAGAAACGCTTTGGAATTGTTTGCTGTTTGACTTCGTAGCCAAAGCACAAAAGATCTCCTCGCATCATCCCAAAATCCGCTTTGCAAATACCAGGAAGGAGGTTCCAAATACCCTCCTGATGGGGGTTTGGGTTTGAGGTGGCCCAGGCACCCAAACCTTAGCTCTCAGCTCTGTGTTAACCTGCCGAGCAGGTTTTGGAGAAGCCGTACATCTCTCAGGGTCTTATTTCCTTTCTTCAAGCCGCCTGGTTTAATTAGTTTGTAAACTCTAGTTTGTAGTTCGGGGTTATTTTACGAGATGCTCACGCCGCAGCCAGTGTGATGGGAACAATTCACTTCTGCGCAACATTTTTCATGAATTGATGTAAAGCTGATACATGAATCATAGAATCATAGAATCGTCTAGGTTGGAAGGGACCGCTGAAGACATCAGCATCACGCTGTCGCTTCTGACACCCAAGAAAATCGAGGCCATTGATGGGGAAAAGATTTGCCTTTTGTTTGGCAGCGAAAGTTTAAAATAAAAGGTTCCAGCAAAAGCTGTCGCTGCCCTTACAGCAGCAGTGCTCTCAAAACAAGCTAATTCAGTAGGAAATTTTCTGCAGCTTTTAATAATAACGTGCCAGAGAAGCTGCACACATGCATGGAAGCTGCTCAGTTACATTCCTGCTGGATGAATGTGGACTGAGGCGCTTTTACGGAGTGTGCAAAATCCCCACCGGCTCCTTGGAAAATGCTGGTCCTGGAAAGGAGGGTCCCAGAGCGGATGGTGTCGTGGGAAGGGTCTCCTCGGCCAAACGCTCTTAATTGGGCCTTCACGGGCTCTTATGTTGTGTTTGGTGTCTGCGTGTCACTCCCGATGTGCGGAGGGTGACAGGTCTCCCCAGGGATTTGTACAGACAGGGACTTCAGAAAACACGGTGCTATGGGAGGTGTGGCTCGTCAAAAAGCCAGCGCACGTCAAAAGAATAGATAACTCCAAATACTTTGGGGAGGAGGAGGAAATGGCTGAGATGTCCCCAACATGGTGATGTCCCGGTGCCTGACCCCCAGCTGCAGCCGTGGGGGGAACGGGGAGTGGGAAAGCCCTGCCTGGCCAGGGACAGGCAAGAGAACATGGGATTTCTCACTTCTCTCTCCATCCTGCAGCCCCCAGAGGAGGGATGTGGCCGTCGCACTGGGGGGTGCAGCTGGGAACTCTCCGGGGACATGCCCGCCGGGTGGGAAGGTTGGGTTGCCGTCCTCCTAATCTATCTGAGACACTAAAGGAGCCGAGGGGACCGTGGATTGACAGGTATAATCCAGAATTGCATTATCCTGTCTTACGGTCCTCTTTTGTGTCTGTACAGCAAATAGACCTCTGAACCCTCGTCTTTAGTCTCTCAATTTAACTTAGCATTTCGTCATTAAATCTTGTTTAGGGATAAAGCCCAGTCTGATTAACATTCTTGAGTGGGAGCCCTGGGGGATGGACGGCACAGGGGGTGCCTCAGCCAGCGGCCGCAGGAGCCAGGGTGCTCTCCGGGTGAATCTGGCGTGGGGAGAGACGTCGCCATCGGCAAACATTGGCCAGAGTGAGAGCCCAGCCACGGTGGCTGATTGAAATCCTCTCGAATGTCCTTTTTCTTTGTGGTTTTGCAGCACTAGATGACGGCGGAGACCCCGATTCTGATCTGCAACCAGAGCAGCTTTGCGGGAGGCACTTTGTTTAGGCAGAATTTACACTTGAGCGAAGTCTTGTTTCATATAATCTGTTGGTCCTTGAGAATGCTGGACGGATGTGCTGGGCGGGGGGGGGACGACAAGGGCTCCGAGGAAGCCAAGGAGATGCTGCGAGAGCTGGAGCCCCTCTGCTGTGAGGACAGGCTGAGAGAGTTGGGGGGGTTCAGCCTGGAGAAGAGAAGGCTCCGGGGAGACCTTAGAGCCCCTTCCAGTCCCTAAAGGGGCTCCAGGAGAGATGGGGAGGGACTCTGGATCAGGGAGGGGAGCCATAGGATGAGGGGGGATGGTTTTAAACTGAAAAAGGGGAGATTTAGATGAGATATTAGGAAGAAATTCTTTGCTGTGAGGGTGGTGAGAGCCTGGCCCAGGTTGCCCAGAGAAGCTGTGGCTGCCCCATCCCTGGAGGGGTTCAAGGCCAGGTTGGACGGTGGACCAGCAACCTGCTCTGGTGGGAGGTGTCCCTGCCTGGGGCAGGGGGGTTGGCACTGGGTGGGCTTTAAGGTCCTTTCCAACCCAAACCACTCTGTGATAAAACCATCAGTTTTCGGAAGCATCGCCCTCCCTCGCTCCGGGGTTGCCCGCGGGCCCCCTAGGGGGGGGTCCCCCCCCCTAGGGGGCCCGCGGGCAACCCCGGAGCGAGGGAGGGCGAGTGGGATGCTGCCTCGACGGCTCACCTCCCCCTACCCCCCCTCGCCCCGCCCCCGCCGCCCGTCCTCTCCTCTGATTGGCTCTCCGCCCGGCTCATTATGCGGCAGGAGGCGGCTCCTATAGGCTGGGGGCGCTGCCCGTCCCGCCTCCGCCTCCGCTGCCTTTCCCTGCGCTGCCGGCGGCGGGGGGGAAGAGCGGCGGGAGCGGGGCGATAGCGTCGGGGGAAGGCTCCCTCGGCGGGTTGGGTTTTGCCCATGAGACGCCGGGTAGAACCGAAGGGAGCCGGGCGAGCTCCAGCCATGCCTCCCGGCCCGCCCGCCGGCACATGGGGCAGCGCTTGAACCGCTGCCTCGATGTCCCCGTGGCGCTGCCGCCGCTGAGGCGGAGGCTCCTGCTGCTCTTCATCATGCTCTTCCTCTGGCTCTATATGTTTTACTCCTGCGCCGGCTCCTGCGCGACCCGCGGCTCCCCGGTGGCGAGGGAGGAGAGCGGCCCGGGGGAGCAGCAGCGGGGACCCCCCCCCGCCGCCGCCGCCGCCAGCCCCATCTCCAGCTTCTTCAACGGCTCCGGCACCAAGCGGCTGCCGCAGGCCATCATCATCGGGGTGAAGAAAGGGGGGACGCGGGCGCTGCTGGAGTTCCTGAGGGTGCACCCCGACGTCCGCGCCGTCGGGGCCGAGCCCCACTTCTTCGACCGCAACTACGAGCGGGGACTCGCCTGGTACAGGTACGGGACGGGCTGGGGCGGGCGGCGGCACCGCGGCGGGGGGCTAGGAAGAAGGGGGTGTCTCTCCGGTCACCCCCCGATCCCCTCTTGCCCCCTCGGGTTTTCCCCCTTGTCCCGTCCCCCGTCCCCCCCCCCCCGATCCCCTTCGTCCTGCCCTTCCCGGTGGGGGGGGGGAGCCGCCGCTCGCCGCCCCGGTGCGGGGGATGCGCGTGGAGCGCCCGCTGCGGAGCCCTGGGGCGAAACGGAGATGTTCCGCTAAATCCACCCCCCGAAAAGGGGGAAAACCAACCTAAAAAACCCACCCCAACCCTGCGCGGAACTTGCTCTCCGCGTTAGTCCGAGCGGCGGGTGGGTGTTTGCAGGCTTTCTGCTGCCCGGACCGTATTTAATCTTTAAATGGAGGTTAACTATCAATTTAATTTTTTTTTTTTTTTTTTTTTTTTTTTTTGAACACGCCGGTTTCGTTGTGCTTCCAGAGCTTTTTCTGGAGCCCGTATTTTCCCTTCGGCTGGGGGTGTTGCTGAGGGCTGCCTGGAATCCCCCGCCGGTCCGGGAACCAAGGCTGCGCAGCCCAGTTTTCCCAGCGAAGGCAGGGGGATTTTTTTTTTTTTGGGGGGGGGGGGGGGGGGAAGTGAAGGGGGGGGTTTTGAGCCGGTTTTGGGGAGCGCAGCGGCAGCTCCGCGGTCCGGAGGAAACTTCCTCCAGCGCTTCCTACGCTCTTTCCCCGTTAACTTTCTCCCACCGCTATAATGAGCTTTATGGCTGATAAATCGCTCGGGGTGGCGGTTCCCAGCCCGGCGCCGGGAATGAGGTACCCGCGATGCTCTAACGCGCGGTTTTTGGGGACGGGAGGAAACTTTTTTGGCTGGAGGTGAGGGGGGGGGGACGGGACGGGACGGGACGGGACGGACGACACAGAAATGATCAACGAGGGGATTGCATCCTGCCAGGGGTAGATGGAGAATTTTTGCAGCCCCGAGCATCGCGGTGTCTGCCTGCGGGTGGGCTTGGAGAAGCAGGAGGCGATGGTGTGGAGGAACCCTCCGGTGCTCCTCAGCGTCCTGGTGGGACACGCCGAGCCCCCGCTTCAGCGTCTTCCAGTCCTAAAAGGATGAAAAGTTCCTTCATCGAGAATATTTTGCATGTGTCTCGCTGCCGAGTGTTTACAGGAAGGCTGAGAGAGCAGAGCTGGAAAACTTTGAAGCTGGGTGGGAGCTGTGAAGTTCTGAATTTTAATCTCTTTGTAGTCTTGAAAACTCCCACCCTGCGAGTCCCATTAGGTTTATGTCTCTCTCTTATTACTATTTTATTTTATTTTTTTTTTAATGTTGCCATCCCTAGCAGTTAGTTAGTTAGAAGGCAGGATAAAATCTGGCGAGCAGGAAGTCGTTTCTGAAAGCACTTTCTTTTTATGAAATATTTGAATTTTGGGGGAGGATGCAGCGTGTCGTCCCACAGCGACCGAGGCGAAATCTTTATCAATTCAGTTGGTTTGGTTTGGTTTGGTTTTTTAAAAATATTAATCTCCCATTTTAAAAGGAGAACTTGCGTATAACAGAGCAGAAGACCTGTCAGGATTTATTAGCAAAAATGGTGTTGTACGTGTTGAACTCTGTTTTTAATTAGGCACCTAAATTAGACCATAAAATGGTTGATTAATCTTTTACAAGTAAGAGGTGGAAGGGGAGAAGGGGAGAATAGTGCTCATGATAACATTAATCTGTTGTCCCAGATGCAGTGGGCGAAAGTCAATATTTAAGAGAGACACATTATTTTTAAATTTGGGGAAGCTGACGGGAAAGTTCCATATAACTTCCTGCAGTTTCACCTTATCTGCTTCATTTGCAGCAGCAGGGGCCCCATCCCTGCAAATGCACCGCTACTTCTTATATAGTAGTTTTTGGAAAAGAGCTGTTTTAACCCAAATGGGACAAATCTTCAGGTCTGAGCGGTGACGCTCCCAAGCAGCGAGTGTGAGTGATGCTGAAGGTCTTGGCTACGATTCGCCCCGAGGACCGGAGCGTGTTTGTCTGTCTGTGGGAGCAGGACCCCCCGATCGATTTGGAGGGGGGAAGACTAAATAATGCAAAATATACGGGGGAGGGGGGGGGGGGGGGGGGGAGGATGTATTTGCTCAAATCAACAGACAAGTTGTTTGGTAATTCCGTGTTATTTCTAACCTTAATTTGAATTAGAAGCAGAAGTTTGTTCCTATAAACTTCAGCGTTCCGAATCAGATATGATTCAGCTCAAAACTCCCGCTGACTTGGGGGGGATCTTGGTGTCTCAGCGCTCCCCAAGAGCATGCGGATTCCCCCAAGCCCTGATGAGGCTTTTATTTATTATCTTAACATCAATGGGGAGATGCGTTTGTATTTTCTTGTTAATGACCCAATAAAATCAGGTTAAAAAATGCCATAAAATATCCGCCGTGCCAGCCGGCGTGCAGTGAGCGGGGCGAGCCCGCTCTCCTGGTTTTTCAGATGCTTTTACACAAATTGACTGAACTTTGGAGCCGGGGAGTCACTCGTGTCCTCGGCTCCTGCTCCTCACCCTTTAAATCCAATCGCCCGGCTTTGGAAAGGTGAAGATGCAATTTTTGACCCACGTCTCATTGAAAGTGTATTTTATTCGACTGGTTTTGGCTAAATGTGGTCCTATCTGGTAGGAGTTTTTGTTTAAGTTGTTCCTGCCGTATAATGAACTGTTCCAATGTAACGTTTTTTCCAGATTTCCGAGAGGCAGAAGGCACCACAAATTTGCTTATTTAACCTGATGAAGACTTATGTTTTGGGGTATTTGCCATTAATCAGATTTAAGTTCACTTTTGATCTCTGTCTAAAGTTTTCATCTATAGAAAATAACTTTTCCAAGGCGGGAATACAAACTTTTTTTTCCTTGCTCCATTTTCCGTCAAGTGAAATGAAATCTGGTTTTGTTATTTATTATTTTTTTTTTCCCTTTGTGTGGAAGGGAAAACGGCATCAAGCGGTGCTGAGCACCGTTCCTGAAAAGCAGAGCCGGGGGGGGGGGGGGGGAGAAATTGGATTTTTCGATAGCGAGATAGTTAGAAATCTAATGGAAATAACTTCTGTAGGCACATTGCGGGGTTTTCCCCCCGGTAATGAATCCAGCATGTGAACTGCTCCCAGTGAAAATATGTGCCATGGCAGAGGAGAAAGGGGATCCAGCCACGATTGCAAACTCATTTTAAGTAGTGCCTGGATTATTATTATTTTTTTTGGGGGGGGGAGGATAGTAAAGAAGTTTCCTCTTCGCAGCAGTGAGGAGCTGAGCTCCGCAGCCTGTGTGCGCCTGTGTCCGACTGCCCGGACCGACAGCCTGGGAAGCTGTTTGGTTTTTTTTGGTTGGTTTTTTTTTTTTTAATGGGTTTACGATATGGGTTTGGGGGGGAAAAGTGTTTCTTGCAAGCCTAGAAAATCAGTTTTTGATATTTATTTTTTTATTATTTCCTTTCTTATTTCGTGCAACTGCGATGCGTTTTTAAATATACTAAGGACTTGAAAGCATTTCGTCCTATAATTAACGTAAATTAAGAAAAACAGATCGTGTCATTAGTGTTATGTGGTTTTTGGTGTTTCTTTTTTCTTTTTTTTTTTTTTTTTTATCATTTTAGGCCCAGTGGGCTGTAGTACCCGCTCCCTCCTGCCGTGGGCTGAGCGTTCCCAACCCCACTCGACATCCCTGATTTATATTTCGAGTCTGTAGCCCTCTGCTAGGAGACCCTGTGCCGTGGCTACGCCGGCTGGGATCCCGGTGGCAGCCTTAGCCCGAGCTCCTCCGCCTCTACCAGCGCGGAGGGCAGACCTCGTTTTCTTTTTCTCCTTTTTTTTTTTTTCCTTTTCATTTTTTTACTTTTTTTTGGGGGGGGGGGGGTGGAAATTCTTAAAATGCTGGGGCTTCATCTTCCCGCTCTTGGTCCAGCAGGATCAGGCCCCGTGGTCTGGTGGTGTGGAATAAACACCTTCAAACATGCATTTTTAGACTCCCCAATCGCCTAAAGAAGCACCGGGGACCTTAATGTGTGAAGTGCTGCTTCCCCAATTCCTGAATGGGGAGAAACCTCCCCCTTTTTTTTTTTTTTTTTTTTAAATTTATTATTTTTTTCCCCAAAAACCTTTTTTTTTTTTTTTTTTTGCCCCAAGGAGAGTAGGGGGGTGTGAGCCACCCGGTGCTGGTGCTTGCCGGGGGCCGGGCTGGGAGCAGGGAAGGGATAAGGCGATGATGGTTAGACGTTCCGGGGAGAAAGCCCCGCTGAACCCAGGGCACATCCTGAGCAAGGCAGGATTTTACCCCTGCGTTTGGCTGTTTTCTTTAAATTTTGACTTTAAGGGGTAGTGAGGGCTCAATACCGGCCCCTTCTCAGCCTCCGGAGCGGGGCTCGGACCCGGCAGCGCGGAGGTGTCGGATGCAACCGGCTGCTTGCAAAACTCAACCTGTTGTTTCCGCCGGGTGTCGCAAGGTTCGTTGGCCCTGGGAAGTTTGGGAATGGTTTTGATTTTCCCAACTGGACTTTGGGCGCAAATGACTGTATCTGAGCGAGGACCGGTTCCTCCAGTGCCTTCCCAAGGGCTGCGCTGGGTTGGAATGAGCGTGTCCTAAAGGAGAGTTGCGTTCTCTGGGACGGCCTCTTTCCTGTTGAGCATTTTTTTTCTTGCTTTTAAAAAAAAATAGATAAAAATCAACTATTCACCTTGCGTTGTATTGTGCTTAAGTGAGTGGGGACTTGTAGTGGTCCCCTGGACACTCGCAGAGGGTTCAGTGCCCCCTTGGCCGTTGCAGCAGCTCCCCATGACGTTGCCCGAGCCCCGGTTTGGAAGAAAACAGCCCCCCAAAAAACGAAGGGCTGGGCTGCTATAATCAGTCAGCAAGGCCCTTGTGTTTGCATGGGCTCATTCCTCTAGATCTGAGGAGGGTTGAGTTGTTCAAACAGATGGCGAAGATTATTCGTGTTGCTGGGGTTTCAGGCGCGCTGCTCCCTTTCAAGCGCGTTGCCCGATATGACGCACGTGACAAGTCCTTCCCAGCACGACGCTGGGGGGGACGACATTGTCCGCCGTGATCGGGTTTCATGGCCTCACCTGTTGGGCTGCTGAACTTTTCAGAGTTGACCACGCGTTGGGGGTGACTTATGGGGATGGTGGATCTGCCCGGCTAATCGCGTTAGCGCCGCGCCGGGGAACCTCCCGCTCCTTCTTGGCATGAAAACGATGGGAATGAGAAACCCACGGGCTCGGCTCTGGGTTTGGGATTTATTTTATTTTTTTTTCAAGTGGGCCATGGCAGATGTCTGTAACACACACCAAGCTTTGGATACCTCAAGGCACTTCCAGCGAAGGCTTTGTGTTTTTGGAAGCATCCGGCAAGCCCCGGATGCCGTGGCTGTAAAAACTCTACCCAAACCACCGTTCTTCTGAGCTGTGGCCTGATCATGGACTTGTCTCACCATCGGACCTCACTCACTCACTACACTGCTCTGGCTGCTTGAGCCTGCGTTTGGTGCTATTAATCCATCCCGAGTAGGAAGAAGTCTAATCTAGTGACCGTTCAGCCTGAGTGTTGATGTCTTCTGCTGGTGTGACCATGGGTGGTCAGTGGGTTCGGGGGATAATGGATGGGCCAGGGCCGTGGGGGACGGTGGCCATATGGGCTCAAAGAACAACAAATAGCGGGGCACGCTATTTCAGCGGAGTAATTAGGGGGTCAGGGGCTATCGGCTGCTACCTGTTGTCCTGTTGTCACCATGTGGGGTGTGAGGAGGGGCGGGAGGAGCGGCTGCTGCTCTGCTTTGTGAAATGACTAAGTGCTGTGCCGGGTCCTGACTTGCTGCTGATGACTGTACCGGGGCTTGCCCACGCCGTTGCAATTTCAGGTCTTTCAGCAGCTCACTTTGTGTTTCTTAATTAGCTCACGAGAAATGCCATGGGATTTTTATTATTTATTTTTTTTTAAAGGAGCTCAGCCCAGCAGCCGTCACCAGCGGCAGCCGGAAGGCAACTGAGTAAATGGACTTTATTTTGACTTTCTTAATGGAAACGAGGGCTCCCATAATGAAACATATTGATTATCAGCAGGCTCGGGGGGAAGGTGGGGTTAACTCAGGGCTGGGGTTTACTAGTCGCATGGCATTGCCATTAGGGAGTTGCTCCTGGACTGGAGGTGGTTGCAAGGACCCATCGCATCTTGCCATGGGTCAGATGAGAAGAGGAAGCCGAGGTCAGGACCTTGGTCCCTCTGTCTTGAGCATCCTTCTGCCTGGGCATGGTGGGGACTGCTCAGACGTGATGTGTAGTAGACTTTAGTTCATTCGTACAGGTTACGGGAAGGAGATAACCTCTCCTGGTGCCACGTTGGCTTCAAGCATTCCTCAGGGTGGTTTTCCTCTTTGATGAGGAAGACGGAGGAGGAAAATGAACTCGGTGATAGTGATTTTTGTATGCGATGCCCTCGTACTGGGAGGGGGCGAGGATGGGTGCGTGGGAAGCTGTGAGCTGGCTTCCTTGAGACCTTGCATGCCGGCTCCGCAAGCAGATGCGCTCCTGTCTCAGGAGTCCTTCAGAGAGGGACGGAAACCTGGGGGCTTGGGGTTTAGATGATGCTGGAGGGCATGTTGGAGTAAAATAGGTAGAGGTGCTGCTTGCAGAAGACCTCACGCTCATTTGAGGTAAATTAATAATTCAGGTTTTTTAAATTTCTAAAGTGCGTCAGCGTGGCAGTGCCCTGCCACGTGGTGGGTAGCAGGGAAAGAAAACTTTATTTAGAGAAAAATAATGCCATGTTTTGGTAAATGCTTTACATCTGCGTTAACCTCCTCAGAGACGCCCTGGAAATGTCCTGCTTCAAAACCAGGGTTTTTTTTTCCCTCCTCTCCCTACAGAAAAGGGATGGAGAAAGAACGTCTCTACTGAGGGATGCTGTGACTTAGTGATGGCTTCAAGGGAGTCACGGCACCTCGTGGCAGAGGAGGATCTGACCCAGAATTTAGTTTGCAGCCTGGGCTGCAGGACCATGCGTGGCTGACCCTGCTCTCCGTGTGGCTTCGTACAGCAGCATCCACGGAGCTGGGCTCTGCGGAGCCTCGCTGGAGGGAGATGTCCATCTCCTCCCTCCTAAGGACAGCCCATCACCTTCCTGTAAGTCCTGTGCTACTGAGATTCGCAAAGCCGGAGGTGTAATCTGGCCAGTCCTCTCGGTTGGTCCTGCCAGGGACTTCTGCAGATCCACCAAAGTTTGCAATAAAAGCGAGCCGTTGTGGCCTCTCCCCTGCACTGGCACGGCCTCTCCCCTCCGGTGCGCGTTCCTGGCAGGCAGCGCTTCCAGAAGAAAGAGAGAATTGTGCATGGGCTTGTATTTCATATCCCCGTGTATAATATTATAGGTGGATGGATGTATTTTACGCATCCCTCGCCGAATGTGAATGCAAGGCCAAATCCTGTGTTGCCGCAACCGCAGCCAAGCAGCGCTGAGCACGGCTGGAGTGAAAACGCTGATTTCTCTTTAAAAAGAATGTATTTTTCACATGGGAAACTGGCTCTGGAGAGGAGACCAGTCTTCAGCAGCATGCTGGTGGCCAGGACTGGTCCAGGTCCCTAGACTTCGCCGTGTTTAATGCAGTCCGAAGCCCTGCCCCGGGGGTGGATTCCAGGATCAGGCCCTCGGCGTGTGACTGTGAGCGCAGAAAATGTTACCCCAGAAGCCAAAATCCATTATCCAAAGTTAATCTAACGATTAGCTTTGATAAAACAGCTAAACAGGCTTTATATTAGAGCCCCGAGCTTGCAGCCCGTCTTGAGGATCAAATACAAACTTGTCTTAAAACTTTAAAGTCTAAAAAAAACTTGAAAGTGTGGGCGAGCGGCACGTGGAGGTGTAGGAAATCTTTAGGAAACTGCTGATTTGGCGAAAGAGTGATTAAACGCGGGACGAGCAGAAGGCACGGGCATTGCGCTGAGGTTTAATTACAGCAGTATTTTTGATTTGGAGCGGGGTCGGGCGATGCTGCAGCTCGGTGCAGAGATCTTCCCGACACTAGGGGGAGGACGAAACCCCGGCGCTTCGTTAATAAAAGTGCTTTGCTGCTTCATTGAGCTCTTAAATATTTGTTTCAAAACCGGCAAGGCCTGCAGCTTTGGTCTGCCCTCCCTTTGTTTTATTTCAAGGTGTACCAGGCTTGGAATGGAAGCTGGAGGTGCTGGAGGTGTGTCCCAGCCCTTTGGTGGCTGTGCACGGTCCTCGGCTGGTTTTTCCATGAGGCTGGGAACACGGCGGATGTGAATTGCGGAGGGACCCCTGTGGCTTTGCTGTGCCCTGTGTCTCTGTGTCCGGGTGAAGGTGATGCCGAGATGCCATGCCTCTCTGCTCTCAACCCCCTGCGTCTACCTCTGGTGCCACGTTTAGGGAATTGTGCTGGATCAGAGCCAGTCCCTGCGAGCATCGGGGCTGTCCCCATCTTCTGCAGGTGGGATGGGATGGAGGATGCTCCTGAAGGTCTCCCTGGGGAGCTGCGGGGCGGTGGGCTTTGTGGGTGTCTGTAAACATCCCCGAGCATCTGCCCTGGCTTCACCGTGACCGGGCTGAGCAGCCCAAGAAGCAAACAGCCTGAGCATCACCCCTTCTTGAGGGGCAATTGCAAAGGAGGAGGGAGGGCCTAGGGAGGACTTAGCAAAGTCCATCTCCTTCCCTCTTCCCCAGCACTGAACTTCTTGCAACTTAAGACAAAGCTCATAGCTTATATTTTTTTTTCTTCTTTTTTTTTTTTTTTTTTTTTCTGTTTTATTTCCCTCTCGAGCTGGTCTGGTGGCTGATGAGCCTTGTGGTGTCTGCCTGGCGTTTTGAAGAGCGGAGGGAATAGCTAATCGGGGCAGGGGGGGGGGACGTTGAGCCTCCGGAGAAGATAGCAGCCTTGCCAGAGCCGAAGTGGAACAGCCGGTTAGGGCTTCAAACCTGGGTTTGCTGGAGGCCGAGAGGGGCTGGGAGCTGCCGTCTGCTCCGAAGCCTCTTAATTACAGGCTGGCGCTGCCCGGAGAGCGGGACGAGCCGCCTGCCCCGCGCCGGTGTCTGGGCACACACCGGCGCCTTGGCCAGCTGCCCCGGCTGCCGGCTCCCCCCAGAGACCATCTCAAGGTCACACTGCTAAATGCAGTGTAATAATTAATTAAGCTATATATAAACAGCAAGCTCATATGGTCCTAAAGCAGATTAAGAGCCCAGCAGTTTCCTCCCGCCTGCCTTCCTCCCCGCGGTCTTCTCCTTCCTGGGTTCCTCTGCGGGTGAGCCCTGTGGTGGTCGCACCCTCAGCCATCCCGGTTGGGTTGAGGAGCTGCACGGCTGGGTCTGAGCCCCAAAAATGGTAGGAACAGAGCAATGCCAGCTCCAGGGGACTCCCCAGCTCACCCAGTTCCCCCATCAGACCCAGTCTTCCTCTTGAAAGAGCTGGAGGAAAGGACACGTGCAGCATCTCTGCCCTCCTGGTGGGATTCGCTTCCCTCTGTATCTCATGTAGTTCTGGGAATAGCTGCTGGGCTTTGCCTTCAGCAACAGGCTTTTCAAGACTCCTCTATGTGCTCCGTTTAGCAATAGCCGAGCTGCGTAATTTTATTAACCCCACTTTGGTGTGGGGTTAAAGCCTCCGCAGAAAGCACAGGGTTGGCGTGGGGTTCGCAGCCCGGAGGTGGAAGGATGAGGATAAGCTGGGCTGGGTTTCCTGGAAGAGCTGCAGCAACGGCAGGTTTGTAATGAGCCTTGGGGCTAAAGCCAGACAAATACTCGTCTTGCGACTCCTGTGGAGTTGAGGTTTGTACGGTATCAAAGCTGGTGGTTATTTTTTTTTTCTTCACTCTGTTGCACCTGTCCAAAACTGGTCAAAACCCCAAAAGTTAAAAAATTTAGGGATTAGGTTTAGTTTAAACTCCAGGTTACTTTGAATGTAGCTGCAGAAACACCCCAGGAAAATTAAAGATCATGTCTCTTAGTCAGGTGGAGGTGATGTGCTCGGTCAGATGTCGAGGTACTCAGAGAAGGGCAGAGCAGCTTTCAGCACTTCCAGACCAGTCCGGGTTTTGCAGTCGGGGCTCGTGCATGTCACGAGCTCAACGGCAAAGCCTGATCCTGGGCTTTGCACAGCAAAATCCTTGGAAAACCGGACAGACCCCCATGGCTGGCTCTAGGAGGAGTTGGGGGAATGTGTCTGAGCTGCCCTTGCTTGCTCCGCTGCTGCTTCCCGGGCCATCTCCTCATGCATGTCCAGTTGACCGAGGGCCACCACTGGTGGGAAGAGGTACCCGGGGCTGATGGGCTCCGTGCGAGAGGTTGCATTTGGGTAATTTGGGCTGCCCATCTCCAGCTCCTCAGCTCTCTGAGGCAGAGCTGGCTTGTCTCAGTTTCCAAGTGCCAGGCTGTGTCTACATCCAGGAGATGGAGGCAGGGGAGAAAAGGCTTTGTGAGGGCTCACAATGGAGTCCCCAATCAGTTCAGCCCTGATCAGAGGGGGCCGGGCTGTCTCTTTGGGAACCCAAGGGTGTAGAGATCAAAGGTGTGGGTGAGTCAATTACAATTCACATTTGGTTCATCCATATGTTTGGGTATTTGAAAAGCTTCAATAGTAACCCATTTTATATCTTTTATGCCCATTGATTTGTTAATCTGACACTTGGTTTCATCTGAATAACAATAGCTCTCATTCAGACTCCTCAGTGTTCAGGGAAAAGTCATTTCACTTGGGTTGTGCTCCAAGGCCTCGGCAGACCGGCCCACTCGGCTCTTTATGTAGAAGGGCTTGAAGGACTATGGGATAATTCATCGGCTCTCGATGGAGACAGGGTGGGATGCTGAAGGTTGGTGCTGGGGTTTGACACGTGGGATTTTGCTCCATGAGGTCCTTTCTGGTTGCTACCGTAGCAGTGGACCTGTCACGGTGGGGTGTGAAGAGGTGGGCAGGGTTATGAAGAAAGACAATCCAGGTAGTCAGAAGTGGAAAGCAAGCACGGAGAGCCCTCTTAAATACAGCCCGAGCGAGTGTGCTGGGCTAGATCAAATCATTGGTATGGCGATGTGAAGTCTCTAATTATGTGAATACCTTTTTAATTAGAAGCAGTGCTTTGCATCTGTTGTACTTGCAGCAGAGCATCTCCACCAGCTGAGCCTGCTCTTTAAAGAGCTCTTGACTGTATTTCGTTGACTGTTTACAACCACGTCATGATCCCACGTAATGACTGGGGCAGGAGGGGAGTCTGCAGATGGACCTGCTCCTTCATGTTTCCCTAATTGGTGCCTGTCTCCCTCCTTCGCTGGGAGTTTCACTCCTTCCCAAGGCTGTTGTGGTTCCTTCTGCTCTGCCCTGAGTCTTGCAGCGTCGGTGGGGACCCACCTTGGGATGTGGTGGCACCATGAACCCATAGCTTGATTGCCTCAATGAGCACACTACTTGTCTGTCCTGGAACTTAGTATTATTTTCTGTCTTTGATGTTTGGCAGTGTGGGGTGTAAAAAGGATGGGGAGAGACTGGGGAGGGTCATACTGGCCTGACTGGAGATGGTGGGGGGAAAAAAATCCCATTCTGGACAAATGCGTCTCACTCACTGCCCTGGTCTGTTTACCATGGAACAATCTTAATTTCCAGTCCTCCTCCTTTATGACTGTAAATCACAAATCCATTAACAAATGAGTTGAGGTGACAATCCCATTTGTGTTAAAATGCATTTAGGGATCAGTACTGACAGGATCACCAGTGTATTAATTTGCCAGGCCTATTGTTCCAATGGGTGGCAAATATAGCTCATCCCAATGGGGGTCACGCTGTCTGGGCCAGCGTCCAGACTGCCACCAGTTCAGGTCATGGTTGGTACCACCCCTCCCTTGCTGGGAAGGAGGCAGGAGACCTTTGAAAATGAATCGGGTGGCTCAGCTTGGAATAAAGTCTACACCAATTTTAAATTCTTGAGCCACTCGATGGGATGCTCAGGGTGATGAGCTGCCAGCTGGTGCGTATGGGACATGCTTTCTCGGTTGGCCACCTTCTCGTGGAGCCGGTCGTCCTCTGATGAATTTGTTCTTCACCACCATTACTGGCTACCAGGAAGGTGACCGTCTGCTGATGGTCAGAGGGGGCATCCCCTTATTTTTAAGGCAGTTGAGGGGGAACCTCAGTGCCGCATGGTTACCTGGCTGGTGTTGCTGAAGAGGCAGGTGGAATCATGCAGCTGGGGTTTGGCAGCAGCTCGCCAGCATCACTTGCTCTGTGTTAGGAACATGTGTGCATTATCAAAAAGGGCAGAAAAAAAGGGTAACTTTCTTTTTCCATAGTGAAAATGAAAATCTGGGCACTTTCCGAGCTGTCGTTTCAAAGACCTCTGCTGTCCAAGTGATGCTGGATGCCCACAGGATCCCTTTGGGTGCAGAAGGTAGATTCCTGGGACCGTGTGTGGCTCTTTTAAAGACTTGGAGATGTATATCGCTTCAAGGCTTGTTTCAAGCCCTGCCCTGGCCCTCCCACCCCGAGAGCTCCCTTCACGCCTCCTGCAAAGGAGATAATGGGCTCCAGCTCAGCTGTCACCTGGAAGGTGCTCCATGGGCTTTCGGTGCCTGGAGGAAAGCGCTGCTGGGTGAATAAAGCAGTTTCCCTGTTTCCCTCCCTGCTCTGCTGTCCCCACAGTGAGGAAGAGGAGGAGAAGATGAGTTGTCTCACGACTGCCACTGGCACGAGTCCCTTTTGGGGCTCGTAAACCAGCAGAGTGGTTTAAGCCCCGCTTTGGCATGACTTGGGCAGGCAAATCACTGAGGCTGCTCCCCCTGCATCACGGCCTGAGGAGTGTGAGCTGGGGCGTCACTCGAGGCAGAAAGGGGCTCTGGGGCTTAATGAGGGGCTTATTCCTCTGATGGTGGCTGCAAAGCCCCAACGCAGGAGGGCTGGGCTTGGTTAGAAGAAACGTGTGTCAGGGTGGCAAGCAAAGCCCTCCCTGTGCAAACGCCGGGCTGCTCACGTGGGTGTTTAACAAGAGGTGGCATTATCAGGGGGACTAGTTACCTGCCTGTGCAAGCACATGGATTAGGGCTTTAATTTCTGTGCTGGGGGAAAACACAAAAGACCTCTCAGCGGGGCCGTGATTTATGACCGTGGCAATAGGGGAACGTGGTCCTGCCCGTACCTCGCTGGGTTGGGTTTGTTTGGTGGGTGGTGACTTGGGCAACGTTTAATTTGGGGTTGGCTCAACCCAACCCTGTTTGTGGGTTGGTTTTGTTTTTGTTTTTTTTTCCTTCTTCTAGCAAAATCGGAGCAGGTGAGACACGGTGGCGTGGCAGTGCCCCAGAGGAGAGGGACAATGTGGGAAGGGTTGCTGAAGTTCATTTCCTTGTAGTCCTGTCCTGGGGGGAAACTTGTTAGGTGCTTCTGAACCTTCAGCCTTGGTGTACTGGGATCGACCAGTGGTTAGAGAGAGGCTGCCGTGATGGTCACTGCTGTGTAACCAGGAAGTTTTGCCATAAAAATCCATGCCCATGGAAACCCTACAGGCTGCCGTCCGAAACCAGGCTCAAGCAGGGGTTACTTCTCTTGAACCAAACTCTTTTCTGGGAAACTTCTGCCTAATTGCAGCATGGCTACAGAAGCACTGCAGCGGTACTCAGCTGCCGTACATACTGCTAAGGGGTACACGAACTGACCACCTCTCCCTGCGTTAGATGCTCAAGACATGCCCTTTGGGTCCAAACTGAGATGTGCTCTGCTCACTGGGCTCTCTACCACCAGCAAACGGCGTAAGAGTCCCAGGAGAAGGGCCTTGAAGAGCAGGTACTGTAGGGATGGGGCTGATGGGATAACCTCCCACGGGTCATCTGGATTAGGAATACCTCCTGGTGTCCTAGCCGGGGGCAGGAGCCCTGGGGTGTGACAGCTCTGGTGTGACAGGGTAACGGGGTGTCCCGTGGTGGGTGCATCTCTCTGGGGAGCCAGGAGGATGCTCTGCTCCGTTGGCAGTGATGGGCAGTTTGGCTCTTGGATGAGCCATGGTGTTACTTTGTTTGGGCACCTATTTCTTGAAAGACCTGATGCTTCTGGGACACCAGGTGAAAGCCAGCAAGCTGTGCACAGTCTGCGGTGTCTGCTCTGCGCACCTCAACACCCACTTCTGCCTCCCCCACAGCCCAGATCCCTATGTCCACAGGGTTTAACCCGATGGAGATTTCCCTATTTTGCTGCAAGGAAGCATTTTCCCAAGACCTCTTGAGGAGGAGGGATGTCTAGAATGGGGAGTAGCAGTGCCCGTGGGGTTTTAACATCTTTGAGAGGATTAGTGCCGCTGCTACAAATTCAGAGAGCAAATTGGTGGGTGTGGGAGCAGTTTGGGGCTACGGACTCCGTGGGGGCTGGGGGGTGCATTGCTGGTGGCTGAACACCGCCCTCCATGGCTGATGCTCCTGCATCGGTGGCTGTGGCTGAGCCTCGGTGGCAGGGATGGGGCCGGAGGGAAGAGCCTCGGGAAGAGGCTGCGGTGGGAGCGGTGGGCACCGGTGCTGCTTGGACGTGGCCGAACTGTTGTTGTGTGGCAAAAGAGCCAAGTGGTGGGCTTTGTGGTGGGTGTTATGGGAACAGCCTGGTTGTTCTCCTGCTGGAGCTGAAGCCAAAGCCCTGAGATCGGGGTCTCTGGCATTGGCTGAAGCCAAGTGACAGCCGTGTTGGCCCCATGTCCTCTGCCCCAGGGGACACTTCTGTCACCTGCATGTGCCATGGCTGGATGTCCCACCAGCTATGATTTCTTTATCCTGCTTTTAAGCCTTTTCCAAGCCAGGCTTCCTTTGCTTTAACCTTCTCTGAGGTAGCAAAAGCCTTGCAACAGCCGTGGTTTGAGTTTTGCCTTTCTGATCTCTTTCCACAGTTTAGCTGATAAATCCAGACCTTGACTCTCTTGCTTTGCCTTTTTTTTTCTTTGGGGTGGGGACATGACTTCTGTGCTTCCAGCTGCAGCAGCAGCCCAAGCTCAGCAGATACTAGTTCCAGCTTCCCACGGAGGGCAGGATCGGTGCTACCCAAGTAAATCTGAGTTCAAGAAGTAACGTCTCTGGTAGAAGGATGTGCTAAACCAGCAGTTCCTGCAAGAGGCTCCAAGAGCAGAGCTTCATCTTGCAATGAATCCATAAGTGGATCTACCAAACCTTTGCATAGCAGGAGCTTAGTACATATAACGTTAACTCAAGGCTATAAATTTTTGAGGGAAGAGAAACGGCTGGCCCTTCTGGTTGCGATCGAGTAAAAGGCAGAGGCAGTGTGGGGAATTTATTTTTCCCCGGGAGTGAGTTGGGAGCGCTGAAATCTCGGCAGATGCCTAAAATTCTTCCTCTTTCCTCCCTTTTGGGCTGTTGTCTGTTTAATTTATAGAGAAAAATGTTTTTACCACTTTGCAATAAACTCTTGGACACGGTGAAAGTAATCTTAGCTTGTTCCAGACCCGGGCCGGTGAAGCTCTGGAGTAGCTGCTGACTTACATCCGCAGCGGGGCGAGCAGAGCCGAGCTGCCTGCTTCTGGTGGCCCCGGTGAGGGCTCGTACTGGTGGCCTTCAGGTGCCAGAAGAGAGGGAAGGGGATTACACTGGTGCGGCTGGGGCACTCCTGCAGGGATAAATGATAAATTCCAGTTAAACACTCCAGCGGGGCGTACGGAGAGGCGACACGGCGCGGGAGGAAAACACACGGCTTGGCGGAGACAGTTGGCCCTGCGAGCTGCTGGAAAAAAAACCTCTTTATTCCCAGTTTGCCAGTTAGCTCAGTCATGTTTCCTGCTGGGTTTAAGGGGGTTTTTTCCCCCCCCTTAAATCATGAGTTTCACAGAACTGCCCCTTTGCTGCTCTTCTTTTAAACAAAACCAGTCTTTTTTCCCCTTTTTTGGGGGGTGGGGAAATGGAGACAGATTAGAGTAATCTCACATGACTTGACCAGTGGGCAGCGAAGTCCGGTGATGCTGGGCGATATTCTAAAGAACTCACCCATAAACAGCAATTAGCTTTTAATCACGGCGCTGCTGCCGGCCCCCCGTGTCCCCCCCCCCTCCCCCCGGAACAGCATCGTGTGCTCTTTGTCGGCCCCAGCAGCACCGGGGGGACCACGGCAATGAAAGGCAACTGGAGGGGACCGAGAGGAATAAGATCCTCATTTCGGCCCCACCCCCTTACTGCTCTCAAAAGCTCTTATTTTCGGAGCAAAGCACTATTGAAGCATCGGGACAATGGAGACCAAATCCTTCTGGGGGAGGGGAGGTGCTGGCAATTGCATCTTTTGTTGCTTTTACTTCTTTACTTGCCTCTGGCCTCCCCCATCCCACCCCTCCAAGAAATCCACATTAGATGCCAGCTAGATGATAATGCAATCACTTTCTTGGGACCTTGCTAATAGGATTATAATTATTACTGGAGATGAGCTGGAGTGAATAGAATATTTACCACTTCATCTTAAATTATTGTAAATCCCTCCAAAGCAGCCCTTTGATATGTAAAGTGCTGCCCCTCTCCCCCCAGTGAAGATAATTATTTAGTGGAAGTTTGGAGCTTTTAAGTATGATGGGGGACAGAAAGAGGCTTCGGTGTTTACATAAAGAGGAGGGTCTATATTATAATGAACTGGTGGAGTCGATGAACGTCGTGCCTGGCTCCAGCAAAGGAGGAGAGAAAGTTCTTGCTGAGCAGTTGTAACATCTCAAGCTGTTGTTGGGGGAAGGAAATAATTGGAAACTCAGCCCTTCATAGGCCAAAGGAAGCCCCACATCTCTGCAGCCCATCTTCCCATCTTCACTCAGTGCATGAGTCCACCTGGTGACAGCAGCGACGTTTCGGGCTTGTTCTTTAGGGCTGGAGGAATTTCTGTTTGAGGAATGATGAAGTAGGCTGGGAGACCTCAGCCTGGCAAAGAGATGTCTCGGGGGAAGTTACGGTGCTCTACAGAGTCAGAGCTGGGCTGGAGATGGAGGGTTGGGTTGGTGTCGTGGTGCAAGGACTGGGGCTATGGCATGGGGCTGGGAGCTGGTGCACAACGGGCAAAGCAAGGACCCAGGGAGGACTGTGCACGTGGTGGATCAGCGTGGGTTCAGGAGGAACCTGGACAAGGGGTTGGAAGAGAGATCGGTTGAGGATTATTAGGCAGACAAACTACATCAGGGCCAGGACAGCCCCTGAGCTGAATTTGGGAGAGCGGTGGGGGACGGGCGGTGCTGCTTGCCTTGCTCTTGCTCTTGCTCTGCACTTAGTCCTTCTATGGCCAGGGCTGGAGATCCCTGGGCCACAGGGGCTTTGGCCTGAAGGAGAGGGCTGCATGTGAGCATCTGCAAGCAGGATACGTTTCTCCCAAGCTTTCAGGCTGGTCCTGTCCCCTCGAGACCTTCCTCCCAAAGGCTGCCAGCACGGAGCATCAGCTCTGGGGTGGGAAGGGGGATTGCTCCAGCCAGCCACCTCCAGGACCAACTTCGTGCCTTTCCATCCGTCACCAAGAATGGGCATGTCTCAGGGGTGATGGCCATGTCACCCCTCTGTCTCAAAAGAGTCTTTGTGGCTCTTTTGACCTCTTTATTATGCTCTGCTGTGAAAGCAAAAAACCCTGTCCCCATGCAGACAAGACTCACAGCAAGTGTTTCTGCTGCTGTAAATTTGTCCTCCCCTATGGTCTACGGTCCCCTGGTCTAGTGGGAGGTGTCCCTGCCCGTGGCAGTGGGGTTGGAACTAGGTGGTCTCTCAGGTCCCTTCCAATCCAAGCCATTCCAGGTTCTATACGGCACTTAGTTCCACAAGGCAGCAGCCCTGTGAGGGATAACACGTCATTATCTTGGTTATGAGTCTGTGTTTCTAATTAAACCACTTAAACCCGTGGTGTCTGGGAGGGAGGTGGGTTTTGGCTGGCGGGGGGCAGCCTTGGCGGCAGAGGCTGGTTCTGCTCATCACACCCGTTGCTCTTCCCTGGTGTTGCAGGTTTTGTGCGTGGATCAGGCCCTGCTTTGTCCCGGTGGGGTGCTCAGACGCTGCTCAGCGCTGGGACCGGGCAAAGCGTCCCCTGTCCCTCACCTGCAGCCACCTCTTTGGCGGCTCCTGGATCTGCTCTGATCCAGCAGTCAGTTTGGGGGAGGTGGATAAAGGCTTTTATTAAAACAAACCAACCAACCAACCAAAACTCCTCAAAACCCATAACCCCACGCGATCACAGCAGCGTGTTGTCCCCTCCTCGAGGCACTGCCTGCTTTGATTTGCCGGGGCCCTTTGGTTTGACCCGGCTCTGCCTGCGTGGAGTGGGGACCAAAGGACCATCTGCCGATGCCCCACGTCTCCGCGCTCCCCCCAGCCTTTGATGGGATTTTTATATCCGCGTCAAAGGAACTCGGATCAGACTCCACGGCCGGACCAGAGCCTGTTCCCGTGGGGTATGTGGTGATGCCACCCGTGGCCACCAGCTCTTTGGCCCCATCGAAGCAGCTTCGTGATGGGGAGCCTTTGCACGCTGTTACCTTCCTCTGCCTCCTTGAATCCTCAAACTCCCCAACAGATGAAGGGCACCCGGCAGATTTGGGGGCAGGGAGCAAGGAGAGTGAGAAAAACATTACTTTCAGGCCCACATATTCCCCCCCCGACCCCGCCTCCGGCTCCCTGCTCCTTTACCTACCCCTTCCTCACCCCCAAAGTTCATTAATTCCTATCATCTGGTTCGTGTAAACGTCGTGGCCGGTGTTTGACGGAGCTGGATTGGGTTACACCCCTTTCAAAAAGGCCGAGGCTGGTTCCCAGGCGTTCCCTTTTATTGTTGTATAATTTGCCAACCCAAACATCGGGCTCCCGCTCGAGACAAAGGCACACATGTTGCCCTCACCGCTGGTCATAAAAAGAGGAGGAGAGGCTGCCTGCTACTGTCGGGTCCTTGGTGCAAGGGCAGCCTGAACCCGGGGAAATTTTGGTGAGAAAAATTGATGAGAGAAATGCGATATATCAAATAATAAAGCAGCAAGTGCTCCCACCCCCAAAGAGGAATTTGCTATTGCCACTTCTCTCTCTGTTTCTTCCTCCTCCTTCATCTTCCTCCTTCCCCCATCTGGAGCTGCTGCCACCAGAAAGCAGAGTCGAAGCCAAGTGGGTAATTTTGAAGGCGGCTGACCTTGATGCTGGTGCCAGGCTCCGGGATGCAATTAAAATGCTTTATTGCTTTAACAGTCTTTTCCTGGGCTTGTCAGGTTGTTGCTTTTAAGGCGTATTTCTGGGATTTGATGATTTTGTGGTCAGTCCCGCAGAAAGGAGGTGGGGTTGGGATAGGTCCAGTGTGGTGGCCTTGCGAGCTGAGCTGATGGTGCTGGTGGTACTGGTGATGCTGGTGATGCTGTGGGTGTTTGCTCCCCAGGGCATTGCAAAGCTCTTGCTCACTGTCAGATACCGGTGTGGGGCTACAAGCGTGTGGTTTTAATCCAGCCCTTGGCTGCTCTGATCACCACTGTACACTTTTCCTGCTTTCTGACAAAAACGCGCTGCCTCGGAGACTGGGAACAACTGGGTATCGCCTCGGCAGAACGGGTGGGCTGGGTGGCAAAGCTGCCAGCGATGGAGATGCCGCCCCCATCCTTTCCTGGGTGTCTACAGCTCTTTTTCAAGATACTAGATTTAGCTCACTTGGCCTAAATTTATTTGTCAGGACGAGAGAGGAGAGGGAGAGGCAGAGAAGCAGGAGGATTTAGAATGAGAATTGGCCGTGCGGGGCGGGAACGGCGGTAAAGCCCTACTCAAAAGTGTGTTTGATTTAAGGCAGCGGATGGGCTGTGGTTTGAAACAAGCCCTTTGGCTTTGGTGGGATCCTGACCGGAGCAGAATTGAGTGGGACCGTGCCGGGATGGGGACAGGAGACCGAACCGCTCCCTGGGGACAGGACAGGAGGGGATGCAGCAGACTGAAGAGCATCAGCGTGGGGGGAGACGAGGCTTCAACCTCATCTTCGGCATTTGTTTCCTTTAAAGCTTTTCCGAGCTGGTACCCGCGGGCTTGTTTGCTTTCCAACCTGCAAATCAGAAATGCAGCAAAAGTCCTAACAAATTCATCACATGCACCAAATGGTACCATGTTTTGTGTTGTGCTGCCTGGGCTTGTTGTCACCTCGGGTTTTCAAACCCCCTCTCATGACTCTGGAGGGGGTTTCCTCCCTGTCTCCTCCCAGGCTGGGAGAAGAGCTTTTGTGTCTACCTTCTGCGTTTCTACTCACCTTCTCACCATAAGCTTTCAATCTAATCTATGTGGTTTCTTAGACGGCCTTTTGGGAAGATTTGGGAGCGCTTTCCCTGGAAACAGCCAGGTTGCCAAAATTTGGTTTTCTGGGAAGAAATCACTTTTTGTCGTCTTGAAACACTAGTCAGGAATTTGGGTAGAAACCGGCCAGAAATAGGTTGGATGCTCTGCGCGTGCACCGCTGGGCGGCAGAGCAAATAGTTCTGGATAACAGGCCTGAACTCGGCATGAATGTGGCTGATGTCCAAAATAGTTTGACTTGGCTTTTTCTGCCCTTTCCTCTGTTTTCCGTGGTTTTAGGGAACAGCTGCGGGAGGGAAAAGTCTAGAAATTCCTCACCAAAGTCGGTTCTCGCGGTGTCTGCTGGCAGCGCTGCTGTGGGGACCGCTGCGAGCGCTGCCCGGTCTGCCTCTCGTAGCTGCATCCAGATGCTAATGGCGTTTTACCCTGACTGTAGCAACGCTTCTCTTGCTTTTATGATATGCTATACCCAGCTGTCCCTCTCCTCTAAGAGAGTTTTGTCATCCTTGCAGAGGGAAACTGAGGCAGCTTGGAGGACTGAGCAAGGAGTGGAGGGCTTTGAGGCTGGAGGGTGCTGTCGCTGCAGCATGGAGCACCCCTGTTTTAACACTTCCCAGTGCTCTGGAGCACGCTGGGGTGGTGGGAACATCTCCAAAAAGTGATGCTGGGTGGCTCAGGGTGCGGAGTGGGAATATATCCGGCAGAAACCCTCCCCAGGAAGGAAAACTCATCACCCTCTGGGCTCCAGGGCTCCCGTTTGGCAGCAGGAGCACCTGAGCGCACCGGGGGTGGGCTGGGCAGCCTGACGGTGACCTCGGGGTGGGCAGACGGCCGGGGGCGGTTGTCTCCGCAGCCCCCCAGGATGAGCCTGGCCGTGGGGTTCCGGCACAGCCCGGAGGGGTTTATCCCAGCAGGTGTTTGGGAATGGCAGGAGGTGCGTGGGGGGACCGACAGACGTCCCCAGGGATCAAGCGGTAACGAAGTCTGTGCTCTGCCCTGCACCCCGGTCTGTCCCACCTGCGGCCAGTAAGGCAGCAACAGGTTGGGGAGGTCCCCTGGACAACCTCCCCCTCCCCAGCCCCTCACCGTTCCTCCTTGAGAAGTGGCAGCAGATTAGCCCGGAGCCCCTCTGCGCAGACAAAAGCTGCCACAAAGGGCATTAGGCTTCAGGATTGGATTACCGTGTGGCCACCTGCCATCCCCGCTTTGTACATTTATCTCGCTCTGGGTCCGGTTTTCACATTGGAGAAGTTCGCACATAAAAAAAAAAAATAAATACATATATATATATATATAATTCCCTCCCACACCCAGTGCCTCTCCAAGCAGCAGCCTGGTGGACTTTGTTTTAGCATCCCTTCTTATTCCAGGCTTGAGAGCTGCGCGGGGCTGGGGATTAGGGCTGTTTGAATAGAGAGAGCCTTTATTACATTAGTCTAAGTGGTTAATAGGTAAAGTAGGCCAATCCATCTTTAGACTAAGCCTATCACTTCGCCTACGAAGGGCGCAGGCTTCGCTGAGGAAGTATTCATTAAAGGAAAAGCTTTTCCTCTGTCCCTCTTGACATGTTAATAGCTCGGGGTTAGGGGCTCTGCCTGCGGAAAATCCATAGCGGTGCTCGGGCAGCAGCTCCCTCCTCTTGCTGGGACCCCCGAGGCTGCCGGCAGCCCCCCTGGCTTTGGCACCGAGCCCCACCAGTGCTTTTCTGGGGGGAATATGGGATGCCAGGAGCCTACTGGTGCTCCTCATCCTCGCCTTCCTCTTCCGTGCTCCGAAAGCAGTTGCCTCGTCCCTTCCCAAGCAGGGATGCAGGGAGAGGGTTCAAACGATGGGTAGAGGCAGCGCTTCAGCGGTGGGACTCTCTGCTGTGGGATGTTCTCAAGGCCAAAAGCATTCATGGGTTTGAAAGGATTAGACAGTTCATAGTCACTATGAAATGGGATGATTTGGATGCAGATGCTGGCTCCAGAGGGCTTTGAACTCCAGGTTGCCAGAAGGCAGGAGGATAACAAGGCAGGAGGAATTGCTTGCCAAGCTTTTCATACTATCTTTATTTTCCACTGCAGTATCCGCTACAGCCCTCAGTGGTGTCTCCATCCAGCCCTGTCCTGACCGGTGTGGCAGCTTTTGTCTGAGGGCTTAGCCGAGCTCCCCATTTCCCACAGCCTGACTTCCTTCATCGTCTCCCTTCCCTCTCCCGTACGGAGGGCAGTGGTAGCTGCACCCACCCTGTTCTTCTTGAGCACCAGACAGGGCTGGAAGAAGCTGCCCAGGTCTCTAACGTGCCTGTGAAGCCTCTGTGGAAACAGAGGACCCCACAACTGTCATGAGCTGCCCCAGGGCTGAACTGTGGATGCACCATTGAGCTGAACATGGGTTTCTGCTGAACCCCACTCCTTTCACCCGAGGGGGTTGCATCCTGCCAGCTCACTGTGGCTACAGCTCTCCTGACCATTACGGCTTCTCTTTCTCCTCCCTCTGCAATGGCTGTTGTTCAGTTGGTTTTTTTCCCTCCTTGCTGTCTTGTAGCCACCAGAGCAGATGTGTTCAGAGCTGGAGTCTGGTCCTCCTTCCACCAACACGTGTGTCCAGCATGTTGTGTTGGAGCTGCAGAGCATTACATGGGCCAAGTTGCCCTTTTCCAGTTGTGGTTTGACTGGGACTAAATGCTTCTTGGTGACTTCTCCACCAATGTGAGTTCAGACCAGTTCCTCCTGTCCCTGAGGCTCTGTTGTCTCCAGCCGCCAGCATGACAGGTGATGCCTTTATGGGAGATTATGGAAACCATGGGAAAGCTCCTCACAGCTGACAGGCCCATGCAATAAAATTTTGTTTTCCTGGATGTGATGTTGCCAGAGTTTCAAACCACATCCATGGGCCACAATATTTGGCGTCACTTGCTGCTGTCTAGCTTTCACGCAGCCACTTTTCAAACAAGGCGGTGTCTGAGACAATCTGGAGGATCTTAGTTTTGGGCTGTGCCTGGCACTTGTCTGGGTACAATGAAGGAAGAGAGAGCTGGAGCCAGGGCCTGAAGGCTGGTTTTGGTGGATTCAGTTCTCGTTCTTGGGTTGAAGGCTCCGTTTCTATCTCTGCTCATCTTAGCCTGTGCTGACCAAGCCAGATGGCAGTAGCAGCGTCAACGTGTCTTGTCTTGCTTCTCTTGCTGTGATGGGTCACCAGCAAGATGTTCTGTAAATGCCAAGGATTCAGGTCCTCTCAAAAAATAACAATTTTGGGGCATCTAGACCTGCACAGAACTGCGTGCTCTTGGGTCTGTTGGATGTCCTCAGCCACAAATGGAGTGTGGGTTCAGGAGCTGACTGGTCTGCAAAGGGACTGACACCAGGCCGGTGGATGCCTCTTAGATGAAGAGTTGCTCCTTGCCTTCTTCCGCTTACATGGTGCGCTCCTCTGTTGTTGTTGAAAAACTAATTAGGAGCCTGTGTTTCCCAACCACATCTACTGACTCAGCACCTCCACCCCCAGCAATTTCCTCCCGTTTCATGGCCCAGCCCTACCCAATGCCTCTCTTGTGCAAAAAATAAGTTTTGCATCATTCCCAGGAGGCTGATAAATACCAACTGTAGTAGTCCTGGAGGAGAAGTCGGTCTCGAGATGCAGGACCCTCTACAGCCAGGGCTTCAGTGCAGTGTGGCCATCCTGAGCATGTCCTGGGAAGCATTCTCTTCTCTAGGCAGGTCCCAGACCATTAAGGACTTCATGGGTTGAAACCAACCTCTTAAATCAAGCTGGAAAGCGGCCGTTGGCCAGCACAGGATGTAGAACTCCGGTTTAATGTGGCCATAAAGAGAGACACCAATTAATGAGTAGACTGTCGAAATCCACATCAGCCCACAGTAGATTTAAGAGTTGCTCTCTGAGCGTTATTGACTGGCTCAGTTCTGAGACGGCATTACGGGTTTGCAGAGTTGGCCAGAAAGGTGAAGGATTAGTCAGAGTTTTATTTTGGTTACTGTTTTTTTGGCACACGCTGGCTCCTGACTTCCAGAAGTTTTCACGTCCCGGGTGTCTGGTAGACCAGCGTGATGTCTATCTGCGTGTGGAACTCCACTTGCGTGGCCTTGGAATCACAGCCCTAGGGGTTGCCGTCACCCTTGGGCATGCGTGGAGGTTTCCACAAGCTGGTACCTCCTTCCTCCATAGTCCAGCTTGTCCTTTGCCGCTTCTGGTGAGATCTGCTGTGGGGACCATCGCCCCATAGACCATGGGGCTGTGGAGAAGGAGCTTCATGGGCAGCCCCCAAGCACAGCTCACCTGTGGTGAGGAGGTATAGTCATTGGGTGCCCCTTCCCAGGAAACACATTGCATAAAGCTAACGCCAGAAGCCGATGAAGTGAAATGCCAGGTACAGTGTAAGGTAAATAATAGTAGGTGCATAAATAGCTACTGACCAACTTTCATAGGCACATGATGATTTTTGATTCAATCAGGCCTCTCGTTCCTGGTTTTCCCCTTATTCAGCCTCAGAGTAGATAGGTCTGGTTTTTTCCCTTGGCTTCTTAATCAGGGCAGCCATCGGCTTTGGCACAAGTTATCCGTGGCTTTTTTAATTGCAAGAGCCCATGGTGATCTTTGCTGTAGAAGCATAAAAGCGATAAGGGAGGAGATGGCCGTCGGGGAACAAATAGCCTGTGTGCAGTGTCCTACGTCTGAGGGAAACGCTCAGATCACACACTGGCTGGTTCTTTCTCTGTGCTGGGTGGATGCTTTGAAAACTTAATAACTTAATCAAGTTTTATAGCTTTAATTTTGTGGCTGACTCCCCTAGTGCCTTTTTTTTTTTTTTTTTAAACTGTCTCACAACCCAGAGCAAACGAGTCCCTTTGGGTTATAAAGGGGAAGAACTGGCAAGTGATCTAAAATATTTAGGCTTGCCTAGCAAATGATAGGAAAAAATGACTCTTCCTGCTTCGTGCCACTTCCATCATTTCTGCAACCTCTCTAGTTTTTCCCACGTGGTTAATTAGATATACCCAGGGAATAAGGTGGAATCGCTGAAGGCTTTGGGTTTCAAGGCTATTTTGTGAGGATCCGTCCTACCCATGAGCCGAGGTTATGTTCTCCATGGTGGTATCCTGTGTCCTGCCCTGCTGTAGCCTATGTGGCAGCGGAGGGGAGAGGTTCTCCTCATCGGGTTCTCCCCACTCCTGCTGGACTGGGATGTGTTGAAGATGCCACCAGCACCTCTTCATGCTCCTTCTAGTCCATATTAGGGAACAAATCTGCACAGTGACAAGGAATAGTAAAGCAATGGGTGAGGCTGGGTGCAAGAGGACCCCTGCAGTTGGGTGAGCTCCTGCTGTTGACAAGCCAGGGACAAATTGTACCCTCTTGCCCGGACTGGGAAAAGTGGTGTGTTTGGGATGTTATGGGGAAGCAAGGTGGACGTGCTCCAGTGAGCTCCTGCTTTTTCGCTACACCATTCCTCTTGTTCCCGTGGGGAGAACGGGCCCTGGGCTGGGGCTGAGGCTGAGGGCTCTGGTGTTGACCTGAGCCGGGAGGGCCACCTGGTGCAGCTCAGGACTCATCCTGACCCGTCTGGAGCCATCCTGACCTGGTGCGTGCAGCCACACTCCAGGTGCAGAGTGCAGCCCAGCTAATCCACTCATGGATAACTGGGAGATTACTCAGATGGATTTCTAATACAATGGCCTTTAATAATAATCCCCCTCTAATCCCTAAATCAATGGAAAATGGATTTATCTGTGCAAACTAAATGGCCTGTGTAGGCATTTTAGGGAGAAGAATTCTTCTGTATCAGTGTGTGAATATGCATATTGTTATTCATGTTACCTACCGTTCTGACCCGAGTCTGTGTGTTTTGCCGGCAGGGACCTCATGCCCAGGACCCTGGAGGGACAGATCACCATGGAGAAGACCCCCAGCTACTTTGTCACCAAGGAGGCCCCAGCCCGCATCTCCTCCATGTCCAAGGGCACAAAGCTCATCGTGGTGGTGCGGGACCCCGTCACCAGAGCCATCTCGGACTACACCCAAACGCTCTCCAAGAAGCCCGATATCCCCACCTTTGAGAGCCTGACCTTCAAAAACAGGACTACGGGCCTGATCGACACCTCGTGGAGCGCCATCCAGATTGGCATCTACGCCAAGCACTTGGAGAACTGGCTCCTCTACTTCCCCATCGGGCAGATCCTCTTCGTCAGCGGGGAGAGGCTGATCAGTGACCCCGCAGGGGAGCTGGGCAGGGTCCAGGACTTTCTGGGCCTCAAGAGGATCATCACCGACAAACACTTCTACTTCAACAAAACCAAGGGGTTCCCGTGCCTGAAGAAGGCGGAAGGCAGCAGCAAACCCCACTGCCTGGGGAAGACGAAAGGCAGGACCCACCCCGACATAGACCAGGAGGTGGTGCAGAGACTGCGGGACTTCTACCGGCCCTTCAACATGAAGTTCTACCAGATGACGGGGCAGGACTTCGGCTGGGACTGAGGCTGGTGTGGGAAAGTCCCCTGTAATTACTTGCCCAGCACGGTTTGCTTATATAAAGAGATATATATGTATGTAAAATGTACAGAAATCTATTTTATAATAATTTATTTTTAATTCCTAAGCAATTAATTCACTAAGCTGCCTAACCGCACTGGCTAGAACGGTAGCCCGTAACCTGTTTAACATTCCACGGTGTTTAATTCTAATATGTTTCTCCTTTTTGTTTTTTCTCTTTCTATTTTCTCCTTTTATTGGTTTGGTTTGTAACAGATGGTGCTTCCATTTTTCCTAAACAAAATTTGTATTTAAAAAAAAAAATAATCAAAAAAAAGCGAGGGTGGCAGGGGAGGGGCGGGGAGGGAGGGAAAGCACAAATTTATTTTTGTTACGGGTATCCGGCCTTTATAAACACTGCTTTCCCTATTCCGGTGTCCCAGTCTCTGCTCCGCTCTTGTCCTCCCTCATCCCACAGCTTCCCAGTTCGTCCCATGGCCCCCCGGGAGGGGGAGGGTTCTGTGGGGTGGGTGGGGAGGGAGGCTGGGCATCTCCCTGCAACCCACCTACCTCTGCTGAGCAGCAGCGTGTTTTCCCAGTGGCTCTAAAGCTTGGGGAACCCCAAACCACACGGCTCCTGCCCTGCACCCCAGGACTCTGCCGGGAGGGTGACGTCTGCGATTCCCAGCAGAGAATCATAGAATCACAGAATGGTTTGGGTTGAAAGGGACCTTAAAAGCCCATCCAGTTCCAACCCCCCTGCCCTGGGCAGGGACACCTCCCACCAGACCAGGTTGCTCCAAGCCCCCTCCAACCTGGCCTTGAACCCCTCCAGGGATGGGGCAGCCACAGCTTCTCTGGGCAACCTGGGCCAGGGTCTCACCACCCTCACAGCAAAGAATTTCTTCCTGAGATCTCAGCTCAGTCTCCCCTCTTTCAGTTTAAAACCATTACCCCTCATAAGGTAAGCTGCAGAGGCTGGTGCGTGGGCAGAGCCATCTCCTCACTGTTGTTCTCCTTCTTGCCTTTTGTCGAGGAGGCTCTTTCCCACGGTCCCTCTGGGCATTGGAAATCTTTACTGCAGGACAAATGTAAAAATCCACGTATCTGTCCGCAACACGCTCTCCGCTGGTCGGAATGACTCGCCAGAAGCGTCGCTCCAGGGCTGCCCGTGCACCCCTGGGTGGCTGTGCACACCAAAGACACCGGCAGAGCCTCTTGAAAACCCCAGGTATCTGCTCGGAGCCATTCCCCAGTGTGGAGGGTGTCCCGGGACAGCGCTACCTCCAGCCCTGCAGCCGCCGGAGCAGCCCCCGGTGCACGGGACTGGAGAACATCAGCATTGGCCCTCCTGACATTTTGATCCGGCACCTTATCCCTGGTCTCTCCCAAGGAGCAGCCTGGATGAAGTGCTTCTTTTGCCAAGGAGGATGAATCTAGGAAAGCAGGGGGCTGTACTGGGGTTGGGCCATTGCTGGTGGCCCAGGCATGGCCAGTTGCCTCCCCGGTGGCCAGGGCAAGCGCAGGGGTGGCAGACAGCCAGGCAGGACAGGAGGCTGCGAGCTCTTGGCCATCAACCCAGGTGCAATAACCTGGAGATCCTTCACCTCAAAGGGAGCCAAATGCTTTGGGGCGTTAGGACAGGTTGGTGAGGCTCTCCTGAGGGCTCTATCCATGTTTTGTGTGCTCAGGAGGTTTTGATAAATACCATGTGTGTCCGATGCCTTATCATTACCATCGGAGGTTCTGCGAGCTCAGCTGGAGCGTTTTCAGAGCAAGGCAACAGCAGAAGTGATTTGGACCTTGAATTTTTAACGGAAGCGGGGCCGTCTTGTCTTTGGGCTGTAAAAAGCCCGTGCAGCTCACCTGCGGGCTCGGAAATGATGGACCGCGCTGAGCCTGGGGCTTGCGGGATAAATCTCACGGCGTCACCACGTGAGCACTGGCGTAAAGCAGGCGGTGTGGGTAAAACTGGGAACAGCAAACGCACCACCAGGCAGAGCACACGGGGGTTGAGTTAATGCTCTGGTTTCGGGTGCGTTGCCCATGTAAACGCACACCCCGCTCCTCCCCTCCGTGGCCCAGAGCCGTGCCCAGCTGTGATGGGGTGCCATCAGAGGTGTTGTCCAGATGTTTCTTTTCCTTTGGCAGCCTCCTTGCCCTTGTCTGCCCCTTACAACTCTTTGCTGCAGCTCTTCGGTGATGAAAGGGCTCTTCAGGGCCTGGAATCCTCTCCCTGGGTCTCCATCTGGTCCTGCTCGGGTGGATACAGCGACGAGCAAGCCCACCCCTGGCTCCCGGGGAGGGATTTGCAGGTGAAACACTGCCCTTTGGTGCTTTGTTTGAACCTGAGGGCCCTTGGCTTGGCTCAGTGGTGTCACATCTCCGAAAGGATGTAGGGACTCACGCCCCATCGGTGCCGGTGAGGTGTGTGCGGGTTCATACACGGGGTGCAGTGCACCAGGGGGTCCTCAAGGAAAGGGAGATGCTAAATTAATGCCAGGACCGAGCTGCCTAGCAGACTTGCTGGGAGCAGGAGGCAAATCCTCCATGGGCGGGGGGGGGGGTGCCTCCAAGCACATCTTCCTACAGAAAGGGAAAGTTGGGCAAATACTCTGCTTTTTTGCCCTGAGCCATTTCTAGCAACGAAGCAACGCTTCGGGCTGCCACAGTCTCATGTCCGGAGGTCACGGGCGTGAGCGTGGGACCTGCGCAAGGGTGATGGGCCACACACACGACCCCCGTCCTGCAAAACACAGCCGCAGACTCGAGTGGCGTTTGGATCTCCACATGGTTGGAGTCTTTGGGTTTCACTCCAGCCAAGTCCCCGCTGCCAGGACAGGCAATGAACGCACGAGCCTGTCTGCTTTATCCCAAACCCTGCTGCTACGGGGTGACTGAGGGGAAGGGGCGAGGGGTGGGGGCAGAAAGAGCTGCTTCCTGATGGAAAAGAGTGATTTTTTTTTTGATTGTCAGAACCTCAGTCTTCCGACCAGCCGGCTTATTCAATGTGTGGAAAGAAGCTCGTCCTCTCCACGTGGCCGTTGGGCAGTTTCGCTGCGTGGTGAGAGCCTCCGGGATCCCCCACCTCAGCCTGGATCCCTTTTCCCGTGCTTCCCTCCGGAGCCTGTGCATGCTGCTTCTGAGTGCGGGAAGCTTTAGCCGCATCCACTACGTCTTCCTTCTTTGTTTTTTTTTTTTTTTTTTTTTTTTTTTTGGAAACTACTTTTTAATATCCCAATGCCTTGCTCAGCTCTATGGCGGAGTGCGGGCTTAATTTGTATACTCGAGCCCTGCTGCAAAACGCTCTCCCGAAGCAATCTTGTCGGAGAGTGGAGATAGAGAGAGGGAATAATAACTCTTCTAACCTTAAGCAAATTGTTAGCCCTGGCTCAATATCCTTCATAATGAAGTCTGCAGTAGACTTTTAATGTAGAGGCCTTACCTAACAAATAAGACGATGAAGGTGAATTCCCCGTGGTGTGGTTGCTAATACTGGAATCAGTGCTGTTGTCATCATTTTTTTAAAAAAAAATACCTTTTTTTTTTTTTTGAAGTTAAGCTTGGAGGTGTGATTAGAACAACTTCTTTTTTTTTTTTTTTTTTTTTTCCCCACCTTGCAACATTAATTTATGGCTGAGTTTCATTCAGTCCTGTGGTCAGAAGTGCAGTACAGGTGTTAGTGATGTGTTGGCTGTAACATGGTACCATAGAGTAGCTGATTTGTTAAAAAAAAAAAAAAAAAGAACAGAACAGAACGTAAAGAAAAACAAAAAAACCCACAAAAAAAAAAGAAAAACTGGGAAAAAATGTAAATCAAGTATTTTGTGGTATATACAACACAAATTAATTTTTCACAGAGAAAGATGTTTCTAGGAAAATGAAATTCTGATCATTCATACTATTTGTATGAGCAAATAAAAGCTATATTTTACCAAGCGCTGGACATGGTTGTATCTATTCCAGGCTGCGGAGGTGGAGGTGGCCTCCCCACGTGGGTTTGGTGGGGCTGCCCCCCCAACATGTGCGTGTCCACCCATGAATGTCCTTGTGGTTGTGCTGGCCCCATGGCAAAGCCCAGAAGCATGTGTGAAGCCAGCGGGATTTAAACCCATGCGTGAGCTCCCACCCAGCACAGGGCTGGGTTTGGGAGCCGGAGGCTTCGCTGGGTGGTGGACATGGTCGTGTTTTGCTCGGCTGGGTTGTGGGAGCTGGTCTGTCCCATCAAACATACCTTCGTCAGACACCATTTCAGGGAAGGAGACCTGAGGGATTGCCCTGCAAAAGCTGGATGGTCTCAGTGGTTGGTGAACCCATCCTGCTGCGTCAGGGATGCTGGAGGACAATTCAGTCCTTTATAGCCGGTGGTGGGGAACCTCTCCAGTGCCAAGTTTCGTTTCCAAAGCGTTGCATTTACAGTAGTGGTGCTGGTCCAAACCTCTGGGGCCAGCGGTTGCTATTGCTCCCCTACACACTCAGCACTTTAAGATATAAAAATTCATTATCATTAAATTCAGAAGAGTCCCAGGCCAGTGCTATACAAAGCAGCGCCTAAAGAACGTTACAGATTTATGTAATGCAGCAATTGCCACTTAACTAAACTGAATTAAAAGAATTTAATTTTTCTTAGCAAGTCTTGCATCCGGTGCAGAGTAATTGATGGGAGTCTTTCAGACTGACCATTTTTCAGAGTCCTTCTAGAAAAGGAGTCAAAAGTAAGCACAAGATTTAATATAGCGGTTTAGGAAAAGTTCAACCTGGAAGCCTCCAGCTTGTCAGGATTGTAATTAGCTGCTTCCAAACCCCGGCAATGCTTAAACTCTATAGGTGTCTCATCATTAAAATATATACGTAGATTTTGCTTTAAAATTCCCATGCGCCTGCTGAGCAGCACAGCTGGACGTGCTTTGAGCTGACCTCAGCTTGGAGTGGAGCAGCTTGTTACCTCATTCTCACCTCACCTTGATTGCATCCCAACCCAGGTGCTCCTCTGCTAACGCCCCAGCAGATGTCGATCCTGTAGGCACTCAGGGTCTAGTTTTGCAGCAGCTCATAGAGTGCTGTCCCTCATTCTTGTATCTTAGAAGAGCTCTTTGGTTCTGGGATGGAAAGAGTGTGGGTTCTTTGCCTTCACAGAGGGACTGGTGCTGCAGAAGAAAGGGAAGGTAAGTCCTTATGGGGTTCAGCATCTGCCCTGTCCTCTGCATGTCCCTGTAGGTGCCTGGGTTTGGGGATACTGGGAATTCTCTCCCCAGTTTGGGCTGGGCCCCGTTCTCAGATGCTGTTTTGGCAAGAGCATCTAGAAGATAGGAATAAGGGTGTCTGTGTTGTTTATGGGATCACATGCTGAATACAAAGAAGTGTTTGCTCTGACAAAGATGGGCTGAAGGGTTTTCTAGTAGCTCTGGGGACTCGAGCTAAAGGAGGAAGCTCTTGAAGGAGAATGGTTTGATGAAGAGGTGGATGAGGCCGATGCAACCGTTGAACGGTTGCTGCTGATGATGGTTGGTAGAAGAAAGGTGATGAGCTGTTGCTTTAGTCTAAAAAATCAACCAGGTCTCCAGGTTGTGCAAACAAATGTGGCATTTCTAGTGAAGGTGCTGGAGCTCTGGTGCCAACATCCCAGAAGGGTGTCACACGGTGAAGATGCAGATGCCGGGGATGGGGAAGCACAGAGCAGGGAGGAATTCCTCTGAAAGGCAAAGGGCTGGTTCTGTGGGCACCTGGAGAGTGTGGAGACCTCTCTGAGGAGGGTGAGGGAAGGTTAACTGAGGAAGGAAAGATCTGGGGTGCCCTGTAAGTGCTAGGGAACGATCTGAGCAGGATCAGTGAAGACAAGAAAGAGCTGGTAAAAGCTTGGAGTTGAGTCCATGCTAACAAAGCCATTGAAGAAGTTGGTGGATTTTGTAGGTAGCTCCATGTTTATTGTGCTTTAGACCACAGTGATGCATTTAAAACAACCTTGAAGCTTAAGGAAGTTTTTATGGGGCCTGGTTTCAAGAAGAACTCATTATTATATGAGTGCTTTTTTTTTTATCTTGAGACTGGTAGACAGATGGCTGGGAATTTGTGCTGCTGGCAGTCCCAGTCCCCTAACCACCAGGATACTGCAACAGGAATTGCTTTGCTTCTCTTTCTGAGTTTTTGTTATTTTTTCTCCCCTTCAAAAATCTTACTTAGCCACTAGATCTGTCCGTTAATAGCTTTATTTAAAGCTAAACTTTATTATCCTCCAATTTCTCTCTGTGGTTAAGAACCATGGTGTTAACTCTTTTCCTAATGCATATATTTAAAAAGGTAATAATACTGACTAATTAGTTATAAATCATTCAAACATTTCTATGCGAGGTAAGTGTTCAGCACCTTGTTTAATGGCCTCTTTATTATAGAGAGGAATTCCTATGTCAAATGTTAGTGTTGGTACCTTCAGCTGGGATAAAACCTCATGGCCATTGTGAGTCCTCGGAGCTTCCTGTCAATCAGGAATTCCCCCATTTTCAGATTGTAATTAATTTTATTAAAACATCCATTCCAGATCTTTGCAGGGTCCTACACCCTAATTCACTGGGAGGGAGCAACTGGTACCAAAACCCCAGCAGGTTGGTTGGTCTCACTGTTTCTAAACTCTTCTCGCTAAGCCGTTCACTGCTGCTGCCCTACATTTTCCAGCAGACCATTATTCACTCCTGCAGGATTTTTGGATCCTGGAATTTTGGAATTTCTGCCTGCACAATTCCCTCCCCTCCCCTGAGGGCTTACAAATAGGATTGCAAGAATCAGCCACTGTCACTGGAACAGCTCAGTTAAAAACTGAAGAGCATCCTCCAGGAATATTATTTGCAACTATTTATACAGTCAGCCATAATTGTGGGACTTGATTCATGCTCATTAAGTCCTCTGAGGTGCTTGATGAGAAGTGCTGCAGCAGTGCTAAGCATTACTGGTTATTCAAGCTGCTTACGGCAACAAAGGCATCACCATTTGTCTTGGCTTGATCTTTTCCCCATCCCACCAGGAGCTGGCAGGGGGGACATCAGTCCCAGCTGCCCTCAGGAACAAAGCCTGATCTGGTTATGGGGCTCTTTGCCAGAAATTACATGCCATGCCCTGGTAGAAACCAAAATCCTGAACAAAGGAATGAAGTTTTAAAATAACCTGCTCAAAAAAATGGCTTGGCAGAGAGGATGCAACTGGCTGCTTTGACATCTAGGTTATTTAGCTGGGAATTTATGTGTCAAAAGCTTAAAAGCTTCACCAAAGAAAATTTAAGAAAGCACCATGTTTCCAACTAATTAAGTAGTGTCAGCCAAATATAACTTATTTCTCACCATCACTCATGTCTACAGCAGAATTATCTCATTTTTGATTTCTAATGACTTTCTCTCTCTCATTAATCTGGCCATGAATTATTTTTATTTAACTTCTTGGCATTGAAGCAAAGAATTATTTTTTTCTTTTTAATAAGAACAGCATCCCTAGATAATTCTGCATCACCCTTGAAAGGGGATGGGGATTCTAGCTTGGGTTTGATGGCATGGCTTTAGCCTCCCTCCCCAGGAACTCTACCCCAGAAAGGCTTGTCCTTTCTCCCTGAGACCTCCCTTGTCCTTTCTCCTAGTACAAGTTGGGTATAAAGGTTCTGGTTTGGTCCTTTATTCTAACAAAAAAAAGGACTCTCTTTCCTGCAATTCTCAGGGAATTTTGTCAAGAGATTTTCACAGAACATTGCTGGCTTTTCTGTTCCTCACAGCATCCCTGGCTCTTCTCATAGGCTGTTGCAGAGGTTTTAAATTTAGTTCTTCCACCCATCATCTGTGGCCCTGTCCCAGGCATGTGTGTCCTGGCTATTGGAAGTGTCAGTCTTCCTGCTTTACTGCTTTGGTTCACATCTTAGTTTTTACTAATGGTTTGTTATATGAAGTTCAGCTTGTTTCCAAGTCCCTGGAGCAAGCTCTTAAGATGCTTCCATCAGGACTGGATCAGACATGAGTTTGCATCCAGTATCCCTTCTCTGGCTACCCTTCTATACCCCAGGTAGCTCCAAGAGCAAGGAACTGGAGGTGAACCTTTATTTTCTGCTGCTCATAGGTGAACAGGGGTCAATCTGTAATTTAGAGGTCCACGTTCTACCTGGGGTTTCTCTAGCAGGGCATCTGAGTCCCTTCTCCAGTCAAGGCAGACCTTGAACATAACCTAAAGAGATTAGCAAATACCCCTTCTTACGAAACTTCCAGTCCCAGCTGCAGATCAAAGAAACTCGGATGATTTAGAAAGGCATCCAAGGACCGGGTGCTTTACATACATTGGCCTGAACCGCCAAGCAATGCCTTTGTTTCCAACCACTGTAGAAGCTCCCCACAGTCACCAAGAGCAATCCTGCTGTGTCTCCCGTGGGAGCAACCGCCGTTTCCAGCCAGCCCGGGTTGCTGCAAGGTAACCTGGTTGGCAGATGACCCGGGCAGACAGCTAGAGCTGCTCCAACACCTCCCTGGGGAAAGCAGGAGGGAGCGCAGAGCCAGGAACACCAGGCAGGCAGAGACTCAGCCGGCAGAGTTTCACCGCCTTCAAAGGGGGAGCCTGGGAGGAAGCTGCCAGCAGTAAACAGGTCGCTGAAGGGTGATATGAAACATGGGGAAAGTGGCCCTGAATAGGGATACCCCAAATACTGTCTTTCTGTATCCTTTGCACGGGCTGAAGTTCCTTAGAGGTACTTTCTATGTAAGAATATTTCTAAAACCCAGTGTAGCACACCCACCGAGACAACAAATGCATAATTAAATTGGTTACGGCTGATTAGCAACAACTCTGGAAACTCTCATCAGGACTGAAGTTGCACTGCTGGGTAGTTTGGGATAAGAGAAGTCACCTACAGCTCAGTGCTTCCCGATTGCTTCGCTAACAGCTCTCAAGGGGAATATGGTTACAGCTGGCTTGGTTTTACCACAGTCTTCCTCTCTCACCTGTGTCCTCCTGGATGACCAGCCAGGCCCCAGTGCTGAGCTCAGGGAGAAAGTGAGCAGGGGAACCGTGTCTGTGGCTGCAGCCCATCGAGCTGGAGGACTCTGGTTGGTGCATGACACGTCGCTGCTGAGGACTGGGGAAGGCTCTGCCCAACCTGCTCTAGATCCAGGGTCCCACGTCTCAGTGGGCACAGGACAGGCCATGTTGTTCACAATGTAGGAGATGTAGAGCTACTCTACTCTATGACTTACTCTCCCCTCCTCCTAAGTCAAAGCAAAACCTGAAAACCAAAAAGCCTGACAAGGAAAACTCCCCTAAAACCCAAAAGAGGGGTTTTTTTCACTCATTTCTCCTCACCAGATTTTCATTATTTCCTATGGAAAATCCACTTCACCTGTGGAAAACTGCTTTACAGAAACTTCCATGTAGTTAAAAACTAAGAAAACAACTTTTTGGAAAATGGAGTGGCACTAACACTTTTGCTAATTCTGACCCAGCATAAGGCAGCCAGATGGGGCAGCGGGGATGGGAGCAAGGCCCCTGGCAGCTGGATGTGTCCCAGCAGGAGAGGAGGGGAAAGCCCAATGTCCCAGCTGACATCTGTGCAAACTTGCAGATGAAGGTCCATGAGGAAGGTACAGAGACCTGCTGGAGACACTGGGCTGTACTGGTGTCCAAGCCCATGCTAACTGCTGTTCAGAGATGGATTAAAACAGAATCGACAGCACTTGTGTGTGAGATAGCACACAAAGATTCAAAGAAGCACTTGGCTTCTTTGAATTCAAGAATGATGGAAGAAGTGAACTTCAAGCCAAGGACTAACACAGCTCTGCTGAGGGGAAGCTCCAAAGCACAGATCTCCTAGGGCCCAGCAGCACCAAGAAACCACGGGGAGGACAGCTCTGCTGAAGGGCAGTGTTGAATTTAGCAGATGTCTACCCAAAAGCTGCCACAGTCGTGTGCAGCTGTAGGTGTGTTGCATCTTCATCTGCAGTATGGGCTGTGGGCTGGTCAGGTGACCCTGAAACATGGGAAATTCACAATTATTACAGAATAATACTGTATTAAATTTTTTCAGGTCTTCGCATCAAATTCTAGTGTGGAGGGCCAGATCTTCAATTTGGTGTAAATCAGCCTCGCTTAGCACGCTGCAGACGAGGTTGTCCGAGGGACTTCAGTGGGATGCAGGGCTAACGGCATCTGGTGGGATCTGTTTCAACAGAGCTTCTAGGCCAAGTACAAGACGTCAAAAGGCAGCAAACGTCTGGTACTTTCCTTCCACTTCATCCTGAGTAGCACTGTGGTGCCGGTGGAGATGGACTCTTATTCCATCTCCCTTGACATGGCCCCAGATGCATGAATTGATACAATCGTACGAGAAATCCCGTTGGCTCTCAGTCCTCGGGAAACTCATGTGCCATGTGTTGGGCTGGTGTTATTCATCCCTGGAGGGACAACAGTGCAGGGATCTCATTACACTTCCTCTGTGTATATTTGTTTTATAGTGCTTTGTTTGAGAGCACACTTGGCAACTCGGTTGTTTGAGTGTTGTGCTGGAAAATACACAGTATTTACGTATCAACAGTGAATAGCAGTCTCCAGACAATCAGAGGGATGCGAGTCAAATAGTACAGGGGATGCAAGGTGAAGGTCTTGCAAAGGACCTTTTGGAGAAGGAGGTCAACGTGCTGGGACTTGGGGCATGAGGACTGGACTACCCATGGAAGGGGACATACGAAATGCTTGCTGAGTGTCTGTGTGGCCATTTGTGGCAGAGCCCAGGAGTAGTCACCAGTGAAAGGGATTAAGCCTTGTGCTCATGTGAAGCCAACAATCCCCATTTGGGTCTGCGCAGATGACCAAACCAAGATGTCATTGAAGAGCTTCACATTTGGAAGTTCTGACTATTTCAGGGGCTCAACTTCACTTTCTGCCCTTCTCAAGGAAGGATAATGGTGGGAGACTTGGATCTTCTGGGTGTTTCTTGGCATTTCACAGGCACTCTAAAAGACTTATAATGAGGTGCTTTTCTTTTGAATTGTACAGAATTGGGAACTTGAGCATTTGGCATTCATTTTCCTATGGAAAGTTGATGAGGACTAGGTTCCTATGGCCTCTAGCTTCAAAATATAAAAGCAATTTGCTGGCACTGGCACTGCTGGCAGTCGGATGCCTAATTGGGCTCTGGCTTCAGCACCAATTATTTTTGAAAATGTTACCTCAAACATTTAAGCCCTGGGTACTTGGGCAGGTTCTCTGGTTCTTCACAGGTCCACAACCCTGCTAGGAGGTCATCTAAGAAGTGGAAATAAAATCCTGTGTTTTAGGAGGCTTGGTTTGTGTTCCTGGATTGCTTGGATGGGGTTTTTTTGGCAAACTGCCTGCCCTGCCCGCATGCCTCTGTTTTGTTTCCATCCCGAAAGCAGACCTCCTGGTTTTGCCCTTGCCTACCCCGATGGCGTTGTGGATTCTGGTGCGTCACTGGGATACTACAGCTTGATGTATGGTCATCTCTTCATGCTGCTCACCGCCTTCACTCCCCTATTTAAACGTGTGAAGAATGGTGTCCTGGGAATAAACAGTAAGTTCAGGAAGAGCTTATAGGTTAGAAAAGATTGACTAATTCTTGGCAAAGGCCGGTTGGCACAGCCATGTTGACTTCAAGGGAGCTGAACTGATTAATGTCAGCAATGTGGCTGGCCCTGTTTCTCCAGATGTTCTGGTGAATGCCTGCAGATAATGAAACTTGTCTGGAAATCTGCAGAAACTTATGAATATTTGTGGGGTAAAGATGGTGTTACATGGGTTACCATGACCTGCTCCAGGCATGGCTCAATGCAGGGCTCACTCTGCTTGCCGAGACATCGAGTGCTGCCAGAGAGACCCTAATTCACCTGCGGACAAAGCTGTTGCAGCCACTGCTGAAGGTGGATTTATCAAGCGAGTGATCGTAGCTTGCCGCTTCTCATCGTATGTGTGTGACATAAACATCTATTATCTTCATTTGTAAAATTTCTCTGCAGCTCACCTCAGGGCAGATACTTCTGAGAGCTCAATTACAGGCAGTTAGTTGCTTGACAACACTTCTGGCAGACGCTGGCAGAGTGCAGGCACTGTATCCCCGTCAGACAGCAGATCTCTCTGTTTATTAATGTACTGTCATCAAGCCGTGCCTAAAGTCACCTGGGAAACTGCTGGGTTTCTCAAGGGAACGGAAAGGGATGCAGCCTGGAGCATGAGGTCCCATGTGGCACATCGAGCCCCATGGGATGGAAGGGCAGCATCCCTGAGCAACGGTCAGTCCTTGTCACCGAAGTCTGTGATATTCAGACAAGAAATTTCATCCCTGGACTACAAGTGTCAAGTGGTGAAGTGATTTGCCCAAGGACGTGCAGGAAGCTTGTGGCAGAGTTTGCAGTCTGAAGTGGATTTCTGGCCCTCAGCCCACGGTTCTTGTTTACGGCATTAAAGCAGATACAAATCCTATCTGAGGACTGGACCTCTGCTCTCCTGGGGGATCAGAGAGCAGAAACTCTGTCCCTGTGCCAGAGCCACTAGCTGAAACAGTCCCTCTGGTGCCCAAGGGGATGGTCCCTGCTGTCCTTTACCTCAGTGTCTCCCCACTTGGTGGGTGACTATGGTGAGGAAGGATCTCTGTAGGCTTACAGCCCCCAAATGATGCCTTTTGAGGCAGCTCTCTAGCAATCTCCAGCTCTGCTGACTGACACAGTCGGGGCAGGAAGGGGCTAAGAGTCTCCTGATAGTGATCTGGGATCTTTTAAAGTTTATATTTATTTAGAGAAACTTTCATTCCCCTTCTAAAAGGCAGTGGAAGGGCTCTGCATGGCCAAATGGCAGTTCCAGTGATCGATCAGTTCTTCCTAACGACCAACATCCTGCAGCGGTGAAGGGTCACAATCAATCACTACCTATTATTATTACATGATGAAATTGTAATTATGGGAGGGAAACACTGCGTTACACTTTCACATCCGTCATCCCAGAGCTGCACACTTAGGTGGCACCTCTCAGTCAAGTTCAGCAAAGTACTTAATGAAGGTCCATTAGCCCTCTCTGCCAACAGGCCTACCCACCTCCTGGCTCCATACAAGCAGTAGCTGAGGCAGAAACAAGTGTGCAACAGAGAGATTATTTCACCAAAAATCTTCTGAAAAAAAATCCCTCGAGCATCCTTACTGCTTCACTGTTGGCAGACCTGGGCGTTGTGCCACAGTATATCCATTAACCAACTCATGTCCTTGGTCCTAAACGAATGATCCTCAAATCTGTGCAAATAGGAATTATTTATTTTTTTACTGACAACTCTAAACTTTTTTTTTTTTTTTAAAATGAAAACAGCTTGAAGTTCTTGGCAGATCACAACGCTTAAAAACAAGAAAAGGGTAACCTCCTGGAGTTCTGGTTGTCCCAAGATGAATTATTTTGCTAGAGACAATCTGGAAGTTCAGAAATGCCTCTCTTGATCAGCACATTAAAAAGAGATTGATTCTGTTTTGAAAATACCTGAAAAAATTAAGTATTTTGTAGTCAGCCAAAGAAAATCTTTGCTTAAAATATTGGTCAGAAACTTCCCTCTTATTTTGAAGGGGTCAAATATCTGTCAGAAATGAGCCTTTTGTGGGGCAGTTGGATGGATTTAGATGACCTTGAGGTCCCTTCTAGACTATCTTCTGTGACCCTATGACATTAATCTCTGTTCTAATGGCCTGATCATCAGTTATCGCTGGATAAAGGAGAATGTCATTTGGTAATACCCCCCCTGGCTGCGTTTGCACGGGCTGTTCCCTGGCCCTTGCTCCTGCAATGCAGGAAAGGGATCTGGGGCACACCTGTACTGATCTTTTGTTTCCACTGAGGGTTGTTGGGAAGGTGGTAGTCATTATGTTGGGGTTGGATATGTTCCTGTACAGTCCTGGAGCACAGGGAGAATAAAATGCCCATTGTATCCTCAAGCCCTGACCTCACCAACAAACTAAATTGGTGTAGATGAGTCCAGGTGCCTTGCTCTGGTTAGTGAGGGTAGAGGGGACCCAGATCAATTATAGCCCTGAATTAGGCATTTCATGGGATTGAGGGGAATCTGGACCAAAGCAACCATATGGCTGATCTCTAGTCTTGGGGCGGATCTGATAAAGTGGACAAGAGGGTTTTTGCCTGCAGCAAAACAACAGTAACTCTGGTTGTATGTACGAGTAATCATTTCTCTCTTTGTCAGAAGACCACAGCCAGTGCAACATATCTTCTTTTTTTTTTTTTTTTTTTTTTTTTTTCTTCCCCTCTTTCTTTTGTTTTTCAGGAGAATTTAGTCTCCATCCTTGATTTTTCCCCATGGAGGGGGGGTTCCAAACTCAACAATGGCAGTGGTCTTCCCTACCCCCCATTGGGTGACCTTTTTTTTTTTTTCTTTCCCTTTCTGCCCCCAACTGCTTTTATATTCACATGATCAATCTTTGCGCTCTCCTGTTAAGTGCTTTTCTGATGTTAAAAGGTACAATCATTCTTTCCTTATCTTTTCTTGATTGTTTCCTCCCATCTCCCTCAACTGTAATTGAAGAAAACTTGTTTGTGGAATCTTCAGCATGCAGGTGGCAAGGCTGGGTTAGAAGCAGTGGTTTTCTGCTGCAGAACATCCAAAGGGTCCTGTGGTTGTCTCTGGAGTAACCATGTGCTGGGCCAGGAGCGCTAGTACTTGGGCACTTAATTGATTTGTCAACTTCTCTTGATCCTGAAGACTGGACTTGCACTGAATTCCTTGTAAACCTTGCCTCAAGGAGGATGCCATTGGGCTGGAGAAGGCCCTGAGCTGCTGGTCCAAAAAGCTTTTGAAGTGTTTCTTATCTTCTGATAAGAAACTTTTTAAACGCAGAACAAAAATAACAGGAGGGGAAAGAAACCCCAGCATCACTGAGACAATCTTCCTCTTGCAACAAACCACTGAGACTTATCGTGTCCCCTGGCAGGGAAGTCTCTCCAGTTTTTCTTAGACAGATCTTGTTTATAAAAATGTTAGGGCAGAGTTCACAACAACAGAACCCTAATCGACCTAGAGCACGTATTAAATAAATAATAAATGGGAATAAAGTATCAATGAGTGGTGTCTATAGCAGACATCTGTTTTCTCCCTGGCCTGCAGCCATACCTCTCTGGGCTGTGATCTCATCAGCCAAGCGAGGTCAGCCGAGTTCAGCTCTTGGGTGAAAATAAGCCCGTGGATGGCAAAATGCTGTTGGGAGTCGTGTGCTGGTCTGGGGAGTGTGGGGGCTTGCTCTTCCCCGCTACCTGCCCTGCCTGAAAGCAGAGGGAATGACACTCCCCGACCTCCCAGGGATCATCTTCTCGAAATCCCCTAGCCCCACCAACAAAATGCGGTGGGTAGGTATGTGCTGCACATGGATTAGCAATAGCTTCTGTCCAGAGATTGTTCCCGCAGGTTACGATACGCTCCAGAGCTTTTATGGGGTGCTGAATGGCAGAAAGGCGCCAGAGTTGCTTCTTGGCAAGCGAACAGCATAAACACCCAAACAAATGTCAATCGGTGCTGTTCCCAGGAAGGAGCCAAAGGTGCAGCAGATTTCGGAAAGGTTTTAATAAAAAGGAAAGCAGAGGCATGTTTTCACAGTGATAAAGCAGTTTCAGATGGCGTTGACTGATGTCAGTGGGGCTTTGGCAGAGAGCAGCCTGTAGGATAACCAGATGTGGGCTCTGAATCTGCCTGATCTACAGCAGGAGAGGTTTTTGGTTTGGACAACTGGATTTTCCCACCTAGAGCACAGATATGAATAGATGCAAAGGCCTTTCTTGAGGTGAAGAAGCAGTTTCTTCAGTTTTAGCCCCTTATTCCTAAAAGTCGACTCAGCTATGCCTTCAGTGCCCTTAAAATTGTGGAATTTCCCACTGAAGCAGGCCTGTAGCTGCCAGTCCAAGGTCCCTGTTCCGTGCGTGCTGTGAGTGGAGCCGAATACATCTTGCAATGTGAAAACCAGCGTCTGAGTTGCAGCTGGAGGGGGAAACAAATCTGTTGCCCCAAAGAAAATATCCCCTCTCAGGCCAGAATTCCCCTTCCCTGCCCACTAGCAGTGCTGGCTTGGGCTTCCCCTGGGCAGAGCGCTTTGCTGCCATCCCTAGTACCACCAGCGACTCAAAACCAAGATTTCTTTCCCATCGCAAAAGGCTACTCGGGAAAACTTGCCAGAAAGGCAGCATCCGCTGGGTTCAGCCTAGAAATCCCTTTTCTCCTATCTGGTTATCTCCCCTTTCCAGTCTTTGACTTGCTGGCACTGCAGCTTGCCCGAGGCTGTGTGTTTCCTGCATAATGCTTGGTTTTGGGACAATGGATAAAACACCTGGCATAGTTACGCTCACCTGACCTCTTTGGAGCAAAGCTTTGGTTTTATGAAGAAATGAGGTTGTCTTGTCCAGCCAAGCTCTGTCTCTTGGGCTGTCCCAGTGTCCAGAGCAGGACGTGGGAGATGGAACGAGGTCCCTTTGTGCTTTTGGGGGTTTGGTGCTGCTTTTGGTGGCTCAGCTGCAGCCAGAGGCTTGTTCCTGACAAGGCACTTGAGCTGGGTAATATCTTAAGTGACTCTGAGTCTAGCTCTGCTGTTGGAAATGAGGGCATGATGGCAGGGGCGGAGGGTCCTGTTTTGTTTTGAATTAGCTTCTGCTTCTGAGGCCTCAATTACACTCGGGTCGTGATTTCTAGAGTCTGTCTTTTTTTTTTTCTTGCAAGTATTAATGCTTGAAATAGAGTTAGAGAGTTGCATATATAATACTGTGCATCCTTGTGCTAGGGACTTAAGAGAAGTGCCAAATATAATGGATTTCATGATAAAACCTGCAAAAAAAAAAGGGTAGTTCTGTGTGTTGACAGCTCCTGGAGTGGAGCAGAAGTTGTGTTGATGTTATCTTCTACTTAATTAGATGTTTTGAGCCTGAAAGACTTCACACTGGAAATGTCATTGGCTGCATGTAGCTTGAAGGGCGGGCTCATAAGTAGTGTTTGGCCTCTGAAAAAGGCAAATTAGTCTAAATGCCACTTTAGCCAAAATGACAGAACATGAGCGATTGCCTGGGAGACGGGTTGCTAATGGGTGGCTTTCAGTTCATGTCTGTCTGCTTAAAAGCTGGCAGAAATCTTATGTGGAGACAAGCAGTTTCTTGTTTCCGTCGCCTCAATGGACTGAGGGGAAATGGTTGTTCCTCTCCGGTGTCCTCCCAAAGGTGCAGACACGTACCTGCCCCAAGGGGGTGGAAAGGAAACAGAGCTGGAGCCCTTAACCCGCTGTTGGGGAAGGGTCAGGGCAAGCTCCAAGGGACTGAGCAGAGAGTCACCCAAACCTCCCTCAAACCCAGGGTCTACCCAGTCCTGCCATGACTAAATACATTCCCCTTCTCACCCATGGTTTTCTGCCTTCACCAGCTCCTTGAAACCCATCTGGTCCCACCTCTGCAGCCCCTAGGGGGTTGGCACCATGAGTCCATCCTCTGTGGCCATGGGGTCATCCTGCAGTAAAGTGACAGGGCACACAGATAGCAGTCCCAGGGCATCAAATTCCTCCCCAGGTGTTTATCTTTGCTGGTTTCTCATTGGAAGAGGTCAAAATGAGACTCTTCATACCTTGGAAGGCCTGGGTTAGAGCCCATGAGTGTAATGGGACAGGGAGAGTCTTGGGACAGCTAGTCGTTCCTGGCTGCTGGGACAGGCAGCTCTGGAAGTTATGAGTCTTAGGGATGGACACCTGGGGAAAGAAAAGGTGGGTTTTTTTGCCATACTGATGGGAGGAGGAGCAGGGCAGCTCCAGGTGCCCCATCTGTCTGTGGCGGTGAGTCAGGTCAAGAGGTCTACCCGTGTTAGATTTAATTCAAAATGATGAGCTATGGAGGTTCACTGGTCTATGAGGGAACATGAAGGTGCTTTCAGGATGCTCACTCACAGTTTGGTTGCTGTTTTTGGAGGAAAGCTGCCACATGCTATGTCACTTTGATAGGAAACAACAGCCTATCACTGGAGAGTCCTCTGCAAGAGCCATGGTTCAGCTCCCAAACACTGCAGAAGTGGAAACGAGTAGGAACCTCAGGGCTGATTTTCTCCTCTTGAGGCTGATAGAACTCCACTGAGGTTATAGCCCAGCAGTCAGGAGTGACAACACTGAAGCCTGGGGGGAACAGAGCCGGTGTTCCTCCAACGCAGCAACAACAAATGCGGCTCAGGTGGGTCCGTTACCATCCTATGCCACTGTGCTGGACTCCATAACCTCCCACTTCTCTACAAGTCTTCCTTTAAATTTATCCTTTAAATTTATCTTCATTGCTAATGCAACACATCTGCTAGAAATAATATAAGATCAGAGTAAGGGAAGGGATTAGGAGAAGGTTTTGGATACATTTAAAGTACCTACTGTGTTCAGTATTTCTAATACTGGAACATGTAAATGAACAGAAAGGCTGTTTCAGGGCCCTGAACCATCAGCTCACTATTGAATTTATGGTAGAGTATGCCTAATTAAGATTCAGGAGAATGCATCATACATGTAAGTACCCTTCCTGTGCTTGCACGTATGAAGAGACACAAGGTCAGAAAACCTTCCTGGGTCTCACCTGCCTGGACCGTGGGCTGTGGTTTCTGTACAACCCCCTGAGTCGGGAGCAGACCCCGAGGGATTCCCACATCCATGGGCACACACTGTGGCAGGGCTGGGGGGCCTGGGGAGCACCTTCAGCCACAGCCTTGTCTCTGCCCTTGGGAAACAGCATACCATTCCCATCCCTGCAAGTGGAAATAATTTTTAGGCTGTCACAGAGCTTTTGAAGGCCTTTTAGTAGTGAAATAGAGGTAGACTGTTAGGGTGGACAGCACAACTGAAGAGGAATTGTACCTCCAAAATACCAAGGACTGAGCCAGAAGCAATTTTATATAGTTGTAGAGTCCTAAATCCATGCTTATGTTCCCTCAGAAGTCAGCAGAAAACTGGGGATGCTTCCAAAATGTGGCTGAGGTTAGCTCTCCGTGGAACATAGACCCAAATGTTAGGTATGATACATCTAGGCCAAAGCTAATTATCTCAAAAAGGATAATTTTGTTGGGTGCATGTGAAATACTGTTTGGCTTGCATTTACATGTTGTCTGAAATCATTTGTCAACAATCTTCTGTAATTAGATCTTGATTTAGGCTAATCGTTATATGCCTTGTTAACTCAAAGTGTGTATTTAAATCCCCATTGAACGTAATAGGACAAAAGCACATGCTGAAGAAATATGAAATACTTTTAGTCGCTGCACAAAAAAAATTGAACTGAAATATTCAGCCTTTTTGCTGTTTCAGCCATTCTTTCCACTGGCAAAAAAAAAAAAAAAAAAAAAAAAAATCCATTAATCAAGTATCATGAGCTGTCTCCAATTATTTGCCAAGCTGGGAAATTAGTGAAAACTCTGCTCTGGAAATGTGAAAGTAAAATGTGCCAGTACAGTAAAGCATTTTAAAACCTCTGCTGAAAAAGTGGTGACATGGTGGCTTTGTTCCAATTTTCTATCTGTGTTGTGGGTTTTCTTTTTTACCTTTTGTCCCTACAGAAATTCCAGGACTGAGTCAATTTTGCAAAAGTCACTTAGATTCTGCCAGGACTGAATTTGCGGCCTCGCTAATGTAATTAACGTCTATTAAGCGAGTGTGTGCCCTGAGCAGCTTAATAGGAAAATCTAATAATGTTTCCTATTGGAATGTTCCCTGTTAAATCGTCAAAGTGCTTTAGTGTATGTTTTCTGTAGGCAGCATTGTTTAATGGAAATGTTACACAAATTAGTATTAGGCCCTTGGTGAAGTGGGATCTTTAATTTAATTTGATTTTACAGCCAGGACGCAGAACGACTGCTGCTTTGGCCTTGCCAGCATGCGGCCAGGCAGAATTAGGTTTTGCTGGGATCACCTTTGTAATGACTCCTCCATCGCTCTCGCCCACAGAGCGGCAGAGGCTCCGTTATTAGCTGAGCTGTAAATGGCATTAATAATGTCCTTGTGGAGCAATAGCGGGGCAGGATGGTCTCCATAAAAATAGGAATCCCGTGGCTGACCAGGGTTTTGTTTTATTTTTTTTTTTTTTTTTTTAAGGTGGGTAATAAAAGAAGAAAATGGAAAGCTTGTGCCTTTGTTTTTGTTTGGTCTGACGGGTGATGGGAGCGGAGGTGCAGATGTTTGTATAAAGCTCTGCTTGTTCCCCGGGTGCCACTGCCGGCCCCGATTTCTGTTTGCTGAAGCCCCCGTTGAGTTTGCTGGGGGCTTTAGCCATAGTGGTTCACGGAGCAGGGCCAGAGGTCTCTGGGGACCCTGATGGACCCTGGTCTTGTCCCTGTCCCGAGGGTGCAGAGAGAACAGCCGGGTCCCTGGACAAGGAGAGACAGGCAGGACGGGAGAACAGAGCCCCTGTGGGCACGGTTCCTGAGGTTCCCAGCACCAGCCCACACCTGGGTCACGTCTCTGCCCTCCCTGTTTCATCCCTGGGGGCACTGAGCTGCAAGGAGGGCGATGGTCCCATCCCCTCCGATCTGGGAAAGTGGTGAAATGCCAAAGAAAAGGAGCTGCTTCTCTTTTCAATAACTACACAGCCTCCTTGGTCAGGGAGTTAGCTGGTTACAGGGAAGGATTCCAGGACCAGTAAATGCCCAATTTTAGCTTCTTCCCTACACGTTCAGAGTAGCAAATGCTCATGCTGCATGAGGGAGATGCTGGGATTGGCTCAGGCTGGCGTGGTGAAGCTCTGAGAGTTGAGTCTCCGCAAAATATTAACTAAAAAGGCAAAGTTTCTTCCTCTTTTAGTTATTTATCTTCTGGAGAGAGGAAAGGATGAACATCCCCCTGGATTTGAGGCGAGCAAGGAGGGCAATTTGTTTAGGAAACTCACTGAGATGGTGCAGCGTCTCTGCAGTTTATGTGTAAAGGGAAAGGTCTGCCTCTCTCTTCAGGTTGCTGCTTTAACTCTCCCCAGGAGGAAACTGCCAGGCCAGGGGTTCTTAAATTTTTCATCATGCAGGCAAAGCTGTTTCCTTCCCTTGCAAGGAGAATTTCTTCTTCAGAGCAGACTGATTAATTCTCTCCCATGCACCCTCTTGTACTTTGGGTCTCAGGGCACGGTTCCTGCAGTTCCTTTCGCAGCGTTGGACACTTCACAGATGTGTCTGAAGTTGAGGTCTCCTCCAGGAGCAGCTCCCGGTGTAAATCGGGTTGGTTGTGCCACAAGAATAGCAAATTGCTGAACGCTTTGCTGAGCAGCCCTCTCCAGCTCTGCTTCTCTTAGAGCTCCAATATCATAGAATCATAGAATGGTTAGAGTTGGAAGGGACCTTAGAGATCATCTTGTTCCAACCCCCCTGCCCTGGGCAGGGACACCTCCCACCAGACCAGGTTGCTCAAAGCCCCATCCAGCCTGGCCTTGAACCCCTCCAGGGATGGGGCAGCCACAGCTTCTCTGGGCAACCTGGGCCAGGGTCTCACCACCCTCACAGCAAAGAATTTCTTCCTGAGATCTCATCTTTCCAACACTAGCTGCTCGCACCAGTATTGTCTAAGTATCCAAGCCAGCCCTGAGCCCAGGATAGCCAGGTTTGATTTGGATTTAATTGCAATTTCCCCTAAAGCACTGGCCCAGCAACCTACCCCTACGTGCTACAGCATCTTCCAGAAAAGCCCCTTGAGCAAGGCAGGGGCTTCCCTGGATACCGATCCCCTCCTCAACACGGAGATGTCCTGAACATGGGCAGCCAGCTGTCCTAATCTGAAAAAAAATAGCACTTCTCTTTCCAAAAAGTTGTTAGGCGAGGGAATTCTGACACAAATTTTTCTCCCTGGCTCTCAATAACATTTAAATAAAGCTAGATCTAAATTGATAGTGTTGGTCTATAAAGGCCAGGGGAATAGGAAGGGCAGTAGAAAAGGCAAAGGATTTGGGCAGTTATCAGTGGAAAATGGTTTTAACAACAGCAAACCCATTCTGCCTGCTTGTAAAACAATGAACTTTAAATCTTGGTATCCTCTGAGAGAAAAGCCCTAGAAGTGGCTGCTTTGACCCGAATCCTTGCGCAGGGAAACCCACACTTCTTGTGTGGTTGCTGTTACCAGCTGTGAGTGCCTGTACCCACAAAATAATGTCTTTATCGTAAAGTTCTGCTATTGCAAAAGAAGAAAAATAGTTGTTGGTTCCTCATACTGATGAGTCTGTAAGACCTTTGCTCGGTTTTGGTGGTGGTTGTTTTTTTTGCTTGGCTGTTGTTTTTTTTCCCCATGAACATTAAAGCAATTTTCAGAAGTTAGCTGGGCTCACTTCCACTTTAAATTAGGGAAACTGAGGCAAAAATGGGACTGTAACTTGCCGAAGATCATAAAATAAATAAATGATAGAGATTGGGGTAGCTCCCAAGTTTTTTCTTGCTTCAAGCTGGCTGTGCAGGGACTTGAGAGGGCACTAATGACGCTTCCCTGGAAGCGCAGGCTCAGGACCATTTCCCTTGCCCGTGTGCCAAGGTCTCTTCCAGCAGCAGGGCCGTATGGCCCCCTCCGTATGGTTTAACTCAATGATTTATACGCTCACTGGAAGGCTTTACTCACAGGCAGACCCAGCAGTATTGGCACTTGATAAAATCCTTCCATTTTCTTGATTTGGTAATTGATGTTAGCAGTTTCATGCCTGCACGGAGCATGTTTTCATTCTGTTACAGCAAGAAGCACAGGGAAATGATCGATGAGATGATGGGTCCTTGGCAGGAGGAGGGGCAAGAGAAGACACTGCCTTTCTCTTGAAGTGTTTGGTTCTTATTTGCTACCTGCAAATGCAAACTCAGTCTGGGGCTTCCCTGGTCATGAAAGCACTTGGTCTAAGAGCAGCATAAAGAGGGAGCTCTTTTCTTGCCTGTGGTGTTGCTGTTGGGTCCTCACCCACGTTATGCTTTTCTTGGCTGAATATTGCCACCCAACTAAATTTAAATTGATTTATATCTGAGGGACATCATGTTCACTGAGAGAAGGCTTTTGTGAGTGCTGGGTGAAATGGGACCGATGGGTCAAAGGAGAGTGCTGTGGCAGTGTGCGTACGTCCTCGCTGGTGTCACCTGGGCGTACTTGTCCTTGCTGCACCCCTTCTGAAGGCACGAGGTGGCTACAGAAACATGATCTCTGCAGGAACTGAGTCACTTCCATAAATATGAGAATATAAAGTTGCTGTTCAGGAGGAAAATTAATAGAAGCTGTTGTCTGGGGTGGTGGGACACAGTGCACCAGTCGTGGCCCAGAAATGGCACATGTTGTGGCTGTGGTTAAGTCTCTCCAAGGGGATGTTGGTAGTGTTTGTCCTTGTAGAGGTTGCTGCTGAACTTCCTGATGCAGGGTTTGGAAGCTGCTGTGGTTTGAATCTTCCTGTGATCTGGGGCAGTGAAATTGGAAGTGGAGGAATAAGAAAAGAGGATGAAAGGTGGAAAAGAAGAGACAAAGTGGACTATTCTGCTAGCTTTTATCTGCAGCAAAACCCTACTCTGTGTGTCTGCTGTTTGATTTTGTCAGAGATGTTCTTGTCACAAAGGCCTTTTTCTGCAGGGACAGTATCTGGGTGATGCTGATACGAGCAGGAGTTTGGGATTTGTGATGGGCTATCTGGTTTGAATCAAATAAAGAACCACTCTGAATCCCTGCCCAAAACACCAACGAACCCTGCAGCATGTTAACAAGATGAGAAAGTCTGGCCAATTCATTTAATCTGTTCCAGACTCCTCTTCGCTTCCAGGTGTTCATCTCGGATCAGAAGCCAAAACATCCTGGGAGAGGCTCTTGCTGTCATATTTCCAGCCCATCTGATAAGGCTCGCGCCTCCGAGCCGGCATGCTGCTGCACGATCCCCGCTCTGCCTCAGCCAGGGATCTCAGGTTAGGGCTTCACGGCCAGATCCAAACTGGAAATGTAAAAATAAAGGTGGTGTCAACCAAATGCCTCACCAGCTGTAACGCATTTCACCTCATAGCTCTCCTCTGGGACATGTGCTTTGTTTCGCAGCTGGGCAACTAATGTTCTTGTCCAAAGTCGTACCAAATCTTCATGGCAGTTTCTCTATTTGAAGGCTGTAAGAGGCTGTGCAAGCAAGTGGGCAACCCCATCTATACATCACTCAATGTCAAGAGAGGTCCAAGCTCACGTCTGTCCCCAGATAAGTCTACATGATGGCCACATGCTACCTTGCTGACAGAGCCATGCTAGGACTGCTTAGGTATGGCCAGGCTCTCAGGTGGATTTAATGAAGCAGGGATAGCCCCGTGCTAATGTGGGAAGTGGTTTGGGGCTGGTGATGACCATGGTCTTTAGCTTGAAGTACGTCTGCTGCTGTCACATCCCTTACAGCTGAGCAAGAAGCACTGAACTTGGACTTCGGTGTTCTTCCTTGGCTCTCTGAGCTCTGACTTGCTTTGGAGAGAGCAGGAGACTTTGTGGTGTGTCTCAGCAGCCCATGCTGGAAGGAAGAAGCCCTCTGAAAGTGTGGTTTGTCTTCCCAGGAGCAACCTCCCCTAAGGAGCCTGGTAGGGTGGAGAAGGGGGATCAGGGGTAGCGAGGAAGGGGGGAAGACTCATCCCTGGTGCTCCTCCTGAGCACTCGGTGGGTGTTGGTCTGCCCCAGGCAAGGCTAAAATTCAGCCCAAGGGACTTGTCTTTGCCACAAAAGCCTGACTTTTCTCATTGTTAACTTGGCAGATTCTTCAGACTGACTTTTCAGTGTTTCTCTCAGACTGACTTTTCAGTGTTTCTCTAAATTATCTGTGTATTCTCCAACCAACGCTACAAGTACTTGCAATTTTTTTTTCCCCCAAAGAGCTGAATCTAGTCACTTTTTTCCTCTAGGCTTCAGAGGAAACAGAAAGGTACTTAACTTATGTTTTATTCATTACAGTCACTATCTCTTGTTAATTTACTTACATTATTTACAGAATTTTAAAGTATTTTGTGTGTCAGGCAGCATCCCAGGCCCTATAAAATGCTAATTTTCAAACTGTATCAGAGGCAAACATCTTTCCTGGGCCTCTAGGTAGATAAAGGGTCATCCCCATTCTTAATTTATTTTTCATGATTCTATATATAAATGCAATCAAGCCTGCTTGAATGGCAGATCTCAGGCAGCCCACTTCTCCATGTGGTTAAATTTTATGAAGATCCATTGTGGTTGTGTTACCGGTACAATAAATTTAATTTTTGATCTAGTGCCCTTAATTACTAAGGATGACTGAACCTGGTTTAACTACAGGAATAACTGTGTTGGATTTTTGCCCTAAATGGGAGTGAAACATAAGGTTCAGAAAGTTCAAGTAACTTTCTGAAAAGAAGCTAAGTTTTATTTTCACAGTTGCTTCTTTGCACTTCCTGATTCCAGCAAGAGAGGAAGTGGGGGGAAACCCAAACCCCAGAAGACTCTTAATGTTTTAGGTTTTAGTCTCGTGTCTGTGAGCTCTTGGCAAATTGGTCCTGTTCCCAGCCTTGGGGTGTTCGAATATTTCGAAGTTCCGGGACAGTTGACACCATAAAATTGGGCAATACACAAAGATTTAGGGGCATTTTAAGACAGTCTAAATCATTGTGACATGCTTGAACCATGTGTTTCCTGCTGGTCAGTTGTCTCTCAAGGTTTAACGTCAGTCAATAGGAAACACTTGATGTTGGATTTGAGTGGTGTTTGGCCTGGCAGAGTATGGCCACAGGTATGTAGTCACCATAGCACATCCTATGAGCCCCTTCTGTCTCTCGGTCACAGTGGTTATTGTCACTGGTGTTTGCTTTACTTCTCCCAGATGTCCCTTAGGTGCCTTAGTGGTCCTCTGCCCAACAAGGAGAACATGGGTGGTCTCTCCACTAACAGGGAGCAGTACTTATTCAGACCTCTGCTAGTGCCTCTGGGCAAGTCTTGGGGGGAAATGATATATTTTGATGTGAAGCATCACATTCCTGCTTGCTGGACATGGGAGCAAATAACCCTGTAGGTCTGGAGTTGCTTCAGGAGAAGGGAGGCCAGGGCTGGGGATGCAGAGCAAAGGTGAGGGGCAGATGGGTGCACGGACCAGGCATTAATCTGAGAGCCACCAGAGCTGGATTTGGCAGGCGGTGCCAGGACACGGGTAAGACAAGGGGGGAACAAGTCTTAAACAGAAAGAGGGGAGATTTAGATGAGGTATCAGGGAGAAATTCCTCACTCTGAGGGTGGTGAGAGCCTGGCCCAGGTTGCCCAGAGAAGCTGTGGCTGCCCCATCCCTGGAGGGGTTCAAGGCCAGGTTGGATGGGGCTTGGAGCAACCTGGTCTGGTGGGAGGTGTCCCTGCCCAGGGCAGGGGGTGGGACTGGATGGGCTTTAAGGTCCCTTCCAACTCTAACCATTCTGTGATCCTATGACACTGCAGCACCAGCAAGTTCTCCTTTGCACACAGAGCCCTGGGCTCCTGCTGTTGTTCACAAGGGAGAGCATTTCTCCTCTGTTTCTCTGGAGGTCTGCCTAAACAAGGGTGCCTTTTCTCATTCTGTTCAGTGTTCAACAATGCTGGTGCGTCAGGGCAGTGGCTCCTCCATTCTCTATGGGTGTCATGTCGAGGAGAGGTCAGATTGCGACAAATAAAGTGACTTAATCTCAAAATTACTTTAAAGGTGACATCATTCTGGCTTTTCCTACCAGAGGGGTACCCTCTGATCAAAAAATGTTGGCAGACTTGAAGACTTCATTTGAATTTTGTAGCCACTCTGAGAAGCGAAGCAGGGATATCAAGTTGCAAACGCATGGTCTTGGCAATTATTGTTCAGTGCTTGGAGTTTCATGAAAGTTTCAAGATTTTTCCAGTAAATGCATCGTGGTATGTAATGTGCGCTACCTCCGAGCTGCCTCCTCAATTAACTGCCAAGCACAAGGCTTTATTGGCGAGATGATCTTGCGTGAGGTAGAACATTGCAACCTGCAGCCTGGGGAGCACCTTTGAACACTTGCTCCTTGGAGGCTGGAACCAAGTTCCCAGCATCTCACAGTCCAGATATCTATTGCTACAGGAAAAAAAACTAGCCTGGTGACACAAACAGGCTCATGAGCCTGTGTGTGTAACGGTGTCAGCAGAGGGAGACGTGGCCCTGCATGAGGTCCTTGTGATATGTGATATTGTGATAGGAAAGAAGGCGGCTCAGCCCCAAAATAACACTGGGGCATCCTGTGGTGAGCAAACAGCAGCTCCTGGAGTTCCCAGTGGCACAGCTCTGCCGGCAGCTGATGGCTGTCACTGGGACAGAGTAGACCAGAACATTGTCTTTAAGGCCCAGTGTCTTCCCTCCATACCACCTCTGCCATTCCTGAAGTGGTTTTAGGTGTAACTAATAAAGTTCTGGTGAGGCTGGTTAATGTTCTAACACAGGTTTTTGGAGGCAGCAGTTGTGATGTTTCCAATGGTGGTGAAATCTTTTCTGGAAAAATGGCAGATACTTTTGTTTTTGGAAATGACTGGGAAACCTCAGAGGTTTCCTGGGGCTGAAAGCCAGTGAGGTCTGATGGTGGGGCTTTTACGTCCTTCCAACCCTCGCTTTGAAACAAATGCCTGCAGGACAGTCCAGTCCAGTAGACATCATGGTCCTGACAACTGTCTCCAAAAGAGCACGGCTAAAATCCTTTTGCCACTTTGAAGTTAGCCACTGTGTTCCCATGGAGGTGCACACCTCTGATGGACACTGAGAGGACAAGTGGTTCCTCTCCATTCAACACAAAGAAAAGCCGAGTGAAGTGCAAGGTTTTCCGAGACTGAGGACTGTTAGCAATAACTAGCTCAGGTTTAGGGGTCTGTCCTTGCTGTTAGACTTTGTTTTGGGGGGGTTTCTTTTCCATGCAGATTAACAACCTGCATTCATGTGGCATTATGTTGCTCTACAATTCTTTGCTTGTGCACTGTAGCTGGAAGGAATACACTTAACATACAAAAGTTGTCATTCTACTAGGGGAAAAAAAATGCTACTTACAGGCTTATTTGAAAGATTTCTCCCCCACGCTTTTCACTGTAAACAGCAAATTGGCATGTTAATAAATGCAAACCCCAGGAATCTGAATGCTGCTCAGATATTGGTGAACGGGTTTCTCTGCAGCCAGCGTGAGGTCCCCAGGAGCTCACCCAGCACCCAGGAGCACACCCTGCTCCAGGGCTGGTTCTGGTAGTGACACAGACCTTGGTGCCGCCTTCCACTGAACCCGTGGACCTCCATCACCACCTATCTGCCAGGCCTTCTCTTCACCATATGTGAGACCACCATCTTCTCCAACTATCCACTTCAAGTTGACTTGAATATGCATCATCAAATGTTCTCCCTTTTCCCCAGCCTCAGTTTGTCTTTTATTCCACTATGAGGTGAGAAAATCCTTCCTGAGGGTTTGGCCAATACACACCACATGGCGATGGCCAACAGTGTTAAATCTGAATAAATAAATCTACCTGTTCCCAAAAGGAACCTGCTCATTCTGTGAAGTCACAGTCTGGCCTTGGTGACATCGGTTAATTATCACAGGAATTACTGTGACGCCCCAGGCAATTACTGGCTAAAGCAGACCAGAGCTAGTTGCTGAATGGAGGAAGAAAAAGATTCTCTTTAGATAAGAGCATGGGAAAAGAAATAATGGAAATTGCATAATAGGTTATAGGAGCTTTTTACGTGCAGAATATAGTATTTCCCTGTCTGTAGCAGAGATGGATTCTTTTTTGCAAGGTAAAGACCCTCCTAGGAAATACACTCTAAATAGGCTGGTGTATCCAGGTACAATAGCAAAAGATTGCTTTTTTTAAACAGACTATAATTATAAATCCATGTACCTGGAGATAAAGGGGGGGTGGGGTGGGCTGTTTCTTTGAGGGCTACACTGGAATGTTTCTGGATCCCAGAAACCTGCTTTATATGCACGAAAGCTAATGTATTCCAAGCTGGATTCCCCCATCCGATCATTTCCATTGCACTTGCTGAAGTGTATTATACTTCCAGGATGTAATTTGCTTTAGTGAAATTGTCATTTTTATTCCTAAATAGCTAGTGACCACTGGGCTAAAGACAGCTCTCCAGAAAGTGACCTTGAAGATCACACACCATTACCGGTGCCGTATTTAAATTGCAGAGGAATGTTGGAACTGCATAATAAGGTGTTGATTGTCAGGCTTAAGCAAGCAAGCTGAGATGAAGATGATGTTGGGAACCACTGCTTTGCTGGCTTTGCCTGGACTGTTCAAAATGCTTTTCTTGATTCTCTGTTCATCCACTATCTCTCCTCTGCAAACTTCCTGGAGATAAGTTTCAGCTCTTCTTGGACAAATATTGTTCAGAATAAATAGGGAGGCAGAGGAAAAGTGTTTGTTTTATCCCTCGGTGGGGTGATAAAAAAAAAAAAAAAAAACCTCTGGGTAAGCTGCATCCCCTGGACCATTGTTCCTTTGTGTTTTTGGCAGAAACAGTTTGGGCTGTATCGATTTCTTGTGAAATGAAATGTTAACAAATCTGTAGCAACAATGGAAGATGTTTCTTTCTCTCGCTTGCGAATTTTCTGAGCCCTAAGGATTTTTTAACCTTTATTCCCCAAACACCTGGTTGGAAATTCAGTGAGGTTCATGGGAAAATTTAGTGCAACAATTATCTGCCTATTCAGCTGCCTTCTCCTCCCAGATGGAGGCTGTAGTATCTGTGTCTGAAAATAACACAAATTAAACATCCATGAAACTTTGGACACAAGGCAGCATCCAAATAATTTGCTAACTTTGTTTTTCCCCCCTTAAAAATCCTTATTATTTTAAAATTCATTAATAAATATTTTCGATGGGAAGCTCCTTGGCAAGTTTGTCTCATTCCTGCCTTAGTCTTGGGGTATTTTTTACCATGGTCTAAGCTGATACAAGCATTCCAGTGGCCTGTAAGCTGAGGGAGCTGCTGGCAACACAGCCTGGGAGCAAAGCTGGGTACCACACCGTGCTTTAGGGGTGCCAGCAGCTGTGGGAAATAAAATCTGAAGCTTGCTTTGCTATTTTCCATCTCCTAACAGGGAAAAGGCCAGTAAGGGGAAATTAATGGGGATCAGCCCCTCCTGGCATCCACCGAATGCTTGGTTTTAAGGGGCAGATTTCACCCAAATCTCAGGAAAATGCATCTAATCCATGTACTTTGTGTTGTAGCGCTTGGCTCATAAGCTGCCCTCCAGCAGTGCTGCTGCGGACCGTGCTCTGACACATCCATCCCATCATGTTCCGCTGCTCCATAGGTGACCCCCCCGCATCCCACGGCTGTTGGCAGGGTTGTCCAGGTGCACCACGCTGTAAGTACAAGCTCCCAACACGTTCTCCCTCCAGTAGTTTACGGCTTTCACTGTTCTGGCAGGGAACAAAAGGATCTGACCTTCCTGAGGGCGAGCAGGGAAGTTACTAAATAACCACGTTCTCCCTTCCCCAAAAGGCTGTAAATTGTGCTGAAATAGTGGTTTCACGATATGCCAGATGCAAAGCCGTTGTAGGCCACCGAGTGATTTTTAATTGGACATGAACCAGAGGAAATGCTTTACCCTGGAAAACTCCCACCTTCCCTCTCTCTCAGAGCACACATTTACTCCAACCATGCTCTGGAAGCACTGGCAGTGTCCATGGGTCTGGGAGGGAAATGGTCCACCCCAGGAAAGGACACTTCTCCTTTTTCCCCCTTCCCCCTGAGGCACAGAGATACCATCCAGCTTTCAAATTACCTTTAGCCTCCCCTTCGAAAGCTCAGGGCCAGCTCAAGGTCTTTTCGACTTGGTGAAGATTTGGCTGCTTGGGAAGGACCCGGGTGCTGGGGTGAAGGTGGGCCGTGCTGGAAAGCCCATGGCCTCTTGTGGGTCTGGGTTGGTCAGTTTTGGGAACATGGTCCTATGAGCTAGAGAGATGAGGACAAGTGGAGGAAACAGCTCTGCTCCCTTGAGAAGAAATTCATAACCAGTATCAAAACGAGGCCACAAAGCCACCAGGTAAAGAACTGGTTTTTTGCCACCTGTCCTTCAGCTACAGCTTAGATTCACATCCCTGCCTTCCTGAAGAAGGCAAGACAACAAGCACCACAACAGACTTCTCTTTTTGCCTGTATAACTTTTATTAAACAGCACAAAAAGCTCCCCTTCTTTAGAATATAGCCCTTCCAAAAGGACTCTTACACACTCCTCCTCCTCCTCCTGGTTATTTTTTCCATGCTTTGACATCATTATGTGAGGGACATCATTACCAAGCTCCTAACTGGAAGAAATGGTTCTGAGCCAAAATGTGCTGCTGAAAAAAAAAAAAAAGTATTTTCCATGGCTCCATCTAAACTCAGCCAACTCCATTTTCTGTAGCCCCAGTTTTATAGGAGAGATTTCTGAAGTCCTACCCTGAGGTCACCAACTTGTGGGAATGTAACACGTGGTCGATCAGACTTGTGATTTCTCCCTCCCCAGCCAATAAGTATCAGCGCTACTTTTCACACCGTTGGGGAATGACCCTAATTAGGCTTATTAAAGTTAGTTCTATATTAATTGTGTGGCCGTGATCCTACAAACACCTCTGCATATGTACAAATGTTATTCATGTTGAAAGAGTTCCTGCTAAAGTCAATGAGGCTGAATCCATGCTGGAAGTTGAATGTATTCATTAGGGCTGGTGAGAACAAGGTCCGTACCCAGACATTCACCCCATTTTGGTCTTTCCAAGGACTTTCCGATCACCGATGCAGTGTTTAGACAGACTGTCTAGAGATGGAAGCAAGAGTTCTGTATAAAGTAAGAGTTGAACCAATCATTTCCTCAAATGAATGCACAATCCCAAGTTGTTTCTTTTTTCATTACAAGGAAAAGATGAGTTTAACTTATTTTTATGCCATGTTACTGTGGCTGAGCACTCTACTGGTGTCTTCAGAGCTCCTTACCAAGTGTTGCCTTTGCTGCACCAGTTTCCTAATGCATTTCAGCCACAAACCAATGCAGTCGTTCCCACTCCCGGGGCTGTTGCGCAGCAGGAACAGGAGCGGCATCGCTCACGGGGCGTTGCGGGGAGCAGCCCAGCCGTGTAAAGGCTGGCTCGTGTCTCAGGCAGCTGTACCACCCAGAAATGTTGTTCCTGCCCATTCTGGTCCCGGGGAAGCAAGCGGTAACTGGAGGAGATGACAAGGGGCTTGAAGCTGTGCCAAGCCTGTGTGCATCCACCTGACCTGTAAATAACGCTGGCCTTGCACCCTCCGGGGCTGGCACTGTCTTGGCTTGAGATCAGATGTCCCCCGGGGAGTGACAGTAGCCTGTCTCTCAATCTGCTCTCAGTTGTTTCATGCTTCGGTGAGACAGGGCACTTTTCTTCATGAAACTTTTGAGTCTTCTGCTTGTTGGGTCTCTGATGCCGGGCTGTGATCTCCAGGAAAGGCCTCCTGGTGTGTTTCTTTGTTCTTTGACTAATTGGAGCCTCAGGAAGGAGATGTGCACCATGGACACGAGTGTGCTGCAGGTTTGGTTCACTGTAGCATGTCCTATTGAGAATTTCCCAAGCTTCACTGCTGCCATGACTCACCGTGTATTTTCTCCTCCAAGCTGTGGTTCATTAATTCTTTAATTAAACTTATTGCTTCTTTAGATAGAGGCTATATGAGAGCATCCCATTGAGGTTCTTAACAGTTCCTGGGCTTGGTGATTCTGAGCTATTCAGAAGCCCTGGTTTTGAATGTGTTGGAATAGATGGAAAGAGTTCAATTGATTTTGGGGGGGGGAAGTTTTCTTTAGATCATAAAGAGGAGACACCACCTGAAGGTCTTCCTTGAAAGTAGTTCTTCCTTTCCGCTGTATTCAGCAGAGCTGAAGAGATGCACAGTCTGATTATGCAGATGAGCCACTATAGGTCAAAGAAAGTCCTCAGCCCTTTTCTGGACCCAGTAGGCAGCTAAGTCTGAACAGTGGCCGTTATCTCAAATGTAAGGCTACCATTTGCTGTGGAGGTCTCTAATGAGCCAGGAACGCTGGAACTTTTCCAACACGTCGGCCCTATTGGCTGCCCTCCCATTTGGTCATGCTAAACGACTAGGTAAATAGGCCTTTCATGAAATCTAACACCCGCCCTACCTAATCCCCCCTGCCTTCAAACTGTGGGGCTAATCAGTTGTTTTGACATAACTGGGATCCAAATTCTATAAGGAACATGGCCAAGAAAAGTTCAAATCCAAGACCAAGATTAATGAGAACTTCAAAGAAATTTACCACCAAATGTTACTAATTTAGTACACCCTGTGTTTGAAACCAATGACCTAATTGGAAACTATATTCTTTAAAAGCCATTATGTCCCAGCTCTTTAGTATTCGGGAGGTGGCTTCTGAGATCAGAGCAGGTTTATGTCACTTGGTAGGACGGGATAGTGGGCTTCTACACTCACCTCCCTAAAACTGGGATAAAATATCCTGCTGTTGACTGCTTTAGGTGATTGTGCTCTTAATGCACAATAAATAACAGGTTCACAATCAGACAATTTCCTTCTGCTCTCCTATAAGTCAGTATAATATTACAAATCCTTTAAAGCTGGTGAGAGAAATGAAAGGTCTGATTAACTTTGCTGTCATGTTGCCAAAAAAATCAGCACATTAAACCAAAATGTACTTAGCGCAAAAACGTACATTGTTTCACAGGGCTGCTGTTGGTTCATCTGCCTTCTCGGAGTTTCACCAAGGTCTAAACAAGTTCGGGTGCAGGAGTCAATCCTGCGCTTGTCTGTGATTTTAGGTCAACCTGGGAAGAAAACCTGGGGGGAAAATCAGATCACTGATCCCTTTAGCAAGGACCCATCAACCTGCTGTGGAGCTCAGGCTTGCTGTGGTTGGCTCGGGCACATCTCTGTTCTTACCCTCTTCCTAGCACCGCGACAGAGTTCCGTGCTGTCCTGAAAGGGTCCTGCTGTCACCTGCGATGAGGCCGCTTGTCCTGCATCAGACCACAGCAATCCTCATCCAGAGAGCCAGGGTGGAGGCACTGGTGTTGCAGAGCCTGCAGGTTTTCCCAGCAGATGAGCTCAGACATAGTAAAGCCAAGGTGGGTCTTGTCCCACCTGCTGCTTGAGGTGGAAGTCTTCTGTAGATGTAGACTCTAAATCACGGCTTTCTGTATATAAGGTAGGAGGAAAATTCTTCTGTCTTGGACATCTACTTTAGAGTGAACTGTACCGTGTCCTGGCCGTGGCTGTTTCTCTGACTGCAGGGAGACTTTGGTGACAGCTCAGGCTTGCATCTTCATCTGCTGAGCATCGCCGAGGATGCTCAAGAAGCTCCCCATCCTCAGCACTGTGCCCAAATCACACAGCCAGGCTATGAAGCACCAGCACAGCCATCCCCGCTTTGCTGAAGGAAAGGTGCCCTATGGGTTAGACCACCCTTCCTGTGACTGATACAATCATCGAATCATAGAATGGTTAGAGTTGGAAGGGACCTTAAAGATCATCGAGTTCCAACCCCCCTGCCATGGGCAGGGACACCTCCCACCAGACCAGGTTGCTCAAAGCCCCATCCAGCCTGGCCTTGAACACTTCCAGGGATGGAGCATCCATAACTTCCCTGGGCAACCTGTTCCCGTGCTTCACCACCCTCACAGTAAAGAATTTCTTCCTAATATCTAATCTAAATCTAAATCTTCTAATCTAATCTAATCTAAATCTAAGTCCTTCTCATCAGCCTGCCTTTCTGTAGCTAAAGCTGCTGTGAATGTAAGAAAACAGGGAGAAGAAGCTTCCCCAAGCCTTGTTGATGTTTCAGCTGCAGGGATGCCTCAAAATCAGGCACTGTGTTCAGCCACAGCTTTGCAGAGATGCCCCCCCATAGGCTTGCACACATGTGTGTATGTGCACGCTGGTGTCCATCACACACAACGTGACGTCACTGCGATTTTGCATGGGGAAATGCTGGTGGTTGCACGGTGAGGCTACACCAGGCAGCTGAGATGTAGGGATTTATGGTTAGAAGTTCTTCAGTTCCAAAGCTGGGAGACTTTTCAAAAAGAGCTGGGTTTATTTAAAGTAATGGGAATTTATTTCTTGCCATTGAGGATACCAGAAGCAGCTGTGAAGCAAAGTCTTCTCAAAAAATCTCGATTCATTGTTCTGGGAAAAATAACAGCTCTTGAAGGATCCATAGAGAAAGTTTTGGTCCATACACCTGAATAACCATTAAATTAATTATTTGGGATGGACTGCAGTCTGTTTCAGAGGCTGCGGAGGATCTGGGATACCTCATTTGCAAATGTTGCCGTCTCCGATGTAGTTCATGGAGTGAACCATCCGTGCTAAGGTGGAAAACAGACCATGGAAGAAGAAATGTAGTTTTTTCACAAAAAGCCAGGCTGTGAGGTGCTTACCTGCCCCTGCAGAGAAGAGCAAGGAGCTTCGCTGGAACTAGGGACCCAATGTCCAAACCTGCCATTCTCTGAGGATTTTCTAGTAATTTGAAAATAAAAGTTAATTTCTAATGGAGGTTACATGATATCTCAGGCCAATAGCTGATATTTTCCTTTCCTAAACCAAAGTGGAATTCCCTCTTTCTGCCTGACTTAAATGCAGAGAGCAGTTATCAGTTAAAAAAATAAATAAAGGAATATCAAAAAAAGAAAAGAGGACTTGATTGGGCTGGAGCAATTTGGATACATTCAGCCTTTAAGAAAGATTCCTTGTTTTCACATCAGTGATATTTTGCCATTAACTGCTTAGCGAATATCGAAGAAGGTTTTTCTTGGGTCATTTTCAGAAAACAGTTTAAATAAAGAAAATTAAAAAAAAAAAAAAGGAAAGAAAGAAAAACCCCGAAACCAAAGGGGGTCCCTTGCTGGCTGAGGAGCTGATTCCTGCCTGGGTGCGGGTTACCGAGTACAGGTCGGATACTCAACCTGGTGGCAGTCAGTGAGGTTTGAGCAAGTTCAGCTTGAGCTGCACAATTCGCCCTTACTAAAGACATTTCGGTGCCTGCCCAGCGTTATCAAACTCATCTATTAGACATTTATTCATTTATACTTTATGATGATCCATTCCCACTCCAATGCAGGGAAGCATCCCCATGCTGGAGCAGAGGCTTAAGTCGAAGCACTCCGTTTACAATTCTGCATCTGCCGAGGAGGGCTGGATATTTAAGTGATTTCCTCTTCGGGGTCTTACAAGCCTTGTGGGGTTCGTGCCACCTTAGGAGCCTGGGCAGAGCTTGAAAGGTTTAAGTGCTGGAGAGACCGTATTTCCCAGAAAAGGGAAATTTGTATTTTATAAACCCCACAGTACTCATTTTGCTCACGTCCATTTTATGATTATAATTACTTAGATTACTTTTATTTTAGATGAAGGAAAACAATAATGAAAGGGTAGCTAAATAAAAAAGCTCAGAGAAAGAAGGAAAACACTGTGGTTTCTGTTCAGAATTTTTAACCCTTCAGCAAGAGGAAGCGCTGGATCTTTGGAGGTGGAGGAAAAGGCTGACTTGTAGCTACATAGCGACCACTAAGATTTCGATCTGCTCTTTTCAATGGAGCATTCATTCCTGCCCTTAAAGAAAGGTGAATCTCTGGGCTTAAATGAGTTGTGACTCTCTAGATGTCACACAAAATGCTATCAAAATTGGGTATTATAAATACATATATATAATAAATATCTATACACACACAATAAATATATATATGCATAATGCAGTTTAAGTGAGTTTGGAGAGCAGGTCCAAACTACAGAAGGTCTTTTCTATGGGCTCCTCTGAGTGATGGGCACTACAGAGACCAAGGCTCACCCGTGGGTCTGTCTCTGCTGCTGCCCGTTCCATCCCGGGTGAGTGACTGATGCACGGAGCTGCTTTGTCGGTGCTGGGAATTTCCAGGAGACTTAGTCAAATGTAGGGTTTTGAGGTGAAAGGAAAAAAAAAACAACCCAGAGTTTTCTGCCAACAGGAGGTCTAACTCCCACAGGACCCCCTATTTCAGATCCACCCACTGCCTCCATCCTCCTTGGGTGTACCGAGAGGGGAACGCTGTAGAGCTCAGGACTAGTGGGGGACTGAGAAGGGCACCCTGTGCTGCAACAATATCACCTCTGCTGATTAATGGTCCCGTGCTCAAGTGATGGAGCAACTGTCTTCACTCCTGGGTCAGCTCATCTGAACCCCTGCAATGCCCACCAGCTGATGTCCTCCATACGCAGAGCAGCACCAAGTGTTTGTGACCCCCCCCCGAAGGGCTCCCTGATGGGCTCTGAACAAGGCTTTTCAGCCTCCAACAACCGATTTTATCTGAATTAGATAAATAATTAAGATAATCATCAGTCTAAGGGTGTTGGTGGCAAGCGGAGGTCTGGTTTCGGGTTCCAGTGCAGAGTCCAGCCCCAAGGTCCAGTGAAGTGAGCTTTGTTTGTTCTCAGCAACTCTGCTGTCTTCGTACAGGTACAGTGGATGAACTGAGAAAGGCATTTCCAGAGCCTGCAACCTGCTACAGTAAAGGAAATAGGGATTATAATCCTGTAAACGCCTTTGAGTGTGACAATTGCTGAAAGAAGAGAAAACTGGAAGCAGGGACTCATGATCACTGTAGACCCTGTGTCTTCAGAAACACTCCTTATCCCTTTTCCAGCTCTTATTGCAGTGGAAGCCGCCTTTCCTTCTTGCTATAATACATAAACCCCCACAAAAGACATGAAACTTGTTCTTTCCAGGGGGTCCCACTGCACTGGGCTACATCTGCATGTTTGAGATGCCCGAAGCTCAGAGCACCATAAGCGCTGCCTGGATCGGGTTTGTTCAATTTTATTGAATTTTATTGACCTTTTCTGGGTATTTCACCCAAAAAAAGGATCTTTTTCTGGATCCCTCATGAGTCCCATGAAGCAAGTGCCCCCCACCTTACACCCACCGCAAAGTGCATGGCAGGCTCCTAGGAAAGCAAGCAGATGTATTGGGCTCTGTGCAGCAGCAATCAGGAAGGGAATTAAAATTATGATATGTTGCCATGGTAATGAAGTCCCAGGATTTGGCTAGGAGGAAAAGTGAGGTTGTAGCTAGTTGCTCATGAATTCCTCAGTAGGCTTTTCAATACTCTGTTTCCTTTAAATGAAATTGGAGAAAGACTTGCAGTTCATAGCGGGGATAAAAATTTTATGAAGCTAAATCTAGGCAGTGTTTTAGTGTCAGTCAGCATTAACCCACAGCATGAACACATAAATAATTGAAATTTCAAATACCCCAGCGCTCTGGGTTAGAGCAGCGGCAGCACTCGAGGGCCGATGCTCTGTGGGCAGCCCTGGGCAGCCCAGAAGCTCATGAACCTCTTCCTGAGCATCTCAGGCATCCCGGGCTGGCATGAAACCACCCTTCCCTCCATCCTCCCACTGCCGCACCTCCTCACGGGGCTTCTTCTGGCCAGAATAAAACAGGATAAATCTGACAGGTTTCCTCTGGCTGGGAGCAGGTGAGTTTAGCTGCTTAGGGAAGGATTTGCAGCTCTCTTGAAGACCAGGTTTCTGCTTGTACGTAGGAGCCTGGCTGTGGTCAGTGGGATGGTGCGGGTTGGGGCTTCTATGTGTGAGATAAATTCTGCCCCTGTCAGGAGCCCAAATAAAGAGAATCCTGAACCAGGTGGGCAGAAAAATAAGCACAGTTAATGAAAAAAGCATAGAAATGTAGCAGAGTGAAAAGATTGTGGAGCACTGCTTGTTTGTGAGGGTGAGGACTGGTTTTGAAAATGGATATTCAATGGAGTTCTAACCCAAAAAAAGTTTTTGTATTTTTTTTCACCTTAGTTCCCTCCTTACATCTATAACAAGCTTAAGTAGAGCTGGCTGAAAATTAATTTGCAAAGAGAAAAAGTAATGATTAGAAACAACTTTTAACATCTTCAGCAAGAATAACACTAGGAAAAGGAAACTGGCCCCAATTTTTCCTCAAATTTGATTTTAATCATTCTTTTTTTTTCTGCTTTTCTCTTCCCTCTCCCTGTTTCAGAGGCAAATGGGGAAGGTAGAGGGTGAGAACAGATCACTCATCTGCAGGGCAGGAGAGAGGGCCAGCGGGAAAGGAAAGGGAACAAAACGAAAGCACAGAAAAGTGGCAGTTTTGAGGGCTTTCAAGGACCATTTTCAGGGAGAAAAAAAGAGACTTTTTCTTATGACAGTGAGATGGTCTACATTGAAAAAGAGGCTCAGATGAAAAACGCTCACTAGAGAAAGAAATGCCCTGCAGAGTCTTGTTCCCTCTGCTCGACTCCACCGAAGAGCAGGTCGGAGAAGACAGGGATGAGGTTCCTCAGCTGGACGCATCCTCATGCCCTCCATCCTGCAGCTCCCTTGGGCACGGGCACAGCCTCCAGCCCCGTCCTTGGCTGCCCGTCCCCCTCTGCACCTTCTGGGACCCTCCTGCCCACTGCCTCCCTCTGCAGAGCCCAGGAGTGAGCTGGACCTGGCAGCAGTCCCTGCCAAAGCCCATCCCTCCTGCTGCAGGCATTAGTTTTCCACGTTTATTCCCTTGCTCCAGCGCAGCAGCGAGTGCTAATGCCGGGGGGGGATTGACAGCTGCTGGGGAGGGGAAAACTCAGCTTGTGGCAGCAGCATGGATCTTTGCTGGGTAAATCATAGAATGGAATCACAGAATCATAGAATTGTCCAGGTTGGAAGGGACCTTTCAGATCATCGAGTCCAACCATCACCCTAACACTGACAAAACCCACCACTAACCCATGTCCCTCAGCATCACATCTGCCTGGCTTTTAAATACCTCCAGGGATGGAGATTCCACCACTTCCCTGGGCAGCCTGTTCCAAAAAGATAGGTGTACACGTAAAACTTCACCCTTGCTGTTGCAGGATGGGTTGCTGTCAGCCTTGGTGGAGGTGGGCTGACATCCCTACACTGCGGTGCAGCAGGCAGTGGCATTTCATCCAGCTCTGGAGGCTTTTAATCTCAGTCTCACAACATTTTTTTTTCCACTGTGGTTATGAAACAAGCGCTTTGCTGTTAGAGGACACAAGTGGAGGTGGATCAGCCTGTTATTGGGAAAATTGCTGCTGGATGAGACATGCCACAGCCCCCTTCACCTGCTTCACCACGGAGCCATAGCCCATCTGTGTTATAATCAGGGCAGTTGATAGGAACAAATATCTCGGAGACCTTCTCAGCTCTACAATAACTGTAAAGAAGTTAAAATGAAAGGTGAGATAAAGAAAGTAGCGCACAGTACTCCTGCCTGATGCCTCTGCTGTCCATGAGAAAAAGCTACTGTTGTGCTGCGGGATGGCACAGGGGCACACCAGTATGAGTGTGGCTGTGACACTGGTGAAGGCTGGGGTGTTGCAACCAGTGAGTTTTGCAGAGTTTGGGGACTTGTGGACCATCCCAAGAGCAGCTGCAGCTCATCTAGCTCTTCTCAGCAGATGGTCCCATTTCCTCCAGTGATTGCATTCCCTAAAATCCACCTGCCAGAGTGGCTGGGTTTGATTTTTGCAGTCATCTCACAGGTCAACCTGTTGATCCTCTGCTGAGGTGCCCAGCCAGCTCAGGGACACTCTGTCCTTGGTCTACCTCTACTCCTGAACCTCCTACTCTGGGGTGCATTTTCAGTGGACCTTTGTTAAGTAACAAGCAGCGCTGTGTCCTGGAGCTGACTTTGGGAGCCTACAAACCCTTTCAGCAGCTCACCTTCCATATGAGTTCTAGATAAGTGTCTTTTGGGCCCTATAAGAGGGAGAACCAGCACCTCATGGCATCTGCGGAGGTCTAATGGCCCTGGGGAGGGATAGTGCTGGAGGAGGTTGGGTGGGGCTGTTTTTTGGGGGGGGAGACCTGGATTTGTACCAAAAAGCATCTCTTTGTTAGGGATTGAATATTTTGAGCAAATATTGGTGATGGTAAAATAGTTTTTAATGGCTATTGTGTGTTATTTGCCTTCCCTCTCCGCAGAGCAGTCAGTGGGTGACAGCCTGGGGAGGGACTAAGGGGGCACAGGGTCTCGTGTGAATGTGTGCCGTTCTCATGGGGCAGTGGTGTGTGGTCTGACCAGTCGGTGTTCATTAGTGCAGAAGGACCATTTTGCGTTACTGGGAGGTGGGTGGTAGTCAATGGACCTTCTCCATTGCTCAGGCCCCTTAGGTGTCTTCTGTGGAGCTGTCAAGGAGGAGGAGGGCAGCATGCTGAGCCTCACTAAAGCCTTTGCAGACCTCCAAAATTTGGATGCTGTTCAGAGCTATATCTGAATAGGAGCCTTTGTAGTCCCCACAGGACCTGATGATATGCCAGGGCTTCTAATGGAGAGTCTGGTTTTGGGTGGAAACAGGCCATTGTGAAAGAAATTGCATTTGATATCTCGCTTCCCTCCGGAGCCATGGAGGTCAGAAAGAGGTCAGAAGCACTGGTTTCACTAGGCGCAGTGATGGGGTTTCTTTCAGCTGGGAATCCAAACCGTGCTTTTTCACACTAGGGAAAACTTGAGACCTCCTGAACATCAAACCTCAGAGCCTTTCCCTCCACCCCAAGCTCACGAAGGCCCTGCTCTGTGCCCCAGAGGAGAACGGTGCTGCCCGGCTGCGGGCACCCAGAGAAAATAAACACCAGGAATTACTCCTGCCTCTTTCTCTCCGGTGCCACACTTGGGCTGTCTCTGCCATGGCATGTGAATCAAGTGTCAGGCTGGCTGCTGTCGGAGCAGTAAGCTGATTTGGTTGTTTCCTTTTTTCCCAGGCTATGGGAAAACAAAGGTACCAAAGGAAAGACTTTTTTTTTTCTCCCTCTCCCTACTGTGCTAAGCTGAGCCAGACTCGTGTGGTTGCTTGTTCAGCCCGGGAAGCAATGGGCTCCACACACTCTGGGGTGCAGAGGTGGACGAGGGTGCTTGTTTAAAAAAACCTTTCTTTATACTGCTAGGATTGAATGATTCCTAGAGCTGGTTGGAAATGGAAAATTATTATGAGGTATCTCTGTGGTGGGAATCTGTTGTGTCAATTGTTTACCTTCTGTAGACCTCCAAAGAGAAAATTGGTTCTATTTTCAGTATTTTTTTTTAAAAATCAAATATACTCCCATAAACCTGTTTTTCCTTCTTTTTTATTCTTTATTTTAAAATAATACTTCTCAATAACTTAAGCTTGGATACGCTTCCCACTTTCAGTACAAACTCAAACAATGATCAGAATCAATTGTGATAAAGCTAATTTAGAAGGCGCTGATCCTGAACAGAGATTTCTGAAAACTCTTCTGTTTAAAAGGTTTGTCACTCAAATGTTTGCTAAGTTGAAGCTGACAATCGCGAATCTCCGGTAGCTCGTTCGAGAAAGGGTTGTTAACATCTCTGAGGTTGGGATTGACTCAAATTTCCTGCTAGGGACCGTGGTGCAGAATGTAAATAAAATAAATGGAGAAGCTAAATCTGAGTAGGACTACAGCATTATTTAAGAGCAATTCTTAATTAAACAAAAGTTTGTCCAAAACTTTTAATGACCTTTTTCTCATAAAGGCTCCCATTTAAGTAAGTTTCTCTAATATTTTTTCAAAAGAGTAAAATTAAGCTGTTAAAGTCCCAGAAGTAACAACATGCCACTTCAGCCAAAACAACTAAAACCTTCAGCTTAAAAACAAACTATATTTTACTGAAAGAATGAAAACTTCCAAAGGAAATATAAACTGCTTCTTCAGGAATGGTGGGCATTGAGAAGACCCCCCACTTACTGAATGCATTCTTCCAGCGAAAGCTCTCTAAACCAAGTTCTCATTTCCCATTGGAAATGTGCAGATATCCTATCAGCTGAAAAACATCGTGTTTTGGCATTAAAAGTAATTGCTGGAAGTTCTTAACCAGAAGCAGGAGGTAGACTGGGGAAAGGGAAAGCTCCCTGGGATGTGTGCTGCCTCCCACTTGCGACCGTTTCAAGTGTCGGAAAGCATCCGACCAGGGATGGCAGCTCCGCTGTGCCCGGCTTAATGAGGCAAATCATTACAAAAAGACAGGTCTCTAATGACAAGCACTGGAAGTGTTGAATCTCTATTACGGCGTTCTCAGGGGTGTTCATTTTAATCAACGCCTGGATGGTCAGATTAGGTCTGTTTGCTCTCTTTTGTGAGTTACTGTGCAATTCAGCATTAACGAAGGTCTAATTTTATAGTGTTATTGTTAAAGGGGGTAATACAAGCCTGGGAATACTGGCAAGGAAATAAACTTTTGAGGTCCATGCCAGTAGTTAGCTCTCTGAACTAGCTCTGGTAAATGAGTAGATCAAACAGAACTTTGACTTTCAGCTCAAACAGAGCCACCACCCATTCTGCAGATTTTCCATTGAGTTCTCCCCAATGCTTTTTAATTATGTTTCTGTTCTTCCCATTTCTCTGGCGAGAGAAACTGGCTGCAGGGGAAGGACCATGGTTCCTCCTGGTACCATCTGTGCCAGTTAGACCTGGGAAGCACCGGAGACTTCAAAATGCTGGAGCTCCTGCCAGGGAGCTGGCACGACCTAAACTTCAGAGCCTTGCTTTTGACTGTGCTCGTAGGAGATTCCTTCATTTGCCCCTTGGCAACTAGGTTTTGTGGAGGTGTGATGGGTCTTTGGGCTTCTGTTTTGCCAAGGAACTGGTTTTGTGAAGGTGTAGAGATAGTGTAAACCTTCATCAGTGACAGAAATGGATTCAGACCAATGTAATCCTAATGGAGACCACTGGGCTGTCCATGAGTATTCACAAACCACCTCTCTCCATACTGGCATTGCAATCACAGTAGCGTCTTTAGTTCAAGTGTGCCAGTCACCATGTGTCGTGAGATACAGGCTCTGGGGTCCCAGGCTCTGGGTTCAACCGGTATTGAAAGGTTACTTTGCCCTAAAAAATTTACATTAGATAGATGTGGCACAAAATAACTTCTCAGCTCCTGATAGATGGCCTTTTGGCTGAGCCTGGGGCTGTTTGTTCTCACTGTCCCAGTTTCATCTTAGAGCTCCTCTGACTGAACTCGGTGGTCTGGGATGGTTGTCAGCTGGCTCCAGAAAGGGACAGCGTGGGGGTGGTTACAACCACTTTTCTGGTTTGCCTCCTACATGCTCTTTGGCCAGAAGTTAAGGCATCTGAGCCAATAACTAAAAATACAGTATCATAGCCTTGGATAAAGGTAAGTTTGCCAGCAGGAGCTTCTCTACAGGAGTCCTTGCATCCGTTCTAGCACAAAATCATTTTGGGGGAAGTCGGTGTCCCACTGTTCCTGTCTCCTGCCAAGGTGCCTTTATCTCAGCTCCCGCTGAGCCATGGCTGGCTGCAGCTGGAGATGTGTGGGCTCTTCTCCCAGCCAGATCTCCATCTCACCAGAGGCACTACCACAGAATAAATAAGAGGAAAACCTTTTTGTGGTGGGCCCTGCAAAGGCATTCTGGTGGATGGCTGAATTGCTCAAGGCAGTGGAAGGCAAGACTTGTGCCACCACTGGGTGGACATACTGGACAGATGGTGGTAGGTTCATGGGTCTAAACCTGAAATCACTTTCTCTTGGGGGGAGCAGCACTGATTTAGAGTAGGTTTGGTCAGTGCTCTCTGCAAATTTTCTTTGTCTTGTGTTCACATCTCCTCCTTTTCTCTCTGAGTCTGTCCTTAGTGTAAAAGGAGATGCCAAGGTGAATCCAGGCATTACATCATGGACATCCTGTTGCTTCAGACCCCGTTATGTGTTTGACTTGGCTAATGTTTCTTTCTCAAGATCGATGAGTGCCCATCCTGTTTGCCTTTCTCTGAAGATAAAATATCCTCCCTCCCCAGCCCTCCTGGGATTAGGTTCCAGGTCTGGGCAGCCCAGCTGTGACACAGGACAGGTGTGGGCCTGCAGGCTGGCCGGGGCATCCCCGCTGCCCCATGGGTGTTGCTCTTGCGAGACGAACTATCTCCATGACCATTCCAATTAGCGGGGGCCTCTGTTCCCTGCCCTGCTCAGCAGGCTGCAGGCTTTTGGGGAGAAAAATGTGAGCAGAAGGAATTGGAAGACATTACCAGAGAGAGTAATAGATGTGAGGAAGGGAAAAAAAGACAACAAAGTATTCCAAGAGTTGGGTTAAGAATGGACAAATTGATGGTATGCAACATATCATCAATCCTCTTTAGGCAGGCTGTGTTTCTGATCTTGGCTATGTGCTTGTTTCTCTTAACTCTTTTATTTCTCAGTCTTGGTTGGGTCTGGTCCCATGCGTGTTGGGAAGGATCCTTCCCTCTGGAAAGCTGAGGATCCCAGTAGCTCTGCAGGGTCCTTGGAAGAGCTGAGCACCAACCCACCAGGGCTGTATAAACTGGTAGAGTTACAGCCATGGAGCAACTGGCAGCAAAGGCAACCATGAGCCAGAGGGTCCCATCCATCAGTAATTCCAGCTTTCTTTAAACACTGATAAAGGCTCTGGAGGAGCTGGAGGAACAGTCTGTGCTCAGTCTTTAACAGGAAGGTCTGTGTTCAGGGAAACAGCGGGAGAGGAGTGTTGGTTTACAAAGTGAAGCTTAAGTGGCAAAGCCAAGGTGGGCCACGAGTTGTAGGACTGGAAAAGGTCAGTGGGTCACGTAAATTATGGGGTTTTCTGATTTTTCTGGGGTATAGTAGCAACTAAAAACCCCATGACAGGTCAGGGTATCACTGTGCTGTGCTAGTGCTCGTCCCCCCATATTGCAGGTGGGAATTGTTTTCTGCTGAAGAGCTCATGCCTGCTTTACAGGTTGGGCATATCTGACTTTATTCCTCCCTCTGGATTATGAAGGAGTTAGTGACATGGGGAGGATTAATCCCGTTCCAGGCTGATGTGGCAAAGGCCCTCTTCTGTCCTTCAGCTGGACGCAGTGGTCCAGCAGGCACAGCCTGATGCAAAGGTGACTTTGCTCTTAGGCTCACCCAGGCTGTGACAAATGCCAGCACAGCTTCTTAGGGGCCAGGGAACAACCCAGAGCTGAGGTGGGACCAGCTCTTCTTGTGACCATGGGGACCAGGATCCTCACTTGCATTCCAGTTCCAAAACTGAGCCTCCTCACCTGGGCCAGCGCAGATAGTCTTGAGCACAAATTCCACGCTGAAAGCTGTTGGTGGTACAGATGCATCTTAGTTTTTCTGCAGTTCAGTTTATTTAAACACTACAGTAGATGTCCCTGCTGTGGTCTATCTAACACCAGAAGCTCTGTGAAGACAAAGGCTTCAAAAAAAACCCCCGAAACCTGCAAATTCCTGTGACCAATTATGCTTGAGGGAAGGCAGAGAAAGCGGAGAGAAACTGCAGAACTTAACCTGGGTTAACTAAACAGACTTTTAAACTCTGTTTCAACATAAGACTTCTAACATTACCTGCTTGGCATGTCGTAGCCAGGGGTAAGAGCCACCACACAGTGCACAGTTAATCACAGAGCCAGCTGCCACCAGATACGCTGGGACATAAAGCTTGTAAGGGAGAGCGCTGTCTCCGACATCCTTTGTGACACAAGGAGAAAAATGAATAAAGGATGGGAAATCTCAGATGACAGGGCATACGCCAGCCACTAAATGAGGCTGAAGCCAAATTCTTCTGCAGAATGGCTTATGCTACAAGGTCTGCTTTTTTCTCGCACGCCCCCCATCCCCTACCCCACCCTCCTCCCTGACTATATGTAAAAGTGAAAAGGGTAGTGGTGAACTTAGTCCTCAGTTCTTTTGATTCTACCAACTATCTTTTTAACATATCAGTCTTTCCAGGACATGTGGAACTAAACTAAGGGCATCTTCTCCATGCCCTTGTGCTGCCATTGACATACCGAAGGCAGATCAATTTAGACTGTTACAACCTCCCCCTCTGCCTCCACTGGCTACCTGATTTTTCTTGCCCTTATTGCTTGCAGGGTGATTTCTTGACCACAACATCCTGTTTTTCTCTGCTGACATGGACAATGAGGAGCAGCTCTGGGGCTGGGCCAGCCCTACCTGCTTTCCTCTGAGATTTGTGTGTTCTCAGCAGTCAAGCCCAGACTTGGGACTTTCGGTGCCTGCTTTTGGACTTAGCTTTGGTCAAACTTCTGTTGATTCCACCAGATTCCCTTTCAGAAGTTCCTCTTGAAAACTAAACATCTCTGAAAGTCTGCAGTGATTCCTTATAGCTTCTTTTTCTGTGTGTCTCTGCAGGGACCTGAATGAAACACTGGAGGAAATGTAGAGGTTTTTTGGACAGCTTCGTGGTTAAATACGCTTGACAGAGACTTGAGAGTGTTCTTTCCCCAGCTCTGTGTTACTGACCTCCAACAAACCGTTTTATCTTTCTGTTTCCTATCTGTGACAACGATAGAAATGTTCCCTTTCGTTCTCCCTTTGTCTGTCTTATCTATTTATATTTTAAGGTCTTTGGGGCAAGGACTGTCTCCTGACTGTACAAAGCCTGACAGACAAAGGCATTGACCTTATTTGGGATCTCTAAGTGTTAATGTGATAACGGCACCAGAACAGTGGATGAGAGCAAAATAGCAACACAGTCTATTTTGGAACAGAAAGCAAAGTATTTTCCCTTCCTTGTAATAGCTTTTGGGATGCAACAATTAGGGCATCGAACAGAAAGCACATAGGACTACAGGAAAAACTGCCTGTTCCAAAAAACACCCTGAAATAAACAGTTTTGTCAAAATTGAGGTTATCTTCCTAGACCTTCTGGGTTTGGGGTTTTTTTTGGGGGGGTGATGGGATTTCTTTTGACTTAAAACAAACCTGAGAAGGGGAAGACCTGCAACATATATTTGTAGCTTGCCAAAGCTTTTAAGTCACTTGGGGTGTTGAGGACTTGGGTAACAGCAGCTTTGCCACTGTAGAAAGCTTCTGGGAGTATCTGGTCCGCGACTCCTTGCTTGAGCCTGTGCAACTGTGTGTGGGGCTGACTGTTACCCAGCACTAGTGAAATGTCCCGGACTATTTTCAACCATATAAGAATGTTTTGGTGCAGTTGTGTCTCCTGGAAGAGGTTTTCTTTCTGTTGCAATGCAGAGGAAAAACTTGCAGATTTTGCTAGGAAACAGTCTTCTTCACCTCAAGAAGGGGAAGGTCCTCTCATCTCTGCAGGTAACCTGCATTTTCACACAGGATGGGAAAAAGCGTTAATATGCTGTTCATTAGGAATTTAAAAATTCTGCTATAGCCTCTTGCATCCTAATCTAAATACATGTCACCTCTTTCTGTTGCAGAGATTCAAACAAAAATAAAAATGTTGATTTTTAAGGTAAACTCAGCAGGAAAGCCTGCTTTCTCTCTTCAGTAGTAGATGTCGGCATGACCTCCTAAGACGTGACTTTTTTTGTTAATTTAATACTAAATTCCCATTAGATGAAGCACAATCTGAAGACACAACAGGAGAATGGCAGAGGAGGGGAATCCAAGCAGCACTTAATGTCGTCTTTACTTGTGTTTCATGCTGAAAGATCAGATCAGGTAGTGAATTATTAATGCTGCGGTCTGGCACAATCCTGGGCGTGCAGCCTGCCAAAACGTAAAAAGTCCATTGCGAAGGCAGGATATTGGGTCCCGTCGGTGCAAACAGGCGTGCTTCCATGTTTGAAAGTTCACAGTGGGGAGAATTCAAATCAACCTCTGAGATTGGCTGCAGATTAAACTCCTCCATTTTTAATTAGTTGCTGCGCAGAGGACCTCATGTCAGGAAAAAGTAACACTAAACCCATGGAAATATCCATAATAATTGTCCTCCAGATTCAGTCATTGTCGGTGGGGTAAAACATTAACATCCTTTTATCGTGCTTAAGCATTTGCTTGGTTTGGGTTTTTTTTTTCTGCAGTCCAACAACTTTAAAGCCTAATGAGTTAAGAATTGCCTAGGATGATAATGGGGCTGCTAAGACTCTTTAATGATTGGCATGGCTCATGAAGGGGGAGAAACAAAACTGTAGGAGGCTCCCTGGGGAAGGGGGTAAGGCCACAAAGGGTTGAGTGGGCAACTTGGAGAAAGGGACTGTTGCTTTCACACAGTTAGGTGTTTAAAGGAAGACAAACCCTGGCCACAGCTGACTAATTTTGGCTAATTGGAACCTGCATGGGTCAAGGCCTGGAGGCCTTGCTGCTGTTAGGTCAGGGCAGCATCCATCACTGGCCTCTCCTCTGAACAGCAGCCCATCCACAGCCTGTGACAACGGATACAAGATGGAAAATTGGCAGAAAACTATTCCTTGGGGAAGAGCACTTTGCAGCCATTTGTCTTGGTGCTGCTTTCCTGTAGCCGGGGTAGGCGATCAAGAAAGTGCCTGGGTGGAGCAATCTCATGGGATGTCCTTGCTTTTCCTCTTTCTTCGGGGCCAATTTATCACCATGGAGCCTAATCTCTTTCCCTTCTCTGCTGACTGATTAGCTACCGGTCAACCACCGCCCATCTCCTAACTGAAATTCCAGTTAAAAACTTTCAGCTTGATGGTGGTGGGTATGTGGGCTTTGATCCTTGGCAGGGGTGGCTCCGGTTTGGGGCTTTGCCATAGGAGCAGGTTGCGCAGCTGAGTGATTCGAATTGCTTGGGTGAATTTTTGCTTCCAAACCGTGAATAAAAGAGTCTTTCTTGTGTAGCAACACTTCCAGAAGTGCAGAATCCTTCTACAAAAGGATGGAGGCCTTTGTGGTGGGTGCATGGATGCGTGGGCTCAGCTATGGTAAGAGGTGTGGGGTGATACCGTGTCCGCTCACTCCTGCCATCTACTGCAGTGTGGAGGGCTGGTCTGGTTTTAGGCAATGATTTGTCACCCAAACACATTTATCCTAAAATACTTCAGGCAAAAGTGTATTTTCGATAACATCTCTGCCTGTTTCTCTCCAAAAATCTGATTGCAGTCCAAAGTTGTTTGAAACAATTATTATTTTTGGTAAACATAGTGCTTTGGCTTGGACAGAAGGCTCCTTAAAGACTTTTTTTTTTTTAAGAATAATACTATTTTGACTAAAATGCAGGACAGGGGAGGAGGGATGGTTCAAGTGTTCCCAATATAAATCTCATGGTAACCTGAGAAGTGGTTAATAAAAGTTTCAGCCTGTCTTTTTTTAATAGTATTGAAGGAGTAGTTTAAGAGATTTTTTAGTTGTTGGTGGGGTTTTTTGGTTGGTTGTTTTACTTTTTAAAAAGAAATGCCAGGAGGACCTGTGAACCTCTCCAACAAACTTTGAACCAAACTCACTTTTCTACTCCGTTTGTTGTACAACTCTAGCAAAGGGAGAGGTTATCTGATGCTCTGGAGTTTCAAAAATCAGGGATGTCTAGATCTGGTATTTTCCACCAGCACCTTTTGGTATTCAGTGCAACGTGGGATTGGATAGTGATTATAAATCAGAGCTTTTCTTCAAAATAAACATGAATATGAAGCAAACCGAGAAGAATTTGGATGAAGGATGTAAAACCTTTCTGAGACTGTTGGTGCCTGCTGTTTCCCTTTTCTACACTTGGTTTCTGCTGTGATGTTGTTGCCCTTTGACATTTGCTAAAACCAGTGAGTGGAGGAAATGACACTATGGCATTTATTAACCTGCAGCGTGGATGTTAAACAGAAAAGGTTTCCCTGAGAGGGGGATATAGCTATTCTGTGAGAAATAGCCCTTGAGAGTTTACCTGGATGTAAAATACTATGAAATGGGCTTATTATGAAAATAATACCAGGCTGCAATGCAGTTGTGATTACAACATATTACAGCAGTTCTTTAGCCATCAAAGTCTTTCATGCTCTGCGAGGCGAGGTCTGCTTTATTCAGGGTTTCAGCTCCAGGTATGTAACTTCCTTGCAGCTGACATCCAGTGTCACGGATGTCAAGGATCACCCGATCCTTGCACAAGTAATCTGATGTCTTTGGAACGGGATGGTCAAAGAGACACCTTTCCCTTGAGTGAGCTTTACTCAGTGCTCTCCATTAGATTTTATTCTTGTAGTACATTTCAGACAAGATCAAAGCAGCAAAAGTGAAAGGAGAAACAGTTTTGGCTTGAATTATGCATTTTAAAAATAAAACAAAATTCTTACATATCTTTTGGGAGCTAAGTTAATAGTCTCATGAAAATTGAAGGAGAGGCATGCTGCTCTTTGGATGTCCGAGACAAAAAAGCATCAGGGTGGACCTGTTTCTCCTGTTCCCTTCTCTGAGGAGAACAGAGATAAATACATTCCCATGGGATGAGCTACAGAAGAGGGCCAGGGTGGAGAAATACGTTCACGTCTCTTTCTTCTCATCCTCCAGGCAGCAAGGTCCCATCCCAGGGAATTTCTTGGTGCCAAACGATACCTGTGGCTGAGCACCTTCTGGGCAGCCTTTAGGCCATAGGACTAACATCTGCCATTTGTGTTCTCTTGTTCCCCTCCAAGTGTGAGACTGAGACTTTGAAACAATTGTTATTTTCAATTGTACTAAGTCAAAGAAATGCACTTTATGCTTGAAGGTACGAGGGCTCCAGGAAATTCTGCTCAGCCAGGACAGACCTAGAATCCCCTTAACGTAAGGGTAGGAGGATCCTAGAATGTCAGAGAAGTATTACATGGGAGAGTGATACATGTGCTGCTCTTGTCTCATCTGCCCAGCATGGTGAGGACCTGCAGGGAGACTGCTGAAGGAGGAAATGGGAGGGGGTGGCAGTTTGCTTCTTGGTGTTTCTGTTGAAAGAGCTCTTCTTCCTACAGAATTCTTTCCTCTGCAGAGCTCCCTGGTGACTCGCCGGCAGGGACGGCACAGCTGACACGCTGCTGTCCAAACCGATGAGAATTTGAAATCCCAATGGGTTTCTTGAAAAGCGTCAGCAGTTCCTGTGGGCTTTACAAATGAATATTTGTGCAGACTCGTGAGTTAATCTGGTTAATAGAAGTGTGAGAGCAGCCTTTTTCACAAAGCGTGGAGGTCAGTAAAACAGCACAGAGCAAAAATGGAGGGCTCAGTTCTCCCGAAATATAGGCTGGGGTCCTCCACCTTCTCCCAGGCCAAAACATTAGTTTTGGTTTCCAGTTTGGTCTATTTATTCCCTTTCTCCTCTTAAGCTGATTTTTTGTTTTTCTTTGTTTTCAAGACTACCTTTGCAGTTGACATTTATAAAAGCTTTGGATTTTTTTTTTTTTTCTGTTAAACCTAGCCTTTTGCTGATTAGTAGTTTTGTGTGTGTGTATATATATATATGTGGAACACAAAGTATTTCATACTTCTTGAGTGTGTAGTCACTCATGGAATACATATATAATATATTACCCGCCGTCTATGACATTGATGTATGTGAGCCCTAGGAATAGGGAGTGATCATTTAAAATGAAATTTGAACCAACTTCCCTTGAGGTTCAAAAAAATGTCAGTCAGCTTTAAAGCTGCCTGTCTTTCGTGTTGCTGCACCTTTCCTTTCTTTGAAGGGAGAAGAATTGGATGCCCCGACATTCGTGGTGGGCATGTCCACTTCGTGCGATGCAGCATAGGGCTGGGATTGATGAGCAAGACCAAACTGTCTCTCTGGGATTGGAAAGAACATGGTTGCAGGAGGATCGTCCTGTGTCTGGTTGACTTCACGGTGCTGAGAAAAGGGGCTCCCTCACATGAAAGAGCAGCATAGGGTTAACGAAACTTTACTGCATTTGGGACCTGAGCTGGTCTCCTTGTGCTCCTTGCTCTCTGCAGCGAGGCTGTACCAACATAGCTCTCATGGTGCTTGGTCCCCCGTGCAGCAAACTCGCTCAAATTGCACTTTACTCTAGCTCTTTTGTTATATCTAGTCCTGTAAATAAGTGAAATTAATGCTGTGAAGACCGAAGTGTAGCTGGAGAAAGTGTTGCGCTAAATGGGGATGGAAAAGCTGCTTTCTATGGCCATGACTCTTCAGTTTGGAGATGAGAAAGCTGAGATGCAGTGTGGGAGAGGTTTGCAAAATGATGAAGCAGGTTCAAAGGGGAATTTTACAAAGTCATGCACAGCAGCATGGACACTAAATGGGCACTAAAATGACTGGATAGGGATGTGACTTTAGTATCCCACATTCAGCAGTTGTGTATGCTTGATGGGTACTAAAGGAAGGAGCTGCAGAAAGTGGCCAAGCTCATGTCCTCTCTCTAAATAGCAATTCCTGTTGCCAGTCTCAGAGAGAGATGACCATCCAGAGCAAGACAGTTTGAGCCAGAAGAGCATTTTTATGTGTTCTAAAGCAGCTTTAAGAGCTGTGGAGAAGCGAAACAGGTCCGCGTTTAGGACCAGTGCTAGGGGCAAAGGCTTTGCTGGCAAATCTAGTTTAGCTCAGTCCAAACTCCTTTGCTACAGAGCCGGCAGGTAGATCTCTTTTCCATATGGAGAGCTGGAGGGAAAGGGCAGATGTCATGCTGGTGTCAACTGTTTTATACATTTGGAAACATTCAGGTTTTATATTGAATCAGAGCTTTAATTGGCTGATTTTTAATCATGCTGCACACTTGGAAAAATTCACCTTTTTATTAGATTGGCTTTTGTAATTTCTCAGCCCTGGTTGAGGCAGGGGAACCTGTAGCATTGCTTTAGACTTTCAAACTCACTCCCTCATCTTACACAGCCAGAAAATCTGTGTTGCGTGTTTGCTGATTTAGGAGTTGAAGTAGCTAGTAGAGGAAAAGAGCAAAACACAGCAGAGCCTTAAGGTTCATCATTTATCTGAAGAGATGCACATTTATCTCTTTGCTAGAAGTGGCAGTATTTTAAAAGACTCTGAGTGTGAAATGATTAATCAAACAGAAAGAAAAGGGTGTTCCAGAGAGTTTGGCAGGACACAGTCGAGAAACGATGCTTTCCATCCCATTGAAATGCAAATACTCCAAAACACAATCCCTTCAAAAGCCCAGCATTATGTGTTTCTGGGCATCCTTGTTATATGCTTATTACCTTTTTTTTTTTTTTTCTTCTATGATCACTAGCTAGGTAGGGAGTGCTTCTGCCGGAATACGGCAGTAGGAGAATTAAACTGATGTCACACAACCAAAGACACTATGGCTCAATTTACAAACGATTTGCCTCCTTATCATTAGGGATTTTTATGTTATGTCTCTTTTTGCAGACCCAGCCTCCTGACACCAAAGTGGCAAAATCCGTTTCAGATGTGACAGCCGTAAACAGCCTGGAGTCAAAATGATTTCATTTTGTAGACACATTTGAAAAAAGAAAAAAAAAAAAAAAAAAAAAAAAAAAAAAAAGAAGGGCTCAAACTGTAGTTATAATACTCTTACACCCCCCGTCCTTGAGCAGAGATCTGCTGAGAGCTAGGAAAGGTTTGCCCCGGGTGCTGGTTCAATGGGCTGGGCTTTTGCAGGCTCCAGTGGCTTCCAGGGAAGCCCAGCCGTTGGCACATCTGCAGGTCCTGCCAAAGCTTGGGTTTTGAAGGTGTAAAAGCGGGGCAGGTGGTCAACATCAGGGCTAATGGGCCAGAAAGGCTTTTAGAATAAATATCAGCCCCTTGGAGAGTGGTTGTGTTCATGGCAGCAGGGGTAAATTAGCTCAGAGTAAAATCCTGGCTTCCCCAAAAACTCAGGGCCAAGTGTGTTTTGGACCATGTATTGCCAGAGAGAAGGAAATGGGAGCTGTTGTATCTCCTCCTCATCCTCATGGAGAAGCCATGGGGCACTGTGGAGGAAGACATGGGATTTTAGGGGACCTCGGCTGAGTCCCCTCATACACGCCGGGTCTGATCTATGGCTCCGTCAGGGAGGGGGGACTGGGAATCTGGTTCCTGGGGGTTTCTGGTGGAAACTGGATGTTTGCACAACCTTGTACCACTGTCTGCACCCCCTAATCTCACTGGGGTTTGTTTTCAGTGGGACTTGCGGAAGCTGGATTGGATCGATCTGAAACTTTTTGGGGCATGGAAAGAGGGAAATGAAGGCGATGGGTTTGATTTGGGTTTTTTGTTTTTCCACTCGACCATCTGGTCCTGAGTCAGTCAGAAAATATTCTGTTGGCTTTAAGTTTTTAATTCTTTCTAGAAATGAAGTTTGTTCTCACTTCAAAAATAAGGATATTGCTTCAAAGTAAAATTGAAATATTTTGCTTTGAAAACACCAATATTTTTATTTTATGGATTTTTCTTCTCTTTTGCAACCAAACTATATTTCAAATTTAAACAATTTGAGTTTGCAGAAAAGTGTGCTTTTTGATGGATGATGCGTTCATTTGAAACGCTTGCCCAGCTCCAGATGGCAAATAACACCTCTGGGAGGTAGCTATGATGATATACCTTGAAATCACCCACAGAGCTGGCTGGGGGAAGCTGGGGGACATTCAGGGCAGGAGCTTGGGTTCACCCAAGCCCTGTTAACCAGCGCTGAGAGTTAACATATGGACAGGAGACCGGAGGGGCCAGATGCAGGGACACGTAATTTACTGCCTTGCCTGGGGAGATTGGCCTAACAGGGACTGCGGTTCTACAGCAGGGGCCAAATTAAAATCCTTTGTGATGAGAAGTCTGAATTTGATGCGAGGCAGCAGCAGCAGACCCCCATTTTCGCCTCTGGCTCCGAGCTGCCTTTTTTTCTCCCCTGATTGAATCTTGTAGCTTGTCTACGTGTGGGTAGGCTTTAGTCCCGAACAGGCTTTTATTTCTTTGGGTAAAAGGCCAAAATTAATACCGTTTTGTAATAATTTACAGTGACCCAGGGAGGTCTACCATGCCAAAGGCAACAGCATTCACCCACTAACCACCTCGAGTGAGACCCTGGCCCCACCGATGGGAACGGCAGCAATCCCACAACTTTTATGGTGTTGGGCTTTCACCCTGCTGCTCCAGGAACGGAGCTTGGGCGTCTGCTCAGGAGGTGATTCTGACATTGGCACCAAAACTTTTGGATCCTCTTCCCTGTGCTATGTAGGAAACTTTGATTTGGATGTCCATTGGTGACTGTTCTTAGCAGAAAGTCACAAACTGGTTGCTGGTTGAAAATGGTAGTTACCTCCTTTTTTCTTTCTTTTTTTTTGGTCTTTCTTCCCCATTAGAAAAAAAGCAACTGTATAAACTCTGCATGGTTAGAAATCTTCCCATGAGCAAAGCCCTGAAGTGGACATTATGGTTTTGATCAGGAATAAATTGCTTATAAAAAGGCTGATAATCCAGAGATCTGGGTGATAATCCTAATTCTCTTGTAGGATTTCTGTGTGATATTGGATAAATCACTGAATGACTCTTTGCCTCTCTCTCTCTCCCTGGCTGAGAAACTGTGATGAATAACACCCAGGCCATCCACACAAGGGCTGAGAGGCTTAATTGTATGATGTTTGCAAATGTGAAATGTGCTCAAACAGCTTTGTCTATGTAAAGAGCTCTGTGCGATGGATGCTGGCTAAGCAAGACATTAATATTGTGCTGTGTGGCTGCAGAGAGGAGGAGGAGGATGGGGCTTAGTGGGCAGAGTGGGTCTGTGCAATCGCAATTTGAGGAATTGTTTCGATGGGCTTGTGTTTAGCTTTGTCTGGAGGGCTCTTCTTCCTCTCGTGCTGCCTTTCTCTGAAGGGTAATGCTCAGGGGCGAGGTGACATTAGCAAAACCTGCGTCTGGTCCTGCTGTGCCGGCGGGGAGCTCGTGTCCATCGTCTCACTTTCACAGCGATGCTCAGTCCTTGCAAACAGAGCCGGGAATGCAATAACAGCAAAAACATGCTCCTTTAACCTGCTCGGCACCAGTGTGTAAAATAATACCCCAGATAGGTGCTCTGAATGCTTTTATAATTTATTCATTCAACAATTTCTTTTGATGTAGTTAATGTTGTATTTCCCTGGCCAGGGCTGGCACATGAAGCGTGAGGAATCCTTATGGACAGATTGCTTTGCCTTTCCGAAAACAAACTCGTGTTATCTGCCGAGTGGCCTAAATGAGCTGAATCCTCTGGGACGCGGTGCTGGGCCGTGGGGGATGCACTGGCTGCCTGCTGGAGTGCCTTTAACCAGGGGAAAGGGTAAAAGAGAGGCCAGCATCCAGGGGATCCTCATCAGTCTTATTCAGGGCTGGTCAGCACCTGGGCTGTTTGTTCCTTCTCTCTTCCAGGGTTTTGAATTTATGTAAATATCAACAAATGGGGGGGGGGGAAAGCATGATCGTTGCATAAATCTTCACTAGGTTGTATCCTTCCTGTTTTCTTCTACCCACTAAGAGACAAAACTTCACTTTATCCTTAATCGTGTTTGGTGCCTGCATTAGTTCTCTTGCAACAACGAAGTGCAGCAATGGGTGGTTTCCTCCAGTTGAATCTGATGAACTAGACTTTCATGATTTAGGACAAATCCTTCAAGTGCCAACCTAGAGGGAACAAAAGGGATGAATATAAGTCAGTGGCTTTGGAGGGAGATTTTTATTCTTTGACTTTTCGTGGCCTGGAGATCTCAAATTCCCAATTCACCCTAGTCCACTGAAGAGACTCAAGGTGTTTTTAAACAGAGGGGTCCCTGAAGTTATATTTTACCCCCAGACTGAGAACTCCAAGGGCAAGTGTTAATCTCAATCTGATTTCATGTGCAAAACAGCTGCTTGGATCTCTCGCCTTGCATCTGTCTCAGATGGGGCTGTTTTCTACCACTCTGTTTAGTGCAGCCAGAAAGTTAATTTAGTGCATATTGGGAAATTCCTCAAACGCCATGAGACTTAACACCATTTTTTTCCATCAAACCCTTGGAGTTTGTGTTGATATTTAGAGGTGTGAGACTGCAGCGCTGGGGAGTGGAATGTTTCACTAATTTATTGTAGGGAGATGATCTGGGGTGTTATCTCCATAGACCAAGCTGTTATTGTTTCACTTACAGGCTAAGTGCAATATAACTCAAAGTCACAATGCATTCCCTGTAATGCAAAACCCACAATCCTCTCCTGTGGCTGACACCTGAAGTAAAGTATGTGTCTGCCAGCCTCCTTGAATAATTTGCCAGTGTATTCTAATTGGGTTTATATAAGGCCCAAGTCTATTTATAGATGTGCTTTTAAGTGCATTATCCAGTGGTTAGGGTGCTGGGTTGGGAATCGTGACATGTGAGCTCTTGTGCTGACTCTGCTCCTGCCTCCGCTGGGGTTTTGGGTGAGTCTTTGATGGCAGAAGCGCCTGTGGGTCTCGTAGCCCGGCATTACCCAGCGCGGTCCCCACTGCAGACGGTGGGAAATGCCAGTGGGTTTAAATGCGAGTAACTTAATTGGAGTTAGAGAAAACGTTAACGTTCCTTCAAGTGCAAGGTCTGGGAAGGTCTGGTTATGAGAGAATCGCTCTCTTCGGCTCAAAAGAGGAAACGGGGGTCAAAAAGCGCAGAACTGTTGCTTTTGAGTTCCCAGGGCTCGGTCCCGGGGAGGTTTCCAGGAGGAAAGCGAGAGAACTCGGCAGGAGGGAGAGGACCCAGCTGGCCCCGTGCGAAGGAACGGCCTGTGGGTAGGGAGTGCTAACAGTTCAGTTCAGCACAAGAGCAGGGAGCTGGGTGGCATCTCAGCATCCCTTGACCAGCTATTTCAGGGAGACATCACCTGAGCTCAGGCATCTCCTGCCAGTCCCAGGGCTCCCCATCACACTCCGTTTTGGGGCACAGGCTGGGTCGGCAGTGGAAATGGCTGCAGAAAACGTGCAACTGGAGCAGCAGCCCATAACGGGGCTTCAAAGCGGGACACGGGGCTTCCGTGCTCAGCGCACATCGGCGTCTCCGTTATGACTAACCCATAAAAAAAAATACGGCTAGTGCAGAAATGGAGAAAACTGGGTAGGAGGGTAGCCCATGGGAGATGGCAGATGGGAAAGCAGCAGGGAAACGGGCAGCCTTCGAGCGTTCAGATGTGCTCGGTGCAGGCCTGCTGGGCAGGGTCCAGAGTCTGGTACTTATGGCAGCTCTGGCTCCTCTCCAGTGGGTTCGCAGGTGATTGAGAAATGTTCCTGTGATAAATAGTCACGTCAAGCCCCTAAACAGTAAAGTGCTGGCAGAGGGCAGGGAAGGGCTAAGAGGTTATGTACACCCTCCCACCTTGCTGCTGGCCCAGTCAACAACAGCCCCGTGCCCTGATATCACCCGTGTGATTGAATCCGTCCAACTGCCGTGGGCTGGAAAAAGGGCAAGCTTTGACCTCGCGGTTGTTAACTAGGATATCTTGTGCCAGTAGATGAGCTGCAGCATAATGACACGTACACATGGGATGTATTTTCTCCCTCCCTCTCCATAGGATGGCTCTGCTTTTTTTTGAAAAAAAAAAAACCCACCAAACAAACAAGCAAACAAAAAAAAACAAAGCCCAAAAAAACCCTGACTTGTTTTCCCATTAGCCCCTGGGGCAACATGGAGTAATGCACCCAAAGATGGGTGGGCTTGGGTGTTTCAGGGGCATGATCGCTCCTGCCCTACACAGTGAGATCTCAGACCCCTTTGTCTTGGAACCCAGAAGCTGTTTTAAGGCTCGGTCCCACTGAAACTCTGCTCTGAAGATAGCTGATGGGCTGAGAGCAAGGCAGACAAGAGGTGGGGACACAAAAAGGAGCCTCAAGATGGCATATAAACCAGATCTTATTTAAAAAGAAAAAAAAAAAATAAAAGCCTGATCCTGCTTCCTGCTTTTTATTGGAATGGAGGAGGTTACTCAGTAACCTGCATGTTCACAAAGGCACTTTTGTTCCTAATAGGTCCTGAGATGTTACGACCTAATGTGTAACTTCATAGTTGACTCATGTAGCAGCATCGAGGTTACTGTGTAGGGACATGAAATCGCTGCTTCTTAACGACACCGTGAACCAGCAGCCCCGGCACCCGCAGTGGGGAGCAGGGAATGTGCCAACCTGAGCGTGACAGCGGCAGCTCCGCCGAGCTCGGGGCAGGGCAGGATCCGGCATCCTGCATCAGGCATCTTGCATCAGGCTCGTCAACAACGGGGAGGGCTGGCTCCAGAAAAACACCCTCTGTGCAGTGGGCTGGGACGCAGGGGCTCAGCACCCAAAATGCCGAGATGTGAAGCCACCCGAATGTGCCTGGGAGGTGCTGGCATGAGTCGGACACTCCATGTAGCCAGAGGAGTTGGTTTGTTCAGAAAAATGTAAATTGCTTAATGTGTTTTATATTTTTTAAGGTGTTTTATATTTTTAAGGTGCTTTATATCTTTTAAGGCGCTTTATATTTTTTTTAAGCAGTTGGCTTTAAGCAAAGGAGGGGCATCCCCATTAGAGAAAGGCTTCCTCTACACTGTAGGGAAAAAAAACAGTGTGGACAAATTAAACCGGTTCGTGGGAAAAGGTACAAGCAAAACTAATGCTTTATCTCCTTCCCCAGCCAGCCTCCAGCAGCATCGCTTGAGCTCTCCTTCTTACCTGAAGTTGTGAGTGTCACTGATACTGAGATATTGTTTGCTTTTCTAATCCCAGCAGGAGATTAGTTTGAAGCACAAGGACCAGGAGCCTCCATAATACTAGACCTCGGCAGCGAAACTGCAGCTGATGCTGTTATTCAACTCGGTCACCGAGTCTTTGAGGAATTATTCTGCATTATTTGCTTCTCTTGTATCGCATGGCAGGAAGCGCCACAGGATAATTACTCACATTAGAAATGCTTCCTTTGGTCTGTTTTGAACATTTGACGTTTCATCTTCCCGGGTGCCCTGTGTCAGAGGAGCGTCCCGTGGACTCCAGGGCTCTTTCGGGGTGTTTCCAGGGAGGGGTGTCCCAGAAAGAGCTGAGAGAACCCCAAAATGCTGGTGACAACAGGGCAAAGATCACTGAAGATGGAGACAAGGTGATGCCAGCTGGTCTACTGCCATGTTTTGTACCTCCTTGTATTTTAGTGAAAATGTCTAATAGCAGCCCCAGTTTTAGTGGAAAATTTCCTTTCTTAAAGAAGGTGTATTAGGAAATAAATGAAACAGGGGCAGCGGGGGAACAAAACTGCAGAAAAAAAAATAAAAAATGGGGGCTTTGTTGCTTTCTTTTCCTGGACATACTTTCAATGCTTTTTATGATTTTATCAAATCCAAGTTTAGAGAAAGCGCTTATTCTCTAAGCTCATTTCCCCTCCTGCACATCCATATGGGGACGCACAGACTGGCCTGGGCTTGCCTGGCCCAGGAGCCCTGGGGGATTGTTTGCGATGGGTGGTCAAGTAGCGCCCATCCAGGCTGTGCGCCGGGTGTCTGGAGATCTTGTGTTAATTCAACACGAGTCTGCTCATCCCTAAGATAAATTGCTGAATAACAGCAAGAAGTGATTTACCCCCAAGTGCAAACTACAGCAAGTGGGATGAATCATCATAGAATTATAGAATGGTTTGGGTTGGAAAGGACCTTAAAGATCATCTCGTTCCAACCCCCCTGCCCTGGGCAGGGACACCTCCCACCAGACCAGGATGAGGTGAAACATCCCTTTTCTGGTGGCAGCAGTAGTGGTTTTCCAGCCACATGTTCATGGGTTTTTTTCACACGGACACTGCTGACCTTGTTTACTTTTCCTTTATCTACCCAGCCTTTCCAGAAATATTCTTGCATTTGTCAGAATAGACCAATTAAGTGGACCAAGCCCTTAATGAAAACCTTGACTTTTCTTTAACCTTCCTGGAGAATTGCTCGTTAGTGGGAAACAGTGCCCTTGGCTTGTGCACGCAGGCAGGAACTCCTCCAAAACCATGGTCAGGCGGGATGGTCCCAGCAGTGGGAATCCCAATTGGCCTTTTCTTACGGACCCTGATATCTCCGAAATGGCAAAAATAAACCTTTGGTGCCCTGCCAATGATTTGCACCTGTGAGATCTTTCTAAAGAAATAGCTGAAATAAGTAATTTCCAGAGCAACGGCGTCCCTGGGTTTCAGCTCTTCAGCAATAAAGGGCTCTCAGTGATGCACAGGGAGGGAGAAACCCCTTTTGCTTCTCCCCCTTCCTCCCTCTCTGCGCCTCAGTGAGAAAATGGGTCATTTCATCCTGTGCCACCAGCAAAATGATAAGAAAAGCCATTTTTTTTCCTGCTGTCCAATTTTAGGCTCTGAATGCTTTGAAAAGTTGGACTCCTAACAGAGAGCATGAGTTTCCTTTACTCTCCACATCTCCAACTGCTTTGATTCCTCACGCGGGCAGAGGGCTCATGCTCTCTCTCCCCCTTCCCAGCTGTGTTACCACCAAAATCACCAGGTTTCAGTTATTTTTATTCCCACCCCAACGAAAGGAGTGAAGAGCAATAGCAAAACTCACCCCCCCTGTGGCAAGCCTTGCAGTGCTATGTTGTACCGGTGGCAGCCGTGGCACCAGGGGGCAAGGAGACGTGCCCACCCCCCAGAGATAACACACAGGGTGGCTACCTTTGGAGGAGACAGCGGTACCCAAGCACAGACACCCACTCTGGTGCCTTTCTGTGCCCTTACCCTCAGCATCCTTGGCATGTTCCCACTGCTGTGATGTCCATCCCTGTGTAATACCTGTAACACACTTCAGGCTTGTCTTTAGTAGGCTTGGATTCTGCAAATATTTCGGTGTGTGCTTAAGATGCACCTATGCCCAGTGCTGAGCCTGTGCCTGGCAAACACTGCATCCAGGATCTCCGGCTCTAAGATCTTAACTCCTTGGGGCCTACAGGAAAGTTGGGGAGGGGCTTTTTACAACTGCATGTATCAATAGGATGAGGGGCAATGGCTTCAAAGTGGAAGAGCGGAGATTTAGATGAGATATCAGGGAGAAATTCCTCACTCTGAGGGTGGTGAGACCCTGGCCCAGGTTGCCCAGAGAAGCTGTGGCTGCCCCATCCCTGGAGGGGTTCAAGGCCAGGTTGGATGGGGCTTGGAGCAACCTGGTCTGGTGGGAGGTGTCCCTGCCCAGGGCAGGGGGTGGGAATGGATGGTCTTTAAGGTCCCTTCCATTGCCAAACCCAAACCATTCTATGATACTTTTTGTTACCCCGGGTTTGTGTAACACTGGCCACTTGCAGCCCCTTAGTCTGATTGTCATTAACTATAAGCTTTGCATTATTTACAGAAAAAAATGAATTACATATGCACATTTCACCAAATAGTCTGAGCATCTGTGTGAAGATCCTGGAAGTGCTTCTGACTGAGTACTGTTTGTAGTGGTTTTTAAAAATAGGCTTTTTATTATTTTAATTCATTAAAACTTGAGAAAATATTTCTCATCTTCCAAGTTGTTTTGATATCATTTGGAAATAAATGGTTTTGCAAACCTATTAGAGACAAATCTTGGAATAATTAGAATAAATGGAACTGAAGTTCACAGCTTCATGAGGCTTATTTTTTTTTTCCTTCCTTTCTCTCCTTATGCTCCACACAGCAATTGTTCCAGTGGGAAACAGGTGGGAGAAAAATTGAGTTTTCATTGCATTCATTTCTAATTATTGCTTTTTATCTCTAATGTGTGTGGAAACCTTAATCTTTGAACTCCAGTGTCAAAATATATTTGCAAGATAGATCAAATTAAAGTAATTCCTCCCCTTTTTTCTTCCAGCATTGTAATTGCTCTGTTTTATTTATATATCATGAACAGATTAACATTTAATCTTTCGTGTTGTATTCGCATCCCAAATGACCGTGTGCTGGGTAGAAGGAGAGGGTGAAGCAGTGGAAGGTGTGTTGCATTTCTGGGTTTGGTGATGCTCTCCTGTATTTGAAAGAGGTGACGAATGAGCGATGTGGGGCCAGGTGAACTGGGTTTCACCCAGTTTTGATTGCTGGGTGCTCCGCTTACGTAGTACTGTGTTATGTGGTGAAAAACAAAAAAAAAAGATAGCACCAAGGGTGGACTTTGGTTACAGACAAGCTGCAGACTTGAAACAGCACCAGAATTAGCCCAAACTCTTACTGAAATGCAGGACGCTGCTAATAACTGGAAATGGAACAAAAAAAATGTACCTGTTAACCGTTATAGTCTGTTTTACTTGCATTCATATCTGGAGTCTTGGTTCAAATCTTACATGGTAATAAGCCAAAGTCAAGTCTTGACGTGGTCTTGAGTTGAACCTTGTTTAGATCAAATTTAGACACAGATACCTGGATCATAGGGCAGTGTTTAAGCACAGTCACTAGCAAAAGGTGGAGGTTTAAGAGGTTTGCTTGTAAAACAGATAGAGTCCTGGCCTGACTGTGTCCTCCCCAAGAGCCCGGTGGCCCAGGCAGGACACGGCTTTGGAAATAAAAATGTGTTTTCATGCAAGATGAGGGCTGTGTCGAGGGACAGCGGATCTCCTTTGAGCTTTGTTTTCTGGCTGCAGATGCAAAGAGCCTCCTTTTCCATTGCTGTTTCCTAGGACCTTTTTGGGTTTTCCCGATTTGATTGCTGGGGCTCTTACCTGCTGCTTTCAGGCTGCATTTGAGAAGTCTCCTAGGTGTTTCTCTGAAATTATTTTCTTTTTGTTTCCTCTTTCAGCCCAATAAGGGAGCATTTGGTCAGCAGGCCCAAGAAGTGTCCACCCTTTGTTACTGCTGCCCTCAAAGGCCCCTCAGTAACCACTGCCAGAGAAAGTTGGCCCCCAAGGCTTGAATTACAGTGAAGCCATGGATAGAAAATACACCATGAAATTTTATGGCTCCTGCGAAGGGGCTGCCATCTGCTTTTTCTTCTCCCCCCCCCCTTTTTTTTTTTTATAGCCATTCCACAGTCTATTAAACCATTACTGTCTGCTCCCCCACTTCCCGCCAAGTTCCAAGTGTCCAGTTCAAAATACAACACTTTGGATTTCAAAGCAGCCCTTGGGAATTCCCCAGATCATTCATGCTGTACAGACCTTTACTGATCCTGGAAATTGAAATGTATTTGTTCACATTTTGTTCACATCCATGGGTACATATTGCCCTCAGCCCCTCAACCCCTCTCCTCCACTTGCTCTTTCTTCAGGAAAAAATGAAAAATGTTGCCGAGATGAGCTTGAGCAAGAATTTCTGTGTCTGATTGTGTCTTGCTGGTCCTTTGTAGAGAGATAGTCGGCAATTGCAGCCTGAATGATGCTTGTCAGGCTCCTCCTGCTACGGGAGGCGAAGGCTGCAGGTACTCCGCAAGGCAACCTGCAAGTTTTATGAGTACTTTCCACTCGAAGACTTGGCTGGCTCCAAACATTAAGCGTGAGTCCCACGTCCTCTGTCTCCTCTTGCTTTCCTGTAACCGCTGCTATTCTATCTCCTCGCTGTCGTCGTATAAAAAGGGAACTGGATTCCACTTGTTTCTGGAAATCGCTTTCGCACATGTTGTGCGGCTTGCTATTTCTTGTGATGGCAGGGTTTTCCCTTTCCTTTAAACATTTGGGTAGGTTTCATATCTCCCTCCCCCTTTGTTTTTTTTTCTTGCTGGAAGGTGGAACAAAACCCCTTCAGCTGTGGCAGGTGGAGCCACCGGCCAAACGCCCAGGGACCACCGGGTGCCCGGCATCGCTCTGCAGGGACCCTGTGGGGCTGCATCCTGGTGCAAGGTGCTGCTGAGAGCTCCCTCCTTAACCTGATCCATCCCCAAATCAAAACAGCTTTCCATAGTGAACGTGTCTCTGCAACTTAGGAATCTATTGAAAGGGGATTTCCAGGTGCCAGGGTGTGTGTTTTTTTGCCTTTGATTACAAAATAGCTCTCCTCTGGTCTCTGACCAGCTGGTAAAAAGCACAATTTTTTCTCAAGGTGATTTTTCACCCCACCCCTGTCTCCCTTTCCTGCCAGTCCTGCCTTGCACAAGGAGCCATGGGTGTCCTGCCAGCCTGGAATGGCCCAGGGCAGCGCTGATGTTGCGGCTACACCACCAGCAACGCCGCTGACTGCTTCGTAACCCGGCACAGATGGCTCAGACACACTCTGCTTTCAGGGAATTACGCTCTGTAGTTATTTCGAGATGCCGCAGGCTGGTTTAGGGCCACCTGCAGCATCTCGGGGAGGAGGGGAGTTTTCAGTGCTTAGCCAGCCACATTGAAATGCTGCGAGTATTTAATCTCCAGGCTGAGCACTCAGGGCTCTGTACGAGCATCTTCTTGCAAATTCTGCTTCCTCCGAGGCTCCTCCTTTCCATCCCCAATTCTTCGCTGGAAGCACTGCTGCCTTTTTGCAGCGCAGATGCCTTGTCTGGGGTCCGGAGAGCTGAGTAACCACTAGAGGGAGATGATAATGACTCTTAATATTTGTAATTCTCATGTTATCTGCAACAAATAACAATTAGCCTTTGCTGAAACAAGGCTAAAGTCACTCTCTGCAACACTTCTGTACATGGAGAGAGGAGGTGAGCCAGGACTTCTGGGTCCTTATTTCGGGGGGCATCTTTGGGTTTTTATTAACATAAATCACGCAGCCTCACTATTGCACTCTGTTCTTGAACCTCAAACGCAAAACTTGGTTGATGCCTCCATTTAGACTAACCAGGAGTTGTTCATGTTGTCTTCTGAAAAGCTATATGATATATGCAACTTATTTGCTGTTTTTCAGCTTTTCCACCTGGGGCAAAACCAGGTTTGGGAGCATCTGTAGTCACAGGCAGAGTACAAGGGTGCCTCCATTTCCTTATCCCTGATTTAAGCCAGAATTCAGTGTTCTTCTTTAAGGTAAAGACTATTCTGTGATACCGGTGGTTAACTGCTAATTTGAAAACTGAAACAAGAATGGTAAATAATTCCCACCCCAAAACATGGATCTTGCTTGGTAGTACATGGAAACACACACAAAATTGGTTTGAAATAAGTTCATATGATTAACTGAATAAGATAATTGTTTCCAGTGTGTTGCTCTCAAACATGTTTTTTCTTTTCTTCTCTTTTTTCCATCTTTCTCCTGTGATTAAAAAAAAAAAAAAAAAAACAGAAAACAAAAAGAAGGAAAGGGAAGGGAAGAAAAGCAAAAAGTAACTGTGTGCGTGTGTGAGGGAAGGATTGTTGAAAACTGAGACACAGTTTCTTGGTTTGAAACAATGTGAGAATTTTCATTACTCGAATTTAAAAAAAAAACCCCAAACCCTGAGCAAACTGAAACCTCATGTGCAAACTGTCAGATTCTTTCAGAAGCTATTTTTCACTTGAAAGCACTTGCTCAGAGAAAGCATTTTGCCCAGCCGTATTACGAACACAAAAGCTGCACCTAATTGGTTTATACGTTGACAGGCATCTTATTACTGAGAATACCCGTGCGTGTGCACCCCACCCTGGGCTGCGCTGGGGGATGGCCCCAGCCACCACCCAGGGGGGAGCCGCTGGCCCCTGTCACCTACCGGTGATGGGGACTTGCTGCTGGGAGCGGAGGCAGCCGTTTTGGTGGCTTCATGTCTCATTTTTCCATTGCAAATCAGCTGTTTGTAAATGTGAGCTGGGTGCTGGGAACTGCAGTGTTCATCTGATGTGATGGTGGTTTGTGCCTCAGCCTTCAGGGCTCACTGCGGTCCAGCTGGGACATCAGGTGTCCCTTGCTGCTAAATGGGCGAGGTTTGGGGCCGAACTGAGCCAAACCAGGATATGTTTTGGGAATCCATCCTGGAGCTGTGGTGCTGGAGGTGTGGAGAGCCCAGAGGTGCCGGAGGTGTGGAGAGCTGCCCTGATGCTCCTGGGTTCCTCTTTAGGTGGTCACAACTGACACCTTGAATACTTCCATCCTAACTCCAGGTGGCATGTAATTGTGTTGACTGAGGGGAGTGACTTTTTGCAATGGCTGAGGTTTTACCTGGGGATCTCACGAGGCACCAGAGGAAGGTTTCTCGCTCGCCAAGCACCGGCATGAAGCTCAGCACTAATTAAACATTAAGGGGGATTTCCAGAAGTGCCTGCACAAGGAAGGCAGCTGAGACCTCAACAGCTTCGGTGATTTCAAAAGCCTCTTGGCACCTCTCCGAATCCCTGCTCTCTGCTGGGGTCTGGCAACCCCTGCTTGGTGGCAACTTGGTGGCCCAGTGCAACCTCCAGCTGAGAGTAAATTAGAGCTGGTGTAAACCCATGACAGAAATCACACAGGGGCTGGCTCGTGAGCACCAGGGCACTTCTCCAAGCCCTTCAAAGGACTTGGTCCCCAGAGGGTTCTGCTGGTCGTGCAAGCCTCCTCTGCCAGCTCTGTGCTCTTTCAGCTGGTGCAGAATTGCTGCCTCCTGGTTCACCTTGTGTCCCCCCACCCCAGCTCCAAATGATGAACATCTTGGGGGGAAATGAAGGGCTACGTGGTAGTTCACAGCATCAAAAGGCCATTGAATGGCTGAGAGGTGGCTGATGGCAGCAAATGTGTTTTTGCCAAATGTTATTGCCATTGCACAGTTCTCCTTCTTGGACCCTATTTACAAAATCCCAAGACCTGCTGCATATTTAAGAAAATCAGAAAAACTAGAGACGAACACAGAGTCAGTTGCAGGAGTTACAGATAAACTCAGGGCTTTTTTGCACTGGAGATTTGCTCCAAATCCAACTCCTGACACATGAAAGCCTCAGGGGTAGGAAAAGAAAAGTAAAGGTTACACCCATCAAGCTTGCTCCTGCTAGAAGCTGTCGTGTAAACTATGCATTCACATTAATCTCAAAGTGGTGCAAAAAGGAATTTGGAGTCTGTTCGTTAGCTTCAGGGATTGGGCATTTTTAATTAAAACCTGCTATCTGATTTTTCACTCTGAGGGTGGTGAGACCCTGGCCCAGGTTGCCCAGAGAAGCTGTGGCTGCCCCATCCCTGGAGGGGTTCAAGGCCAGGTTGGAGGGGGCTTTGAGCGACCTGGTGTGGTGGGAGGTGTCCCTGCCCAGGGCAGGGCGTGGGACTGGATGGGCTTTAAGGTCCCTTCCAACCCAAACCATTCTGTGATTCTATGATATGAGAAAAAGCCTTTGCCTATGCCAGCTTTGCTTTGGTGGAATGATCAGTGCCTGGCGTTGATGGTTGGCTGTGGCAGCAGGGCATCTGAGTGAGTTGATGAACTGGCCATGCCTGTGCTGCCCATGGGAATGGCCACCAAACCTGCATGGATGGGACAATGCCAAGTGACTTTTTGGGCTGAGCCCCTCCTTGCTCACAGGGCTGGAGCTCAAGGGTGGGCTGAGCTGGTCCCCCACATGGATGTGTTTCCCTGTGGGGGAATTTAGGGGCTGGTTATCTTCAGACTCATCAGGTCTGAGTTTCCATCAAGGCACAGACACAGCCACGAAACAGAGCCCTGCTCCGGCCCCTCCTTCAGCTCCTCAGCTCTCTGAAGTCCTCAGAGGCAGAGCTCTCTCCTCTGGACCTCTGCATCTGCCCATGTTGCTGTTTCCATGGCTGGGTTGTATGTTACTAACATCTGTCTACCCCCGTTAGTCTTTGATTGCTCTTGGGGCTCTGCGTCAGAAGGAAAAACATGGTGAAATTGCATGTGAAGTGACTGCAGGACTGAGCAGAGGAGTCAATGCACTCAAAGATAAAGGATCTGGGCTTTGCAGCTGGCAGGAATGCTCCAACTTGTTGTCTTTTACAGAGACAGGTAAGGTATTTAGCAGGTAGTAGGTTCCTTGGTTATATCCCATCTTGGTCTCTCTTGATGCTTTGGCCCAGAAGCCCGGGGTGGTCCCCCATGCACGGACTGGGAATGTTACAGGGCAAAGCCAAATCCCTTGTTTAGGCACTGATTTTTCTTTTTTATCCTTTCTTTTAAACCAAAGCATCTGTCTCTTTTCTTGATGTCCTGCCCTGTTAATACCATCCAGAACAGACAGTGAAAATCCGCAGCACCATCAGGCACTAAGGAACAGACGGGTTGTGTGAGAAGAGGGACCGAAGCCACCAAAGGACTGACAGATCCCCCGAGAGCTCGGGCAAAATGCAGGGCTCTCTTGCAAAGCTGGGATGTGCTGGAAAGGGCTCCTGCCTTGCAAAAGAAAACTTGCCCCATCTCCTAATGTGGGAGAGAGAAATGTCTCCCAGGGCAGTAAGGAATGACTTCTGAAAAAAAAAAAAAAAAAAAAGAAAAAGAAAAAGATGGGATTTGTTTAAAAAGGGCTGGAAAATGTCACAAGACATCACAGTATTTACAGCCGGGCAGTTCTCAGCTTCCCAAGACCACGGACTAGAGGCAGACGAGTTAATATGCAGGGCCGTATTTTCTGTTTGTAAATGAGAGGAACCAGCAGAGACTCTCACCTGGGAGCGTGGGCTGGCACAGCCTGAAGCCCCCGGTGTGAAATTCAGACGCGCAGCGGAAGGGGCTGTCAAAACACGTAGGTGTTTCTGCATCTCAGTGAAGACTGACACTGTCCAGCTCTAAAGCCAAAAGGCATCCAGGGGAGCTGTGAACCTACGACCACCTGGACTGTCTGCAGCACAGAGACTCTTTTTGTACAAAAAACATGCCTTTTGTTTGTAAAATATATATATATACATGCACATATATATGTATTTGCCGGCCTGTGCTCCACTGTGCGATGAAGATGTATTGTGCTACTTATGTCTATTATCCTTTAAGCCCCCGAGCGTGTCCGCTGCCGGTCACACGTATCTCTGAGCAGGAGCGAACACGGTCTGGCAGAGAGAGCACTTACATGTAATAAAGTGGTGCGTTTTCGCGCCGGGCTCACACGCGCTTGTCAGCCTTTCCGCAGCGCTGGAGCGCGCCTGGTGCTGTGAATGCCATGTGGCGTTCCCAAGGCTGTGGCATCCTTTAAAAATCAGTCAAACGTGGCCTTGATATAATAGCCAGCAGCGAAGCTTGCCAAGGATTTTGCTGCTGAAGGGGTTTCAGTAGAAGAAAAAAAAAAAAAAAAAAAAAAAGGAAAATCCACGCTTCCCACAAAATCAGAACTTTGATTAAAAAACAAATTCCCATCAGGAAAAACATACCGCCGTCTTTCGCTCGGGGTTTTAGTGAAATATTTTGTTTCTCAAATGGAATGGAAAAATTTCGGTTCAAGGGCAAGTCATGTTTACTGCCTGAGAGCTGCCCCCCTGACCTGAAATATGTCCCCGAGGCCATGCCTTGGCTTTGCTGCCGTGAGAACGGCCGGGGCATGGCCTGGGCAGGACACATGGCTCAAAGAGGACACGGAGCAGGAGCCATCATCACCTGTACGGGTGCAATTTGAGGCTGAACTGACCAAAACAGGCAGTGAAATGGAAATTCTGATTTTTGAGCAGACCTAGGGGTTAGTAAAGCCTCAAAGACATTTGCAGCATAGTAATAATTTCAGACTACCAGGCAGAGAAACTGGTGTTTAATTAGAATTATTTACTCACAGAGGTGGGTGTGTGTGCGGACATGAGTTTATAGTGGTAGGAGATCTACACTGTAAGGACCTTGGAGTCTCTGGTAGGATTTCTCACCTAATGCTAACCTCTAAGAGTGAAACAAGAGGATGTTTTCCTTCAGGCTGCTAAGGGGAATGCTACCCTGGAAAATTTTTAATTTTAGGTGTTGAAGTTCAGCTATTTCCTGCGCTATACATTTGTGTGACACATACATGACATAATTGAAACTTCTGGAAACTCTTATAAAATTAACCCACCCCCCCCCCCCCCCAATGTCAAACAAATTGGAAAGCTGTTTGGAAAGAGGTTTTAAATAGCGTGTGGGATGTGAAATTAATGTATGCATGTGTAAAATCCCTGTTGGTGAACCTGAGGGGTTCCTCAGCCTGGCTATTTCTCGTTATGGTCAAATACTGTTTTATACCAAGGCTCTATTTGTGTGGCTGAGACCTTGCCTATAAATCAGCAATAAAACAAGGCCTTTGGTGCAAACGAGCGTTTCTCCTTTGCTCATTCCTGCTGACGAAATATTCGCTGCGATTCTTGCCTGCTGGTGCTCTCCAATTAGCCTGCTAATTAGACCCCCGGTATCTGTTTAGATTATTAATGGAGCCGAAAAGACTTCTTAAAGGAACATTAGATATAGCTGAGAAGATGGCTTTGGGGGATGGAAGAGACTGTAAGCGTGGGTCACGTTCTCTGCTGTGCCGTGCCGAGATGTGGAGATGGTTGTTCAGAAATCTGCCCTGCCGGGGGTCTGGTGGGGTGAAACGGCTCCCCAAGTGCATGGTGCTGCTGCTGGTGGGAGGGGGATTTGATGGGAGAAGTAGTTTTTCAGGGGGATCGGTCCTAGGCAGAAGAGAGGAGCATGGAGAAGGCACTTTCCATTAGGTAATACGCTAACAGGGAAATGGAGGAGCTGGATTTTTTTTTTTTTTCAGAGCCCCCTTTTAAAATAGAACGTTTCAGGTAATTCCAACAAAATGAAACATTTCTTTCTGGCTTAAACTAGTCCAAAAGGAAATGTTTCGTTTTGATTTGCTGGATGAAAAAAAAAGAGCGTTTCTCATGACACAGTTTAACTTTGTAGAAATGTTATTTTCTATCGGGAAAAAAAACCCAACTCCAGTCGAAAGTTCCCAGCTGATTCCTGGTGCAACCTCTTCTGGCTGCTGGGGAGGAACAGCGGGACGGGGTTTTGCATCGTTCAAGGCTTTACCCTTTCCCTTTGATCAAGGCTGATTCACTTCCTACCGGTGGGTGCTCTGCCGCCTGGAACGCTCCATTCTGTGCGCTCTCGCTCGTTGCTGCTTTTTGTTTTGGGGCAAGTTGCTCTAAGCTGTGAGCATCCCAGTGGGCATGGAGAAAGGCTCTTTATACAGGTTGCCACTTGGCCTGGCTCTTCTTTTACAGGGGCTCACCCTGAAGGAAAAAAAAAAAAACACACCAGTGTTTTCTGACCTGGTGCCCCCAGAGTTATCTTTGTTTGGACTGCACAGTGTGCCTTTATCAGGCGTGGGGCAGGCTGTGCCACCCCTGCTCACACACGTGACATGGGGCAGCAGGAGGCACGTTCTGTGCTGAGCAAGGACAAACTGCCTGTTCATCACCAAAAAAACCGACCTTCTTTCTCAGTGACCCTTAAAGAAAAACATGGCTTTACCCCTGGTACAGCTGCCTCGTGGGTGGCATTTTCTACCAGCACCTTGGGGCTGCCGTGGGTTCCCAGGTGGGTTTGGGTGGTGGACACTATGCTTAGAGGCAGTAGAAGAAAGGGGTTAGACATCAGCAGAAAGTCTTGGCCATGTTTGCCCAGAGAAGCTGTGGCACTCTCACCACTCTGAGGGTGGTGAGACCCTGGCCCAGGTTGCCCAGAGAAGCTGTGGCTGCCCCATCCCTGGAGGGGTTCAAGGCCAGGTTGGACGGGGCTTTGAGCAACCTGGTCTAGTGGAAGGTGCCCCTTCCCGCGTCCCTGCTCTGGCGGTGGAACTAGAATATCTTTAAGGTCCCTTCCAACTCTAATCATTCTATGATTCTATGTTTGACACCTGCCACTCCCTTGTCTTGTTCATGTCTCCATGTGCTTGGGCTTGTGATGGGTACAGGCACCTGTACCTCATACCCCGTGGTGGCTGCAGACCAAAGTCAATCACAGCCCCAGCCCCAGGCTCCACCATGAAGACCCCACAGCTGCTGTTGGAGGGTTTGTCTTCAATGGTCCTCTTGGAAGCAAATGGCCAAATAGGTTCTGCCCAGCCCACAGCTGTGGACATGGGCTGGTTGGCAGAGCGAGTGGTCATCTGGTCATGCTGCTGGAGCACGATGTGGGTGACAACCACATGAGCTGGCCCAGCACGACACCTCTCTCAAGGCAGCATTAGCAGCCCAGCAGAAATATTTAAGGTCCGTAGGGTACCGCTGGCTCTCAACACCCCCATAATGGGGGCAGAGGGGCTTGGGCACAGCTCTAAGATACATTTAGCAAGTTGTCTGTGGCTTTTCAAACTGAGGGGTCCAAACTGTGTGGTTGCAATCATAAGTTGAGCAGCAGAGGAAAACACAGAGAAGGCTGGAAAGTTTTAATTCAGCCTTGTTGGTTAGTTTTAATAAAAAAAACCCCAAATCTTCTTATCAGCAGGACTCACATTTTCTTCACAAATTTACATTTTTCATTTATCGTATGAGTTTTTTTTAGAAGTGAAAGAATCTGGTTTTGTTTGGGGGCAATGACGAACTGGGCTTTTATTTGTGTTTTTTTCTCTTTCTTTGCTTAAAATTGCAATATGCTGGGGACCCGCTGGAGAGCAAGCCCCAAATAGCACCAGATTTAGGCGAGGTTTGGAGAGTGACAAGATGCCTGAAGGAGCGTGAGAGATCTCGCTGTTCAGATCAGAAGAGAAGTCCTGCCTTGGCTCCTCAGCCTTTACTTTTATTAGCAAGTACACTTTTTGTTTACTTTTATTAGAAACACTTATCTGTGCTTATAATGAAGAAAAATTGAGCAGGTTTTTTGGGGGGAGGAAAGGGGTGAAGATATTAATAGAAATGTCACTTTGATCTGGCACAATGTGCTGCAGTCTTCTGGCATATTGTGAACTGTCTTAAGAGCTAATAGGAAATAAATTGCTTATTGGGCTGCTGCTGAGGGCTAACAGGAGGTCTGGTTGTTTACGAGACCAATGGGACTGTCCCAAGGGCAGCTCTTATCAGGAAGGGGAGGCTGTTACAGCAAACACTGGGTGTCTTGTCAGTCCAGAGTGCACATCCCTTGCAGCAAAATTAACAGTACAAATTGTCCTGGTCATGAATTGAAGGACACTGACCTGGGAGGTGGCCTTTGCAGTACACGGCATCTCTCCAAGGCCTCGCTGATAGAGATGTTGGGGCTTGTTTTGTCTATGACTAACTAGCTTTCTCCTCTTTGACCCCTTCCTGAGAGTCCAGAAGCTTCACCCTGACTTCTCTTTGCCCTTATTTTTTTCAGTTCAGAAATTCATGCCTCTGACCCCTTTGTATCAGAGCTCATTTTCCCCCGGGTTGTTCTGCGTCGGGCAAGAACTGCACAACTCATCTCCGAACCAGAGCGATGGCCAAGACACTGATTTAAACCCACATGTTTCCAAAACAGCTTTTTTGTTTATCTCACCTCTGTGTTGCCTGTGTTACCCTCCTGCTCACAACTGGAAGGCTTCCTGCCAAAATCCCTTGAGCAACTTGCTTTACAAAACGTTGCCTTTTAGAAGTAAGGTGTGATCTCCAGTGAACAACAGCCAGATCTCAGGAAACATTCAGGCTGACTTCTTTTACTGTAAATAGCGTGATTTAAAATTGAAATTGGTTTTGGTAAGAAGTTATTAGCAGCAAGTTGAAAGAGAGAAAGTCAACTATCGAAAAATCCCAGCAGTTTTGTTTGGTGATGCCTAATCAAACCTGCACTTCGCCCCAGCTCTCCCAGGGCAGCCCGTGGATGGACTTTAACCTGCAGAGACACTCCTGTGGTCACCGCTTTTAGTTCCTATTTTTTTTAAACTTGAAAAATAGGTTTAATTTTCAGGAAACATGCCGACATTTCAGCACTTATTTCACTTGAGTGGCCCTCTGTCAGCATTTGGGAGAATACAGTCAGTGAACTGGAGTTTCAGTTAATTTCCAAAGTTTTTCAGTGTTTTCCCTGTTTTAGCTCCAGGCTAAAAAGGAGTTTTGGGAAGAGCTAGAATTGCTTCTCTGAGCCAGGCTGAAGATGGTTGATCTCCCTGACCAGTGCCGTATAATGAAGATAGTGTTTGTGTCCTTCCACCTTAGATTCCCCTACCCCAGCTAAAGAAGGTGACCTTTGGCATGAGCTCAGATCTCAGATCGGTGCCCCCACATCCAGAGACAGGCTTTAAGTGCTCTGCTTCCTCCATTCAACGCCTAGGCAAAAAAAACCCATAAAACATCTCCAGGCATGAATCTTATTGCACAGAAGAGTCAAAGCAACACAATCCTGGGTTTGCAGAGCCTTTTGCAGAGCCTGGAAGCCCTCGCCCCCAGCAGTGATGGTGCAATGGTAGGAGCTTCACGTGGCTGGTCTTGCCCTCCATTCCACCCCTGTGTTGCTGAGTTTCATGCAAAACCTCCTTTGCCCCGTGGTGAAGAACACCCACGGCAAACACTGGGCAGGCAGTGGGGAGCAGGGCATGGCTCTGCCCCAGCATCTTTGACTTGAGCACGGGCTGTGGTGTGACACGTCCCTGCCACAAGGCTTGGTGTCTCCAGGGCCACACATGGAGCAGGGAGGAGGTAGGGCTGCTGTGTTCCTTGGCAGAGGCGCTGCCTGTTTGTTTGTCCTCCCTATTGTTTGTGCACAGGAACCCCACAAGGAGCCATGGGGCTGAGCTGGGGAGAGCTGCCCTCCTCCAGCCGCGGGCATGTAAATCCACCCCGGGGATGCTGCGTCTGGACTTTCCTGGCATCGCGTGGGCATTGCTCCAGGCTACCACTTCCATGCTGGACAGAATGTCTGCAGCTCTTGATGATGGTGATCAGATGGAGAAGACCTGGTGGAAACGTGCAGAGCTCACATGGTGAGAGCTGTGTTTGTTTACCCCAGGGCCGAATTCAGCCCTCGGCTGCTTGTTCCTCCTGTTGAACAGGATTGCAATGCTTTCCCCAAACACTCTAACTAGGTCAGCCTGAGGAGAGGGCCTTGTTCAGCACGCCAGATGTCTATCTGTCTTTTTTTCTGCCTTGCTTTCTTTCTTTTTCCAAAGCTGAATCCTTCATTTAAGCTCTCCTGGAAAAAACAAACACCTGGATGTGTTTCACAAACCCTAGTCCTTTGCCTAAACTCCTTACAGCCACATATTATAAATAGATCACCTCTGTGGTTAAGAAGAAATGTCTCTTTTTCAGCGTTGCCTTAAGCAGAGATGCTCTGGGAGGTGGTGGGGGTCCAGCCCATGAAGGGACAGCAGGCTGCAGTCCCATATGAAAGGTTTGGACACAAAAGCAATTTCTTGCAAATCACTTAAGATGCAGTTCCTCCCGTTTGGATGGATCTTGGGGTCTGAACCTGGGGATAGTCCTCCCATCTACAACTCTTTTGCTGTCCCTGGAGGTACGTCTGGTTTCTACATTGGTGTGTGAGCATGAAATGATTGGAGTGTAGAGATAGGACCTCAGCTCAAAACCTAACCTCTGATGCTCCTCCAAAGGTAATCTCTCAGCCTGTTCCCAAACCCTAAGTGCCTCTGGTTGCATGTTCTGTTGATGAGAAAACCCTAAATCCCAGAGTGGGGGACTGACAAAGGTGGAGGTCAGGGATGGGAGCAGGGTGGTGGTGGTATATGAGCGAGGATGTTATGAAGCACATTCTTATAATGTAATCTGGCCACTGAGAGGAAGAATGAATCAATGTCACCTTGAGTAAGCATGGAGATCAGCCTGGCCACATTCCTGAGATAGCTGTGTGAAGATCTGACACTGTTATTCATGGGAGACTTAAAACAGAGTCCAGAACCAAGGGTGTAACCCAACCTTGGGAGCAGCAGGAACATGAACAGGATCAAGGTCATCTCAGGAGGTTGCAAAAGAGAAGGTCAGATCAGGTTCAGCAAGAGCAGAGCAGGTCAGGTTAATTCCTCTGTCATGTCCACGTCTGTGAAAGCAACTCCCATTGCTCAGCCTTGGCAGCACAGTCTGCCCTGCAGAGCAGAGTCACCTTTTCTCCAGAGAACATCTGCTGAGATGGACATGTTATGAGCAGGATCTACAGTAACTCTGGGAAAGGAATGGTCTCTTTCTGCTCTTTGCATGGTGCCAAGCACTTGCTTTGCAGCTAAACCTTCATGGTGCTGTTTTACTGGAGAACACCTTCTGTTTTAGCAAAGGGAGCAAAGGCTGGTACCATCAAATGGCTTTTGGGGAATTGTATATTAGATAGCTTTGAACTGGAGCTCTCTCGTGGCTTTAAAAGAATCAGAATTCACCTCCCCTCTGGCAGGTGTCTAGGAAAGTCCCAGCCAAATGGCCATGGGGACTGACTACTCCACAATTTCTTACATTTTGGATCTTTCTGTGTAACATTTTCTGCCAGGATGTGGCTGGAGGGGAGATAGTCAGGGTGGGGGAAATCCCTAAGGGGCCATTGGTCCTGCTTAGGACAGGAAGATTTGGGCAACAGCCTCCACATGGGTCCCTCCACATCACCTCCCATGAGGGCTATCAGTTAAAGCCCATGGAAAGGGAAAGGGCTGATAAATGCCCTTTGCTCTGCCAATACAATGAAGTCCTCTCAGCCCCACTAAATGCTTCCAGAGTGCTTTGTTGCCTATGGGGGTGGGGGGAAAACCCAGCCCCGTTGCTAATTGTCACATTTGGGTCTTGTGCAGGCAGAGATGCATTCCATATGGTGACAGGATCCGAGCTGCCCAGCTTGGCACAGCCAGGCAGCTGATGGGAAAACGATACATTTAATTGTATGGATGTCATAGTACTGGAGTCATTTTCTTAATCCTGGAGTTGGAAATAAATACAGAAAATAACGAATATACAGTTGGCTGGGGATGATTCAGAGTATTCAGGCTTTCCTTCGTTGTGAGGAGTTGGAGAGCAAACATATGGAGGAGGTTCTCATTTTCAGGCTGAGCAGGACATATCTGAGCTGGTTGTAGGTTTGCTGGGTTGGGGTTACAGAGATTTCAGCCAGCTGAAAATTTGGACCCATGTTATGAAATGGGATTCTGGAGTCTCTTTTTACTTCCAAGGAAGCACTTTTTGATGTGTGGACTTAAATTATAAAACCAAATGAGGGACAGCTGCCCTGGGCCCAGAGCTGCTTCCTTCTTCTCCTTGTGGTCAATGCAATGTCTTTACTTTTCCCTGAAAATCTCATGTTTTGATCAGCTCCTGCTGCCTGCTGGGAATGGGCAGAGTGTCCCATGTAAAAGCCACATCTTTCTGCATTGTGGGCTTCTCCTCGTGCTCTGTGTGTCTGTGTTTGGTCCCAATCCCTCCGCACACAGCACCGAAGCACCCACCTGCTGGGGTTCATTGGTGGCAGTGCCTGTTCTTGGAGGCAGGACAGTCTCACCATGGAGGTAGCTATGTATAGGTGGAAACCAAAGTCCACGTGGTGGGGCAGGGACACTGCTGTACTGGTGTACTACGAAGCAGCACTTTGTGAGGGTGCAGAGAAGAGTTTAGGCGTGGGAACAGAGCTGTCAAACCCAGCATCTGGGGTCTGACTGCCAGCACCCAGCGCTGCTGCACATTCATTGAGGGTTTCCCAGACAGATGTGAGCTGTGGGGCTCGTGTCCAGCCTTTCTGGAGGCTGAGGTGGAGCTGGCACCGCTGTGATACACTTGTGGTAAGGCCAGCACTTCCTAGAAGTGTTGGATCTACCACAAACATACTGGTTGTTGAGTTTGCAGGTGCCTTGCTGGTCATCAGCCTGGCTGGAAAGCCACACGTCTGCTCCGATCAGGAAGCCTGGGAAACCAGAAACAAAGGTAACCCCCCCAGATCTCCAGGGAGAAATGTCCAGGAAAACCTGAACAAATTAGTCTTCCCAAAACTACTGCCTCTGCCAGACAAAGAAGTAAAATTCTGAGAGAAAGCAGAAACGTGGTTATCTGTAACCCACAGTAATTTCAGCTTGGTTTCTAGTAGTGATTTGTTTGAGCTCTGGAGTGCGAGGTTTAACTATACTTCCAAGCTGTTTATTACACTAAATACTCCTGATATTTGTATCAACTTCCTACCCAGGTTTTCTTAGTCTTGAGACAATTAATAACCTTGACTCTTGCCAGATGCGATAATAGGAACAGCTCACTCTGACTTAAGGCTTATTACTCTCAGGTCATTCCAAAGCATCCCCTCTATCAGAAGTGGGTTGGGAGCTTACGAGAAGATGGGAGGAGGGTTAAACATGCATCTCAGCCTGTGCTGTTATCTCCAGGAGCTTCACTCTTCATTATTCATATTCAACCCCAGACCTCACCAATTTGTGGCCCAGAGAAGATGCTCTGCATGTTCCTGGTCAAAATTCCAGCTAAATTTGGCACAGGGAGCAAGGCAGCCTCTGCTGGGAGTGATTTGTCTCCTGTGTGTCCCACTTTGCGAGGGGCCAGGGCTTCTGTCAATAATATCGGTGACCCACCTTCTCTTCTGCTACCAAGTGCTTCATAGTCATCCACCTGGATTCATTCTGCTCTAGATCCTTGGGGCTGTTCCCTGGGAATAGGGAATGACATGGCTCTCATTCGCTCCCTTTCAGAAGTCCTCCCATTTGGTACCCACTCTATTTAATATTTCATTCTGCATTTTCATAGCTAGGCACTTATAGACATTAATTATTAAATGGCCACATTTCTTGAAATGAATGTATAGATAAAGACAGCTGCTGGTGTTTTCGGAAGGGGGTGTTCTTCCACCTATCTATATATCAGGATACGCTGTTCTTACAACTTTCAAATAAAAATCTCAAAGGCCCCTTTTTTTGTTCAGTATTTTCAAAGCCTCCTTTTCTTGCTCAGTGCAGGACGGCACCTTCAAAAGCACTCAGTGTTGATCTAACCTTGTTCTCACGGCAGTCCCTAAGAAAATAGGGCCAAGCCACTTCGAAAACCCTCCCTTTCCCCCCCCGAATCCAGTACTGTAGCAATATTCCCAAGCTTTTAACTGCAGCTACATCAGGCCAGCAGGAAAAGATTGCTTTTTAGCCTCATTTCTATTAATTTGGAGCAATTCTGTAGCCCTGGTGGAGGTGCTCTGGAGACACAAGGCATATGAAGGCAAAATATGATTTTTTTTCCAGTGAAGTAAAGATTTTTGTATTTGTCCCTCTGCCATCAGATGGCTTGGGCCAGGCCCAGGGCCTGGGTGACCAACCAGGAGCAGGTGGTGGCACTGTTCAAAGTAGGGGTGCACAAATGTCTTTTTCATGTAGATGGAGGATAAGAGGAGGCCTGGGGTGGCGGGGACTCGTCAGTGAGATGGGAAATCCCAGCACTCCAGCATCAAAGGGCAAGTGATCTGAATATTGCTCTCTCAGACACAAATTCCCCACTTAATTTTTTGTGACTGCTGTGATGTCTCTGTTTCGGGGGGGGTTGGGTGCCCATTTGAGGCTCCTTGCTGTCTGGGGCGGTAGGACCCTGGCTCCCTCGACCATCAGTGGAGGGGGAGCTGCCCAAGCCATCGCAGCAGACAGTCTGTCGCGGCCCCACAGCACCAGCTGCAGCATATACCACATACCACCATTAAGATATTTTTTGCTTTGAAGAAAAGCAGCTCCACTTCCTCTTAATAATTGATATTACTCAGATCTTTGAGACTGAAAGAAAGCCACCCAGCCTGGTGAACCTGCCCCCTCTCCAAACTCGGTCTCCTCCCCTCCTGGTGACATTTCTCCTCAGTTCTCCATCCAGCCTCACTGGATACTGCCTTTATAACGGCGCTTATCTCATACCTTGCAGTTGGAAAGAACGTGCATCTTTTGGGCAGGAAATGGGGCAGGTCCTGGTGGCTGAAGGAGACACAAAAGCTTTCCTGGAATACCAAGTTCACCACGAGCAGTCACCCTCCCTTCATTAGTCCCAACAAGATGGAGCAGGACGGATTTGCTCATGGGTGGAGCTGGAAGAAAGTAATAAGCTCTTCTTAATGAAGAGAGCGCTTTGGTTTGCTGTGTCTGGCAGACTGTTTTCATCTTTTGTACTTCTGGTAGTTGGCATCCCGGGCAAGACTGAGGGACTTCAGTTTGGGAGTGGTAGGCATGCACTCAATTTGCTGCCTACCCCTGGCAGAGGATCAAGGCTGGAATTTTTCATTACACTTGCTTCGCCTGCCAGAAAGAAGCACTTTGATTTAATTCTGGTGGCTTCTTGTTCAATGCCAAGCTTGGAACGTGATGCTCTGATGTCTTCCAGCTTCTTAAAGTAACCACAATGTCCCGCCGAGGAAATATATATTTATACAACAGAGGAATTGCATTTAAGTATGGAGTCACTTTATTAACAGCAATTGCACGCCATGCTATAGGTGGATCCTATGGTTTGGAACATAAGACTGGCTCCTTTTGTAATCCTGTGTACCCAGCCCTGATATGATCAGAAATTCATGATTCCTCAGTAACTATTCTTGGAAGGCTCATCTTGTTAAAAAGCAGTCACCATGTCGCTTATTCCTGGAAGAGGATAAGGGATGCTAACAGAGCTGATCAACTGCTTTCTGGCATAACCGTCCTTTAAAAAGGAAGATTGTGCTTTTGACAAGATGACATTTTCCTACAGAAAGCATCTGTGCGCCTCAAAATGTTGCTTTCTTGCCAAAAGAATACCTCAAAACCCAATTGTATTATTTTTTTGGACAAAAATCCAAAAGCTTTGGGGGTTTGGCAACGGATTTTAAGGATTCAACTGAAAAAAAAAAAAGTTTTTGTTTTCCAAAAACCAAGAGGCCCAAACTTACTTTTTTTTTTTTTTTTCTTTTTAGTTAAGTTTAAAAATTAAGGAAAAATGTGACCCTATTTTCCATGTGATGGCGAAGACCCTCTTTCAAACCAGTTCTAGATGCTTGCAAAAAAATGAGTGTTAGTGGGTACTTATCTACAGCAAAGTTCTGTCATTAATCATGTGCAAAGGCAGTAGCTGTTGCCAGAAGGAGTTCAGTCAAAAAAACAAACCTTTTTGCAGATTCACTGAATTTTGTTTTGGGTTAAAACTTTTCTGTTTCTCATACCAGTACCTGAGCAGTCGCTCCGTCTCCTCTTCCTCTTGGTGTCATCAGCAAAGGAATGAACGTAGACGTCCACGCTAGTGGGGCTGTGGTGGGAATGATGGGCTGGAGAGAGCCTGGAGGAAAGGACCCTGTGAACCTGGAGCTGAAAATGAGAGAAAGAGGATGTGAAAAAGGATTTAAAACAAGACTGAGGACACAGGTCTTCTGTCCAAATATCTTCTGCCCTGAGCTATGTGAGGACAGGTGGGAAGCTGTACAGGTTCTGCAATTGCTAGAAGCCAACCTACAAGTTTTTTCTTCCTTTGCAGATCTCTGTGAGACAGTTTGGGCTGATCCAATGTGGGAGGGACAGATGAAATAGAGGGCAGAAAGAAATTCTGGAAATGTTTGGGCCCACGAGAAGTTTTGTTTCTGGTAAGGCTCACACATCTGGTATGTGCACTGTCACTTCCATTCATTTTGTATTGACTGTTATATTATACCACAATATTAATGTATTAATATATTCATAGAATGTCAACATTTATATATAATACAATTAGTGTTTTAATATAAAAGTCAAAACGAAATGAATCAACATGACATTTGAAATGCAATCTTTTGACACTGCTGAAATGAATTAGCCTTTCGGAAGAGTTTTACCCATCCTGCTCCCGCTCGTTTGCCAGCTGTTTCGTTCCAGATGTGGTGGTCAGGCTTCCATTAGGTCCAATGGCCACGTGTGATAAGAAGGTCAGCCCAGTGCTCACCACATTTAAGTCACTTTTCTTAAAGAAGAACACGTGGCTCTCGCTTGAACTCAATCCCAACTTACTAAACAAATAGGTCAGAGGTCAGGAGGTGTCCGTTTTTCCGTGTTCTCTCTGTTGAAGTGTGGCTGGCCCATACCTCCGACTGCAGAGCAGGTAGTGCCTGGGCTTCTTCCTATTAAATGCTGATCAGGAAAGATCAAACACAACCGTATGCATGATTTCCTTTCTCTCCTGACCCTGTGCCCCTAATTTCTTCCCCAAAACTCCATTCTTGGTTAAAATATTTCCTGTCTGTTGATCTGGTCACATATTCCATTTGCTATGAAATCCCATCTAGAAATCTCCTCTGTCTAAAGCCCATCCTAAAGAGTGACTGTCCCCACCCCGTGGTACAGACTCATACTTTTGACATTTCAGCAGCTATGAAATCACATGCCCCAGGCAACCCATTAGCTCTGCTCTGTTCTTCCTTTCTTTTACTTTATTTACTATTTGGACCATGACCTGAAGTTTGTATTAATTTGTTCTGGTTAATAGAAAATTGCATGCAGCCCAAACATGATTTTATTTTGCAAATGGTTCTTCCTGGGAAATGCAAAATAGGAAAAGATAAAGACCTTTTCTTTTTTTATTCCCCCCCAACAAGCCAATATGGAATATGTTACAATCTAGTCTGGCTGGATGGGAGGTTAGGGAACATAGAAAACGAATTAAAGACCACTGTTTCATAGCAAAATAATAATATACATATATATATTTATATACATATATTTATGTATATGTGTATTTATCAGGAGCCCAGATCTCTTTTCATGTGCACTAGCTTTGTACCACCACAAGAGCCCATGGGAATAAATCCAGAGGTACCATGTTGTATAGGAGGAACTCCAGACTTGGCATTTATTTATGCTGAACCATCCTGTAATTTCAACCATTCTTCAGGTTCCCCCTCACTTATTTGGGGATCTGGGAACTGCAGCCCTGTTTGGGATGTACCACAAAAGATTTGGGGTTATCACATTTCTGCATAATGGCAAATAGCTGCTACTTGTGTAGGGTCAATGGGGGCCAAGAGCGCACTTGAAAACAAGAGCATTGCCCTTAGCGCTGTCTGCTCTGCTGAGTCCCTGTTGACGTAATTTTCACCAAATTCAGTTGGACCCATCCTTAAAGTGTCCTTCACACCATGTCCAACACTTGATGAAAGATGTACAGAGTCTTACCTATGGAGCATGAGGTTCAGCCACTTGGCTCCTGGGGCTGCACTCTGTTAAAGAGTTAGGGTTTAGGGTTAGGGTTATGGTTTAGGGTTAAGGTTAGGGTTAGGAGCTGTGGTCACCCCTGCCCTGGTGGCTGTGGCCACCCCTGCCTTAGGAGCTCGAAATTTCACTTAAACCTTAATTCTGGCTGGAGAGGTCACTGTCTCCAGCCAGGTTTTCCTGGACATGTCCTCTTCTCTCTGGCTGGGGACACCAGATCTTCAGTGCATCGTCTTCAAGGCTGATAGATCCTGTGCCAAATAGCCATATAACGTGAGCACACATGGGTTACAGCCCATCCATGCAGAGGTGGTTCTGATGCTTCTTGGAGGAGCCAGACTCATTGCCTGCAAGCTACATGGTGCAAGCACAGACATTTCCAGCCGGGAAACCCCAGACAAAGGTACGGGAACTGCTCGTCAGCGCTCCCGCTCTGCTCCGCACCAGGAACAAAATCCCCTTGGCGTGGGCATGGTGTTAACTGAACTGTCCTATTTATGTGTATTAGGAGCACAAGTTCTTCTAAGTCAGTTATTTGAATGAATCCCCAAATTTGCACTGTTCACCCCCCCCCAACTGATTATAATTACATTTGCATATATGATATACAGATATAGAGGGATTTAATCAAAATGTACCTGCCAAGTGAAGACCCAGTGAGTGTATGTTCATCAGAAAATCATTACTAAAGACCTTCCAGGTTGGCAAACTTCACTTCAGAATTAAAAGTGAGATTTTTCATCATCCCATTGAATATTTTCAGCTATTTCAGATGCAAGAGCCAAAAAAATAAATCAGTGCCAGCTTGCAGAAATATGAGTTGGTAGAATGGTTATTATTATTATTTATTGGATTGCAGGGAAGGATCTTGGGGGGGTTTGTCTTGATGGGTGAGTTACAGGAACATGAGCTCTGTGATGGGGGGGTGGAGGGAAAGGCATTCGCATTCAAGACACTGCTCTGCTTTCTCCACATCAGATTTAATTTCTGTAGAAGGAGAAATGGAGGAAAACCTGAACAGATCTCTACAATTGCAGCTGCAAATAGAGGGCTGTGGGTTAGATTCACTCTGTGGGGGGCCGGAGGGGGAAGAGAGAGACCCAGTGAGGGTTGTAGCAGCCCCTCAGCTCTCTGCTTGACCCCAGTCCCAGGCCGGGAGGGGGTGGCTGACCCCCACCTTGACTGTGGCAAGTAGGTGTTGATCCTCAGAGAATACGTGGGGCCACAACACAACTGTCCGCAGGCACCTTGACAGGGTTATACAGTAACACAAAATAGCAATTGTAGAGAGACAGAAGAAATTCTTTGCTGTGAGGGTGGTGAGACCCTGGCCCAGGTTGCCCAGAGAAGCTGTGGCTGCCCCATCCCTGGAGGGGTTAAAGACCAGGTTGGAGGGGGTTTTGAGCAACCTGGTCTGGTGGGAGGTGTCCCTGCCCAGGGCAGGGGGGTTGGGACTGGATGGTTTTTAAGGTCCCTTCCAACCCAAACCATTCCGTGATTCTATGCTTCTATGGCGTATTTCTTTCAACTTGCTTTTGGTTCAGATATGTCACATCTGGGATCCTTGAAAGAGTATTTCATGTCCTCACCACAGCTGGGGGCATCAGAGGGATGGTGGTAACTGAGCCCCTTGCTGAGACCAGATCAAGACAAGTCAATTTTATGGTTTTGCTTAAATGTTTGTTTGCCAAATCTTGCTCCACCAGGGCTGCATTCAAAGAGAGGGACGAGAAAGAAATCCAGCAAAACAAGCAGAGTTGTCCACAGGACAGGGAGGCAAATGGGGGACTTTTGTACAGACTCTGGTGTAGATACATCTATTTATTAGCGCTAATTGTGCAGAACTGAGGTCACGGTGATGGTCGGGTGAATGTATGGATGCATGTGCCTATCTGAACACGCTAACAACAGACCCTTCACCCACAAACATGATTTGTGAATTCGGCTGTGGTAGTTTTTTTAAACAGTAACAAATATTATTTCACAGACAAGATAGGGATGGAACACTCTGGTAGGGGAGGTTGTTGATCCCCTTTGTGAAAGATAATGAAGGTCACAAGCACAAAAATAGTAAACTAAGCAACGAACGTGTAGAGTTGGCTCCAAACTAGGTTGAGATTAGAGTTGTTTTGGTACAATGGAGCTCACACAACAGCCTAAAATGTCTGGGAAGCAAATATTTCTCCCCAGCAGTGGTAAATCTTGCAGCACCAGACATTATGGGTACGAGAGCTACAAGTAACACAGAAAATCGCTCTCCGTAGCAAGCATTTCAGTGGCACCTTTTATGAAGTGAGATCCAGGAGGAGGTAGGCAGGAATAACAGATACCTGTCCTTGATTAAACTAAGAAGTTAGATGAGCCAAAAAGGCATGAAACTCCTAATTCTGCAGTGCTGGAGGCTCCGGAGGGGTTGCTTCATTTTGCTTCTCTCAAGGTTTTTATCCCTTCACACTTCTTCCAGGGCCCTGCCCGGCCAACCTGAGACAATCTTGCTTAACTGATCTTAACGGTTAATCTTTAATTAAGCCATAGAGTGTTTTGGCCATTAATGTAATGTAGCAGGCAGGGAATAAAACCTCGTAAAAACTCCATCCTAGCCCTGATAGATCATGCTGAACCTCAGGGGAGCACCTGGGGAAATGTGTGCTCTGTGGGAACACCCATGGGAACAAGATTTCTCCGGAGCCTGACCCACCGCCACGCTGTGGGTTTCCCACATCCCTCCTCAGGGAAAGGTTTCCAAGAGCCGGAGAGCAACTGGTTTGGTCAATTTGTGATTATTCAAGTAGGAGGTTTGTTGGGCACTGGCCAAAAGCTTATTGAATAAGAACCACCTCAGAGGATTATGGGGCAAACCCAAAGCTGAACGTAATTACGGGCTTATTTCTAAATTAATATTTTGTTAGGGGTTTGGGATAGAATTGACTTTCACCCACCCTCCCTCGCTGCACACCCCACTGATCTGGGTTGGTTCAGCCTCAGAGCGTGCTTCAGGTTTTACTGCGTGTGTCTGAGATTGTTAAAACCCGTGAAAGTTGGGACCGTTTAAAATCAGAGCAAAAAAAAAAAAAAAAGGGTGGGGGGGAAATAGCTGGGAATGGGTGAACGTCATATAAATAGCAGTAAAACTGTTAAATCTATTTGCATTTCACACCCAATAATTTTAGACTCCACCTCGAGAGCGCTGCTTGAAAGTCAGCACTTTTAATTGTCCAGTAAATTTCCTTTCAGACAGCTGCTTCATAAACTGCCGTTGCCTGCACAGTGAGAAAAAACAGATAACTGATTTATCTCAGGATGGAGACCAAAGTGGCCATTCGTGTGTCACTACTTCCCCCCTCTGTTTCACTGAAATCAGCACGTGAGGGCATTTGGTTACGGCTCTGCAATCCGTCCTCGGCCGCTCAGCAGTACCAACCTGCCCATCTGAGATCTCGCTTGCCCACCGTAACCTGGAGTGGTCCCTGGAAGGTCCACCCAACCCACCAACCCTGCCGTGAGCTCTCCGTGCCCTGCCACACCAGTAAATCACTCTCTGCCGGGCAGGGAATATGCAGGCTTTGGAACATGCGGCCATAAAGTAATGGCTTATAATTCAATTAGAGCTCAGGAAAATCTGCTGAGTTATGTCACATCTATTTAGTTTGACGCTGGTTTCTTGGAGGTCTAAGAACACAGCCAAAGGGGAATTGAGCTGCCGTTGGTTGGTTTTTTTGTTTTGTGTTTTTTTGAGTGCCCTTTTTTATTAAAAAAAAAAAAAAAAGAAAAAAAAAAGAATAAATTCTGGCCATAGTTTTCTATGGGATTGTTGTAGAACTGTTCCGTGTCCTCAAAAATAGGCACAGAAAGGACCAGTCTGGTTTGATTTGTACAGCAGTTTCAAAGGAAGTCAACTCTGGGCTCTGCTGCTTCTTATCTCCAATTTCAGACTCTTCATGGACTCATATCTCTTGATTTTGGAAAATACCATTTCTTCCTCCCTCTTACTTTTCCTTTCCCATTGTCTTGTCCCTCTCTGCCATCACCATCTTTCCTCTGTCCCTCCTGAAGCAGACTTCTGCTGAGCGCTGCAGGGATGACGAGTTGTCCCACGTCCTCCACTCTTACCCAGCGATGGGCACTAATAACTGCATTGTCCAGAAAGGTAAAAACTAGATCTGATAAGCAAAAGGAAATGTGATCAAATGTGGAAAATAATTATTTAGCTATTCCAGTGGGAGGGGTTTCATTTGAAATCTCCATTACTTTTGTGAAGATCTCAGGAAGCTCTCTATCTCCAGAATTTGGGGTTGTGTTTAGACTTTTGTTTAATTTCCTCAAACTTTAAAGAAGATTCGAAAGAACAAATGGGAGCAGGAGCTTTATATCAGACGTGGGATAAGTTTCATTGATGCCAAACCTTAACTTGCCAAAATTGATGGGAGATCAGGAAATCTTTAGCACCAGGGACTGAGGGCACTGTTTGATGCTCCCATCCAGCTGCTCCAGCCTCTCCCCACCCAGCACCCAACCACAGCTACTGCTTTTATTCCAAGTTGTTGTATCTTTGGGTGAGTGTGGATGGAGCATAAAACCTGCTGCCAGGAGACTCGTGGCCCAGCAGAAAAGATTACCCACCAGGGTCCGGGATGGGGACATGTAATGGTGAGTCAAGGCCAGTGTAAGTGGCCTCAGTGACCTTCCCAAAGCGAGAAGGTGAAGCAAAAGGAAGCAGAGGGACTGGAAGGTCAAAAGTTTAGGAGGGAGATCCTGAAAGACAGGAGGATGAAGAGAAAATCTGAGCAGGTTTTCTTTTTGTTGCTTTTTCTTTATTCATTGCAGGCAGGAAAAAAAAAAATCATATATATATATAAAAGAAAGGTACACCTTTCCATCACGGTAATCACGCTTCTCCCCAGAGGCTGGTTGGGTGGAAAATTAGTTGAAGGGAAAAAAAAGGCAAAAAAAAAGAAAGAGTATGGATACTCATATTCTTGATAAAAACATCTTGCATGGTCTCCTCTGGGCGTCTTTCCCCGCTGCTGGAGGTAAGAGCTTGCTCCCGTATAAAGCCACAAGCACACACATACCTGCACGCATCTGAAAGAGGCCACGGGGACTCTGAGCCAGTCTGAAGGCAGTTTGTCTGCAATCTGTGCATCTGACCCGCCTTTGCCCTGCAGTCATGGATGTAACAGCAAAATATGTGTGTGTCTGTGTGTGTGTGTGCACATGGTGGTAATGCTGGCAAGAGATTCTTTTTCATCTGCTGCTTAATAATTACTGCTTCCTTATTCATTTTAAAAGGTCCTATGTGATCACAAATAGATTTATTTAGCAGATATTGTTTAGATAGGTTCAGTAAAGTAACCATCAGCCTCATCTATTGATGCATGTGCTTTATCATGCATTTAATAGTCTTATTTCTCCGTAATGAATGAGTCCTCCAGTGGGAAATAAATTGAAATGCCAGTTTGGGGATCAATCAGTGCACATATGCAGCCTCTATAATGGGAAGTTCATGTTCTGTAGGGAAGGTATTTTTCTGGAATGGCTTGGCTGCACTTTGATACCGCAGGTTTTGGCTTTGTGAAGGTACAGGTCTAGAAGAAATGGATTAATCGAAAAAAAATAAGAGCTGAAAGAAAATTAAATAAAAATATGCATGGCCCCGAATTATAAAGATGTGGTTTCCCATTGCCCTGCATTTGTGAGACATTTCCTTCAGGGAAAAATAACTGAAATGCAGTTACAAAGTGGAGCCTCATCTGCCTTGAAATAAGAGGGGTCCTGGTGGAGGCTCAGGTGGAGTCCACTGGAACACTCTGTGTGCTTTCAACCAAGCAGTTGACCAAACATCTGCAGGACCAGACCACATTTCCAGAATAGCAATTAAACCAAAATTAGAGGATGGGAGTTCAAGACCTGTTGGATGGGCAACAGATGAGAACTTACTGCAGGCTGGAGGTCACGATGAAACACTCATCCTCCCCCGGGCTGGCTGAGAGGCTGAACTGGGTAGGGCTGGGGGGAATGTGGCTTTATTTCCAGGGTGGTCTGTGGGCCTGATCTGAAGCTTGTTTGAATTGGAGAGGTTTCCTTTTTGTGTTCCTTGACTTGTATTAGAGGTCCAGTAGAAGCAGAGCTAAAGGAGCTCAGTACCAACGGGCCAGAGGGAGCTTCAGTTTCAGTTTGGGTGCCTTTGCCTTCCTCGGGGCAGAGACTTGTCATAGAATCATAGAATTGTTCGGGTTGGAAGGGACCTTAAAGACCATCCAGTGCCACCCCCTGCCCTGGGCAGGGACACCTCCCACCAGACCAGCTTGCTCCAAGCCCCCTCCAACCTGGCCTTGAACCCCTCCAGGGACGGAGCAGCCACAGCTTCTCTGGGCAACCTGGTCCAGGCTCTCACCACACTCACAGCAAAGAATTTCTGCCTGACATCTCATCTCAATCTCCCCTCTTCCAGTGTCAAACCCTTCCCCCTCATCCTATGGCTCCCCTCCCTGACGAAGAGTCCCTCCCCATCTTTCCTGGAGCCCCTTTAGGTACTGGAAGGCTGCTATAAGGTCTACCCAGAGCCTTCTCTTCTCCTTGGGGTAGGGTTCATCCCATGTGACTACCATCACCTAGCCTGGGCTTCCTCCAGGGCCAACAGAGATGAGCAAAAGAAGGGAATTCACCTCTCCAGATTATCCTCAATCCCTTCCAACACCTCGGGGGTGCTGCCTGCCTTCACCCAGTGCCACCCTTGGAGCTGGTGAGGAGCACAGATACCACTGCAAGTGTCAGCTGCAAATGTGATCTTAATATAAGGAGGGAAAGAATATGTTAAAACTTAATTTGCCATAAAATATGTCCAAGTCCTTTTTCTTGCTTTTACAAGGGGTTTTTAACTGGGTAGGTTGAAGTGGTTTGCGGCAATAACAGATCTGTCGTAGGGGTGATAGATATGGCTTCACTGATGGTAAAACGATATGAATCAGGCTTGTCTGCCAGCGTGATTACCTAATTGTAGCGGGAGAGTTCAGCGAGGCTGTGATTAGAGGGAGCCTGTGGGTTATTCCGCTCCTGAGCCTTATGACTCAGGTTTCAAGGCTCAGGAGAAATATGTCAGGGGATTGAACGAACTGTCCCCGGCAGTGGGCGATTCTCCTTCCCGTGCCGAGGCGAGTACCCTTGAAAAGAGATGGGAGTATTAAATAGCGTGATGCCTGGGAAAAGGAAGGGCGGGAGGAGGATGAATGGTAAGAGCTCTTACTGCGGCTTTGGTAATATTGATCTTGTCATTAATAACGTGATGAACCTTAAGTGAAATCCAAGTGTCAGTGCCAAGGCAGGTTATTTCTGTCATAAACGACACATCAGGCAACTTGAGAACAGTGGTATTAAGAGGGATGGAGAGGAGAAGGGGAGAAGGCGGCGGCGTTTCTCAGGAGCCTGTGCTTTGCGGGTGGGAGAGAGATGGTTTCACCTCGGGGCAGAGGTTCAGGGGAAGTTCAGTGCTTCTCCAAGCTGGAGAACTCTCAATGAAACACCCCGCAAATTCAATGAGCCCCCTCATTTTCCTACAAGTAATTGCAGCGTCTCCTGCAAGGCTGCACTGACCTCTCTCTTCCTTGCACCCACGCCCCGGGAGTCTCATGTTGCCCTCCCCACTCCTTTCTATTTTCAACGTTTCGCACTTTTATTGTCATTCTCCTTGACTCCTGGGAGTCATTTTCAAATATTACAGAATGAAGGTCTTTTTTTTTTTTCCCCAGCCCTGAAAAAAAAATCAGGTTTCCTTCTCTCTTGAAAAAAGAACCCGAAATTTCTTCTGAAAGCAGCATTTTTTGTCAACACATTTCTCTGCACAGCAGACTGCTGTGTTCCCACAGCCAGTGCTAGATGATATTTCTCCAGTCAGGGGCCTGAAGGCTCTCTAAAAGGAAAATTGTGACTCCTGAGTGGAGATGAGACCTGCCCAGCTGTGAGTCCTCCAGGTCCTCGAGCCTGTTTGGATCTCCGGGTAACAGTCTGCCTTCCAGTGTCTTGGAGTAGGGTCAAGCCCAGGGTTTTCCAGTGAAGGGCTTTAAGACCTTCCCTCCCTGTGCCCACAAAAACCAAATTGTCTTTCATTGTGTTTCAAATTCCTGTTTTTCAGCTGTTTGATTTTTAGCTTTTATTTGCTGGAAGGTTAGAAGGCCATCTTTAGCCCAGGTTTGGGAAGTGGACAATGCAATGAGCTATTTGCTCTGATGGTTGTGCTGCTTAACACTTTTGCTGATTTTGGATGTCTTAAAACACATTGGTATTGTTCATGGCCATGCCTTCAGCACCCGGCTGGGGATGTGACCTCAGGCTACGGGCATCTCTTCTGCATCTCCCACAAAATTCTCACCGGCCTTGACAGTATCCTGTTAGAACATTTCATCCCCTTCCTCTCAAAATCAAGCTTTGTTGGTCAAAAGATAAGGAACACGGGATAAGTAGTTGGGTAGTTAGGAAGAACCAGAGTGGATTTGGTATCTCGGGACACCTCGGGCGCTGCTGGTGCCTGGTTACATGAAGGGAACTGAATTCTTTCATGGTATTTTGCTGTTCACTGAAAAATGTGTACGGGTCATTGGCATCCCAGATCTCATGTTTGATGTTTTTTTTCCATTGCAAACCTTCCTAAAGGCCTTTGCTATGCAGCATCTTATCTTCCTTCTTAACGTTTTTGGAGGGCACGGGAGACCTCTAACATTTCAGATACTTTAAAATTTCATTCCGTACCATGCAGATTATAACCTTAAAATTTCCTTCTTTTTTGGCATTCAATGAAGCTACTCGGCTTGGTTTTTTTTTTTTTTTTTTCAGTCTGAACGGGACACAGAGCGCTGTAGATATGTGCTGCTGATTAGATGCTGATACAATGCAAACACACTACAGAGGAAATCCTGGCGGGGTCGGGTTCCCTCCTCAGATTGTATCTTTGCAGCGGGTTGCTCGGGATGGTAACTCAATCCTATTTAAGAGTTCCCTCCAAACCAAGGTGCTGCTGTTTAGCAAAGCATTAAAAAGCTGAAGCTAATTACCTCTTTATTTCATTAAATATCCAGAACGTTGCACATGTATTTCAGGAAATGGCACGACCTGATTTACAAACGTATCGCCACGTGCGCAGCGTCCATGAAAGCAATTTCATACACATTTCTGTGCTGCGCCCCGCTCACTGCCTGTATTTTCAGCAGGGCTCGGTGAAAAGACGCTACCACAAAACTACCCTTTGTGCTGCTTTCCTCCAGGAAAGCCAAGTGGTCCTCGACATCTGTCTCCTGGATAATGGGTCTCTTTACAGAGTTTTGGGACCAGCAGCCCAGGAGAGGTTTGAGGAGGAGCCCAGCTGGAGAGTATCACAGTGAGGAGGGGAGAGAGCTCAGAAAGACAGTCTGGGCATGGGACGGGAGAGGGACCGTTTTGCAGCTGGATGTTGTCCTCTGGGATGTGGGGAGGAGAGGTACAGGAACCCACACGTTACTGTTGGGCAGGAGGAAGGTGGTGAGGAGGAACAGGGGAGAGCTGGGAGCTATAGAAAATGAAGCTGCTGCCTCCAGCACCAGGGCTGCAGATTTACTATCCCTTAGGTGGATGAAGAGACTGATATCAACAAAATGCTGCACAAGCATCTCTAGGAGCCTGAACTCCTGTTAGGACCTGCCACAGCCCCCTGGTCAGGACAGCAGTATCTGATTCAGGCAGTTTCTTGCCCAGAAGATCCAGTCTCTCTCTCCTTACATAAACAGGGAGCATCTAAACCAGATTTCAGCAGCAAGTGGTCTGAACTGCCATCTCTTGTAGAATCATAGAATGGTTAGAGTTGGAAGGGACCTTAAAGACCATCCAGTCCCACCCCCTGCCCTGGGCAGGGACACCTCCCACCAGACCAGGTTGCTCCAAGCCCCCTCCAGCCTGGCCTTGAACCCCTCCAGGGATGGGGCAGCCACAGCTTCTCTGGGCAACCTGGGCCAGGCTCTCACCACCCTCACAGCAAAGAATTTCTTCCTGAGATCTCATCTCAATCTCCCCTCTTTCAGTTTAAAACCGTTACCCCTTGTCCTGTTGCTCCACTCCCTGATCAAGAGTCCCTCCCCATCTCTCCTGTAGCCCCCTTTAGGTACTGGAAGGCCGTTATAAGGTCTCTCTGGAGCCTTCTCTTCTCCAGGCTGAACAACCCCAACTTTCTCAGCCTGTCTTCATAGGAGAGGTGCTCCAGCCCTCTGATCGTTTTCGTGGTCCTCCGCTGGATCCTTTCCAACAGGTCCAGTTCAATGTACTGGCAGCTCTGGATAACAGTTGGCGTGACTTGGCCATCACCGTCCTGAACTTGGGTGTCTGCCTGTGTGGTGTGACCATGGCATAGAATTGCTTAATCTGGACAATCTGCTTCATGACCCAAAGGCTTACAGTTGTGTGGTGGAGTAAATGCTCCAGGAAGGGTAGTGGTGTCTCACTTGGGTGGCCTTCTCAGGGGAAGTGCCCTGCCAGGCGCTGAGAGTGGGTACGTATCTGCTTGAGCTCCCTATTTAGGATTTTTTAATAGCCCCTCTTACATACGGAGTCTGATCACTTTGTATTGGTCCCACTGGCCTAAACCCTGCGTTTCAGTTTTGGTTCTTGTGTTCTGGTGGGATTTGGGCAGGCCCCCATCACACCCCTCACCTTGCCCTGGGTCGGGGCGCTGGTGAGGAGCATTGCTGCCTCCTCCTCCTCCTCCTCCCGGCGAGGCTGCAGGCTCCAGATGTTTGGAGCTGGGATTGCTCAGCAGCCTCCTTCAGCGCTGCGGTCATTAGCAGTGACATTTACCCCCCCACTAGAAACATAAGCAAAGGTAATCAAGTAAATACTATTCCCTTTCTCCCTCCCAAACCTTCTCCTGCAAAAAAACCACCACCCTAAAAAAAATAAAACAAAAAAGAAAATCAAATCAGCTGCTCTCTCCAAGCAAAGCTGGTGTTTATTGCCTGGCCAAGGCTGACAAAACCCTTCCCTTTTTTTTTAATCAACGTGAAAAACGCCCCTGCCCTACCCACCAGCTCAGCCTCCCATCCGTGGCAGCCCCCTTCCCGCTCCCAAACAGGCAACAGATTTCAATTTAGCTGTGAGCGAGGGAAGCTCAATTGGGTTATTAAATTTCACACACTAATTGACACGCCTGCCGTAAAATATAACTTGCACAAACACAATTTATACTAATGACACAGGGGGTGAAGCTTTCTGCTTCCAGTGCCCCTCTCCTTCCCCTCTCCCCTGGCTCCCATGGGAACCCGGCTTAATTGCACCTCCAGCGCAGGGGCGGTGAGCAGGGGTGGGAGGTTAAAGAGAAATAAATACTGAAAGGCTGATGGGATGTTTCCTGTTTCGGCGGCGAGGGGTGTGCAAACCACGGGGTGTGCAGGATTCGGAGCCTTGCTCCTCTTCCCGGTGCCGCTGGACGCACCTCCCCAGGCAGGCCATGCTTCCACTTAATAAATCCTTAATAGCTACAGATTAACCTCAGCCGGGTCCCCTGGCACGAGTTAACCGCTGATGCCTTACAGATAGGTTTCTGTTTGGAGATCTTCATTTCCCTGCGACAGGCCAGGCTGGCGAGGGTCACCCTCCACCTCCAGTTCCTGTTGGGGAAAACCCTGCGACCAACAAATTCACACCCAGGGGTTTCCCTCCTCCCTGCTCCATCGCAGAGCTTCGGACACAAAGCTCCCAGCACCAGTTTCCTCCAGTTTCTCCCCTCCCCACGACACGTAAGTGGATAAAAGCACTTTGACAAGGTGGCTGGCAGTGCCCTGCATGGTTGGACCAAGAGGGCAGAGGCAGACCCCGATGAGGTTCCTGGGAGCAGCAGTCCCCAAAATTGCTTCCCCCACACAAGTTAAAGCCATCGCTTTTCTTTTGTTTGTTTTATTTCTTCTGGAAGATGTTTTTAAATAATTGATGACAGAAGCTTAGCCATGCCTAACAGTTTAGCTGATTCTGTTCTATAGTTGCCCTAACAACTCATAATAGACATTCTTTTTTTTTTAAAAAAAAAAAAATTAATTCAGTTTTTCCCCAAACATTTCCAAAATGTTCTCACATTTTAAACTCCATTCCCAAAGCCCAGGGTCCTGCTGGACAATAAGGAATGGAGCTTGCATCCTCAGTAAGGAGATGCTATTATGGTAAGGCCATATTCCAGTAAGAGATGGGGCTGCACAGCTGATTTTAGATGTATGTTGGAGCTGCATATATGGGCTAATGGATGACGACTTTGCATAAGCCATGCCATCCTTCTCAAGTAAAAATCAAGTGACTTACAGAGCCATGGTCTAATTTTAGCTGTGTCTGAATCACAATGTCGGAATTCAAAATTTGTTGCACGTGTCAGTGACTAGGAAAAATTTGAGTCACTTTAGCATCTTTCTCCTTCATGTCTTTTCATGCAAAGATCTTTCTGGATAAATACAGAAATAGCAGTTTGGAAGGCCAGGGACAGTATAGGCATACCTCTATGTTCTTCATGCCATCTTCTTCCTGAGCCAAAAGAAGCCAGGAAATTTCGGGGGGGGGGGGGGGCGGGAAATAACCCAAAATATCCAGGCTGGATCTTAGCAGTGATTTAAACCTGAAACTTGTACTCAAGAGAAAAAATATTGGAGTCCTTCATGGCATGAGGCAACACTCAGCATCTGAGGGGCACAAATCTGTTGGGAGGATGAACATCTCACCCTTCCTGTACTGACATGTGCCCCTTCACAGCCGCCAACCTGGGACTGATCCAGTAGCAAACCCGAAACCTGGGTGGGCACCAGGTCCTGCCTGGCCTGGGCATGGCCCCATTTTCTGGAGGAAACGGCTGAATTCAGCCAGACATCATCCCTTTTGCCTGCCCTGGGAGAAGGCAAGGCTTGGACCCCACAAGGCTTGGATCCCGCCGCCTTGTCCGCTCATTAATGCAGAGCATGGATTTCATTACACTGATTGCTCAATTCTGTTATTAACAAGGCATAAATCTCTGCGTGAGTCGCTCTCAGCCATCGGGTCACAACCCCTGGGAGAGGTCGGCAGGGGATGTCCAGCCCAGGCCATGGCCCTCAAGCCATTACCTGTCCCATTATCTGGGGCTGCAGAGATGGGCTGGGGGACAAATACTGGGTCTGGTTACCCCCTTTACACCCATTTCCAGCTTTTCCTTACACATCAGCTGGAGCTTTTTAGACTTTCCCAGACGTGACTGTGATCCTGGGGTCCTGACATTGCGGTCCTGAGCAGGGTCGCAGGGATGGATGCACAGAAATGGGTCTGGCCACCTTCACCAAAATCAAGCCTCCCACCTTCAGGGCTTCCCGAAACGTCACTGCTCCTGCAGTGCCCCAGAAGAAACTGGAATTAATACAAAGAAAGGCAACAGGTTCCTGCCACCAGCCTGTTTCTCCCTCTTGGTTTTCCTACCACCTTCCCTCTTCCCTGTTGCTTTTTCCCCCACTCTTTTGCTCTGAACCCAGCACTGGATCAAGTTATTTGAGGTTCCTCACCAATTTTGTCATCAGAGGAGGCAGCGAACAGTTATGGAACTTCATGCATTGCTCAAACCCACCCCCTCCTCCAGTCACGTCCCTCCCAGGCTGGAGAGCCCCCAGCCGCCTGCACAGCCCATCTCACACCCCGCAAGCCCACTCCTCTGCTCGTCCATACGCCGGTGCATTCTTGCTGCCAGTGTAGACCAGTCCAAGGAGGACCTTGCACCGTAGCCCTTAAGAGGGGAAAATATTCAGGGCTAGAAAAGACCTGTTTCCTGCTGCATCGACTCTGAATTTCCTTCAGCAGGTAGTTATGGGTGTGCTGTGTCTCTGCCAACGGCGGCAGCTGTCCCGGCGAGCAAACAAGGACACGTGCGATCGCCACGTCGTGCAATGGCATGTTGTCGGGTCACAGCTTTGAAGGGCTCCCGCTGCGTCGGGGGGTTCGGTGTCCCCCGTGAGCACGGCTGCTCCAGAGCATCAGGGCTGGCACTAAGCACAAAAGCTCTGCACCACACCAACTCCCCTTTGGCTTCGCAGGTTTTTTTGGCACCCGGTGGGGGAGGAAGGGCAGGGGGACCAGGTGGCATCCATCCAAAATCAGCAAGCATTTCATTTTTGTCTTTATGGGCATTTTGTCAAGCATAACTGCAGACGGGAACTCCACAAACAGTAATTAACCACAAGCTGTGGGCAATGTTAAAAGTCCTTGCCCCCTAACCTGCTGGTACACAGGAAACCTGAGATGCTGCTAATAGGTTTTTCAGCAGCTGAGTCCGTTTCTGGCCCAAATCTATTTGATATGGCTCTCAGATAACGCTGTTGATTATTTTCCTGAGCACTCACCGAACGCTTCCTGTTGTGTGAGTCTCGACTGCAAGAATAAACACGCAGAAAGAGGGGCAGGGAGCTGGAGAAATCGATACCCCGTCCCGTCAACAGGCGCTGGTGTCAACTAGAAATGCAGCTCTGAAGCAGCGTAATTAATTAGCTAAAATGCAAGGCAAGCTGACAGTCCTAATTAAGATGGGGAGTGACAGTCTGGAGGTCCCTGGACTGCCCACTCCATTTTCTCAGGGCTTGTGAAATATGGGAGGGGGGATCGTCCCTCCCACCTTCCAGGTGGCCAGATGGGAGAGCCGGGGCTCTCCGGATCAATAGCTCATCCCACCCTGCAGCGGCTGCTCCGGAGGAAGGAGAGGCAGGACCAGGTGGTTACAAGCAATAACGTCCTCCCTCCCCTGCTCCATCCACAAGGAATTTTCCTCCTTCCTCCCCCAGAGTGAAATTTGTGGTTCATGGCCCAAAGCGAGAGGACCCAGCACCCTTCTCAAAGAGGTCGCCTTTCGAGTCATCCCTCTTTTATATCTCTGGGGGCTCCAGTTACTCCTAAAAGGTGCCATGGGATTTTGTCACCCGGTGTTTTTGATCCTGCCTTCTAGCTGTCAGTACCACAGGGAAACTGTTTCCTGGGAAAGTATCTATCTGGCCAACAGTTCACCCTCGGAATTCAGACTCTTGACCCGGGTGTCTCTGTGCTGGGGTGAGCTCTGGAGCCCAGGCAGGGTCTTGTGCTGGTGGGGATTGCCGGGATATGGAGCATCTTGGCCGGATCCCTCCCAGCCCAGAGGCAGGGGATGCCAGTGCCTGAGGGGGGGTCCAAACTGATGGCCTGACCTTACCCGAGTCTCTTTGTGGCTCTCACCCCTCTCGCCTGATCCTGCCCCACCAAAGCTGCCCGGAGCATCACGTACAGGGGCTCATCGCTGACTCCTTTGGGCACAGGATCAGTCCCAGGAGTGGGCTGCTTGGCGTTTCTTTTTGACAGTCAAATATGTTGTCTGCGCCGGTCCTGTTTCATTCTTCCCTTTTAAATACTTTGCTTTTAAGGTTGCATTTCAAGGGATTACCCTCTGGAGCTGACAGACAGACAGGTCTGTCGGTCTGTCTGCTTAGCGCTCTATCTTTTCTGCAAATACCCTTGCTCTATAGCGTGTGAGCCCGGGATTAAATGCACCGAAAGAAACAATTCACTGTGACTTGGCCTGTAAAGTCTTTTGAAAGTTAAGTTATGGCTGTTAAATGTTAACACCATATAATGCCTGCCTTTATCGTATCTTTGCAATAAAGTGATGACATGGCTCTATTATGAGCTAGTCACATAGAGGCTCCCAAACCTACAGTATTGTAATGGCATTTAATCTCCTTTCCAAGTGCCTGAGATTTTCACACAGGCTTTGTCTGCAGCGTTTCTCCGGGATCGCTGAGCGCTCACACCAAGGCGAAGACATTTTAAAGAGAAAAGATGAAATCGTCAAGTCCACCCCCAGCTGTGCGAGGCCTGGGAAACCTCAGGCTTTCCCTCGGCTGCCACAAAGCCCTGCCTGCCTGCCTGCCTGCCACCACCCTACCTGTCCTTCTCCCGCCCTCAAGGACAACCGCAAAGTTGCTTATCGGCCTCTAAATCAGCTGTGGCAATAAAACGCTGGCATCCAGAGCAATAGCTTTTGTACTAATGTACTACTTTGCAATTGGTGTGCATATCCAACACATTAATGACACAAATTCATTACAATAAATGAAGACACTGGCTGGCCGGGGGCCAGCGTCGACTAAAGACAAAAAGAAAAAAGAAAAAGAAAAAAAAAAAAAAGTTGCTTTTGCTCCTGCCAGTTGGCAAATTTGCGATGCAAAGTTGAACGTGGTGGATATAGAGCACTTTTGGCGAGGGATGGGGAGAAGCGGCTGCTAAATATAGTAGTAACGGTGCCAGGGACCTGGGGAGTGAAACGGGAGGCTGCTTCCCCTGCCATCAGGGAGCGGACGTGATTTCCGGGTGGAATTAAGGAGGCAAATGGTTTCGTCAACAGAGTGATGGATTATGCAAACCAGCTCACAGTTTCCAGGTAAGAAAACCTGGTCACTAAGGTGAAGGACTCATCACGATCTGGGGAGGGGAGGGGGTTGTCGATCTGCAGATCGATCTATGGCTCCCTTTGTTTGTCTCTACTTTTGGATCCATCTCTCTCCATTTTCTGATCTAGCTGTGCCTCGGTCGCTCCATGGGCTGCTCCTTCCATTGGGGGATCTATCGATCTCTCTAGTGACAGTGGATACAGAAAATACCTCAAATACTTTATTGGGAGAGACTTAAAAACCTTCACATTCAGGCTAGCAAAGTAAGTTCAGCGCATTGCCCAGAGAAGCTGTGGCTGCCCCATCCCTGGAGGGGTTCAAGGCCAGGTTGGACGGGGCTTGGAGCAACCTGGTCTGGTGGGAGGTGTCCCTGCCCAGGGGGGTTAGAACTGGACGATCGTTAAGGTCCCTTCCAGCCCAAACCATTCTACGATTCTATGATTATGTACCAGATCAAAGACAAGACACTTAATACCAGCGGACTGTTTAATTTAGTAACAAGAGCCAATGCCTTCTAATTAAAATTAGAGCTATTCAAATGAGAAACAAGGCAGAAATTTTTAAGGATGAGGAAAATTAACCATTGGAACAAGCGATCAAGTGAACTGATGGTTTCTGTGGCTTGCAAACAAAATCTTCATAATTCTGGAAGTGAAATTATAATCAGTTATGTATTATTAGGTTAAAAGTTGAGGTAAGTTTTTTGTGACCCTTGCTCTTCCTGGGTCATAGGATCATAGAATCATAGAATCTTCTAGGTTGGGAAGGGACCTTCAAGATCATCTAGTCCAACCATCAATTTAACTCTGACAAAAAAAAAACCAACCCAAAAACCCCCCCAAAACCCATCACTAAACCATGTTCCCCAGCACCATGTCAACCCGTCTTTTGAATATCTCCAGGGATGGCACCTCAACCACTTCCCTGGGCAGCCCATTCCAATGCTCGATAACCCTTTCAGTGTAAAAATTCTTCCTAATATCCAACCTGAACCTCCCCTGGCGCAACTTGAGGTCGTTTCCTCCTGTCCTGTTGCCTGTGACTTGGGAGAAGAGACCGACCCCCGCCTCTCAGGTGATACAACCCTCTGGACGTGTGCCCTGCAACCAGCTGAATGTGGGCTGGTGAATCCAGCCTGAGAGCCCACCTATCTACAGAGCATCCATCCCAGTTGTGTCCTGGCAATCAGAAGATGGGGTAGGAGAGACTCTGGTTTGGAAATACACGCTCTGGATTTGGGGATGGGCAAAAGGGACCCAGCTTCTGCCGCTCCCTCCTTTCTCTCTGGAAGCGTGGCACGTGGAGGGTGCAGCATGGTGACAGGAGGTGCTCACCCACCTGTGTTGCTCCAGCTTGCACATGAATTCATGCTGACGAAAGAGAGGAAGATGAGATTAAGGTTTAATGAGGGATATGACACAGCATTTTCAGAAGGAACCTCTTACGTGAGCAAAGCTCATACTCCTGATGTTGAATCACAAAATTTCTCTCCACCCTTGGTGAGACAGCAGAAACATTTAGTTCTGCAACTCCTGTTTTTGAATAATGTTGTGCAGATGGATGACAGAGGCAGGGAGGCCACCAAACCTGTCCTCAGCCCACCTCCTCCTCCTGGACCAGCAGCTGCCTGAGGTGGGAACACACCGGCTGTGGGGTTCTGAGCTCTCTCTCCCCTTGCCACGGATGGACCAAAACTCCTCATGGCAAAACCTCATGTCTTCAGGTAAGAAACTGCCCTCCAGCAGGCTGTGAGAGCCGTCAAGGGTGGTACGTGTTTCTCAGGAGCAGGGCAGTGCAGGCTGATGAAAGCAGAACATGGAAGTCGCCCATAAGGGCAAGTTTATGCCACGGAGGAAGGTTCTCCCCAACGCAGGCTTGCTAATTCCCACACGTTTCAAAGCTCTTCTGCAACTGTGCCTTTTTCTTCACTATGACTGCGGATAGAGTCAAACTCCTTGGCTGTTTTTGTAAGGAAACACCTTTTTTACCACCTCCCGACCGCAGATTCTTTTCTTTTGCCAAGAGGAACATAAATAAAACGTCCCACGCCAGGGCAGATGTTGAGCTGTTTCTGACACAGCTCTGCTGGGACTCCAGCGCCGCGCTCCCAAGCACCCATTCATTTAAATACCGCAAGGCGAGAGCAGTTGTAGGAGACAGAAACTTTCTGTTCAGCCCAACGAGGCAACTGAAGGCCTTCCCTGCACAAAACGCCAGCGTGCATTCACGCTTCAGAGGGTCTTCAGAGTTTGCTACAAATTTAGTGGCAAATTCAGCTAGAATGAAGGTTGATTAAAGCTCCCGGATAATTACTCGTTTAGCTGCAGAGCGTGTGCTCGAGGAGAAGCGTTGCAAAGCTTTCTAAAGGCTGGAAAGCCCAATGGCTCAGCCGGAGCTGCCAAGTGAACGGATGTGCCAAGTGGAGCACCGTAATGATATCAGTAACAGTAATTATACAGCGAGGGAAGCAAACACTTACCCCATACAACTGCAAATCTGCTACAGCCTTGTGCAACTGTAGCTCTCTGCCTGTGCCTCTAATGGGAGCTTGGCTGCGGCTGAATTTACAAGTGGACTCTTTCTTGGGCTCCTGTGTTTAAGTTTACCATTCCCTCCTCCCTCGTCTCTCGGTTATTTAGCCAAGGGCTTAGTGGCGGCGGAGTGAATCAGGGGTAGCTCTGCTGAAGGCAGCGACGACCCGTCACTCTGCGTGGGCTGAGCATCCCTCCCCAGGTGTTTAGAAAATAAAACTGCTCCCGTTCACAGGGTGGGCTGAGAGCCGGGATGCTGAGACGCCTCCGTGTGCGGTGGGGATGGGAGCCAGGCTGAGTGCCTGCCCCTCCTGCCACCCTCGGCTCAGCTTGGTGGCCGCATCGGATGTGACCTGGGACCAAGCTCTGACCTGGGACGAAGCTCTTTGAAGGGCAATGCTAAAAGCAGGGTTAATTCAGTGAGAAAAACCAGACTTCTCTGCACCCAGAGAAGTTCTCTGCACTCTGGACCCCTCAGCTCACTTCACACAGCTTTGGCAGGGATGCCGAGGTGCCAGCAAGCGTTCACATCCTAGAAACTGGGCTCAAACCAAGGGCTTCCCGGAGAAAGGAAGCCTCAGGCTGACAGTTCTGGATGTCGGCAGAGAAACTATGAGGGAGGAGGGGCACAGCTCAGGCTGGCTCCAGGAGGTATTTTGGCTCCATTTACAGGCATTACTTTAAGAATAGCTTCTGATGTGGGGTACAAAGCATCACTTACCTGCACTATTAAGGTGACGGATTCCTAAACTCCATGTCCATGCCAACAGTTCCTGCATCTGCCATGGTTCAGAGCTTTGGCTCCCCAACGTGTGGGGCAAAACAGAGACCAATCTGGCTGCTGCTAGCCCCCCCCCCTTCAAAAACCCCCATGGCTACCATGCCAAAGGAAGAACTGCCCCGGTACCCTGGGATTAGATGGGTGGAGCAATTGTGCCAGGCACCGTGTCATTATCTACAATTTCCAGGCCATCGCAAATAGCACTTAGGGTCATTTCTCTCCTATTAGAGCCGAGCTGGGGGATGCAGGGGGCAAAGCCAAGCATCAGGCCGTGCTGCAGACCTGCGAGAGGGGCTGACTCTATTAGCACACAAATTGCAGCCTTTCAGAAGCTGTCTTCTGAAGGGCCCCTAAATACACTCAACCCTAACTAGGCAGTTAAAAATTTTAATCTAATTGTCACCCAGACAGGCTTGTTTGTATTATGTGGGTTTGTACGTAAGCTTGTCCACTCCTTAAGTCCCTTATTTGTCTAGAAGTCAAACACAAGAGTCACTTTTGACATTGTCTGTCGAGCTGAGTCCTGCTATTTAATTTCTCTCTCTCCTCTATCACTCCCTCCTTTTGCTAAGCTCAGCCTCTCTCTAACTGATGAGGTCTCTAATGCCATGCCCAATGCACCAGGATATAAATGCCGCTAAAGTAAAAAGCAGATGAAGTTTCTGGTTATAGAAAAACTACCTAAACGTCATTACCTGCTAAGATAATCGGCTCCATTAGGTAATTTGGCTCCATTCACGGCCCATTATTTTAAGAATAGCTCCTGATGTAGGGGGCAAAGTACCCTCTACCTGTGCTACTAAGGTGATGCATTCTTAAAAATACCTGGGATGAAACAATGGAGTGAATATGCAGTGATTTGGGAGTGCAGGGATCAAGTCCCTGTGCTGAAAGGGTGGGGTTTTTCCCCTAAAACCTGTGGGTAGCTTCAGAGCTGAAAAAGGTATATACTGTAGAGTGCATTAATCCTTTTTGGAGAGTTTCATCTCCCCTCCTTGTCTCTAAGAAGCTGGGAGAGTTAGATAAAATTAAGCGATGTGTTTGCTTGTGAGCTACTCTCTACAACGAGGGGAGCTGCAGGGGAAAAGGAAGGTGAGTCCCTGGTAGAGCTTCGGCTCTACTGGCTGCGGGGAGCTCACTTGGGAAAAGGAAGGTGAGTCCCTGGTAGAGCTTCGGCTTCGGCTCATCATTTGATTCAGTTACTTTGTGGGCACAAACCTACAACACAGGTGGAAGCTGGTTTAATTGGGATGAGGGAAAGCCCAGCCAGGGTAGCTGTTGCTATCAACAGAGCCGTGGAGATTGAACTTTACTAATGGCTGGGTTTTCCTTTCCAGGGCTTACTGGAGGCTTCTCAAAGAGGCTTCTGTGCTTCCATCAGACCTGGTTTTAGACTTTCCTGCAGAATAAAGGAAGACTTCCCCTGGTGTAATGAGTGTTTACCCGGGAGTGCAGATACCGCCGGAGTCTGTCACTGCAGGATCAAAACCAGAACTGCACAGCCTCTGATAAAAAGGCCAGATGTGCCACTTTAATTAATGCAATTTGCTAAACACTGGAACAATTAAGTGCAATGCGATAGCACACTAATCTTTGGGGCCAGGAAGTGCCGTCCTTAAGGCATCCCCAGCTGTTCCAGCTTTCTTTTCTACTCTGCCATTTTCATAAATTTAGAAACTTAAAGGATTTGCACGGGAGCCACAACATCAAATAAAGGAGGAGACCGAAGATGTGCAGGTGAACACGAAAGGAGGGTAAGGGACGGTGCAGCTGCAGGTGGTTTGGACTGGGATCTGTTGTGTGGATGGTGACAGCTGAGATACACCCAAGGGCACACACGCACGTACAACCCAACACAAATACAGCCCCTCGTGAACAGCAAGAGACACAAACAAACATGTGTATAGGAGCTGAGTCTACCAAATACCCCAGAGAGAGCAAACAGGCACCCAGGGTGTTGCACGGACACACTCCCACACAACTCTGACCTCAAACCTCAACCCTGGGCTGGACACACACCATCGCCCTGTCCCTCCCTGCCCGTTTCCCTGGGCATGTTCCCTGCTACCTCCTTGTGAGTTCAAGCAAGAACCAGAAAAGCTCCAAGGTTTCTCTTATAGACACGTAAAATCCTCTGGGACTTTCCTACTTAAGAACTGGAGGCAGTAAAAAAGAAACACGGTAACGAGGGGAAAATGAAGAAGTTTCTTTAAAAGCCCACAGGTTTCAGGGAAAGTGATGGGAAATTAAAAGACGTGTGATAGATGGGCTAATTTCCCTAACTGACAACCCAGACAGCTCGATGCAAAAAAAAAAATAAAATGTTTGGGTTTGACTTGTGTTGTTCCCCCCCCGCGTCGTACGTAAGACTGGGGGGGGGTGTGGGTGCGTGTATGCACACTTGCAGTAGGGATGATATTGCTTTTATATTGTAATACACACGTCTCTCTCTACCATCCACTAACAAAACTGTCTGGAAAAGGGAAAATGCAATTAGAAAAAGTATTTTGAACAAACTTCTGGGGTTTTTTTTCAGGTTTACACTTGCCCAGTTTCCCTCCTCCCCCTGAATGCTCACACCGTCCAGTTATCAAACAGGTTTACTCCATTCTGGGGGGAAGCTCTTCTATGTCAGAAAAGCAAATAGTGGTGGGGAAAATGGGGGGAAAATGGTGGAAAAAGGCTTTTCCCTGAACTTTCACAATAACTGCAAGGTCAGCACCTCTGGGGCGAGGCAGTCACAGAGATGGATTGTGTCTGGTACCACTGAGGACTTGGCTGATTTGGAGAAAGAGTGTGAAAACGTGGCCAGTCTCTGCAGAGATCGAGCAGCGCCCGCCCGTGTCCCACCTCTGCTGCCCTGGGAGCAGGCAGGATAACAGCGGACTTAAATGATATTTCTAAAGGCAATAGATTTTTTTACACCCTTCCCATAAAAGGAAAAATCCGTCCAGCTAAAACGTCTTGCAAATTCACGCTGAAGGGACTTCAGGAGATTATATGGGTTAAAGATCCCTTTCCTTATCCCGGCACACATTTGCTGTGCTCTCAAGCAACAGAGTGCTCTTCAGGCCTGTGTTTTCAATGTGACATGATTCATTTTCTCAATTCGAAATGGAATCTGGTTTCCAAACTTAGAATCATAGAATTGTCCAGGTTTGAAGGGACTTTTAAGATCATCTAGTCCAGCCATCAACCTAACTCTGATAAAAAAAAAACTTTAAAACCTAAAAAAACCTCGCTTCAGTCCAGGTAAACAAGCCCCCACTCCACGCACCCAGATGTCCTAAATAAAATGGAACATTTTGCTTGCCTTGAACTACTTCTTTTTCCCAGAAAACTGAAAATAATAAATCTGTGACTTTATATAGGATGAGTACAACATTTCACTGGCTCCAGCAGAATGCAAACACAGTCTCAGCCCATAACCGAGATGTAGAAGAGAGAAGCCTCGTCCACGCTTGCAAGAATTCCATCAACCCAGAATCAAGCCCAGCCCAGAAGCAAGAAAGCTCTCAATTTGTGGCACGTATTTAAAAAAAAAAACCTTCATTTTTTGTTTGTTTGGTTGTTTTCTTCACCTTTTTTTTTTTTTTTTTGCAGCATCTTTAATCTGAAGACAACTGAAAAGCATCACAGCGAAGATGAGAGGGAGCATTGCCCTCTTCCAGCCTGCTCAGGGAGGGGAAAGTTCTTGCTAACTTTAGTGAGTTTGACAACCTTTAATATAAACAGCTGATTGGAACTGCTGAGAAATCTTTTAAAAAAGGAGAAAAGGAGAAAAGGGATGCTCTGTGAAGGAATGTCAGCCCTATCACCACTTCTCACACAGTACAAATGAGAAGGACGAAGGGGCCTAATTAGGTCTTGGGAAACAGCGTGGGCTTGGAGGCAGAACAGCACCGAGGTAGAACATTTCATGGAAAAATAATGCAAAAAATCAAATTGGCTGTGGCCATCACTCACCTGCAGAGAACGGTTACTGCCATCCTGGGAGAACAACATCTTGGGAAGAGGGTGGTGATGAGGTGGATAACCTGCCTCATGACCATGCCTTCACGTGAAGAAGAGCTGTCATGCCACACCAGAGGGAGATGAAAGCATTAGGTGATGACTGATTTAGGGCAGATCTGCACTCACCCTTGAGAAGACAGGGTGCTGTGAAGATCAGGCATCACTCAGGTCCTGCTTGACATCAAAGGCCTTGTGGGGGGCACCCCAAATCAGTGCTAAGGGCGAAACCAAGTCCATGGGGGGCACCAGTGTCTGGTTGGTGGCATCTAGACCTTGGGTGAGGCAACAGTTCCCAGCCTGGCTGGAGTCTGGGTTGTGGCCTTTTCCCAGCTCATTTCCCAAAGTACATATGATTACACTGATGTGATCCTTTGGAATAATTATATTTGGATACACGTCCCTGTCCATGCACAAGGGGGTGAGACTGATATAAAAGACTCTGCATTAGGTGCAGACAAATCCAGGGAGAGGTAAAGCTGCACCGAAGCCCTATAACTGCTCAGAAATGGGCTCTTTTGAGGTGAAAACAGTTCTGAGCATGTGTTTGAATTCTGAGTGGCAAATTGGAGTCTGGGATTTATGATGAATGAATTGATAAGTCAATCTGGGTGGGAGCTGTCAATTTATTACAAATGTGATACAGGTCTTACCATAGCAGCCTTCCAATATCTGAAGGGAGCCTACAGGAGAGCCAGAGAGGGACTCTTTGTCAGGAAATGTGGTGACAGGACAAGGGGTAATGGTGTTAAATTGGAAGAGGGGAGATTTAGATTAGATATTAGGAAGAAATTCTTTACTGTGAGGGTGGTGAGACACTGGAACAGGTTGCCCCAGGGAAGTTGTGGATGCCCCATCCCTGGAAGAGTTCAAGGCCAGGTTGGATGGGGCTTTGAGCAACCTGCTCTAGTGGAGGTGTCCCTGCCCATGGCAGGGGGGTTGGAACTTGATGATCTTTAAGGTCCCTTCCAACTCTAACCATTCTATGATTCTATGATTTCCCCAGTCCAGAGGGGACCGTCCAGCTTGACCATCACCTTTAGGGTTCAAAGGCTGGGTTATCCTTCCCCACCTCCCAGCAATCTCCACGGTACATAGTTCCAGAAGTCATCTAGCCTGGTGGTTTGGAGTCCCTCCAGGAGGATGGGCTTTGGAAGGAAAAAGGGAGGCACAGGTAGGCATGTCCAGCCATGGGTGGATGTGCCCTCAGTTGGTTGGACCTGGCTGGAGGAGAGCATCGCTTCCAGCTTCACAGCAGTGCTGGTCTTCAGAGAGGACTAAAATACCTCTGTACACACAAAGAAATATGCCTCGATTGTACCAACTGTGAAAAGGGGTCTATGGAGCCAGCAGCAGGGACTGAGCAGAGGGGCTGGGATGCCACGTTGGATTTAGGTGTTGAAATTCCTCCGAGGGACCTCAATCCTTTTTTGCATACGGCTTTAAGCATCTTTGAAAAGAGGAGGTAAGCTCCTAGGCCACTTACTTGCATTAAAAGGCCCTTTTGGACCCGAGTGATTGTTGACAGAAAGGCTGCACGTCTGTTTTGTGAAGGCAAGAGTGTGTGTGTGCTCGTGTGTGTGTGTGTGTGCTCGTGTGTGTGCGTTCCTGCAGAACTCAGAGCCGAACCCCCAAGCTGACTTTGAAAGTCTAAATCTGCAATTCCTCTCCTATACCACCCCGCTAATTTCAGGGAAATGCTACCTTTCAAGCAGGGTAGGAAATTAAAAGAAATTAATATGCTACTCAGCAAGATTAATTAATTAGCTAATGTGCATACATCACTTAGGAACCGTAAAGCCCTAGATAACTTTTTATGTCTGAGGAAATATGGTCTAAAGTGGTTCAATTCCAGCCCAGTGAAGCTAACATCGATTAGGGAAGCTGATTTGGAGAGGAAGGTGCAGAGAGGGAGGTGGTGCCAGCGGTACCTGGTAATCACGAGATGGAACAAAAAAGCTGCCGTCTCCAGGATGAAGGACTTGAGGTTAGAAGATCATAAAACATGGGAGTCCATAAAGTTTCCGAGTTCTGAAGGCAGGCCTTAAAAGTTAATATCGTGCAGTATCAGAGCCATAACAACAAGTCACCTCCAGCCATTTAATATTCATTGAGAGTCACCCTCACTACGCATAGACCAAAAGTCCTTTAATGTCTCAGGTACGTTCCTCTTATCTAAAGGAGATTTACGGGGATATTATTGCATCTTAAGGAAATGCCAATCAATTATTTTAACATTAATTTCTGCCATTTTAATAACTCTCCCAAGACACAGACTGACCATATTTAACGGTGTAGCTGTTAAGCTGCAAGAGATGTCATTTCCCCCTGCGTAATTGGACATTGTGTCAGCCGTGCTGTCGATAACGGCTGTATAATACAATTATAGTTGTATGTTAAATTGCCATGTATTTCATATTATAATGGTGTGTTATGCCTCTAAACATCCTCTGGAAACCTTTTCACGTGCTATTCTGTACAGAGGAGTAGCCTGACATTAAATTCATCATGTTTCAATTTTAACTAAAGGGAATTAGCTGCTGACATTCCTCTAAAGTACGATAGAGGCTGGTGCTTCATGGCTTTGAGCTCTGAAAAATCACCCTCCTCTTCAAAGTGGGTACATAGCTCTCAATGCTTTTAAATTACAGCTGACTGTCTTCCCTTGGTTGTTTAAAAGGGATTGGTTTCTTTTTTTCAAGCAAACCAATATATTACATTAAAAACCCCAAGAGAAATTACCCTTAGGTGACTTTGAAAATCCAACCCCAAATGTATCACGGTAGTTCTTTAGGAGGCACCTTGTGTCTCTGAGATATACTCTGACGTTTGACTCTCAACAGTATCCATCTATCTCTACATTCATCTTGTGCATCAATGGAACAGCTCTTTCCTTAACGACCACTTCTGCGCGCTGCCTCCTCCAGCACCCCTTCGCAGCAGGACTTTTCCTTGTCATTCATTAACAAATTAATCCTGTTCTCCTGGATTTCATTCCTGGCACCACCGACCAGATGTAAAGTGACAAGTGGAGTGAATGGTGGCACCTCTCCTTCTCCTAATGGATTAGGTGCCTTTCAATGAAAATGCTCTTTAGAGCAAAGAAAAACTCTCTCCCAGCCCTGTGACACCGATTGGTTTTGACTGGGAGACTAGGTAGGAGCACTCACAGCATCCGAACGGGATGTGGAAGAAAGCCAGGCTGACACATGGCAGTTGTGGCCTTCAAAAATGAGGTGGTGGGTTACATTGCTGCTGAAGTGAGGGACCTTAAACCATGGACACTTGCTGCCTTCCTCACAAGTCATCCAGCCCACGCTCTGCTGCTCCTCTTGCTTATTCTGACACTCAAACCTTGATCTGCTGAAATTTAAGGCCAGGGGTTTTCTCCTCTGTGGGCAGAGGGTATGGATGATTTGCTCCATCTTTTCAGGTGGCTTTTCTTTATTTTAGGACAGTGTTCTTTCTTGTCCAGAATGAATAACTGCCGACCGTTCTCGCAGGTGAGGATTTCTCGGTGTCTAATTGCTTTTACTTCTTGCTTTGAACTATCCCTCCTGCCCCATACCTTGGTTTTGAGATGAAGTGCCCCAAACTGGAAACACCCTGAGTAGTACTGAGCAGACTGGAGGCAGGCGCTGCCTCCTCGTGTAGGGGATACAGCAGCTAGCTTGAAGGGGAGCTCAGCCTGGGCTGGTGACCTTGCTTGTGCCCAGTGAATACCCCAAGCAGAGGAGAGTTAGCAAACAGCACCCAAACCTTCAGTGGGATGGACGGTGTTCACTTCCAGGTCAAGCCTTGCAGAACTAGGGAAAACGCAATCAAAGCTTAGTGCAATGCTTCATTCGAACTGTGCAGCCGACTGCATTTTGCTGATACATAAAATGACTGCAGGAAACGAACCCAACAGCTGTTTGCACAGTCGTAGATAAGGTGTCACCGCCTCCCTTCGAAACCCAAAGGTGTTTTTCCCGCGAGCTGTATCTAGTGAATAAAATTGTAAGAACAAGCACAAAGAGAGGGAGAGAAAGATCCGCCTTTGGAAGCTGTAGCGCCCTTTGGGCCGTATAAAGTTGTGTAGCTCTGTTAACTTCAAAAAAAAAAAAAGGAGAGGGCTGGTCTTCCAGAGCTGAGCTTTCTGATTGAAAATAATCAGCGAGCGGGAGCTGCAGGCAGAGTCAGGCGAGCTTGCGTTGCTAGCTGAGATTTCGCAGAAGTCTTTTCAGTCTGAGAGGAATTAAAGCTGGACACCGAGGTCTTTCAAGTAAAATCTCACTTGCAGTGTTTACCTTCTGCAACCAGCATCCAGCTTCCCAGCGCTTTCCTATCTGCCCAGCCTTGCACAACAGCAAAGCCAGGAAGACTTCTGCTCTTCAAAGGGCCCTTTTTTCCCCTTGATTCAGTACTTTTAAGGTGGTGATTAGAGTGTATCTCTATAGGCACCTTCCGCAATGCGAGAGTTTGATATTCAAAGGCGAAAGGGCGCTGCCTTTCTCAGGCTTAATGGTGTAGAAGGCATCGACCAGAGCCTCGGAAAACAGTGAGGGCGGAGGAGGAATAAACAGGTCTTGGAAATTCCTCCCTAATTGTTTTTCTACTTAATTATTCAATATCTTGAAGATAAAAATGCTAAAGTCAGAAGGAAAAAAAAAAAAAAGGAATCAGTCTTACAGGGAGCGGAGGAGAGGTGTAATATTTACTATCAAAATCCGGAATTTCAAAACTGATGAAATGTAAAATATGTGAGATACCTTCAGACAACTCTTAAAATAGAAAGAACAGTAAAATCCCTTCTAGAATAGGTGCAGATGGTATCTCACAGCTACTGCAACTGTTCTTTTCAGCGCCAGAAATTATTTGGATATGGAGTTTTTTCTGCATTTTTCTTGATATAGACTCTTATCGTTAGAATCCCACTTTAAATCTTGAGCTGGAAGGGCTCCCAGGGTGCCCAAACCAAATGGCCTGCTTGGAGAAATAAGAAATGAATTCTGCTTCTGCTCTAGCCACAGGTCTCCATTAAAATGAGAGTACCAACTAAAATATCAAACCACCCAGAATTTGCCAAGTCAGTGGAAATTTTGCCTCATTTTCAGTGAATTTAGACTTTCAGGAAAGCAGGGGACACTCCCAAAGACATTTAGCCGTGTTGTGAAATTTGTTCTACTCCTGAAAAAAGGTCGTGCTGTGACACGTTTGCTATTAGCCTGAGACTTTTGATATCTCTCTCTGTTTAGTCCTGGGAAGCCGACAAAGCTCATGGTGTTCCTGAAAAGACATTGCGATTGCTGGAACCTATCAGGTGGGAAAAGTTCTTCCAGTGCTGGGCCATTCTGCAACATCTACAGACAAACAGATGAACAGAGGGATGAACTCTGTGCAAACAGATTTGTTTGGTTTTCTTTCGCTGTTCTCAGATTTGGAGCCTCTGGTTTTTGGATGAGTCAACGTATTATTCCAAAGGCATGTCTTGCACTAATTACATTTCCCTGTAGAGAACACCAGAGTCCTTGGAGCCTTCCCTCCTTCCTCCTCCTCCGGGAGGGTGCTCAGCTGGCAGGACCAAAACGCTCTCCTCATTGATATAATCAAGATGTCGCAGTCACGCTGACACTGCAACACCTGAGATGATTATTCACATTTGTGTGATGTTATTAACTTATCCCACCGGCTGGAAATGCTCTGGAGAGCTCTGCACAGATCTGGGGTTTGGTGAATAACCATGTCTGGATTGTATGCTCAGCAGCTCATCTGCCAACCCAAAACCCTTGTCAGTCCAGCTCGTTAGTTATCCTACGAACAGTGGAAAGTGACTTTCCCATTTAAAATTAAGATATTGCTTGTAAATAGTCACAACACACCCATATTTGTGCCCCTATTAGATCAAAGTAGGTGTTGACTCCCATCAGCTGATGTAACCCATCCTTTCAAACTCCCGGAGGAGATGGGCATGGAGGGGAGATATCCCACAAACCAAGACCCTGCTAAACCAAAACTCTTTATTGGCAGCGATGTCCTGGTTCACCCATTGCGTTGGCCTGAGCGGAGCCATCCTGCACTTGTGCTGGTGTAACTGAGAGCAGGATGTGGCCCAGCAGGAGCAGTACGTGCCAAGGGCATTGCTCAGCCACCGACCTTGACGTGGGATTTCTCCGTCCTTAGGGAGGCCGTCACATGTAAGAATCAGCAATGAATCTCCTTGTTCTTTAACCAAATTAGTGTCAAAGAAATTGGGTTTTGGAGGCCCCCTCCCAAGGTTTGCTAACCCCCCTCACCTCTGCCTTTGTGTGATACATCAAGGGCAGAAATAGGAGACCTGAAGGAACAGAAAATTTTAACTACTTGCTTTTTTCTCTCAAGTTTCCTTTCTTTTCCCCCAAGGACAGTGTCTGAGACACCCTCCTCTTCACTTCTGTTTCACCTTCCCCTTTAGCCGTGGGAGGACAGATGCCCTTGGAAAGAATAAACAGGAAGGGCCAGACCTGCCTCTGTTGTTAACTACTGCTGTTCCCTGGAGTCAACAGTCGCAAATCCTGCCCTGTGCCTGCACAACCAGCCCTCAGATAGAAGAAACAGCCTGAAACACAGTGAGCTGAAACACCCTCTGACCAGCCTGGCTGCAGACCAGCAGGAAAAACCAAGGGATTTTGTTACAAGAATTTTAATTCAGCTTTCCTGGGACCATGGGCCGAACATGAGTGTCTTTTAGATCTGCACTCCCAGCAAGTGGCCGGGAAAATTCATTATTCAGCCTCAGCCTTCACTTTTTTCGTGACCCAAAACCCAACAAGACAACAAATGGTCTCCCTTCGACTTGCCCAGATGCAATGTACAGTCCACATAGAGCACCCTGAGCAAAGCGCTGCTGCCGAGTGGTGGGATCCCCCATACAGCCAGGATGAGGGACCGTCCTCCTTACAGCCAGGATGAGAATTCTGCTTTACAACCTGGCAGTGTTCAGAACTGGGCCCGAGGGGTATCAGCTGCGTAGGGCTCTTGAGCAAATACCAGCTTTACGAAAAGTTGTTCTGGTTCGCAAAGTTAGGGATGGTTTCCAGCGAATCCGGGGCAGATTGATAGTTTTGGCGTAAGTGTTATGTCTCTGAGCCATTTCAAGCAGCAGCTATTTTGGATTCTTCTCCTTCCAGCTGCAGCTGGAGGTGTTGGTTGAGCCCTGTTGCACCAGATGCCACCAAACAAACATGAAGAGCTGTCTCCTGCTTTGATGTGTGTGCAATCTGAGCTGAGAAGATCCTTTCTTGAGAGCGCTGAGACTCACCAGCAGCCCTGAGAGCGTAAGATGCACCTCACACCACCCCATGTCCAGCCCTCCTCATGGTGCTGCCCTTCCCAAGCTTCTGACAACTGATCAAACCCTCTGGCCCTTGAAAATAAAGGCATGAAGCTGCAGAGACTGGAAACCTAGTGGGTCCCCACATCAATTTTAGCTCTAATGGCAATGGAAATGTCCCCCGTGTCCTGGGTTGAGAGACACAGGACTAACTTTTCTTCTAATGCTGGGGAAAATTACATTTTTAGAAGACTCTAGTGTCTGAATTTGTGAAAATATTTACTTTATAGCCAGCCAGGCTCTGTGGGATTCAAGGTTAGTGTTTTCAGGCCTTGCCAGGTGCAGGGACAAGGAGGAGCAAGGCCTGGGCATTTGACCCAGGCTGGCCAACAGGAGTATTTCATACCATGAACGTCACATTCAATATAAATTAGAGAAGTTTGCTGCGTAGCGGGCTCTCTCCCTGATGGCGGCGGTCCAGACAACTCCTTGCCCCGGTGCCGGAGCCCTGAGCCCTTCCCTTCCTTCTGAAGCCATTGCGCTCGCAGTGTCTGATACTTGCTGTCCGCTGCTGGGAGTGCACAGCTTCCTGCTGATAGAATTGGCTGAGTATAATTCCTGTATATCTTATATCAGTATCGGGATTAATACTGGTTCTTTAGTATTATTGTTAATTATTTAGACTTAGTCTATTAAATCTATTTATACTTCAACCCTTGTGTTTCTTTGTGTTCCCCGATTCCCCTTTCCGGGTGGGGAGGGGTCATCGGGTGATAGAATAATTGTCTAACGACAATAGATTGTTATGGGTTCTCTCAAACCATAACACCCCGCAACCTAAATGCCCAGGAAACACACAGCAGCTCCTTGATACTTGCAGATGTGACCCAGCTCAGAGAATCACGTGAAAGCAAACATCTCTGGGCTTGAGTGTTGCACAGCTTCGTCACGTGTGAATGGTGGAAGACCCTGTTGTGCTTACATGTGGTGCCAAGGCGTGTGAGCACCAGCTGTGTGTGTGGTGTGTACAGGAATGTTTCCTGAGCCAAAGAATGATCACGTTGTACGTCTGTGGACCTCGTAGCATCCGTTCAGCCCAGCAAACCAGTGCCGTGCAGTGACACAGTGCAGTAACCATACAGTGCAGTGACACAGTGCAGTGACACAGTGCAGTAACCATACAGTGCAGTGACACAGTGCAGTGACACAGTGCAGTGACACAGTGCAGTAACCATACAGTGCAGTGACACAGTGCAGTGACACAGTGCAGTAACACAGTGCAGTAACCATACAGTGCAGTAACACAGTGCAGGGACACAGTGCAGGGACACAGTGCAGGGACACAGCGCAGTAACCATACAGTGCAGGGACACAGTGCAGTGACACAGTGCAGTAATCATACAGTGCAGTGACACAGTGCAGTGACACAGTGCAGGGACACAGTGCAGGGACACAGTGCAGTAACCATACAGTGCAGTGACACAGTGCAGTGACACAGTGCAGTAACCATACAGTGCAGTAACACAGTGCAGTGACACAGTGCAGTGACACAGTGCAGTAACCATACAGTGCAGTAACACAGTGCAGTGACACAGTGCAGTGACACAGTGCAGTAACCATACAGTGCAGTGACACAGTGCAGTGACACAGTGCAGTGACACAGTGCAGTAATCATACAGTGCAGTGACACAGTGCAGTGCCGTGCAGTAATAAGGCTCTGGAGCAGGAAAGTTACCACGTCTGTGTCTGCTATTAACATTTAGAAGGTAATCTCCTTAACACCATAAATGCTAACTACTCTGGCATGCCCTTGACAGGTATAATTGTCTGTAGTCCTGTAAAAAATAATAGCCATCTGGCAGAAAGTACTGACGCTGTGAGAAGAAAAAGAAGATGGGCGCCAGCAGGAGACCAAAGCAAATCCCCCAGCACAGGTTACCTTGGGGCTATTTGATTGCCTGGCAATCTGCTCATGTCCCTCTTTTCAGCTGCTTTCAATGTCATGGGAGGAGCATCTTTCAGTTCTAGCCTTAGAGCCGGCACAAGCCCTTTCTGAATTTATTACAGACAAGGAAGCAGGAATACTTCTGCTTTGCTGGAACTGACAAACATGAAAAAAGGGTGAGCCTGGTGGAGATCAAACCCATGGGTTACATGAGAAACCTCGCTCAGTTTCTGAAAGGAGTGTATCGCCCTGCTAATAGTATGCTGTATATCATCTGGCGCTTGCAAGGAATGACCTGCCTGTTCCTCAGCATCTCTGGCTCTCCTCATCATTACAGCCCTTGTAAAAAATGGCATATTAAGTGCAAAGACCAACAGTCCTGGAAAGGAAACGATGCCTGTTATTCACAGAACCAGAGCACTACAGGCAGCCAAGCGCAAACTTCTCCCAGGGCATCTCTTGGCTTCAACCTTGATCCACAGAGCTCTTTCTTGGGGTAAAGAAAGAACCCGGTTCACTGTTGTTTATTCACTGGCCTTTCTGATAAGACTGATGAAAAAGCCTGTGGAAATGGTGGCTACTGGTAAAGCAGGAACATTTTCCAGCAGGTGCCAGGCTAAGACTCGCTGTACAGGGGCTGCCGACCCGTCACCAGTTGGCAGTGAACTGGGGAAGGTATTGAGTATCGCCTGCGATGAACATCAGCCTTTGCTGCCACCACCCTACCTGTGGAGGGAGGGCAGAAGGATATGGAAGGAAGGAAATTCCCCGGCCAAGGCTCTTCCCAGGCTCTGATAGAAACCAGGAACCCTGATAGCTCAGAAACAAACAGTTTTCATCCGAATTCCATGACCCAAGATAATCAAACAAGTTCAAATCATCTTCCAAAAGTCATTCAGGCTTAACAACCCCTTTTCTGAACTTCACTAAGGTTATGGCCAGATTTTCACTTCAAGAGTGGAGCAAAATCTGTCTCCAAACTGTGAGAAAAGAAATTTGAACTTCTGTCTAAATTAAGAGCTGTATTCACAGTTGGTCTGATCTTTGCTGGTGGTTTTACCTTTGCAGCTTTAAAGAAGTGCTGAGTTCACCCATCCCAGTGACGATGCATTGGCATCATCTCACCTTCTGCTCCATCTTTGAGGAAAGTGCCCATTCTGAGGTTTACCTGAAATCTCCCTGTGGCTTTTTAATACCCTCCAAGAGGATGGTCTCTGCTACGGTGAAGTCTGCTGAGGATGGATTGACTGCAGTTAATGATAACAACAACCACCAGACCAACGCCGAAGAATTTAGGGAGGAAAAAGGCATGTTTCACTCCTTGCTCTCAGAGAAGCTGATCTTGCCTTTACCCTCTGGGTGAGCATAGATGAGCTACAGATTGAAGACATCTGCTATGAGACAGCTGGATTCACACAGCCGAGATGTCATCCACAACCTTCAAACAAAGCCACACCAAAGAGAAGGTGCTGCACCCCATTGCCTGCCTAATTCCTTCCCTGGTGAAGGTAAAATCTGAAATCTCTCTAAAGGGAATCCACTTTGGCAGACACACCACAGCCAACGTCATGACGGCCCCCAGCACGGAGGCGGGCCAGGCTTTAGGGCCACCTCACTCCTGAGATCTCTCTTACACAATTTTATGGACATCAACTCACTGCCAGGATCTGAGAATCATTTTATAAATGGCATATGACTTAATTTTACATTTTTTGAATCTGTAGACTAGGCGTTCAGCAGTAAGACTGTCACATGAAGCAGTTAAACGGCTCAAGGCTTTTACAGCCTGCCAGCCGATAGGTGATGGAACAGCTGATCCTAAATGTCTCATACTGAAAGTCTCACAGGAGGATTTTCTCCAAAGGATTCATATTTAGCCCTTTGATTCCCCCTAAATTGCTTTCCCTGACCCCATTTAAGAGTTTTTTGAAGGACACTGACACTTGCTTTTCAGATTTTCATCTAATCCTTCTCCCACTTTGCATAAATCAGGAGTCACTGCACTAAAGTCTATTTCTTCCATAAGCATTAGCAAAACTGCTAAAACCACCAAGATTTATTTCAAACACTGGCTTCAGTCCTAGCGATAAGTAACTTTGAGCATGGCAATTGCTCCTCACTTAAAGGACCATGGCATGGTGTTCGCTCATCTGGGTTTTCCTGCGTGTCTGCTGAAGGCTGGGCTCACCCTGCAGCCTCCCCAGAGGTCTGCCCGATTCCCTGTTCCCTGCCCAGCCTCCTGTTCCAGGACTGTGATGTGCCATCACCTCTGGGACAGCTGCTCCTGGGTTTCATGTGGTTGAAATCAGCTGGTGGGACCCATGGAGACAAGGAGGCAGAGCCACAGCAGCCTCCGCGGGAGCTCGGGGACACGGCAACGGGTCAGAGACATGAAGCAGAGTCCATGGGTTGGATTTGGGCAGTGCTGGCTTCCAGAGATTCATCCAACCACAGCTCCATTACATGTTTTTTCATTACGTGCGAGCTACACCTGCCTGCCTCACTGTCCCGAGCTACTGTTTCGATCGTTGCCAAAATCCGTTGCTGGAAAGATTTGTTTTAAACATGCTGCTACTTCTCAGACTGGTTTTGTTGAGCTTTCATCTCACCCGCTCTTCTCTACGGTTATACATCTCTAACCTTATATATCCCCACGCTGTCCCCACTGCTGGCTGCCACCGGAGTGAAACCAGAGAGGGGACTTCACCTTGCTTTATTGGATGAGGAGTAAAACGAGCCACTGCAGAGCCAAATGCATCTCTTAATTTCACTTTGTTAAAATCAATGCTGTTACCATGGCTTGATTCAGCCCATCAGCTTTACAGCCCAAAAGAACCAAGCGATATCGAGTGGCCATTACCTGCTGGCAGTTCCGGGGACGGCTTCAGCTGCATTCCCATCTTCCCGTACAACAGGGTCCTGATGCTTCCCACGTCGCCTCTCCCTCCATTGGCACCATCCAGCTATCAAAGCCCACAACACAGACCTCATCTTCTTAACGGGGCCCCTCCTTGTCCAACCGACGATCTGCCTGGGGGCTCCCACTGCTCCCATCCAACACAGCCACCACCTAGAGCCCCCTTAGGAAAACTGCCTTTCCAGGGAGGTTTGTGGCCCTTAAATTTTGCATTCACATTTTGTTAAGCAGGCAGCACTGGCTGAATTGCAGCTCAAATAGGTAATTAAACAGCAATCCATCCACAGCCCAATTTACGCTGTTCCAGCTGAATATATCACATCTGGGCTTGCACGGTAGTACAGCCCTCATTCCTTAACACGTGTAAACCCCGTTCCACTGCCTCCATCAGTATCACCTATATTAGAACCATGACTTTAGAAAAAAAAAATCACCCTGTACATTTCAACAACAAAAGGAACAGAAATGAAATCTTTCCAGCTTACTGGAACATCACGTCTCTGCTCCGTGGCTCAGGGGGACTGGGGAGAACAACGGCCTCACTCACCGTTTTCCAGGGTTGTTGCACATACAAGTCATAAACACAGCAGCACAGTCACCTCGGAGCAACGCCTCTGATCTCTACCAGCTTAGAAATGCTACCTGCGCCAGGGAGGACTTTTCATCTGGGTTCCTTGGCATTAGTATTAACTCCAGAGCGGCTCTAAAAAAGTCATGCGGCTGGGGACAGGCCTGGCAACACTCCTGATATGTGCTCTTGAACTCTGTCATACCCTGCACAGGAGGGGAACTTCTGCCCTGACAACACACCGCAGTGCAGCCGGCTAATTCCTGTAAAGGTCTAATTCGCTCAAAGGTCTAAACTCCTCCGGAGCAGCTTGCCACTGGCCTGTCCCCTGGGCAGTGAGTGGCACCGCCTTGTCATGGGGCAAAGGATAACGCATGGTGCAAGGCAAAAAAGAAACAGCAGAGCAAATCAGGAGATGTCATCTCCTGTAGATATTCAGTATATCCATGTAGATACAAATACACACACCCTATCCTATCCCATCCCATCGCATCACATCCCATCCCATTGCCTCTCACCCCACCCTCTCCCACCCTATCCTATCCCACCCTATCCCATCCTATCCTATCCTATCCTATCCTATCCTATCCCATCCCATCCTATCCTATCCCACCCTATCCTATCCTATCTTATCCTATCCTATTCCACCCTATCCTATCCTATCCTATCCCACCCTATCCTATCCTATCTTATCCTATCCTATTCCACCCTATCCTATCCTATCCCATCCTACCCCATCCCATCCTATCCTACCCCATCCCATCCCATTCTACCCTATCCTATCCTATCCCATCCCATCCCATCCCATCTTGATGCAGGAATTCAGCATCTTATAGAAATGGGTTTGCAGAGCTTCTTTATCCCCTCCTGGCGTTTATCTCCCTGAAAAAAAAAACCCACACCATTTATCCTGGCAGCAAAAGGCCGCTCCGAGAGGCTGGTGGAGATGCAGGGAGGGCTGCGGGTGGGAGCACTCTGTGCCAGCACATGTCCAGGGGGGCCAAACCGTGCTGCGGGTCAGATGTGGGGTGCATTGGCAGAACCCCATGGGGATGGAGGCTGGGGTCTGCCAGGCAGGGCTGAGGTGTACCTGGCTCCCTGCCTGCACTCGCCCCCTGTCTCTGCCAGTTTAATGAACACCACGTTCACACAAAGTGTGAATAGCAAAACGCAGGGGGGGTTGGGGGGGTGGGGGGAAACACACTCGGGATAGAGAAAAGTGTGACAAAAGCTGCACATATTTTCATCAACCAAAGGCCAGGACATAATAATAATCACTTTCCCAGCCCGGAGGAGAAGAACAAGACCAAGGGTTTCTTTTCAGAGCAGCTGAGACAATAGTGACAAAGGGCCACACAAGGTCAGTGACACTTCTGCAACTCATGTCAGCTGAGGAGCTGGCCCTGATCTGTCATCTCCCTGCTGATCACTGACAACTGCGACCACGAGGCACAATCCAGCTCTGTGTTCCCGAGCTGCGGAAACCTCCCCGCGCTCAATGGGGCTACACAACGAGGCGGCCAACGAGACCGAGCTCTGCTGCATTCAGGTCCGGGGCTGCTCCGCTCCCTCCGCTTTGGTGACTCGCCGTGATTGTCACGTTTCTCTTCCCTCACCCCTTCGCCTTCGTCAGCCCCTCGGGCTCATTTGCATGGCTGGGAAGGGAGAGAAACTCTGCAGTTGCCGACTCTGTCAACAATGTCCTAAAAAGTGCCATTAACCGGCATGCAAACCTTCCCCGTCGTTCAGCTTTGGAGGCGCAGTGCTCAACAGAGGTTTTTACAGCTCTGTTTGAAAAAAAAAATAAAAATAAAACAAGGAGTGGCAACTCTTAGAAGAAGTAGCAGCTTTTGTCTATCTAGGGTCATAGAATCATAGAATCATCTGGGCCAGAAGGGACCTTCAAAGGTCATCTAGTCCGACCCCCCCCGCAGTCAGTGGGGACACCCCCAACTAGACCAGGTTGCCCAGGGCCTCGTCGAGCCTCACCTTGAATGTCCCCACCGCCCTGGGCAACCTGTTCCAGCGCTCCACCACCCTCATGGTAAAGAACCTATTCCTAATGTCTAATCTAAATCTGCTTTTTCCAGTTTAAAGCCATTACCCCTTATTCTGTCATTGCCAGCCTTTGTAAACAGACTGTCTCCAGCCTTCCTGTAGCCCCCCTCAGGTACTGGAAGGCCACTATGAGGTCTCCCTGGAGCCTCCTCTTCTCCAGGCTGAACAGCCCCAGCTCCCTCAGCCTGTCCTCATAGCAGAAGTGCTCCAACCCCCTGAGCATTTTGGTGGCCCTCCTCTGGACCCGCTCCATCAGGTCCATGTCCTTCTTATATTGAGGGCTCCAGACCTGCACACAGTACTCCAGGGGAGGTCTCACCAGAGCAGTGTAAAGTGGCAGAAGGGTCCCTGCCAGGTATGCAGCAAAAATCATATATCCTTCTCAAGGCACTACCAACCAGCTGGGCTTTGGTCCTTGGGGCTTGATGCTCCCTTTGGTCCTTTCAGCCCTGAGGTTTGTGTCAAGAAGGACATCCCCAGTGTCACCTGAGCACGGCAGAGGATGGAAACCTGCAGGAGTATTTCACACGGCATCTCGCACCCAGCTGGGTGACAGCGGGCAGATTATCAGATGCGGGTTTAGACATTTCTTCCTTCCTTTTATAAGGCTGGTCGAGGAGGGGAGGTGGTAATTCCAGAGCTACGCTCAGGATTGCACGACCGGTGTGAAGCCAGGGGTATAAACAGCTGATAGTTAACACCTCGACTGCCTTTAACGTGCACGGAGCTCCTAAGCAAGAAAATGAAAGTATCAGCAATAGTTTGCCTTCAGCACTGTTTCTTTCCAAGCAGAGAACAACATGTTTCCAGAAGAAGAATCACAGAATCACACAGAATCACTGAACGGTTTGGGTTGGAAGGGACCTTAGAGATCATCGAGTTCCAACTCCCCTGCCGTGGGCAGGGACACCTCCACTAGAGCAGGTTGCTCAAAGCCCCATCCAACCTGGCCTTAAACACTTCCAGGGATGGGGCATCCACAGCTTCTCTGGGAAACCTGTTCCAGTGCTTCACCACCCTCACAGTAAAGAATTTCCTCCTAATATCTAATCTAAATCTCCCCTCTTCCAATTTAACACCATCACCCCTTGTCCTGTCACTACACTTCCTGACAAAGAGTCCCTCTCCGGCTCTCCTGGAGGCTCCCTTCAGATATTGGAAGGCTGCTATGAGGTGTCCCCAGAGCCTTCTCCTCTCCAGGCTGAACAACCCCAGCTCTCTCAGCCTGTCTTCATAGGGGAGGTGCTCCATCCCTCTGATCATCTTCGTGGCCCTCCGCTGGACCCGTTCCAACAGGTCCATGTCCTTCCTGTGTTGAGGACTCCAAAGCTGGACACAGTATTCCAGGTGGGGTCTCACGAGCGCAGAATAGAGAGGTAGAATCACCTCCTGCGACCTGCTGGCCACACTTCTCTTGATGCAGCCCAGGATGCAGTTGGCTTTCTGGGCTGCCAGTGAACATTGCTGGCTCATGTTGAGCTTCTCATCCACCAACACCCCCAAGTCCCTTTCCTCAGGGCTCCTTTCTAATACCTCATCCCCTAGTCTGTATTGATAGCGGGGATTGTTCCAGCCCAGGTGCAGAATCCTGCACTTGCTCTTGTTGAACCTCATGAGGTTTACCTGGGCCCACCTCTCCAGCCTGTCCAGGTCCCTCTGGATGACATCCCGTCCCTCTGGTGTATCGACAAGACCACACAGCTTGGTGTCATCTGCAAACTTGCTGATGGTGCACTCAATCCCTCTGTCTATATTGTTGATGAAAATGTTAAACAGTACCGGTCCCAGCACAGACCCTTGAGGGACACCACTTGTCACTGCTCTCCATCTGGACTTCAAGCCATCGAGTACCACCCTCTGGATGCAACCATCCAGCCAATCCCTTATCCACTGAACAGTCCACCCACCAAATCCGTATCCCTCCAATTTGGCGAGCAGGATGTCGTGGGGGACCATGTCAAAGGCCTCACAGAAGTACAGATAGATCACATCCATAGGTCGTCCCTTATCTACAACCTATGACTAGAAAGGGGCTGGTGGAGCTTTCCAAACACACAGGGCCAGATCCTTACCCACAGAGCCAGAGGAAGGCTGTGGATTTGCCCCAGCTACATGTTTTGCTGTGGGTTTGAGAGCTGGGGCAAAGCCATGGTCAATCAGGGACTGAGCCTCACTTGCTTGCTTCATTGTTTCTTCCAAATGGAAAAACACATGAAGGGGTGACTGGGAGAGGACCGTTCCCAATGCTGGTGTTGAGCAGGGGCTCAGGAGGGGCAAAACAGGTTAGGGTTCAACCTCCATGTCAGGCTGCAATAGCCTAAAAAGTCACCCCAGACGATCTTCTCTTCATGTACGTGGACAATCTCTGTTCTTACCGGTCTTCAACAACCTCTCATCAGAAATTCATGGTCAAGAGCTCCCAACAGGACAGACTGGAGGGGTGGACATGAGCTGTCTGCGTCCTGCCCAGGAATATGGGCCGGGCAGGAGAAGACACTCCACCAGCAGAGGTGGTGGAGCAGCAGATGGGCAAAGGTCATCTGCACCTACCTACCTGCCTTTGAGGCCCCATCATTAGAGACTTGCAAAGGACTGTTGTCATCAACAATAAAGTCTTGTGCCTGCCCAGGAGGTGAGGGTGAGCTGGGACATGAAGCCAACCGTCCAAGTCACCAAGACGGTGCAGCCTGTTGTGCCCTCTCCTTTGAATGGCCAGACACGGACACCATCTAAGTCAGTTTTACAGCACGTACCACCACTTACTACAGAGTCCTTACTTATGGAAGTGTCTCAGGTGCATTGAAAGTCACGGTACCATTTTCCAAAGCTGCATAACTGGAAGTTGCCTCCCTTCCCATCCTGCCTGGTCCCCCATTTGCAGCCCTCAGTTCCTCCCAGAAAGTGGTGGCTCACACTGTAATTCCCGGGATGAAAGCACCCAGCCTTCGTGCTCCCCATCACAGCCAACTCTCCAAAGTATGTGTCTGCCAGCGAAAGAAACACTTTAATGTTTGCAATGCGAGAGGAACTGTTTATACCCCATTCTGATGCTGTGTTTCACTGGGGTGAGAGACAGCTCTGGGCAACGAGGGATTAAGGGGGTCCATTGTATCCTTGTCTGATGTTGCCCACCATTCCCTGCCATTTGCATACATCTCGCATTCAGGATCCGGGGGCATGGAAACAGCCACCCCACCTGCTCCTGTGGCTGGGCATGGCGGGACTGGGACCCTCTTTGAACAGATTTTGAGGGGGGACCATCGCGCACGGGGAGAAGGGTTGAGTGCGAGTCCGTGTGGGGAAGGTAGGACAGAGGGGGAGGTGAGGGGCGGGGGGTGAGGGGGGGGGGAGAAACAAGAGTAAACATGAATTGGGAGGATTTTCAAAGCCGGCAGAGGGCCTGGAAAAGGACAGGCTTTGAATTCTGCATGTTCTTTTAACTCGGCCTCTGATTTGAAGAGGCCCCCGAAAGCCTGGTAAGCCTCATTGAACTTGAAAAGCTACAAGCTTCCTTTCTTCCCCATTTGCTTTGTCTTCTCTTATCTCATTCATGTGAGACATCGCTCCCACCCCGGCCCTCGCTGCAGAGAGGAGCCGGCCGGAGCCCCCGGCATCGCGGAGAAGCAACAATATCACATCACTCCCAGAAAGCCCCGGGACAATAGGCAGGAATTATTAGCGAGGTGCTGCAACGACCCCGGCTCAGCCTTAGATACCGGCTAATCAGGAGGGACCGGGGCTTTCCTGGCCAAGGCTGGGCAGACAGAGCTTATGCCCGAGGGGGCTGCTAAGAGCCACTCATAGAATCATAGAATGGTTCAGGCTTAAAGCCCCCCCAGTCCCACCCCCTGCCCTGGGCAGGGACACCTCCCACCAGACCAGGTTGCTCCAAGCCCCATCCATCCTGGCTTCGAACCCCTCCAGGGATGGGGCAGCCACAGCTTCTCTGGGCAACCTGGGCCAGGGTCTCACCACCCTCACAGCAAAGAATTTCTTCCTGAGATCTCATCTAAATCTCCCCTCTTTCAGTTTAAAACCATTCCCCCTCATTCTATGGCTCCCCTCCCTGATCAAGAGTCCCTCCCCATCTCTCCTGTAGACCCCTTTAGGTACTGGAAGTCTGCAAAGCCCTTCCTGAGCCTTTCCACAGAGAGGAGGGTTTGGGGGATTGGTTTTAAGGGGACAATTCTCAAGACTGGCAGAGCCTGCAGTTAACCCCTCGCAATGGCAACATCACATGCCACAGGCTCTTTGGGGGTGGGCAGGCTGTTATGGAGGTCCCACCTTGCCCCCCCTAGAGCTGCAGCTCACTGGTGCTGGCTCCGGAGGGGACAGTCCCACGTATTCCCAAGGGTAACAGCACCAAAGCGGATGGGAATTGCATAATTCCACCCTTTCTGTGGGTCTCCTGTGGGGTTTCGCACGACTTTGCCTATTGCTGTGTTATCAAACCCCTGTTCCCACCTTGCTGAAGGCTCGAGGCGTTATTTATTGCACCCCGAGGAGCCATTTGCAGTCCCTGTGCCGAACCAGTCGAGTTCAGGACCCAGGGAGGACGGAGCAGGATTGCTCCACCACATGTGCCTCACTGATAAATCCTCACAGGATTTATCAAGACCAGTTCATGGGACCAACTGCTACCTTCAGTGAGGACAAGGGTGCGCTCCCTGGGTGCAAATACTAATCCCCAGGTGTCCCAACACGCCTTTGGGAGAACATTCTGCCGCCAGTGATAAACAATCACCCCTGCCCGTGTTGTCGCCCAGCTTTGACTCTTCACAGCAGGCATTTGCAGCCGGATCTTCCCCTTGCGAGCTGCAAATAAAAACCAAAAAGTTACAGCCAGGTGGGCCTTTTCTGATGAATATTGCACTAAAAGGCAGCTTCCTGCGGCGCTTCTCCCACTCTGCGAGCGGGGAGAGGGTGAGGCTTTGGAGACTCTCGATAAACAAGTAAAAGCTCAGATATAATGAGAAAACCTTTTGTGACATAAGGACCTCTGCATGTCAAGTAAATTCATTATATACCAGCTTGAATGGCAATCTGACGGCCTCCAAGTGTCTAATGCAATTACGCTGAGATGGGAGAGATTGTACAGCTGTGCTTCCCTGCTAATAAAAGAGAGCAAAAGTAACAAAAAGGGGATGACAAGAAACCGAGGGCTTTCCACCAGGCACGGCAAAGCCCGCTGGAGTTCGAGGGTTCATGGAACTCTCTGAACTGATTTTGGAGTTCACAGGGTTCACAACGTGCGCAGAGCTCACAGCCTTTCCCTCGGAGATCTGAAACCGTGGGGTTTTCTCCCATCCCTCATCCATCACCTTCCACGGGGAGATTTCCTATTAAAACACAGAATGGGACTGCAAACCCCGCTCCATGCAAACAAATCTGGGACAGCTCTGGTAAATCTGGTAGATTTCCCCCAATACGTGCAAGTCCAGCATGTGTTTTGTCACCTGTGTGACAGGGCAGGGTGCTCTTCTGCTCCCCTCCCATGGCACCACCACACGAGCCCGTGGGGTAGCCATGCAGAGGGCAGAGTACCCTGCCAAAGATGCCCAGGGAAGCCCTAAAACATACCCATATATAGCATCCCATTATTATTTTACACATACAAGCCCAACCTAAAGCAAGACTTCCTTCCCCCAAAGGCTGGGAAACGAGCAACAAAATCTCACCCGCGCCCGTCTCCCCATTTCTCGCCCCTTCATTCCTGCCCTGGCTGAACTGGGAGACAAGCGCGAACTGATTTGCTGAACACAGACTAAACCATAGTCCCACCTAATTGAGGGTAATGGGGTCCCTGAGTCAGCCCAGCAGCCACCCCAAGTTACTTTTCCAGCCAAGAGAAGGATCCTCCAGAAATTGTTGTCCACCTCGATAGGACTTCTGAGGATTTATACCTGCTCAAGCCCTGGTGAGTTAACCTTGTCTTTCTTCTCTTCCTCTTGAAGGGTTGCCTTTCCTCAGCCCGTCTCAGTTAATTGGGGCCTTGATTGTCTTTCCAGCTCAGGTTTATACATTATACCAGTAGATTTATACCTACATGAGCGAGCCAACAAAGCAGCACGGTGGCCTGGGGACATGTGTTTTGTACTTTAGCTTAAACCTTTCCCTTAAACTTTTAGCTTAGACCTTTTCCAAAATGACACGAGATAACCTGAAAATGATTTTCTGAGCTGGAAATAACAGAGCTTCTGCACTGAATATTAAACCACCTCTTCCCATGCGAGACGAGCCCCGAGCCCTGCACGTTCTTCCCTCTGCAGCTCCGTTACAGCACTTTGTGCATCCAACCCCGAGGGCGTCGAGTGAGCCCTTTGAAGGAAAAGTGCACAGGAAAGGGTATTTCTCTCATAGGCGACAGATTCTCTGCAATAATACCAAGTAGCAGAATGAAAAAATTGAATTTAAATTATCTTTTGAGAGTTCCCTGCTAGTTAGCACCATTAGTTACTAGAATGCCTGAAGAAAGACAGAGTTAAAGGCAGGCACCGGCATTAGATTTTGGAATATTTTGATTTTTCATTAATTAACTTGGAAAAAGTAGCACCGTGTTTTCTATATACACTCAGGTATTTATGCTGTGCATTGGGCTAGATGATAGCCTGCTCCTACTAAAGTTATGACTAAAATTTATGCCTTGTCCAACTCAATGGGGAAATTCCCAATGAAAAAAAATAAATAAAAAAAAGGATTTCATTTCAGCTGTGCATGAATTAATTGTGTTTGGCTCTGAAGGATTGTCTGTCTTCATTATTTTAGTTTCGGCTAGATTAGATTAAATTAGATTATATTGATGGATGGGGGGAGGAATGGAAGGACAATATATTCCCTTTTTAAGAGTAATATAGAAAATAATTAAAGTCAGATGAATTTCACACGACTATAAATCTGAATAAACTTAGATGACCACCGTAGACTCTTTAACCTTGAAACAGTCAGAGACTTGTTTTAAGACACATGTAATTACTTCTCCACACCATGTACTCCTTTACAACATCCCTATAGCACAAAATCATTCATATTGAAAGATATCCTGGTGGATCTCTCTGAAAACTTCAAAGATTTTCAAAATAGCAGGCGTTTGGCAGCAAAAAGGTCCTTGGCTCAGGAGATATCATTGCTTTATAGACATTTTTTTTGTGACTGTGCCTAAGTTTCAAATGATTTTTTGTTAACCCAGAAATACATCTGTCTGCTCCTACGCAGAAGGAAAAAGGATTCTCTGCAGTGAGACGACACCTAGAAGGCAATTCCTAGCTGGATCAAGTAGTTTTCCAGCTCTTCAGAACAAAGCCGGTGACTTGGCTTGGAAACTCGGCCAAAAAAAATCGCAGAATTCCATTCAGTTGACTACAATTGGGAGTTTATGAAAGAAAATCCATCCCTCTACCAAAACCAGGCAGTTTAGAAGCAGGAAACACCAGCTGGGACTTCAAAGCTTAGGGTTTTTTTTTTTAAAATGTATTTATTTTATTTCCCCACTGTGCACACTAGAAAGATTTCCCTCCGTCCAGGCTCATCTGAAAAGCTATCTGAGATTCGAAAGGTGCTGAAAGTGTAGTCCCAAACCTGAATTATCAACACAGGCTGAGCTTCATCATCCTTTTATCTGATATTTAACCACCTTTAAACATCAGCAAATAAACGCTGCTGAATGAGGAATGGTATAACCAGTCCAAAGGCAGTCTAACCTTGGGGTTTTTTTGCCAAGCAGGCATTGTTTATCCCATACTTCACAAATGCTGAGCTATTTTCTGACACAGTTCAGCTTTTGCCTTTGTAGTCACTTCCTTGGGTACATACAGCCATGGCCCTTCTCTACTGAGAGCCAACAATCCCATAAATAGTAGAGTTGAGCTTTTCCTACCCTTTGTTATCCAAATACTGACAGTCTTCCTCCTTCATTGACCCCTACTCTGAAGCCAGAAGATGAGGTGGTGTAAAAACCAATTCATTGGCTCTGCATACTGAAAGGGTTTTGGTTTTGTTTTTTTTTTTTAATGATTATTAATAAGACATTTTCTCTGTACGTTAATAACCCCAGTGATTGCGCGTGGGCTTCTGGGCCCAATTTCAGACTTAAAGAGTGTGAATTTGAAAGCCCTGGATGCCTTGTACCCTCGTGCCAAAGCAAACACTCATCCACCAGCAGTGCTGGCGCTGCCCGGAGCGTGTCTGGGAACACTCGAGACAGGGATGGATTGCAGGAAGGGCTGAAGTACCACACCGACTCGATCAAAACCCACCACCACCAACTGCTCCGGCTGTTTAGTGAACACCGCGGGCTGAGAGCTTGCCTCCTCCTTATCAGCCAGCACGTCCGAGAACGTGTTACCTCCCAGCAGAGCCTGAGTTTTCCTCTTGAAGGAAATGCCACGTGAGCACCAGGGCAATCCAGCGCTTACAGACACCCCGTAGCTTTGCAGTCCATCCCTCCTGCTGACACCGCTTGGCTTCTCTCACTTCTCCCACTCATAGCTGTGGCTTAAAAACCTGGGGTCTTGTCTAGACAACACTTCCTTCAGTCTGTGAGTCATACTGAGCAAGGACTTCTCAAAAGCTTGTTTTGTAGCAGGACCCTCTGCTCGACAGAGAATAAAAATCCTGCAGGCTCCACAGTGATTTCTGCCTGGCAGATGGAGGGAAAATGCATCGAGAATGGACCTTAATTAAGATGTTATGTCTACCGTAAGTCAAGCTATCTGCAAAAGTGCCCGTGTAGCGTTATGTGTTTGATCTTATCACTCTTGTTTTTGCCACAGCCTTATTCAAAGCTAATGAATAGGAAGACGGATCCATTTCTTGGTTTCTATGGGGGAAGGATGGATAATTTGAGGGGAAATACTGAGTCACACAACTTGTCACATTACAGCAATAAAATCCATACTATTTATTTTAATGCAATTTCCGAGAATTTCACACCATTCGGTAGTCAAGAAAAAAGAATGAGATTTAGCGGATAAAGCAACAGTTGGGTTTTTTCCCAATGCCCAAAACTATGGTTTCAGTGTGATGTAATTGCATTTAAAAAGCATCCCTGCTCCTAGGAGATACATTACCCTGGGAAACCACCAGCACAGTTCAGCTGAGTCCTTTTCCATGCCTGGCAGTCACAGTTGTAGCCCATATGGTCAGAAGCACCAGTATTACACCAATCATAGAATCATAGAATGGTTTGGGTTGGAAGGAACCTTAAAGATCATCTTCTTCCAGTCCCTGTGGCAGGGACACCTCCCACTAGACCAGGTTTCTCAATACACAGAGACCCATGTGGAGGAAACCTCCATTACACATCATCCTACAGAGATACTGAAAGACCTCAGTCCATCCTGAAGGGCTGTGACCACTGTCCTTGCCTTGCTTTCCACTAAGGGACCAAGGCAAGACCTTGGAGTCATAACTCAGTACCAGGGGTTTACTACCAGCTGCTGATCTCAGCCTGACTCAAATACCAACCTTAAAGCAAACCATTTCTCCCTTTTCAGACAGCAGTAGGCTTCACCGTAGCACACTTCACTTGCAGATGTGACCTAAGTGCATCAGGGATCCCTGCTCATGGACCGATCAAATGGAGTACCTAAAGGGAGGCCTCTCTTCTGGCTTCAACACCCCACAGAGTCGTTGACTTCCAGGCACCTAAGCTGCTTTAAGAAAACCCGTCTGTCTCTTTGTGTGCCAAATTTACCATCCCAGCCCTAGGGAGACGGTAAACGTACCCCTGATGTACATATTTGGCCAAACTTATGGATGCTGAAGCAGTTTTTCAGCAGAAAGCTCCATTTTTTTTTAACTTACGCTTGAATAAGGTCCTGCACACCTTAACTGAGCCTCCTGTGTGTCCCAGAAACCACACAAACATGAGCAATGGAGTCTACTCCATTTCAGGGGAAGGTCCTGGTGAACTGGTCTTCTCAGTTACATCTATACCAAGAAAATAAATAGGGCCAGTGACCCATGATGGTCCTCCCTACCTCACTGCATGCACTAGCAGGGTGTTGGCCCGCGCCAATAAAGCATCTCCAGAGCAATGTCCAGGCATGAGGCGGGGATCAGCAGATGCCACGGATTGCTCACGAGCAGTGGATGAGTTGCATGAAGTGAGCTGAGCTGTGCCAGCACCCTCCAAGATGTAGGATGAGCCTTCTTTCATTTTATATATGGATATAATTTAGTATAGATATATTAAGTCCCGAGTTCATCTTTTAGCGTGCAGTGGTGGTGATGGAGGGGGAATGAGTTTCCCGTTTAAATTCTCTCCTTCACAGCTGGAGAAGAAAGGAAGAAACTACCTCCCACTTCCCTCTGTCTTTAGCAGCCAAGAAGATGGTTATCATCCCTGCTCCTTCTCTCCCCCGAACTGGAATGACCTCAGCCGAATCACACTCTGTTTCACTCCGTGTCTCTCCTGCTCCCTACTCCCTTCTGTGGCAAAAAATTGCATCCTGGCTCAAAAGCCCCTTTGAGCACACAGGGAACACATGCCCTGAAAAAGAAAACGCCTCCTCCTTTTCAAATAAATGATTTTTCTGAATACTGTGTCCAGTTCTGGGCTCCCCAGTTCAAGAGAGACAGGGAACTACTGGAGAGAGTCCAGCGTAGGACAACTAAGATGATTAAGGGATTAGAGCACCTTCCTTACGAGGAAAGGCTCAAAGAGCTGGGGCTCTTTAGGCTGGGGAAGAGAAGGCTGAGGGGAGACCTTATCTATGTTTACAAGTACCTAAAGGGTGGGTTGAAGGATGATGGAGCCGGACTCTTTTCAGTGGTTTCGAGTGATAGGACGAGGGGCAACGGGCACAAGCTGGAACATGGGAAGCTCCATTTAAGTAAGAGGTGAAACTTCTTTCTGGTGAGGGTGCCAGAGCCCTGGAACAGGCTGCCCAGGGAGGTGGTGGAGTCCCCTTCTCTGGAGATCTTCAAGACCCGCCTTGATGATGTGGTGTGCTCTGGGCAACCCTGCTTTAGTAGGGGAGTTGGGCTAGATGATCTCTAGAGGTCCCTTCCAACTCTGACAATTCTGTGATTCCGTGATTTCGCTGGACCTGCTACACTGTTCTCACACTGCTCTGTGCTTCAAACACTCCCGTGGAGTAACATTGCTGCAAAGCCAAAGAAAAATTGGCAGCCAGGAGAAAGGCTCTCAGAGCCCTGTCATGTAGCGGAGCAGGAGGAGAACATCACGGAGCCGAGCACCTCATAAACACGAAGGATGATGGGGAGAAGGGAGGGAGCCAGGAGAAGTCACTCCTGGAACATCTTTCTTACATGCCGTAAGCCCGAGCACCTACGGTAGCACTTGGTTTGCTTTTTCAGCCGTTTAAATTTTATTCTTTTGGAACACGAGACTGTTTTGAATAGGACGGTTTGTTTTTTAATCAAATTATTAATCTTCTGTGTTTCATCCAAGGCAGGCAAACCTAAAGGAGGTTTCTGAACACAAACATTAAACCGTCTCATTTCTGGCAGCCAGGCTCTCTGGTGACTTTGAAAATTCTTCGCTGATGTGTCTATCTTACCACTAGTTTGTTCTGGAAGTCCAGCACGTACATAAAACATTGCTTTGTGCATCAATTAAACCTGCTCGTGCATACCATACCTAATATGAAACCACACAGGAAATGAAAAGTTAAGCTACCTAACAGAGCACGCCTGCTCTCCTTCGCCCCGAGCCCCCGGCGTCACCGCTAACGCGGCCACTGCAGACCACAGAAAAGCTCTAGCAACTTTACCCCTGTTTTTAGAGGGACTGGGACACCTCCTGCTCCCTCCCCAGAGCCCCGTTCGGTGGGAGCTGTGTGGTCGGCAGCGCCAGCGGAGGAGAACACGGTCCGTGCCTCGCTCTTGCAGGGCTGGGTTTGAAGGTGCGGTGGCAGATGGCAAATGGTATCTGCAGTATTATTTGTATCAAACAATTCCACTTCATATTCAAAAAAGTGAACTCAAATTGGACAACTTTGTACGTCCAGGTAGACACACAAACACACACGTGCACATATAGATGGAAAAGATGAAGGGCAACATCTTCAAACTGGAGTCATTCAAAGTAGAACCTCCTGCTGCCAAAGAAGGTGAGGAAACTCATTCATAGCATGGGCTCAGTCTGTACATAGAGCCCTGTTTACAATGGAATAGTCAGTTATGATAGCTGAGGATTGGGCATTATCTCTCCATCATACAAGGACCTGCTCCAGCATTTTTCTCCTGGAAATCCCTGCTAAGTGAGCAAACCCCTCCAACACTCAGGTATGTGGAGCCAGGCCACGTCTATCCCAGCAAGAGGGGCATCAGTGTTTCCACCCGTGTCTTCTCCTCCAAGGAGAGACCTTCGCTTCTCCAAAGGACAGCAAGTGTTGCTCCTCACCATCCTCTCCTCAACATCAGCCCCATACCCAATGCGCACAGAAAGCTTGGCTTTGCCCTTTGGGCTGGGGACCTGCCCCAGGTTCCCTCCTCCATAAAGGGGCAATGCATCTGAAAACACCTACGGGTGAGACATGGCAGTTCAAACTTCAGGGAGATAAATCCTGAACTGGATTCCTGACTCTGCAGGTGGGTACCTCAAGGCAGGAGGGCTAAACTCTGGTTTTTGCTCCAGAGTTTGTCCCCAAGATCATAACGTACTCTGCTCTCATCCCATGCCTGGCTGGTCTGCTCTCCCCGCAAGCTCCTGGGGACAGGGACCAGCTCCTCATGGCTTTTTGCCCACCACAAAGCCCTCATCAGAGCTGGAGTCTCAACTGGGAAGACCTGAGGAGTGAAGAAAGACCTGAGGTGAAGTTCTCTGCTCCGACAGGCCCAACATCTAACTTAGCCTTCATGGAGCTTCCCCGTTCCTTCTAGAAATCAGGCAGAGATTTATCAAAATCTCACCAGGAAAAAAAAACCAAAACAAAATTCAGGTGCTGAAGCAAGCCATTTCCTGTAAGGGAAACAACTGTTTTTACAGGTATAAGTGAGGCCAGATTTTCTACAGACGCAGGGAAATTCTTCATTTTGCGAGTTGGAATTGTTTTTTTCTTTTTAAGCGGAGGGGTGGGGGGTGGGGAGTGGAGGAGGCAGGAAATGTAAAAGATTTTGGAAACATGAAATGAATAGGTCAAGACACGTCATTTTGCTGAACCAAAGCAGGAGGCAACAGCTTGAAATTGAAATTAAATAGACCACCTGCAAGAAAAGGAGAGGAAGGGGAGATGGGGAAGAGGGGAGGGAGGGGCAGCGCTGGCATGAATATAAACCACACATTTTTTAAAAGCATCCGTCGGTGAATTATTAAAGATGCTGTGCTGCTCGTTTCAGGTTTGGACATCTTGGCAGTTGTGATGGGAAACGTGCCAAGGCACATGAGCACGGACTGAATACTTATTTTTGAATTCCTGGCAGGCACCTTTCCTTTAAAACACCAACTCTGGTGAGTGTTTGGAGGAAAAGTACTCGCTCTAGGACCGGAAAAGATATCCCCTCCCACACCCCCCCCCAAAGTGTGCAGTGAAGTGCTGGACGTGACGGGGGTGTTTATGCGGAGGGACGAGTGGGTATTTGAAGCATTATAGACTCTTCTCCCCACTCTCCACTTCAGCCTGTCCAAATTGTCACTGCAGAATTCATCTTCCTCCCACACGCGCACAGGCAGCCGCTCCTGCCCTCTTGGCTGGATGCTCCATCGGCTTCCCGAGCCCTGCCAGCTCCGCTCCTGGCTTCTCCTCCTCAGCTTGTCCCCTCTACCTCTCCTGACCTACACCTCATCAATCCTTTCTCCTTTGGGCTTTCTCAGCAGCCATCTCTCCCAGGGCCTTGGGAGCATCTCCCCGGCAGCTCCTTGGGCGTATCTCGTTAGCCTACGCAGCGCCGTGCTAATTCCTGTCCTCCCCTGGACCAGATACAATAAATCCTGTATCTCCGAGGTGGGCTCAGAGCTCCTGCTGGAAAACTGAGGCTCATCCCCGGTGGCCTTGGCACTACTGCCTATCTGTCTAGACTGTTTGAACCCCGGTGCCTAGGACTCCACATGCTGTTGTAAATCTCATTTGAGGCACTACCCCTCCTTCCTTCCCCCTCCCCAGTTTGATCAACATTTTGAAATGGGGAACGAAGCAAAGCAAAGCTTGGCGGAGGGCAAATTTCATCCCTCCCCATGACAAAGCGAGGGAAACCACAGCCCCTGCCTTGAGAACGGTGCAGAGCGGAGAGGGGAAAGTTACAGGCGCGTGGGACAGAATAAATTCAGGCAATTGCCAGCATATTTGTAAATAAAATAATAACCAGTGAAGTGAAATAAGCTGACACGCGAAATGTGCATGTTGATTAAAACAGCCCTGGAGACCATTAAATGACAAAGTCACTGTGTATGCCAACAAAACCCCAACCGTAGCCCTGATGCATATTCATAGCATCTGAACAAGGTCCCATCGCGGCACTAACGAGGCGCTGCGCTTGGGAACACGCTCACATGGAGCCAGGGGGAGACTCTTTGGTGCCTGACAAATTTGGGAAGGCTACAAGCGTTGAAATCTCTCTTTGTTACTTAACAAACATGGAAGTAAGGGAATGCCATACCTCTTGTTATGGAAATAGCACACAGCGCTGAGGATATATGATAAGTCTAGGGGAGAATTACAAACATTCAGGGCTGATCCCTTTGAAATCTCTGGGAGTTTTGCCATTTATTTCAATGGGGGCTTTACCGAGTCCTTACAATGGATGTAGTCATTTATCTGCAGGCGTGGATGCGGTTCCCTTTGCCTCGGCAGCTGTGCTCCTCTCGGACACCTGGGAAATGGGTTCAGGCTTCTGTGGATCGAGCAATGGGCAGGTGCGGAGGTGGGTCACAACGACTCGTGGAAGGAGAGACATCGTGGGGCTCTGCTCAACCATCCTGCTCCATCTCGGGCAGCTCCGTGCCCTTTTAGCCGGAGTGACCATGGGACATCGCAGCCCAAGGGACACTGCAGCCTCATAGGCAGGTACCAGGCAGGTGCATGGTGTTTCCATCAAAATAGCTCGAGGGCTTGGACCGACTTCATCCTAAGCTAAGCAAAAAGTGGGCTCTGGGCTTTGAGATTCAGCAAGTTGCTTAAGGGCACATAGGAAGAGGGCTCCAGAGCTCCAAATAACACAAAATAACACACAGATACCCACCCCTGAAAGGCTCCTCCCTAAGGGCACTTGGGCAGGTCCCCTCTGTGGGTGAGGAGATGTGGTCCTCCATCACTGGACTCTTGCAGCTGACTGAAGACAAACGAAATTCCTTCCTGCACAACCTGTGCCGAGGCCCCGGTGCCACCCAAGGCCCAAAAAAGAGGGACAATTAGGCTCTACTCTGTGTACCAAGAGGTGAGAAACCAAAAGCTGTGGACCAGAGCAGCCAAATGCCGTGGCCCAAAGCCTTGTCCTAGGAATTGGCTCAAGCCCAGGAACTGCAGCACCGATGTGTTTGCAAGGGTAGTGGTGTGGGTGCCTACGGGTGTGCGTCTAACACCAGAAAAAAAGCCTTTTCCACAACAGTTCAACACCTCACCCTGCAACGTGGGTCTTTGTACCCTAGGAAAGCTCAGCTACTTCAGAGGTTTTCATCTCTGAAACCCAAATCCCATCTCTGAATCCCAAACCCTCATTACAAGATTCAAATCTAATCTACCTGTAGCACTGCTTGACATGTTTAAGGTGCCCGGTTATTTATTAAAATCAGAGGAGAACCCGTAAATTACAGAATTACACAGGGCGGATTAAAGGAACTAGTACTAAAAGACTTGCTCTCTTGGTCAAGCTGGGGTTGGTATCTCCAACCACAGCTCCACCACGGATGGAGGAAGGCACTAGAGCAAAGAAGGTTATTTGGGAGATATCTTAATTGCAATTATCAGCCCTGATGGATCTGACTGTTACCACCTGGTGATTTGTTCTGCCAGACCCTTCTATTTATCTTTATGACTGAGAACAAGACACCCAGGAAGAGAAAAGAATAAATCACTGGTGATGAAGAGGAGGGGCAAAAAAATTGCCATAAATCTGCCCTGCCACTTTAAGAAGGAGCAAGTGGTCCCAAAGCATTTAGAGAGGGGATTTATTCTGCCTTTATCTTCCCCCTGGGGAAAGCAGAGCTCCCGGTGGGGCAGGTGAGAGGATGGAGAAAAACGAGCCAAGGGCTTACAGCAGAAGCCGCTGATGTGAATGACAGTTTGCTGGTGGGAATAAAATGTTTCTTGTTTGTTCCAAGACGGAGATAACGGAGTCAAGAGGTCAAGTGGTGTGGGAACGCGAAAGCCCTGCGGGTAATGTAGCATGATAAAAAATGAGGGATCCAGGGCGCGGGGCGTCATTGCCACAATAGGCCAACTCGCAATTCAGAAAGAGCTTAGATCTTGTCTGTATTTAAATATTGACTGATAATTTCACTCCATTACCTCCCTGTCAAAGAGGTATGCAGATAGCCGCCTCTGGCCAAGCCCACTTTAGTATCCTGAGGGGTCCGTCCTGTGTTTGATGAAGTACTAATTGGGGCGGGGGAAGAGTTGTCCTTTCTCATCCATCAATCTTTTAGTTGTATGCACAATTAATGGAGCTATTTAGATACCCAGGAGTGACCAGCGTGCAGGAACTGACCCGAAACCCGCTGAATCCTGCGGTCTCCCATGGCAGAGAGGGGGACGAGCCAGTGCTGGGGGGAGCAGTGGGGCAGGGAGCTATGCTCAGGGCTCTCCCAGCTCCGGGGATGACCTGAGGCTGTGGGACGGGTAACCCATGGAGCACCCGTGTCCAAGAACATCCCTCACTTCCCTGGATTTGGGAAGGGGTTTGCAATTTAGATGCACTGACAGGAAAGAGGAGCGGAGCTGGGTCTGGACCCCACAGCAGAACTGGGCAGCATGGAGGGGGGGACAGGGAGGGTGAAACCATCCAGCAGCTGCAGAAATCTGTGGCAAGGAAAAGGTTATAAGAAAATAAACCCATGAGGTTTTTTAATTACATTTCCCCCCCTTCCATCCTGCCACAGTTTGCTTAGCGGGAGGATGGGCTGCGTTGAGGCTGCCCCCTCCCCTGTGTCTCTCTGAACAATTTTGTGGGGAAATTTCCAATCCTGAGTTTCTGGTCTGGCACGACACCGAGGTGTCGATGACATTAGTCCTGTGTCACCCATGGGGAGCAGAGAGCACTCAGGGCTCCCACCCGCCTTTGCTTTACTGTCCTGCGAAGTGCTGCAGATGCTGATCAATATTGATGGTTTCTGGTGTCTGGGATTATCCGGGTTGCAGCCACGGGCTGGGATCTGCCACAGTGAGGGACAAACGGGGCAGAGAGAGGGTCTCTGGGCACTAACTGAGTCTTATCAGCACATGATAAGGTACTACCCAGACCTTCCCATGGGATATTGAGGACCGTCCCTTAAGGAAAGTAGGAGAAAATGTAAGTCACCTGTAATGCAATAGTGAGGAGCAGCTTAAAGTATGGGCTTCTCCTCACGTCATGCTGGAGGTGTAGGAGAGGACAGCTGCATTTCACCACAGGGAAACTGAGGCACAGAAGTGTTAAACCATTTGCCTGAAGTCACAGGGCAAATCAGAAGGGAAAATTCAGGAGCTGAGCCTGGCTTCCCTCCTCTTTCTCTCCCGTTTCCACATCTCCCCGTGGCTGTGGATCCACTTGCACCACTGTGCTGGGCCTCCAAAATGGGCACGTTTATTTAATGGTGAAACCACTTCCCTTTCATACAGGCACAAAGGCATTTGGAGACGCTCTCAAAAAAGCCACCAAATCCAAACCAGTATCATTTCAGCTGGCTGGGCAACCCGTGCCACCAGATGCCAAAGCACGATGTGTCAGCAATAAAACGATCAGCTGCTCCGTGTAACTTTTCAGGCTGGCTGTATTCCCCAGAATGAAAAACATGAGCCTGGCGTCAAGACTGGTGTTTAAATAAGGTGTCTCGTGCAGTCAAACATCTGTCCAGCTGTGGCTGTGCTGTGCTCTCTGTAAACTACAGCAGCCTCCCCGGCTTATTGTTACCAGATTAACAGCACGGGAATGTTCATCTCTTTAATTCTCAGCAGTATGAAGCCATGAGGGAGTGTGGATTGGGCTAACAAAGCAAACCTGCTCCACGAACCCTGCTCTAGCAGCAGCTTTTTATTAAAGGAGGTGGGAGGTACACTCAGCTGGCTTCTCTGGCCTTTTCTCATTAGGACCTGGGCAATGCTGACCACGTAGGAGAGGAAAACAATAATAATAATAATAATAATAATAAAGGAAAAAAGTCAAAGTGTCAGTCAGGTTGCCATTGCATTGCCAGCAAAAAATGTGAACCAATTTCCTTTCCAGTTTTAAAAGAGAAGGAAGCATAACCTCGGGGTACAACCGAATTTAACGTGTGTCTAGTGCTTCTTCCACCTCCCAGAGAGAAAAGGAGCAGGACCAACCCACTGCTGCCCCGAAAGTCCTGTGCTGCGCTTGCCTCGAGATACCAAGTCTCAATCTTACTCATAAAGCAATAGCAACTCCTTTTTAATTTGCAGCCACGCTGTAGAATGCATTCTCCATCTCCACAAATGTCCCTGGAGACCAAAGGCAGGGGAGAAGCAAGGGAGAGGAGGTTTGTCCACAATCATGTACCAGCTCAGCCCCAGACCAGAGCCTCCATCGCGTGGCCTCCTGATCTAATGCACCCTTCACTCCTCCGTGGGGTCTTTGCAGCATGTTCCCACCTCAATGCGCTCTGTTCTTATAAATGAGAGTTCCAAGTGCATCGCCCCCGCCAGAGCAAACCCATCTCGACGTCTTTTGCGATGCCTGCTATTTCCACATAAGAACAGGCCATAAAACCACTCGTTGTTACCCAGAGAAGCAACTGGGGAAAGGGAAGACCCAGTCCTGCCTTCCCCATCTCCCACCCAGGCTTTCACTTTGGACAGCAGAAGTACACAATTATCTGAGAGTTGGTGAAAGCCCCCAAGAGCCAGTGGTTCGAGGACAGCAGACAACATGTCAACAGGATGAAAAAAGCAAAGCATCCTCCAGCTTTGGGCCACAAGAGCATTTGTAAGGGCCCAACCATGTCAGCGAACACACCAGGTAACGAACACCGGGTGAAGCCCAGGGAACAGCAAGCAGCTGTGGTTTTAACAGACGGCCTCGGGTTATGGTAAACCTTAAACTTGTTCATGATTTTTACTTCAACCTGCCGGTCCATGAAAAAATCCACAGGGAAAACCCCCCAAGTGCTCTGGCAGCGGCAGGACCCTGACCTCAGCGTTGCCGTCTGCTCCTGGCAGCCGGAGAGGGACCTGGGGCTTTCGCCGAGGCAGCAGTTTGTGGATGCCTGGGCTCTGGCAGCAAACCTGGCACAGGACACGCACCTCCCTGCTTTGCTGACCCCACAGTTACGCCCGAGCAGATGCTTTGGGTCCTGCCTTTGAAACAGATCCGAGTTTAAAATAACCCTCTTCTCCTCTTTTTTTGTTCTGCAGATTGTTTTAGCCTTGAATCCGCCCAGTGATCTGCTCGAAACCCCACAGTGGTGGGACGTGGGCGCAGGAAACCCTTAAACCAGCTTTGCTGCTGAAACCAGTCTGGCATGAACCCCTGCTGAAGCACCGGTGGGCTCCAGTTCACCCACCTGCACGCTCCTGTTTGCATTTTATCCCCACCCCATGTTGTAACTGCTACGGTAAAGGAGAGACACAACGGTGACACTCTTTTAACACATTCATCCATTGAATCAATGTCAGCCCTTGAAGTCAGAGCGATGCTGACTGAGCCTTCAGGGTGTTGCCTGAATATTAGATCATGCTGAAGTCTCAAGATAAGGTAAAACTCAATTAAAGGAATCTCTCTCTGTAGGAGGGCCTGATCCAGAGGTTGTTAATGGGATAAATAACCTTTACCTCCCGGTTGCCAGTTAGAATTTGGCTCCAGTTGGGAATGATGGAAGGTCAGTATCTCCTGGCCAGAGGTTGTTCAGTCTCCATCCTTGGAGAATTTAAAGACCAGACTGGATAAAGTGCTCAGTAAACTGGTCTGACCTCAGAGCTATCCCTGCTTTGAGCAGATGTTGGACCAGAGACCTCCTAAGATCCCTTTCAGCCTGAATCATCCTATGATCCTAATGTCAACATTTTCCCAAGTCACAAACAGGTACCAGCAGTTCTGAGAATGACACTGGCCTCTGCAAAATGATGGTAAACATTTGAGACAGATGGATGTTTTCCAACCTGATTCTTTTCAAAATAAAAACCCAGCCAATTTTTTTGAAAGAATGGAAACATTCATGGGGAAAATGCCCAGTGATAACTCTTAGTGCCCTAAAAAAAATCAGGAGGCAGGTTCATCTGGGCTGGCAGCTCCCTGTAGTGCTTCCTGGCTCAGGGATCGAAGTGCTGAGCATCACACTTAGCTCTCTCTGTCAACATTGATTTGAACATTTTAATTGCCTGTTGTGGCGCTGGCAGGATGCTCAGGCATCGTTTTGCTTGCACAGTGGCAGCTGAGGACAACCTGGTTCAAACCCCAGCCACCCAGCTCCAGCCCTTCTCAGTAAGGTAGGGAGGTGGTGCTTCCCGGCCGTGTCCCAATTCCCTGGGAGCGGTGACCCCCCCCCGAGTACTGCTCTGCAGTGGGGACATTTCTGTGTTGTGGCTGGCATTACTCCAGGGGACATCGAAACCCACCCAGCCCAGGGATGCTGAGCCCTCTGCCAGGGGTGATACACTCAGGTCACTCACAAAAGGGCTACGAAGAGTTGTGTGTCATGTAGCAGCCAGGGCAAACACCTTCCACCGCGACAATATTCCCATGAAAAATTTAACCAACAGAAATAAACAAACCAAAAAACCCCATTATTAGCAGAGAACACCAGTGCCGGGCTTCAATAATTGATGCACCAAAAAGCATATAAAAAAAGCCTCCAATTATACATTATTAAAACCAGCTATTTGTAAGGTGCTGTGAAAACAAATGTTAAGAGAGGCTGTGGGAGGGAGCCTCAGAAAAGCAATGGTGAAGCTGAAAAGAAAAAGAAACGCAGCAAAGGCAGTGCTGTTGGTCCCATACCCCTGCCCCAGCCCGGGGTCTCGCCTGAAAGCCACCCAAACTGATGGCTAGCGAATGGGGTGATGGTGCCTCAACACGGCAAAGGCTCTATCTTGATGCAGCCAAATAAATTTAACCTTCCTACATACTTTGGGAAGGGGGGAGTAGGATTTAACCCTTCCCACCGGCTGTTGAAGTGACCCGGGTGCTATTTTGCTGTCAACTTAAGCCTTTTAGTTTAGCTCCTAAGTTTAGGTGGGCTGGATCCAGACTTCTGGTCCCCCTTTTTTTGATGGGTTTAGTGGTTAAGCCCCAAAATTAGCACACACGCCCTGCAAAAAAGTCCCCCAAGACTGCGTGACGCTGGGGACAGCTGAAGGACACACACGACGTCGTGATGTGGCGAGTCAGCAAGATTTGAGGCGCTTGTGGGGTTTTTTCAGCTGAAGGCTATCTTTGTCAAAATGCAGATTCATTTACGTCAAAAGAGTTTGTGGGAAAGAGTTGGTTTTGACAAAGTTCTTCTTTGCAAGCTTTTTTGAAAGGAAGTTTTGAAGTTATCTTTCTGACATTCTCAGGTTAAAACACTTCGCTTTTTAAGGCCAAACCAAGCTTTCAGCTCTAACAGAGTCTCCTTCGGACAAGGGATGTTACGTGGAACCAGTTACAAAGGCCTCGTTCAGAGAACTTTCTGGCCACAGACCGACTAACGGGGATAAAGGCACAGAGGGATATTTTGTGTTGACAAAATAAGCACTTTCTTCCTTGAAAGTTGGCTGCATCATTTATTTAAGCATAGTCAATATTTAATGGAGTGCTAACATGCACATTAAACGTATTGTGAGTCCTCTTGGCCTGATGTCCCGGGTTGCAGAGCAGCAAGAGCAACTCTGGAGTAATCCGTGGCAGGAGCTCCATCAACTCTGCTCCGCTACACTCGGGATATTTCTTAGGACCATCCTGAAACACTCGTTATCTCAAAGGCAGACACTTCAGGCTCAGACAGGGGGGTGAGATCTCGGCGCAGAGGAGATAATGCCAGTGGGATCACCGCTGCGTTCAACAACAGCACCTGCCCGAGGACACCCTGCTGCTGGGTGCTCGCCCGGTCACCTTTTCAGAGCAGAAATTGGTCTGGCTTGAAAATGCTTTGTATTAGGTGGGGAGACACAGGAGGAGAGATTATTTTTAAGCCCTTGCGTTGACTACCTGTAACCTGTCTGGACCAGCAGTTGAAGAGGATTAGGCAAAATCACGCTACCTCCTGTTTGCCACAGGTTGATGATAAACTGCTGCATCCCAGCATCTCTCAACACCCTCCTGCCTGCCCAGCTTGGTCCTCCACAGCGGTTTTCCTGGGAATACTTGTTTCCACTGGGCTCAGACTCTGCCACAGGGAGCTGTTTTCTTCTCCAGTTGTTTCCCTCTATGCCTCAGCTGATGCACATCCCTGCTCTGCTTTTGTTAGGAAGTTTTTTCCTCCTGTCCCTCTTTGCCCCGTGAAAATGGATGTTTTGTTGACTCAGCGGGGAAGCAGAGCGTTCAGCCTCACGGCTTCCTGCAGAGATGCTCAGCCATCGCGTACGGGAGTTCAGCAGGGAACTGCGGGGAGAAGTCCATTTGCAGAGCACACACAAGAGGGGGATTTCAGGGATCTTGCATCACCTATTTTACTGCAAATACAGAGACACGTGCCATCAGCAGCCACCTCCTTTGCTCTTTATATAAACCCAGGGACAGGACACTATGTTAACACTCAGCCAGCAGGTTCAGAAAATATGTGCCCCTTACGCTGTGCTTTGGAGACCTGGACTGGAGGAACATCTACTTTGAAGAGACCCAACATCACACCCTTTATCAACTCCGAGGAGCCAGCACCTCGCTCCTTGGGAAGCTATTTAGATGTCGCGCATATGCCAGCAGCTGGGGGACTCCAAGGGACAAGTGTCCTTGTGGAGGCCCCGAGGGGTTGAGTGCCGGCACGTAAAAGCTCCTGGGAAGCCGGGAAGGTGGCAGCACCAGGGATCAGCGCACCCCAAAGACATGCCCTGGTCCCGGCTACTGGGAACATCACATCTGCTGGCGGTGGAAACGCCTCTCTCCTCTCGTGGCTCAGATCAATGGATGGGTCGAGGTCTGTTGACTTCCACCACGGCCATCCAGCCAGTGACACCTAAATATTTTCCTCCTTCAGGAGACAAAGGGAAGGAGGGCGGCCTGGCTCTTGTCAAGTGTGGAGCTGACAGCTTTACAGCCTCACTGGGGAGAGGAGCTGAAAGAAAGAGCGTTAGATTTAATCTGTGCTGACAGGGGTGGGTGATGGGTATTTTTATAGTGGAGGAAATGTATCGAACAGGGGAAATTAGACTAGGAGACGATAAGGATCTGGGCCTGACACAGCCAATTAATAGATGTTTACAAATGATAAAAGCTGATAGATCAAAGCAAATGCACTCTTTTTAGTCCGTGCCTCTAAATTGTTTGGAAGTGCCCCACTTGGCAGCAGCTATCTTGTCCCCGAGCTCAGGGCCCTCTCCGGACGGTGGCCAGCCCCGAGTGGCCGAGCAGCGCAGGTCTCTGCAGCAGCCGAGTGCTCCCGGTGCCTGCGGTGCCCCATCAGAGAACTCCCTGAACAGGTCCAGACACACAGCGTTTTGGTGCAGGGGGGTATAATTGGTCTTTGTTCAACACACAGGGAACGTCCCTCCACCGTATAAGCTTCCCTGAATCCAAAAAGTCAACTGAAAGAACGTCCAAGACATCTGGCAGAGAGGGAGAGATCCTTGTGCTCAAACACAGCGTCCAGCAGCTCTTCCATGGGGACCCCCTGGCATCCCATGGCTGATCCAGAAAGGATCTGGGTCTCCCATATGTCCTATGTCATATCTGGTGGGGGATGCTTGGCAGGAGAGAAGCGTGTTGTAATTTTGAGGCCAATGCCGCGCTGCTCCTCCTGCATCTGTTGCAACAACGGATGCGAAACCTGCATCTGTTTTGCACCAACAGAAATCTTAACCACACTTTGGGTTTTCTGCTTGGGTTAACGAGTGAGTCCAGTAGTTTAGAGCAGGTTTAGCAATGAGAATGCCTGAACGGCCAAACTCCTTTCCTCAGTGTGTGCACACTGCTAGTTAACTTCTGGTTTGTCATCCTTCATGGTCCATATTGTCCATATACTGGTTTGCTCCTTGCCTTTTTTGAGTGGTATGTGCTAAATCTTCCAGAGACAAAATCTAGGTGCAGTTCTCAGGATTCAAGCCAAGACTGCTTCCTGCAGACCGTACCGACGAGGCAATTCCCAACTTGTCTCCCTCCAGCCTATGCACCATCCGACACTGCCTGGCTGGCCCCGTGTTCCCATACAGCACATCAGACCGTGCTCCAGGACAAAGAAACCTTGTCCCTAGGGAGTGAGCGGTTTCTCTGCTGAGCCTCCCGGTCCCACCATACCCCACCTGGAAGCTTTGCAGGTCCATCTCGGGGGCTAGTGGGGTGACTACCCCGAATCATGGCCAGCTCAGGGTGGGCTTGGCTTGGAAACAGCTATCGGTTTCAGCAGCAGAGCTCACACTGAAGGGAAACACCACAGGGGTGAAACCCGGAATAGTCTGGCACAACCGTGCGAGTGAGATGGAAAAATCAGCATGAGCTGCAGCTTGCAGAGCGGTTTTAACACACGCATTACAAGTGACAGCAGTTCCTGGGATGTATAAACCCATGGGTTCTCAAGAGACAGCTCATGCAGCAGGAACCCTTCAGCCTCAGCTCACAAAAGTGGGGCAGAGCCCAGGCCGGCAGTGGCCACACTCCCTGGTGGGTGTGTGATCCCCAACTTCAAAGGCAGCTTGGCAGGACCCTCATCAAGGCAACTGTGCTCCTCAGAAAGACTGAGATGGGCTCAGGCATCCCCTCACGAGCAAAACGGGCACGAGAAGAAAACCAACCCTAAACCCATAAAGAATGAAAAAGCTTCTCCAACACTGATTTTTACAATCCTACGCTCCTCTCCCCGCCTGCTGTGTCAGCCTTTCCCCCTGCCAGATGGGTCTGCAGATGGTGGCCTGCTCAGCAGCCCCTTCGTGTTAAAGCACCTTCCACCAGCCCTGATTTCTCTGCCCGACACGCGGTCCCGGCAGGGGAAGCAGGGAGCTGCAGGTTGGCCGGGCTCCACTTCAGCTAGGGCAGAACATCCCAGGCTGATGTGGAGCTGGAGACCTGTCCTCGCTGCACAGCTGATGGAAATGCTGGGCCTTCAAAAAACTCCTGTTGCACGGAGGTATACGGGATTCGACATTAAATTTCCTAACCCTTCTGCGAAGTGGGCTGTTAGCCTTATCCTCCGTATAACTTGGTAGCTCAGAATGCTGCATTTTCAAATTTTCTGGTATAAATGAAAACATCTAAGCCCACACTTAGGAACAAAAGTGATGGGCTCTGCTTAGAAAGGGCTGAGCACACGCAACTCCCACGGACTTCAGAAAAAAGCTAGATCAAATCCTGAAGTTATTCACAAAGAAGACCCAATTTTATTAGTTCCAGCATGACACAGACACCAAATTCTACCTTCTAGCACCAGTCCCACAAATAACCAGATAGTTGGAGGTCAGGGAAGATGGGCATTGCTTGTTTAACCCTAAAATATATTTCTCCTGGTGGTGTCCTTAGATGTGACTAATGAGTCATTCAGAAGTACAGCTCCAGGGCCATCTTAGGCAGTGATATCTCAGTTATTCCTGATTTGGTGCCCATGGCATTTACATGAGAGGCCTTAACACAGTATCATCCTACGTTGCTTTAATTTACTATTAAAACAATTACAGGCTTTTGAGTTTGGGCTTCTTTCCAGATACAGTAAATCTCCTCTGCTAGGCAGGCAGTGTGGCAGCACCACTGCGCACAGCACCCGTTAATTACTCTGACTCCAGTATAAACAACAGCAAGGTCTTATCATGGAAAAATCCTCCATAGCCCAGGGCAGCTGCCTTAGTCCCATCAGCTCAGGAGAGGACGTACCGACCTGGAATGGGCACAACAGATATATTATGCTTTCCCCTGGTCATACTCTCTACAGATGGTTCTTCCTCTGCTGCTTACAAGTGGCAGGTCCTGCAGAGCCCTGAGATTCATAGATTCATAGATTGGTCCAGGCCGGAAGGGACCTCCAAAGGTCATCTAGTCCGACCTCCCCGCAGTCATCAGGGACACCCCCAACTAGACCAGGTTGCCCAGGGCCTCATCGCGCTTCACCTTGAATATCTCAAGGCTTGATGTTGGATGTTGGCTTTACTTTAAGCAGCTGGAGAGATGTTTGGATGAAAACCCTTTACACAGACTGGCCTGGATGTCAAGGCAGAAGACACTACAATGCACCACAGCTCAGCTGCCTGCCGGACACTAAGAGTAATAGGGGAAGGGAGGAGTGATTAAGGTCATTTTAGGGCACTGTCCTGCCAGGGTCATGCGATGATGCCTACATGAGCACATGAGATGTTGGCCATCTCACCCTGCCCAGAGACAGGGCAATTCAGCCTGTCCATCTTTGCCAGCTGGTACCCTCCCTCGGGTGGTGTGAGGCCATCTCCACCACCTGCCAAGGCTGCCCAGACAACGGGATTGCACCAAGGTAGACATACAGCTTGGAAAAAGTACGGTGCAAGTCGATAGCCTGGGCTTCCCAGTATAACAGACCTGATTTACCTTGCTTCCCAGTGTTAAATTGCTGGGAAACTGTATTTCCCATAAGCCTAGGTAATATTTTCAAAGGTGTTTAGTGACTTAAGAGATTGTATCTCATAGACTTACAGTGAGATTTGGGCTTCAGAGCCCAGATCCAACAAAGCACACGTGTGTAATATCAGTTTGAGCTCCTGTTTCCCAGCTAGAACCCAAAGCCTATGGTTGGATCTGGGCCTAAGCATCTAAGTCACTTAAGAAAATTAGACTTTGGCACCTAGGTCACCTACATGCTATGTTTATATTTCACTTTGACGAAATCTGTGGCCTGCCCCCAGGTTCTCCTCCAAGTGAGAACCCTCAGCAGCATCAACATTTGTTTTTCTAATCCATTTCTTGGACAAGTCACAAAACCGAATCCTGAACATTATAAATATTGAAGTTCCTATAGCACTTTCCGTGGAGGAGAGGTGTTAGCCCCAGGACGCTGGTCAGGCTCCAACTCAAGCAATTGCATTCAGCCTCCAACACTTCAAATCCCCTCTCCAGTTTCTGTCTCATTGTGTTATATCCCTCCTTGCTTTGACTAAGCCCTGCAATTTTATTAATTTTCTTCTATTCATTTACAAACCCATCCCAGCTCCACCAGTGGCAGAGGACTTGTGTTGTTCCCCTTCAGGAAAATAAATACAAAAATACAGTATTTTCTTCTTAACGTGATCCTTTGATCTGTCCAGGTTTTACTTTTTCATTCACAGTAGAGATTAAAATATTATGAAAAAAAATTAAAAATACAAGAGATCTACAGAAGAAGAAGTTTGATCCATGTGGACTGGTCACCAAAAAGGATATTGATGGTTTCGTATTCTGCTAAGAGCTGTCTACACAGGCAAAAGGAGATTTCTCACTTCTTTCTTCCCTGATGAAATAATAATAATAATTGTGAATTACAAGTAGAATTGAAGTATTCCTGTAGACAACACTGAATTTTTAAAGAGACATTTTGCATCAGAACAATCAGCTGCATTTGCAACACTTGACAAAATCAAATATTGATTTCCAGCTTTGTTCTCGGAGTGAAACCACCACGGACTCACATCCAAGTCACCAGCAGGACTGTCAGGCTGTAGAGCCCTGCCCATGGCATGAAGGTTACCCACCACGGGTACCCAGTGTCAGTTGGGGGTACCCCGGGGAGGTCAGCTTGGGATGGGGTGGCCATCTGCTATGGCCAACCAACCTCTGAGCAGGGCTTATTCCATCACACCTGCTGAAAGCAGCCCTCAGCAGCAGGTATTTGGCCAGTCGCAAGAAAAAGTTGGATGCTGATCTCATTGCAACGCCCAGGGAGTTGGTGAGCATTAGTTTCTCCCCAGTTAAGTAAACGTGAAGTGAATCACAAGCTGCAGGACCCGCGGTGTAAACACGGCATGAGATCAAACTCGGGGCTTGGCCAATGGATCTAGACTGAAATGGGGGAGCTCGGACCCACCAGCCACCCGGGAGGGAGCACACACTGAATGTCCTGCAAAGGGCTTTGTTAAATCTTCTCCTCCCAGAGGGGATGAATGCGGGACACACAGCGATCCCTCCCTGCCTCCTTTGAAGAGCAGTGACATTCCTGGGATGCTTGAGAGTTGATGGTGTTGAAGGCTTTGAAGTGAAGTACTTGAGCAGTCTATTTTGACTTCCCTGGGTGACTCATGCTCAGCTCCGTATCTAAGATGGCTTTTCAGCTTCCTTTGACTGCTTTCCAAAAGTTACATGTTTGCTCAGCCTGACCACGGACTGTAACTTTCCTGTTCACCATTCATCTTTCCTCCTGAGGGTGGGTGAGCAGCTTTCCAGCTCCAAAGGGGTTCAATGGTTCCGACAGTGTTTTTCCAAGAATGGCAGTGTCTAAAGGCGTTTCTGTATCAATAACCCTTTGACAAGCCCATGCGGCTCCCGGGGAGCTGGCTCGGAGTGTGTCGATGCAAGGCGCTTAGCTGTGAAGCTCCAGCTGATCGCACGGCAAACGGCATTTATACAGAACAGCAGAAGCACGAGGGAGGTCCCTTACACTTTTGTTGTGACACGTATCATAAGGATATAATAAGGTATCAGGTATAACTTCACAAAGTACAGCTGAGAGGAGGATTTGTAGGAGTCACCCTGGACCTGTGCATCGCGTCTTTCACCCAAACACCTGCAACACCCTCCCAAAGGTACTATTTTTAGATGCTCTATTGTCTGTATGTAACGCCATGGGGCTCTGCAGTAGGACAGTGTCACCACAGTGCCCCATCCTCAACTGAGCAGGGTCCTGGCTCTTCCCAGAGGAGTGGGTGCAGGTCCCGAGAGCCAAATCAGGAAGAAATGCTCACACATTCACAGGGACCTTGATTTTGATGTTTCCTTCTGCCGTTCACATACAACCCTTCCTCGAACAGCAGATCCTTAAAACACCTCTCCTGCCAAATCCTCCAGGCTGTGACAGGAGCCGCTGCAAAATGTAACAACTACCTTAGGTAACAGCTTTTAAGTATTTAATTAATCAATTGAGAACTTCATTTGATTTGCATTTAATTTTCACTGCTAGGTGACAATTCCTAGGGCTACAACAACTTGCCTGCCTGACGTTTGACCTAGGAATTAGCAGTTTCCCAAATGTTTTGTTGGGTTTTTTTTTCACCTCCAGGGTTACGGAATCACAGAACTGTCAGGGTTGGAAGGGACCTCTAGAGATCATCCAGTCCAACTCCCCTCCTAAAGCAGGATTGCCCAGAGCACATCACTCAGGACTGCATCAAGGCGGGACTTGAAGATCTCCAGAGACGGGGACTCCACCACCTCCCTGGGCAGCCTGTTCCAGGGCTCTGGCACCCTCACCGGAAAGAAGTTTCTCCTCATATTTAAATGGAACTTCCCATGTTCCAGCTTGTGCCCGTTGCCCCTCGTCCTGTCGCTGGAAACCACTGAAAAGAGTCCGGCTCCATCATCCTTCAACCCACCCTTTAGGTACTTGTGCTTGTGTTACAAGCGCTTGCTTTGGGGAATGGAGTCACCCTCATCGCTCTTCACAATGCGCGTCCTGCAGAGAGGCACAGGAGATGTAGCGCCTGTTGTGCCGCACAGTCTCATGTTGGCAGCAGCTCGGCACAGCCAGGAAAGGATGCTACAAGGAGCAGAGGCAACACGAGGAATTTCAAGGCACAGAAACACCACGAGCCTGACTCCAGATTCACTCAGGAAATCTTCTCCCAGAAGGATTACCTGGCCGGCGTTGGAGGCACAGCACTTTCCTACCCTCTGGAACAGGAAGACAGAAATAGTTTCAGGAGATGATGTGACTTGCACCCATGATTCAAGCGAGGCAAAAGTATTTATACAAGTCACGACAGAGTCAAGGAACAAGTGCTGGATCCGGCTGCCGCTTCCAGTTACTGCAGCTGGAGCTTGCCAAGTGAAGGGAACGGTCTCTTAAGCACACATGTTCATCTGACACCAGTTAATCAGAGCACAGTATGTGGTCCATCACTGTGTGACAGCCCCGGACCCACATCTGGGTCCTTCAAGACTCGGTCGGACCCACGAGCTTCTCTCTCGGTGGCACAGGCCGTTGTGGCACTCAGCCAGTCTGACGCAAACATCCACTGCTATAAATCTGTGGACTTTCCCTTGTCCCACCTGTATTTTATCCATGCCATGGGGGACAGGTTTAAAGCGTTTCTGGCACTGCAAGGGAGCAGGATTCACTTCCCAGCTCTCACACTGGCACTGCAAGGACCAGTACCAGAAAGTTATTGTACTTGAGGACATCAAAAAGCACCTCTTACGTTTCGAGCATCTGGTTCTCCTTTACTTCTCCACTAGAAAAAGGATCCCATCTGGACTGGTGGGATGAAAGCCACAGAGACGAGGCACCACAGCCCCAGGCCTGCAATGCAACAGGCGTGAGGAGATGCCTGAGAAAGGAAGAAGGGCTGGCTGCTTTGGCCGGTGACAGACATCATCTGTAGGAGCTGCTGAGCATCCCTTCATGCCAGGAAGCCAATGCTTTAAAGAGAGATGGATGCTGGTGTGATTTTTATCAACCAGAGAAGATGAAACCACGGAGAAGGCCCCACCTGATTGCTGATTTCAGACAACCCCTCTCCCTTTCTCTTTCACTTCGCCCTCACCATGTTCCTCTCACTGCAGAAAGTTTTACTTCCCATCTCTCCCTGATGTCCCTCCACATCTTATCTCTGCCCTGGGATACCCCTGTGCCAGTGAAGCACATGGAGCCAGCCTTTCAGAGATGGTTCCTGCTCAGGTCACCTCCAAGTCCATAGATGTATGCACTGAAAGACCCCATCCAATTACCACACAGTACGGCTATCGCAGCCACCGCCTGGGAGAACCAGGCCCCTTTGTACCCTACAATGACCTCTTCGTTTGGGCTAATTACCAGCACTGAATAGGAGGAATGCCTGGGAGTGGGTTGTGTGTGCGTGCGAGTGCACGTATGCTATTTCTATAGGTTTCTCTCCAGTCTGTCCTCTACCCAGTCCTATAAACTGAACAAAATGAAGATTTCTCAGGGCATCCTGTTCACCCCCTTGTCAGTAAAAGGACTGTTCCCTCCCCTATTTTATGCCAAAAATGCTTTGCTCTTTCCTCTCGGGGAGGTTGACCTCTTCCGAACAGATTGCAGCACTAAGAGGTGTTTTCTGAGCTGAACCATGGCACTGACTGCTCCAGGGATGGCAGCATGTCTCATTTCTGAAGATCAGATCAGGTTTTTCCCTTTACCTCCTTCCTTCTCTCAAATCCTCTCTGCTATATTCTGTTCATCGTAAAAAAAAAAACACACCAGGGATGACTGACTGGAGGAGGAAACACTTCTCATGGATAATGGTTCAGATGCTACCTTGTCTAAAAGATGAAAACCATTAAATTGTGATGCCCAGAAGCATTTGGACATCTAGGTTGGGTGGCTCACCTCTGTCTTAGCTTAGACATGGTAGGAAGGAGGACATAGGTATTGGAAAAGGACTGAAAATTGGGCCATCGCTTACTTATATATATCATATGTACATATAACCGGATGCGTAAATCAGGCACCTGGTTGCCCACCATCAGGAAATAGGGTGTTTGCACACAATCTCCAAGCAAAGTCTGTTGGCTCTGAAAAATCCCGTTTTGACATCAGTTCAAGATAGATGCCACTGCCTGCTCTCACACCTTCTGCTTTGCTCAACCACCCGCAGTGCTCTGCCTGCTGAGATTTATATAGCCTTTACGTTGTGATAAACACGGAGTTCACCATCCAGGGTCATGTCCTCTCTGCTGACGTTATAAGCAAGGAGAAATACTGAGGGGGTCTTGGTCAGTCTTATGCTCAAAGACAGTCCTTTCTCCTGGAGACACCAATGGGTTCACCTCCAGTTTGGGGCTGGTTGATGAACCCCTGTTCCTGCTCCCATTGTCCCAAAGGCTCCCTTGGAGCCCTGGTGATCCCCCATGAGATGGTTCCTGTAACTGTATCCCCAAACCCTCCCACTCTCAGTCAGCTTGGAGGTGACATTTCACATCACTGCATGGTACGGAGACGTTGCAAGTGCTCCTTCCAGGGCAGGTTAACGGCAGAAATGATATAATCACATCTGCTGCTGCAGTGAGATTGGGCCATGGGAAGGAATGGAGCCAGGTATGATGAATAAGCCCTTTCCTAGAGGCCTCTGGGGGAACCTCAGCACTGCAAAACTCATTGTCAAGCTATAGCCTGGAGAGCTCCAAGATGGGTCATCTCTAAAGCTCTGTGGGCCACATTAAAGCCTTACTTCCAAGCTTAGGTTTGGAGCCACATGACAGCTACTTGTAAGGAAAAAGATCTCATCTCTGTACGAACAAAGACTCACCACCCCCTCACCAGAACAGATCCCTTCAGCTCCAACACCTCACATGATGTCCACACCTTGGCATCTCCTCCTCCCCCTCTCTACTCTCCTGATATCTCACTCATCTCCTTCAGCAAGCAAGGCTTAGCAAAGAGAACATGCACCGCACAAACAAAAGTCAAGGGAAGGCAGGATTGAGCCTGAATGGCATTCCCACATTTCCATATTTCCAGATTTTGGGCTCTATGTAGAGAGCGTGAACCCTCCTCCACGTCCTGCTCCTGTCTGTGTCCCTTTCATGCTGGTGAGATTTGTTGCGGGATAATTCTCAACGACCATCTCCCCACAACAAAGCCGCCCCCTTTAGATGTGGGCAGATGATATAGAAAATGGGTGGTTCAGGCTGATTTCATGAGGCCTAATAAATCTTCAGTAAATTAAAACTCATCCCCCTTTCCTCCCCTCCTCGGGCCTTTGTCTTGCTAATACACATTAAGCCCTGCCTGGCTACACACTTTGAGGCATTTTGGAGGTGAGGTCTGTACAAAGCTGCAGATGTGGGAGCTTTAAAGGACCTTTGGCCCCGGTGTTACCCATTAACATCAGCCATGCCAACACAAGAATCTCACCATGGTTCTCTCCCCTCAAAAGGGCTCCCAAGTAACAACCTCGCCTTTTGAGGGGGGGAACGAAATAAAAGAACAGAAGGAATGAGCAAGGGAGAATGAGAGAGAGACCTTCCAAAAGAGGTGTTCCCTGTAAAGCTAATTTTGTCCCTAAATCATTGTCTGAAGCTGGTTGCTAGTTAGAAATTGCTTAAGAAATCAGTGCACCTCTTTCAAGCCGGGCGATGCTGGCACTCACAGCGGCATTCGCTGATATATGATTCATTTCTCTCATCTCCACTGACCGTTTCCACCCTGACCTTCCTAGTTTCAGACCTCGAAATAAAGAGCCCTAATGCAGTCCCATATTCAAAGAGCCACTTTTGTCCCATAGGCAGGTTTTTATTCCCGTTCAGATGTTCTCTATGCTTTCTATCCCTCTTTAGAAATCAAAATCAAGCTGCCACCCGGGCGGGAAACAAAGTGACAGGCCCAAAATGTGCCTGTGAATGTAACGGCCCTTCTGGAGTATCCCCTTTTGCCCCAGTGTCTTCCGTTATCCTTTCTCTCGGAGCATGCTGGTGCCCTATGTACTCGCATCCCCTTCCCAGCACAAGGGAAAATGCCGCCAGGAAAGAGCCACGTGAACCTGCCCGTTTCCAGTGGGCAAAGATTTGAATAAGAGCTTCAAGGATGCGAACGATCCCCTTCTCTGTTCCCTGCCTTCGCCGAGGTGCTTTCAGGTGCGATTCAAACAAGAAGCAACAGCTCCTCTCCCCAGGTTTCTCAGCAGAGGCTGCGCCTTCCATCCCTTCGAGCACTTTGGCGAAAATGTAAAGAGAAACTCTGTGGCCCCTATGTGGGTGCTTTAGAAGTTGTAAGGTGTGATGAATGAGCTCTAAAAAACACAGATCAAGAGGAAGATAGCGGGGATGAAAGGACAGACAGTTAGATCAGACTAGACATCCTGGGATGAAAGGAAAGGTGAATGGGTAGCTAGATTAGACAGTTACCGTAAGTGGATGGCAGGAAATCCAAACTTGTAGGTGTTTATCCTAAACTCCAGATCTGCACCTGTAAAGGCTCCTGCCTTACTTCTTTTTTATTCAGTCCTTTCATAAGCAAATTTCCCAGGGTGAACAGGAGGTGCCCCTGGCACGGGGACTGTTAGCGTGAAAGAGAAATGAAACAAATTGACCAACCAATCTCATTTATATATATATATATTTTTTTATTTTTTTTTCTTAAATCTCAAAGGAAAGCTTAGATCTCCATCCCTTTTAAATTTTTGGGCAAAAGCACAGGTTAGTTCTCATTTTATCAGGATGGCTCTGTCCGTCCCAGCGAGAAGGGACCGTGCACTTTGAACAAGCTGCAGTATCGCGGGCTCCGGAGGATTATGGAGGGGGTTTATCTCTGGAGCGTGGAGCTTGTTAACTCTGGACTGTGGCTGGAGGCTGAGGCTGAGAGTCCTCCCTGTCGGATCAGATAAACGTGAATGCCTCTCACTCTGCCAGCGAGCCAGCATGAAACCCTACAGTGTCACACCAAATAACGGCGGTGAGAGGAGAGGGCGTTCTACATCCATTCGCCAAATCAAATCCCAACTACACCCAAAACAGTGCAGATATTTATCTGGGGCTGCTCGTCTATCCCAAAAGCACAATGAGACTTGTCATGTTTCTATGCTTTCCTGGTGAGACTATTTTACAACAAAGCAATTATCCCTTGGGGATCGTATAACTATTTACATATTCATTTCCTGGGATGCCGTACCCATCATTTCCTATCATATCACGGGAAGGCGGCCGCCGTCCGCTCACACTGCGCAGTCCTCAGCAATTCGGGCTGATAAGCAGCGTGGAGCTTAGAAATCAGTTGGAGAAGGACACCGGGGCTTTGTGCTGCTTTCCTTTATAGGCCAAAACTTTAGATAAGCGGAGAAGTGCATCACCAGTGATGTAAAATCTATCCCACTCACTTTGATGGCATTTCACGCTGACAACTTCAACCTTCCCGTGTGACTTTGTATGTGAGTTTTCCACACTAGACCTTGACCAAAAGCTATGGTTTTGTTTCCTCCCACGTGAGGGACACAGGAAAATTAGCAGAACAGCCCTTTTTTCACATCAAGATCTATGTAAAAGTATTTTTCAATAGACAGTTGAACCATACAAAATATATAATAAGCTCCATTTTTCCCAGCAATTTTATTTCATGTCATCCCCCTATGGCTCCTTCTACACATCAAAGATTCCTGCATTTACTTCTGCGACATTTGATTAGTTTTATTCCAAAATCACTACAAAGCCCAAAGTTGCTCAATACCTCTGTTAAGGCATAATAAAAAGCCATAATGTGGGGCAATGCTGCCTTCCTCTGAAGCTTAATCATTTTAGCCTTAATCAATTAAGGCCCAACCGCTCTGGGGTCCTGCACAGTCAACGAAAAGCTTCTCCTAAGGTCTGAACACCTCCTGGAGATGCCTCTGCTTGTCACCAACGATAAACGTGGTGAAAACCAATGAGATTCTCATCCGCAGTACTTCAGTTATGTGCCAAGTTTAGGCGAAGAAAATCAGCTTTTGGATGTTTGAAATCAGTGTCACGGTTACCGCCCTGACAGCGAGCAAACATCTCAGCGTTTGGCTCTTCATACTTTGCCCTGACTAGGAAAAATAGTCTTCTTGCCAGTTGATTGCGGTTTTCACTCCATTAAATCAAACCAGGAAAGGTTGATCCAAATGACATTTTAAAGATACACATAAAATCTCTGCCAGTAAATAAACCCAAAGAGGGCAAATATGTGTTTCATTGCAAATAGTGTAAGCCTCAAAGTAGCTACAGAGCAATAACTCTTCTCTTTTACAAAGGACCTTCCACCTGAGATCCTGAATGTTCTTCAAAAACAAATGCATTCCACCTTCTAATGCCTACCTGGCCTGACCGACAGAGGTTTCTAAGACTCATGGCCTCATCCTGCTGAAATCCACCCCTTGGTTGGGATGCGGACGCACTTCCCTTGGCACAAAAACGCACGCAGCTCTTTGAAATGCTTGGCAAAGTCTTGCGCCGCGAGGGGCGTGCTCCAACCTGCTCCACTTGAAGGGAAGCACAAAACTATTATTGACTTCAAAGGCAGCGGGACTCAGCCCCAGGCTGGAAATTAGCTTCAACATTAATTGAATTAAAAGAGGGGGATTCCCTTCGAAGAACTGCCGCTTCCTGGGCCGTGATGGGATGAGATTTGTATTGAACGCAATTATAGCCAGACCAAAATACTGGAAAACAGGTGCCGAATTCAGCGGCTCGGCACCCCAAGGTCCAGTGGAGGAGAACAAGCGTGTATAGAAACTCAAGGTGGAGTTTAATTTGCCTGAACACAACCCTGCTGAAGGACAGGACAAGGGCAGCCTTTCCTGAAAAGCATCACGGCTCCTGGAGCTGGGAGTGGAGGCAGGACCTCACCTTCCATTAGGCAAAGTACACGTGAGTATTTCTAAACCTCTTTCATCTCAAAAAAAAAAAAGGTGAAAAGGAAAAATAAATACGAATTAAGTAAGATCTACAGAAGCAGCTGGGAAACTGCAGCCCAAGCGAGGTATCAACTGCTGTATTCAGCCTCCAGGGCTGAAAATGCCACTAGCCTTGAAATGTCCCTCATCAGGTGTCCTCAAGTCCTAAAAGTCTTAGCTCAGCCTTGTCTCCACGTGCTCACCACCTCTAGGAATGTGTTGGGTCAAACAGATTTTGGCAGATTGTCTGTATCGAACCTTACCCCTCCAGGATTATGAAGTCCCTGGTATCTCTGAGACCTCCCCGCATTTTTGGATGTGGTCTCCATATCTTTGTCCCTTTTCTCCCCCATTTATACACACCAGCACTTGTGGACTGGAGCGTCTTTTCCCAGCCCTGGTAAAGCAACAAGTCAGATTTACTTCCACTTCTGAAGCTCACTGAAAGAATTACTTAGAAAAAATTATTAAAATCAGTAACCTGGATTCCTCTCCACACCAAATGACCCCCCAGATCCTCAGCACCCTCTGGCCTTGGGAAGGGTGCAATTCCTGCAAGAACAACCCTCTCCAAACATACCACTACCCTTCCTTTTTGACTCTCAGACAAAACTGGACAGCATTTACAATGAATAACCACCCTGCGTGAGCAGCATCTTGCCATTTGCTTCCTCCTGCAGCACATCGGGCTCTTACAGAGACAAAGCCCGATCTGCTGAAAGCTCTGCTCTTCTCTTTCATTGAAAACTACTCTATTTTTTCCCCTCTTAGAGGAGAAGGGTCTGAACCAGTGATTTGTGGCTCAGGGCAATGCTCAGAGCTGTCTTTCCCGGGAATTGCAGTAGTCCATGAGGTGAAGGTGTCAACATCAGATAAAGAGGAATTCACCCACCGGACAGCCAGCATATCTGATCTCAGCTTAGGTTACTTGCTGAGCAAAGACCAGCAGGATGCCCCAGAGCAGCCAACCCCCTGGAAAAAGGCAAGGCTTAACAAGATCAAATGTGTTCCCTGTTAGGAGGTCAGAAAGGGAAGGGGGTAATGGTATCAGAGAGCTGGACAAAGCCTCTACGGACCACAGGACAGCTTCCTCTGGTGAAGAGAAGCCAACCCAGGGGAACAGCAAATTGGGCCACAGATGTTCAGACATCAGTTTTTGATGCTGGTCTGCTTTGATTTGTCTAGGAGATGGAGTCAAGACTTGATTTGGAGTTTTGATCAGGTCCCCAGGAGGATTTATTACCGAGCTGATGACTGCTCCTGGCCTGCAGCCTCCCTGGGTATTTCTCCTCCAGGCTGAGGGTTGGCGGTGCCTCGAGCCTGCCCTTGTCCCCACACTCCTGTGGTTGTCTCTGGGTCTATTCTCCTTCTGCCTTCCTCCTTGCTACAGCTCATGGGCACAGCACTGAGAAACCGTTCCTTCAACTGTCGCACAGCCACTGTAGAAAGCTCTTTTCATCAGTAGGTGTCACACAGCTCTGCCACAAAGAACAAGGTCCCTATTGCCATTTTCTACATGAGGAATGTAAAGCAGAAAGGGGGGCACGGAGGAATGACGGAGGGCATTCACCAGACCAGGGGCCAGCGAGATAACAGGCTCTCCCAGGTTTTGGTCCTGTGCTTTTATAGCAGACTTTTTGCCAGCCTTCCTCTCATAGTAAAATGAAACAAGTGCTATTCTGTGATAGAAAGAGCATTGCACATGAATAGCCATCAGTCAAAAAGGATGTGCCGTGAGGATGGCGCAGATGCCCAGTTTGGAGAAGAAAAGAACAGTGCTGTGACCCCAGCAAAGGGCAGGACCCCCGCGCTCCACCACTGCCCTCTGCCGCCAAAGCCTTCACCTCTGACACCCCGACCGTGCCCTTTCTCCAGGCTCTTTCTGCAGCCACGGCTACCAAATTCACATCGGCTCTCCCTGAAAGGCCACGAGTTCATCTGAACCACGCTTGCCCGCAAATGATGCCAAAATTCGGATGCAGATGCTGAAGCTGAGAGCCTCTGTGGCACAAACTGGCAGCCTTGGACCTTTGTGGCTCTGGCTTGAATATCACAGAGGCAAGTTTTATCATACGAAATACATCACGCACCCATGATCTTGCAAGATGTGCCATTGGGTGCTGGTGCACAGACCCCTGAGTCTCCCTCACAGACGAGTGAATTCCCCTCCCAGGATCTGCCTTGTCCTCCTTGTGTCCTGCTTTGTGTCCTCCTTGCCCACAAACCACACTTCCTCCACCTCCCCTGAGCTCACTGACCAGTTCTCTGCAGGATGCTTGGGATGGAGGGCCCGGCAGTGTCCTGGCTGTCTCCTTTGGGGTTTCCTACCTTCTTTGGGGCTGCCAACCGCCTCTGGGTACCTGCTGCCCCAACACGCCTCTGCCCAAGCGGTGCATTGCTGGGTGTTTAGCTAACCTCAAAGACTTGTTCCAGCAGACAAGATTTCTGTGCTTTTCCAAGAGAGCAGAGCCAGGCAGAGGCAAAACCTTCAGAAACACCCCCTGAATTAAAAGAATAATAGCGAAACACATGCTGAGTGTTGTTTCTATCATTTATCCCACAGCTTTTAACTAACCTTCAATACCAAAGCACCTCCAGGGGACAACCCCTCTCCCTTCTTCCTCCTCCCTCCCTCCCAGCAGCATAAATAAGGAGAAAGATCCACCCAAAGTGAGTGAACCGACACAGAAGCTCCCTGAGCCAACATGAGAGGAGAAATCAGGCCTCAAAATTGACATAGGCAAGGGCTGCTTCTATTCATTCGCCACTGTGCTCCTGTATCTCATTCATGTACGTCTAAATGCACATCGCTCCAGCTCTCCCATAGCACCAGCCCAGCTTCCTGCGTGTTTAACTGAGCTCAGACTGAGCTGAGCTGCTCAATCGCTCCCAGGAGCATGACAAAAGTTCACCTTTCCCCATACATGGGATAATTTTGGAGCGCACCCCCGCCCCCCCCCCCCCCGTTCCCCATCCCCTGCATCCTTCCAGGGATGCTGCGGGGTGAAGAGTGAGAGAGGTACGCGTGGATCCGCCGGCATTAATCTCCTCTCAGGATGGCCTTTTAAGCGGGAGAGGTTATAAATAAATAAAGCAAAAAGGATCTCCGACTATCATCCATGAGCTGGCCTCCTTCCCTCTTTCTCCCCCCAGATCCCTCCCTCCCTCCCTCCCTCCCTCCCTCCCCTTTCACAGACATCCTCTGCATCAATGAGCGGGACCGGAAGGCAGCAAACTTCTACCTCCCCGCTCATGCGGAAAGAAATCGCACTCTGTTTCAAGAGTCCGCGCTGCCTGGCTTTATTTCAGCTCCGCACATTGTTCTGGCTGGGGAAAGGAGGAGGGGGGCGGGGGGGGGGGAGGTAGAGATGGGGCATTGTTTGCAATTCAAATGGCTGGACCTCAGGAAAAACCAATAAACTTAAGTCACTAGAGAATTTCAACAAGCAGGGCCACTTTCACAAATAGGAAGCCTCCTCCCTGTCGGTGGGGGCTGTTGAGGAGCCACTAGACAAGAGAATAACTAAGCACTCGTGGGGCTGAGAGCTTTTCACTCAATGAAGTCCAAACCAAACAAATTCCCCCTTTAGGAGATGCCTTTATCCAAACACTCTGAGCACACACAGAAAGGGGCTCGGTGCCTCCGGCTCTCTGCGTTTGCTAAATCTGGCCGCTTCTCTTCTCCCCCTTCCCTGCCCATCACCGGTCTGGGCTGCGGGCTGGAGAAGGTTTGGAAGCTCAACCTTGGCACGGCGTAGTTTGTAAAGCCCCGCAGATGTTGCTGGAGGAAGAGGGATGTGAAAATTCACCCGCCGTAAATCCCCATTCATGTAGTATGTGTGGTGCAGGAATAAATTGCAGCAGGACTGGATTTATAGGTGAGGTGGCTTGTACCAGCTTAGTGTTTAATTTTCAGTTCGGCTTTAACTGCCCTTTCTTAGGAGGATTTAAGGATTTCCATAACTCATTCCAGCCAGCGCACCACGGTGCAAATCCCACTGCTCTGCCCCCTCCTCCCCTCCCTCGCAGGGGTTCCCTGGAGCCAAGAGGGATCTCTGCCGGGCGAGGGAGAGGAAGGCTCCTGCTGCAGAGAGGCAACGTCCTCTGGGGCATTATCTAGAGCTGTTCAAGAAGTTACTCGTGTTCAGCCGGGAGTGCTCTTTGTCCGCATCTGCCCCACACAACTGTTTACACAAGGCAGGCAGCGATAAAGGCAAGGCAAGGATGCCCACCAGAAGACCCTGTGACACCACCTAAGCCCCGTGTCAAGGCACCTGATAAATCAGAGGAGTGTGGGAGCAGCTATCAATGGCCCAACCCGCGGTATAGCATTGCCGAGACACACGGAGCAGGTGATGGTCCTCCCTGCCCCACCATCCCGGTTTGGAGGTCCCTAATTTGATGCTGACCCAATAACGTAGGTAGGCTGAAAGAGCTGACACGACTGGCCTGAGCCAGGGAAGCGGCCCCAAAAGCCCCTTCATTCCCCCCAGTTCAGGCCCCATCCTGAACTAGCTCAACATAAAATTCACGCTCCTGCATTCCATCCCTTCCTCACGACTCTTTTTCCTCCTCCTCACTTACCGTGCAATTTCCTTTTCCTTTTTTTGCCATCTCTTAAGAAGCTGTTTGCTTTTCCTAGCCAAGGCTGCAGGTTTTGCAACGTTGCTGTGAGCAGTCGTCCAAATGGGCAACAGCTCCATCCTGCTGCATCTCCCCCAGCCCCATATTGCCACCGGTTTCCCGAGTCCCTTAGAGCCTGGCTTTCCCTCAGGCCACATATTCCCTCTTGGATTTCTTTTTCTTCCCTCTTTTGCACTAGCTTATTCCACGTTATCTTCAAGGAAACAGGACCAAGCGTCATCTAACAACGAAGGCAGCAAAAATTTCTCGCTCTCTCTCAATTATCTTACCCCCAACTGAAATGACAATCTCATCAGCAAAGTGGGGGCTGCTCACCAGGCGTGGAGAACTCTGTTTGTCACATGCAGAATATGAAGCGGATAAAGTCACACAACATCCAGGTTGCTTTCACACCTTTTTTGGGTCCACAGTTTCACGTAAGTTCATGGGAAGAACTGAGGAAATCTCCCAGGATCACCCTTTGCATCGCCTAACAGGCTGGCCAGGAGGTCAAGAGGAACAAATGCCAAAAAAAATCCACTGGCCAGTCTCTTACAAAATGCAACCTTTTCCCATTTTTTAATAGTTAATTGCTTACAGGAATGTGGCTGCAGGTATTCCTGCCCATCTCCTGTGAAAAGACCTGTGGAATGGTAGGTGCTGGAGTGTCACTTCTGAAGGAGATCGACCAGTGATTGAACATACTGCAGATCCTGCTCATGGAGATCCCACCCCTTAGAGCCCCTTCCAGCCCCTAGAGGGGCTCCAAGAAAGCTGGGGAGGGACTCTTGATCAGGGAGGGGAGCCATAAGACGAGGGGGAAGGGTTTTAAACTGAAAGAGGGGAGATTGAGATGAGATCTCAGGAAGAAATTCTTTGCTGTGAGGCTGGTGAGAGCCTGGCCCAGGTTGCCCAGAGAAGCTGTGGTTGCCCCATCCCTGGAGGGGTTCAAGGTCAGGTTGGAGGGGGCTTGGAGCAACCTTTGTCTGGTGGGAGGTGTCCCTGCCCAGGGCATGGGGATGGAACTGGATGATCTTTAAGGTCCCTTCCAACCCAAACCATTCTATGATTCTATGATCCTTCTGGGCCCTGCCATGGAAAGAAATTTGCTGTAGAACAGTATAGATGTTAAGCAAACCCATACTGCAGATGCAGCGCAGCTCAGTAAGGTTCTTACCAGTACAGCTAAAGCCAGCAGCACCCCAGAAGCCTGCACCAGTCTATCCACACCACTGCTGTCATGCTCTTCTCAATGTTTCCTACCCTGACAGGACTTCAGGCCCTATTCAGATGCTCCTGTTTGCTCTCGCTGTGTCTCTGGTAACTCCATTCAAGACAGAAGATGACAAAGTTACTACTGACTTTGCACAATGTACCTCAAAATAGATTTATAGGAGGAATTCAGTCTATAGTCATGGAGACGTTTGGCACAGTAGCTGATCTGCCACTTAACATTAAGATGCTTAATTCCCTAAGGGTTTATGTCAAAAGACAGAAGTTCTTCTGAACCAACTATGGAAGAACACTTAAGGTGGACAAGTTAAACTGCAATCAACTCCTGTGAAGATGCTCTTGTCTGAAAGTGGCTAGAAGTGAATATAGCCTAATTCACTTTGAAAAGAAAGCTAAATCAAACAAATCAACTGTGCATAAAAAGTACATCAGTGGTCCTGACCTCATCCATTAAATAAATAAATAAATAAATGAATATTCTTCAGATTAACATTTTTACATGACTGCAGGCCTCTGGGTTGCAAAGAAGAGAAGGACTCTAAGCAACCATTTCTTTTAACACCAGAAAATCTGTGCTTATCGCTAAGCAGCCGCCTCTGTGACTATTCTGCTCCTGTTTCGTTCATTTTGCTGGTTCCTGGATCTTATTAATGTAGGTGTGAGGGGGTGGGGGGACGACAACTCGGCCCCCATTGTTTATGTCTTGCTGGTAGGAAGGGGGACTGAGAAAAATAAAAGCTAACAATAAAGCAAAGCGTTAGCCAAAAGAATGCTTTTATTGCCACCAGGAGTAATTCAAACCTTTTGTGGTGGTTTTGAGACAAACTTTATGGTGGTCAAGTCATAGATTGCTGGTTGGATTTAAAAACCAGGCAGGATATTTTATGACCATTAATAAATGTTTGTAGCCAGCATACGAACACGGGAGAGGTAATCACACCTCTCGAGCCGATCACCTGCAGTGGTCAGAGAACTGACTTCTACCCCCACCCGCCCTCCCCACACGAATTAACTGCTGGATGCATTAAGGAAAGGGTTGCTTTTATTCTTTCTGTCCTTTCTCTGAAGTATCGGTGTTTGCTGGTTGAGTACGCAGGATACCAGTCTCAAATGGGCCAGTTTAGGCCAGTTTGCAAATCTTACAGAGCTTCACAAAATCACTCTGGGTCAAATCTCCCCTCACCCCGAGACTCCAGATAGGATGTACTTAAACTGTATGGAAATTACCTTGTCACCCATTTAAGGCCCCTCACCAGATTGCTATAAAACAGGGGCACTGACTCCTAAAGAATTGCACTTATTCATAGATTTTAGGGCCTTTGTGATTCTTTAGCTTGACCTGCTGCACAGCCCAGGTCAGGGGACCACCCCACGTTGATTCCTGCTTCAACACCAACTGCTGTGGCAGAACTTGAGCCGGGTAAAACCTCCCATCACGAGTTAACAATTTACAGCCACGGGGAAATAAAGGAAATGTATATATATATACATATATATATCTTCACCCAATGTGGAGGCAGCAGTTCTTCAGGAGAAGAGCCACCTCTATTAAAAACCACGGTTCTTATTTCCCACAGGCTGGCAATGCTTCAGCTGCGCTTGCGGTGATGAGGTTTGCACCATCAGCGTCCCAGAACGGGAATATACCATCGGATTTTTCCCAAGTACAGGACACACACACTGACTGAATGCCTCTGGTTCCTGTATATCACCATTCCAAAGACAAAACCACTGATAACTGTATCTTTTTCACATTTTAAATACTGGTAAAAATCACTCCCTCATTAACACCACTAGCCATGAATTTCCTCCACTGGTTTTTTTTTTTTTTTTGCTTCCTTCATCAATTTTTCGGTGATCTTTGATTTCTAATTTATCCAGATTGATAAATGCTTCCCACTCCCATTCACTCATATTTCGCTCTCAGGGAATTGCCTGCACTCTTTGTTCCCCCATCTCCGACTTCAACCACCGCAAGCACATTGGTTTTAATGGGTTTTAATGCTTTCACAAGCACTCCTGACTGCCCTACGCTCCTGGCCTTCATCACTGTTGGCCTAATCTCTCTAGAACGATGTATGAACACTTATATCCATTTCCAGAACATTGAAGGAAATATCGCATAGCATCAGGCCTACCAGCCCAGATCCCTCGGGAAACCTACGGAAATGCTTGGAGCTAATGACAAACCTCCAATCTGGGATCTGTCAATGCCTCATCGGTCAAATGCCATATGGAAAATCCATGGGCGAGAGTCACCTTCCTTGACTTCAGCTGTACGAAGGTGAGGTGTTTGGCCTAAGCCAACTGCATGTCCCTCTTTTGCTGTCACCACCAACAGTCAGCAGCAGAAGGTGATTTGTCACATACCGAAACAGGAGAGTAAATCTGGTGGAGCTGCCATCTCTGTTCACTAGCAGGAGGGGAACGAGGGGATTAGCACTTGACATAGAGATGGTTGCACTGAGGTGAAGCTCCTGTGTCCATCATAGAGCAGTCTCTATCAACCAGCTGGCAAATCAGGTTTCCGTTTTCAGTAATATTGGCAAAATCAGCAAACAGAAGAAATCTCCGCTGGATGTCACCCCTCCATCCTTCTTCCAGCAGAGAAGCTTCTGGGTGTGCTCCCTAACCCGTGCCATCTACACAGTCTACAGCAGCCTGGGTTGCCTTAGCCAGGAACTAAGGAGCAGCATCAGATGGACATCTTGCCGGGCAAAAAAGCAATTTCTGGGAGAGATCAGATGAGCTCCCTTTATCACTTGCCACTCCTTAATTTCTGCAGGTTGGTGTCAATGGCTCTCATGTCATCTCCTAGGGCTTTATTAACATATCAGTTAGGTCACATGCTTTAAAGCCCCAGTGTCTAAGGAACAGGTACTGCCATTCTCAGCCCACCCTTTTTGCCCACTTTATACTTCTAAAATAAATCATTATGAGTAGTTTTGATATTTTGGGCTTGTAGTTCTCCCCACCACAACTTGGTAGTATCAGCTGGGTTGAAACACAGCAATTCTATTTTCCCCACCCTCTTTTCCATGCACCTGACATAGATTTAGGGACAATTCAAAAGTGTCTTTTCTTCAATAGTCCTAGTGCTTTGATTAATGCCAGTGGTGTTGATATAGCTGTGATGGTTTAAGGATGTATTAATTAATTAACCTTGCCTCCTGATTAATTTTGTTCTTGACATCTTGATTTTGTGCTAAATTAATTCTCATTTATTCCCCCTTCCTCCCCCCCCCTTCTGTAGATCACTCTCCTCACTTCTTCTAATCAGGTTTCCCCTTAGATTATCTCCCCCCACTACCAAAATGGAGATCCCCCAGACTGTGCAGCTACTCCAGCCCCTCAAGGACTGACTTCTCTTCCACAGCACCCATCCCTCACTCCCCTGGGGACTGCCCACTTCCACACCCGTCTTCTTTAACCCGTAGTATGAGAGGACCCTCAGGAAAGATCACACAGAAATTCCCTGGGTTCAGCACTCTTCCTGGATGCTACCAACAGTCCATCCATCACAGACCAGGAACTTTTTGTCTCTCTTCTCCTCTACATCGCACACGCTTCTTGCCTGAAAAAAGGACTACCACTCCTGCGTAAGGTCCCTAGATGCCATCACAGAGCTACCACCAACCCCATAGTTCTAATGCTGGCAACAAAGACTGAACCAAAGCCCTTCTGTTTTTAAAGCATAGGCTCCTATCACACGGAGTCAAGAAACACTTGACTGGGGTTAAGCACAACCAGCTCCAGCATCCTTGTGTCCAGCTACCCAGCAAGGGAGATGTCTGAAGGCAGGACACTTTCCTGGCCAAGCACCCAGTGAGAGCCCTGATGAGAGCAGGGATGGGGGGACACACTCAGGTAGGAGGTGTTAAGTTAAATTAAAGCTTCAAACCCTTTCCAGGGACTCTTGCTGGATTTTATCAACAGCTCTCCTCCTCCCACCCTGTCCCCAGACAAAATAAGTTAATCAAATGGGGTTTGCTGCCTGGAGACTGAAGGAGTGGAAACATAGCCCTCAGTTCTGCCAATGACTCCAAATAGCCCGGTGTAAACTTAATTATTATGCATCGTGAATACCAACACACCCTGGTTATTACAATCACTGTCCATCAGTTCAGGATCCACGCAAATGCCATGGTTGGTGAATTCCATTTTATGATGCAAATGTAGCCAATCAATACAGGGATTTTGTTTGATCAGAGGCTCTTTTCCCTTTTTTTTCAGAGGAAAAAACCTTATTTTGCATGTCCAGCCCCTCGGCTGGAATAGATCTGCATAACTCCTCCCGTGCGAGTGGGCTCTTGCTCATTTACACTAGGTGAAAGTCTAGCAAAAATTAAAAGGGGAGATATAAACTCACTGCGCAGTCAGAGCAGGACACTTTTCACAAGTAGGACGGTTAAAGGAGAACTAGGCTTAAAACCTACGGGAAGGCAGCGAAGAATTTTGGGGTTGTCTATGTACATACTTAGGAATTAGAAAGAAAAGTCTATACATTTTTAACCACAAAGGATTTCGCTGGACAACATGGTCTAGCAGGAGCTTTAAAGGGGAAAAGCAGTTCACAGACTCTTCTGAATGCATCTCCAGTAGCCGGGTTGTTAAGACATTCAGGGCTGTTAATGTGTACTGTCAGGCCATTGTAACCAAACCTTTAATCCTGGGCCTGTCAGACTTGAAGGAAAACTAAGGGGTTGACAGTACTGCAGCAAATGGATTTTCCTTCTCTGCTCTCATCGCCTCCCCCCCCCCCCTTCCTTCCATTTAAAGTTAGAATAACATTGAGTCTATTCCTTTCAGGGCTTGCAAAACAACTAGGGAAAAAAAAAGGGGGGGCGGGGAGTGGTGGTGGAAAAAAATCTAGCCTATATGGACAATCTTCCCTTTCCAAATTCCAGTCCCCAAACTGGGAGCACTTGGCGTAGCCTGGTCAGACCCAAGCTGTCTGAGAGCTCTTCCTCCCTGGCTCTGATTATAAAGTTCTCATGAGTTTGATATTGATTTTCTGATGTCTCTATATGAGGAGAAACACAAATTGCTACGTAAGAGGCGTCAGGCAGAATTGCAAAGTCTTGCATTTTGGGTTTTGTCTTTTGTTTTTGGACCTTACCTACATGGGACACGGGAGCTGACAGTGTGACACGTACACAGACACAGACACTTTTCCTGTATGTCTACCAGGCTCTTCATCACCTACACATTATGATGCATTTATGATATATACATTTATGATGCAAATGTAACCAATCAATACAGGGATTTTGTTTGATCAGAGGCTCTTTTCCCTTTTTTTTCAGAGGAAAAAACCTTATTTTGCATGTCCAGCCCCTCGGCTGGAATAGATCCGCATAACTCTGCCCGTGCAAGTGGGCTCTTGCTCATTTACACGAGGTGAAAGTCTTCGTACAGCCTTACTGCATGAGCTCTGGGTCTGGGATTTCAATTTTTAAGGCAGGAAAGGTGTACTCTGTGGTAGGGCCTGGGTTTGTCACTCAATATTCCCCAAACTTCCACCCAGCCCTTCCCATCCAAGTTCATCTGCTCTTCTTTGGTGTGTTCTGGATGATTAAGAAAGGCAAAGACAACAGGTAAGATGTGATCGTTTGCAACCCGCTCGTGGCCTGTGATGTACTGCTCAGAGGAGGTGATGGCAGCCTGTCTCCACCACAGGCTCTCTGTAATTTTTGAGACCGCCTCTTTGCTTAGACAGCTGGGGCTTAGACAACGTGAGATGACTGTGGTGGTGCATTAGAGGATGAAAGATGGACACCAGGAATAAGTGCCAAGTGCTATTTGGAGTGAGCACAGCACCAACAGCCTGTTCTTTGTAGGACGGAGCCGTAGCCAGGGGCTGACCACCAGCTGATGTAGCTTCCCTTGGAGCTTCAGCCAGCTAGCTCGGCCACATGCTGTGCAATGCTGACCCCTCAGGCTCCAGACATATATGAAAAGATCAATCTCTCATTTTCTGCCCAGAAGCTCCATAGTTTTGAAGGCAAGGCTGAACGGGGAGCCTTTCCTACAAAACGGCCACTCAAGATATTAGCTCCAGTCGTCACCAGGGTCCTGCACATGCAGCCACTATCTAGGTCGGGTTTATTTCACTGCAGGCTGGATTTATGCTGCTGGATCAACATCATCATCTACTGACAATGAATTAGGCTGCAGGTTTATGAAAACACATGACTACATTGTTCAAAGGCTGATGTTTCTGTATACGAAGGCACTAAATGAAATAGGATAAACAACCAAGACAGAGCTGGACCTCAAGGTAGATAGAAACTGATGTGCATTATCTGTAGCTATTTACTAACCTTTTGTTTGAAATCAATCCCCAGTATATGTAGAAATAAACCAGGATATTACCTAGGGTGCTGCTGAGTGGGTGCAGTTTCCCCATATCTTTATCCTAGATGCCTCGGAGTCTGTTCTCCCAGTCTTTCCCTTCAATTCTTTAAAAGGTACTTAAATAAAATCACAGCTGAAATCCAGTCCACCTGTTGTAAATAATTCCAGAAATTCTGTTGTGCAGAATATCGTGTGATCTAGACTTCTAACTCCACATCAGACCACAAAAATAACAGCGAATGGACAGAACGTCACTCTCTCCCGACAGGAGGTCTGGTGGAGAGGGGTAACTCCACCTTCCCGCTGGGTATCCCACACCACGGATGAATCAGCCAAGCGTGAAAGGTCTAATTAAAGAAGGGAGCATTTCTGCACGCCTCTGGGATTGACAGCATTTCTTGAAAAGGGATTAAATAATACAGTTATTGTATCAGTAAAGGATTGGGTCCTCCCCTCCCTCGCCCACGTAGGTGTTGTACAGAGCAGAAGGCAACGGGTCCCATGTCCCACACAACAACCTGGGCTGTTACCACCTCCCGTTGTGATACCTGTCCTGGGGATGAGCATTGTTAAGGGCTGTCAGCTCAGGACTCCTCACTGGCTGTGAATTGATCGAAGGAGGCGAGACGGAGCACGGAGAATATTATTAAAATGGAAGTGAGCAAAAGCAAAAGCAGCAAAATCACTTTGAGAACTTGGTTCGCATCTTGGGAGAAAGAAATACTCCCAGAATCAGGCTAAGCAAAGCCCTACTGAGCTGCTTATTGATTTCTTAATGAGGAAAAAAAAAAAAAAAGAAAGAAAAAAGCACAGGAAAAAAAAAAAAAGAGATAAAAGAACAGATTCCAGACAGAAACGGTCATTCATTTTCCTTGTACACGTAAAGAAAAAGTCAGCAAACCTCCGGAGAGGAGCACAGCGGAGAGGAACGTGTTTGTTTGAATAGTGATGTGGCAGCAAAAAGGGGATCACAATTTGGGGGAGGGCTGGGGGGTGGAAAAGGCCAAGAAGAAAGAGAAAGTTTCACAGAGCAGCACCTCAGGAACCTGCCCCGAAGTGTCCAGCCTGCTGCTGCAAGGGTTAGGGATGCGTATCTCATCCGTGGGTTATTCTTCATGAACCACCACAGCGCCAACGAAACTGGACTTTGAAACCTATCAGGTAGGGGCTGTGCATGAGCAAATAACTCTTATAGAGGCATCTCATGGGCGACCCCCTTGTCTTCTTAATTTAGCTAAACTATTTCTGCTGGTATAACTATGTGTAACCGCCACAGCCATGTCCTGGGCTGGGTTTCAGCTCTAGAAAAGCCCTCTGGCCAACGCCGTGACATTGTTCCGCTGACAAAAGCTTCCAGCACAGACCTGACCTCAGTCACAGCCCTTTGGCAAGTCCACAGGGACGGTAACACCTTCTCCCTCCAGCAGCGCGGCGTGTCACAGGTCAGGGCCATGCTACAGCGATACCCGAAGGAAAGCCCACGCCACAGCCCCCACGACAGAGAACAACTCCTCATCACAGCCCTGAGCCCTGCGGCCACCCCGCAGATAGCCCTGAGTCACAGCCACATCCCCGCTGGGGGGTAGGTCCAGCCGTGCCCCCTTCCCAGCCGGGGAGGCCGAGGTCCAGCCTGGTTAAAGATCGTGTGATGCTCAGGTGGTGCCACTTCAGAAATGCCAGGAGGCTGAAAAGGGACAGCCCCGACCCTGCCTTCCAGGGCAGGTTCAGTCATAAGGAATAAAAGTGCTTTATGCATGCGCAGGGAAAGCAAAATATGAAGCAGCTCCATCACATGTTTAACTAAATCCACATGAGGCACCGCGGCTGTGCAGCTTTTCCAGGAAAAAAAGAATTAAAAAAAAAAAAGAGAGAGAAATCATGCTCCACTGTTAGTAGCTGAGCTGGTAAAACATCTCTGGGCTAAATGAGAGCTCAGAGGTGATGAAACAAATGAGCCTGGAGCCCACCAAAGCTATGAGAGGGGCTGAGACCCTCACGCAAGGAGTCAGGAGTCCTGCCCCATAGGGCCCATCACCCACCAGGGACAGGAGGTCCTGTAGGCACTGGTTTCAATGGTATAGCCAAGTAGAGCCAAAGACAGCAAGAGGGGAAATACCAGGGCCCTGACTGGCAGACCCAACACCTCAATGTCATGGTGCAACCCTGGAAGTACAATTCTGCTTAAATTCTGTGCTGCCTCTGAGACAGCCCAAGTTTGGGATGAGAAAAGAGAGGAGCTGGGAGCACAGCTCCAACTCCAGGGGAAAGACATTATAATCTTTCAGTGGCCAGGCAGATCCCCACCTAAAATTAACACTTTAGAAAGAAGTCCAATAGACACACAAACACACCTTGCATCACATCTAACGAGAGTTTGCCCCCAAAGCACATCTTTCCAGGAAGGACAGTTGAATTCCCATGAAGTATCTCAGTAAATCAACACCAATTTCAGTGTTTGCCTGAAAACCGCTGACTGTAAACCGCAGCGGTTGAGGGTATTTGTCACAAGCAGCCGTCCGTCCCTGACACAGCGAGCAGTGACCTCCGAGAGAGGAGCCGGGGCCATGGGAAACAGTCGCAAACCCAGAGCAGGTCCCCAGCGCACGCCTGCCTCCAAAAATCGGCAGGGCCCGGCCATGGGGGAAGGGGGAGAGCACATCTATTTCTTTATTAAGTAGCGCTCTTTCTCTCTTTTTCTAATCTATGGAAAAATAGGAATGCAAAGGGGAGCAGAGAGGAGTCTTTCTTCGCAGCAGGGGATGCTGCCCGGTGCCGGGACACCGGCTCCGCTGGGATGCTGCGAGCCCGGAGCTTCTCAGGGTGTTTGCCGGAGGAGAGGCAGGGAGACCAGGACGAGCATCTTAAGGTTTAAAATGCAAATTCCTCCACTTTCTTTTAGGTGGAGGGGTCAAGGTTTGCCTATTTCTTCCTCTCCCTCCCCCAATCCCCGTGACACTTTTTCCCCCTTCCTCCCCGAGTTTTGTTTAGGAAGGGACTGTAGATGCGACAAGGTCTTTGTGCTGGCCATTCAGCTGAATGAAAAGGCCGAGGAGTCCCAGCGGAGGGAACAAACTTTTGGGGGTCAGCGCGGTCAGCTTAGAATAAATGTGTCGTATTGTTTGTATTAAGGACATGATCTCAGCGGGGTGCCCGGAGCCACCGCATACAACATGAAGGACTATTTATTCAACACTGAAATACGCAGGGCACAGGACTCCTCTCCCAGGGAAAATACGCACGGCTGCTGCAAACGTGCCTGCCTATTCCTAGCAGCAAGATTTGCTGGAAGAGGCAAATAAAACTCTTTTTCTCTTTTTTTTTTTTTTTTCAAATACGCATCATCCTTATTGGATGGATGCCAAGCTCTCCTGGCAAAATATAATCATAGTTAGAAAGCAGCGGCAGCACAGCAAAGTGCCTTTTTATTGTCGCTTTTCTCCAAAAGATGGACAGTTCAGGTCATTAAAGGCCTAAGATAGAAACAGTTTCTCTTAGCGCTGTTTGAAAACAGGCTTTTGTTTCCATGGAAGTGGCACAGTCCTTTCTTGGGTTGCCTCCACCACAGAAGTGGCCTGCGGCCACGGGGTGGGAGCGGGGCTGCCGGGGCGAGGGGAGCAGGGAAAGCAGCTCGGGGCACCCCCAGCTCCCAACAAACCCAACGTGAAATCCAACTGGAAAAGCAACACAAAGGGGCTGGGGGCGGGGGGGGTGACAGCCTGCGGTGGCCCCCGGGAGGGCTCCACAAATGGGGCCCCCAAAGGAGGCGGCCAGCTGGGGAGGGGAGGCCATCCTTCCCAAGGCTTCAAAAACAAAACCCTCATAAAGGGAGTTTAGAGACGCCCCTGGCTGTTAAACGATCCCCCCCTCCCTCTTCCTCACCGATTCATACAGAGGAGCATGTGTTCCCCCCGAAAGCATCCTTTCTTCTCCCTGACCCAGCTCCCTCGTTTGCAGAGGGGACATTTGGTCAGGTTGCTCATCCAGAGTTTGCAAACCAATTTCATTGAGTTGCATGGTTAACCCAGAGAAACAGAGGTGCATCTCCCGGGATTATCTCCAGCCAGCACGGCTTCATCACAGCCAGCCTACAATAGCGCATGGGGTCTAGAAAAACCAACTAATTAGAGCTCCCAAAAAGAAGCAGGATACATTTTAAGGTATCCACATGAAATCTGGTCTCCATCAAAAACGATAGTTTCAACCCAACCTCAATGGAAAAACAGTGACAAGAGAAATTAGGGAGAAGAAGAAAGAAGGTTCTTACACTCTTACCCTGTGAGGAGACCACTCCCAGAAGACAGCTGACTTCCCAAGAGTTTGGGCATGTACGTTTTGATGTTGAATCTGACAAAATTAAACCTACCCATCCAAAACTAAACCTACCCATAAAGATCAACAGCTTCATGGTGGTGTCCTGCCTAGAGAGAGAGCTAAGGACTCTTACTCTCTCCTTGTAAACTTGATCTCCAAAAAAGGTAACCATACCTAAAAAACCACAACCAGCCCCATCTGCCCAACCAAAAGAGCAGCAGCCTTCAGGGAGAAGGGAGTGCAGGGACCTCTCAACCCAGGTCTGCAATCAAAGGATTCGTGGCAGGGCCCACACCATCCTCAAGGCAGCGTGTGTGTTGCTGTGTTGGCCAACACCTGGCAAATGGCACATGAGAAAGTCACGGTGAGGACACGGCGAATGGGACCGAAACCCAGCGGAGCAGGCAAAAGGTGAAAATCTGAAATCTGAGAAAGGCTGGAAAAATCCCCTGGGTTTTCACAGCGCTGCGGTTGAGTCTTTGCTTATGAACCCGGGAAGCCTGGCACAGCCCTCTTGGAAGTCCCCCAACATGGGACACCTTGACTTCCCACCCCCTGTGTTCTGGATGCCCCCTTCCTTTTTTTGTCCACCCTATTGCCTTTTGTACCAAAGTGACACAGACTGATGAGGATTATTTCCACGGCTTCCTCAGGGACAGGGGGGTTTTCCTACTGCCCTTGTTCAGGGACAATAGACCCATTAAGCGTCTTCCCAAGGCGGGGGGAGCGGGGCATACCTGGCCCCCAATGTGGGAATGGCCACTGCCCCTGCCAGCCATTAGCATCTGAATGAGAGTGATGCCTGCAGAACAACAGGCAATTATCCCACTGAAAAGCTTTTAAGTGGCATTAATTGCTGGCCACAGACTCCGGGCTCTCTCAGAATGAACCGTGTTGACAAACAGGATAAAATATATTGGATTTCCTGCAGGGGAAAAATTTGTAGGATTGTGCCTCAGCGAGGGCAAGCTCCACTTTCATCCTCTCTTGTCACACACTTACCAACACTCCACATCTAGTGACAAGCCACACGGGCTCGGGATGCCCAAGCGAACCGAAATTTGGCTCTGGTGGCTTTGTGATGCCTGGCTGGCTGGATGAGAAGGCACCCATGGGAAGGGGGAACACCTGCTCTATGCATTGCTGGATGGAATTAGCAGCCCCTTTGTCCCCAGCGTGTCTCTCCAGGCCCAGGTGTACCTTATTGTACTGCTCAAAGATGCAAAGAAGTGGCACAGCCCTGAAACACAATCTCCCTTCACTAACAGGCTGTGGCTTTATCTTCCACTGCTCTTTGAACATGATAAATATCCCTCCACAGCCCAGGAATGGGGTGGATGTGGGAACATTTTGCAGTTGAGAGAAGAAAAATGTTTCATTAATATGTGTTAATCTTTGTAAATCAACAACATTGCTAACAAATAAATACCCTGTCTTGCCTGTTAGGTACCTTCAAGAAGGTCGTATGAAGGTCATAGCTAACACTATCCCGTGATTCCCTGGAAAATCACGCGCAAATGGCCTTTGATTCCTAATAACTGAAATGATTTCAAGGCTGACCTTGCACATGTGCAAGGCGCTTCTTTCTATAGCTCCTTCCTGCAAAGTGTAAGTCACTGACCTTAAAAAAAGTACTATTTTTTCCCCAGGAGCACCATCTCCCCTTCAACACCACGTGTCGTACAGTCACACCGATTCCTGGATTGTTTTGAGCTGCCTGCTCAGCTTTCTGTGTGTATCCACGCACACGGGCTGTCAACTCAGGTGGCCTAACTCCGTGACACTAGGTAAGACCAACTTACGTATGACCAGACCCTAAATTGTGAGAAATACCACAGCTCTGATGACTCAGAAGAGCTCTGCGACAACTCTTGAGAGGATGATCTGCCCCTGGATATCTTGAGCCTCTCTATCCCTTCCTCTACACCCCGTGTATGTGGAGAGATCAGAGGGTGCAGCCTGACATCACGCAACAGCCTACACTCATGTACCAGCTGAAGGGACTCTTGCTCACTCTCCTGCCAAAGCTGCCCCACGAAGCTGGCAGAGGCAGGCCACTCCAGCGTCACTTACAGCCACATTCCTGGTGACCCACGGAGGCAGCCCCACAGACCGCTTTTGGTGGCTGGGTGTTTCAAAAGCAATAGTTCTTCCCAGTCCCCAATGAGTTCTCCAAAACATGTTAGGTAAGCCTTCAGTAACCAAACGTAGATGTTACCACGCACATGTCTCTGAGAGCTACCAACCCTTCTCTCCCTTCATGGCCAGTCAACAGTGAAGGGTATTTTGGGGTGTAATTTTCCTATCTGAAGCCTCACTGCATTCTCACATACTAAGCAAGCAGCCCTTAGAAAGATGAGTTAAAGGTGGGACATTATTAGCAGCCTGGAAATGAAAACACAATTTCCCTGGGAAATAACATTCCTTTCAAGAAGGACAGGGAACTGCTGGAGAAGGTACAGCAAAGGGTCATGAAGATGATGAGGGGACTAGAACATCTCTCTGATGAGGAAAGGCTGAGGGACTTGGGTCTTTTTTGTCTGGAGAAGAGAAGACTGAGGGGGGATCTGATCAACGCCTATAAATACTTAAAAGATGGGTGTCAGGAGGACGGGGCCAGTCTTTTTTCAGTGGTGCCCAGGGACAGGACAAGAGGGAACGGGCACAAACTAGAACATAAGAAGTTCCATCTAAACATGAGGAGGAACTTCTTTCCTGTGAGGGTGGCAGAGCCCTGGAAGAGGCTGCCCAGAGAGGGTGTGGAGTCCACGTCTCTGGAGACATTCCAAACCCGCCTGGACACGTTCCTGTGCAACCTGCTCTGGGTGACCCTGCTCTGGCAGGGGGTTGGACTGGATGATCTCCAGAGGTCCCTTCCAACCCCATATCATTCTGTGATGCTGTGAAGGCTGCTAGACAGGTGACAATGAAGATTACTTTCCAGCGTTTTAGGTCACAGCATTGCCACCGGTCTCCCCAGCAGTGGCCTCCTGGTTTTCTGCCAATGATCCCCAGCACCCAAAATGAGGAGCTGAGCTTATAACTCTGCTACTGTCACATTTGCTACAGAGCCAATATCCAGTGCCCTTAGTAAAGCTCTTGGGTCTTTGATAAAGAACAACTCCTCTTATTAGAAATAGCAGTGAGAAATAAAATGCCCTCCCTAAAGCACTAATTTCTACTCAGAGTTACAAAACCTTTTTACAATCAAACCAGTATTCATTCGGGTGAAGAGGAAGATGAAACTCTACTTGATATTTTGCTGAGTTACAAACCTGAGATGTGCTCCCTATTCACTGTGGCTCAAGGACTTCTAGAGGATTTCCAATAAATACGGGTCGTTTTATGGCTCAGAGAGAAAACCATGTGAAAAACTCTGGCTTTTGCTAATTTAGACCTCCAACTCAGTAAGTGCGTGTGGGTGGCCTTTTGAAGTTTGAGCAGCAGATCTTCTGCTTGAGCAAAATTGGCTTAGTTCTCCCGCAGTCGGTGGCACTAGGCCAGTCTGCACCATCCGAGGACAAGCCCTCTCACATTTATCCCAGCACAAATTTCCAAGAGGAACTCAAAAAACGTTAGGGCATCTGCGGGGAAACCTTTGAAAAAGGCTGTGCAAAGTCCAGTCAACTGAAACTGCAAAGCTTTGCCTCCAGCGCATGGAGGAGAATGGACTGCACAGTCAGAAAGCCAAAATATTAATGTAAGCTCCCACAATGTGTCTGTCCAAAAAAGACAGTGCTAAAAAAACAAGCAAGGGCCCCAGCAAACAAAAGATGGACCTCATTTGCTGCTAATAATGTCCAATCATCAGGACTAGGCTAATTTCCTCTCATATTGCCAGACCCAGACCACAAATAATTAACTAAACTGTAGAAAAGATGCAATCTTTGTTGTTGTTATTCTTGTTTTAATAAAAAGAATGCATCCAGATCCACAGAGGATATAAGGCTAGTCTGATTTGTTCTTGCTGGAGACTTGGTCCTTGGTATTTGCTGCTAAGCTAATAAGATGATCATTAGGTTGATAGCAGGTAAGAAATGCCACACGTTATGTTCTGGAAAAGCAAACAGCTGAAGCAAAGGGCCTGGGAAACAGAAGGCAGCACATGTGTTGGAAGAAGGACCATTAAGCAGGACTGCGTTAAGAAACGTTTGCTGAACCTCAATGAACACATGAAGGCCAAAAACCCCTCCTCGAGGTGAAAGCAGTGCACTTGACATTTCCCAGTGTCCATATGATTTCATCAAGCCCAGGGCTGAAAGGCAGTGAAAGGGCTCACGTGAGACCAGGTTGGACGGGGCTTTGAGCAACCTGCTCTGGTGGGAGGTGTCCCTGCCCACAGCAGGGGGTTTCAACTGGATGGTCTTTAAGGTCTCTTCCAACCCAAATCATTCTGTGATTCTGTGTTCCCCCCTCAGCTGAGGAGGAGGCTCTCTGCCAGTTGTCCTCCTTCTGAGAATCAGGAGAATTAAATCTTTTTAAGTGACCCAAGACTCAGAAGTTAAACACTGACATCCATGAAATGGGTCCGTTGAGTATTTAGACACCACAGATCTCACCTTCTTCACTTGAAGTGACAGGCAGCCTACACGCCAGGGCTAAAACAGGAGGACGATGTATGAGATGGACAAAATGAGTCACTCGGGGGGTTTCTCCACTGACTTTAAAAGAAGCCAGATGAATAGCCAAGACTGGCCTCTACACAGCAACTCCTACAGCTGTGGAGGCCAGCCTCCGGGCGTCCCTCCTGCAGTGGGGACCGGTGCAAACCACTGCTATTGCTGATCTGCTTTAGCTTATTTGTGTAGTTTGCTGCTTCATCCCTTCAAGCCAGGGAAAGCAGACCATCGAATCAGTACTGACCCCTTGTGCCACCCCTCCTAAGTTGTGTGTCTCTCACACACAGTCTGCCGTCAAAAAGAGAGAAAAGAAAAGTCAAGTCTCTACTGAGCAGCTGAGTCATAACTCAAACCTGTGCCTGGACACCTAAAATAGCTAAACAAAGTTTTGCCAGTTCCCACTGTTGCCCTAAGAGCTCGTGTCCCAGCTGCTCTGTGAATATCAGAGTGATCAAACCACCTTCATGAAGACCAACCTCTCTGATGCCCTCCCTCCAGACCACTGGGGAAGCCAAGTGAGCAGTGGAAAGACAAAGCTGTCAGAACAGAAATAAAACCTGTTCTTGTCACGCCTCGGCACAGAACGTACACCCCCACAAGATGTACATGTACACACCTCCACACGGACCTGCAACTACTGTGCTCCAGGGTTCACCGTCAGGCCAGAAAAGCATCCCCAAGTGTGGGGTTGCATTCAGATCTTTAGCTCCGCTTACAGCTACTGAGGAGCTAAAGGCACCTATATATTCGGCTACATATACAGCACGTGGACTTAAAAAACCTGAATTTTATACCTTTAGGTAGGTAACATGAATGTCCTCTTGGGAGATGTATACTCAAGGAGCGAGAGTTTGCAGTGTCGGTGTGGAGACTCCCTGGTGCCCCTTCCCGCACTCCACTCCGGTCCTGCCCAAGGAGAGCCTGAGGGTCTACCCGTGTCCACAGCCTGAACCCCCTGCTCTTGGCTGTGATCCACAAGCAAAGGGACCCCAGGTGCTGCATGGAGTGGGGGCACCCACACAGTGCACGTTGGGTAATACCCAGTTTTTGGAGGGTTAAGGACTGATGGCAAGTGTACCCTGGGGTGGGCTGTGCAGGGGTAACCACATCCACCTGGGAGGTTACAGGTGGGTACCAGCAGCTGGTGACTTGCTGGTCTCTATAACCACTTTTAATAAACCCCTAGATATTAACCCTTTCAAAGGGCTCCGGTGTAAACCACAACCCCAAGAGCCTCTGGCTCTAGGTAGATGAATTTTTCCCTCTGCCCCTTCTCAGCAAGATGGCACATGGGCATGTGCAGAGCCAACAGCCAGAGGAGAATGGACCCACCAGCGGGGCTCAGCATAGAAACCCATCGCAGCTGCCAAACCGACCTGATCCCACCAGCTGGTCTCATTTAACGGGGCAACAGGGGAGTTGCAAGAGGCAGGAAGACAGAGAGGGAAGTAGTTAAGTTGGAATTAATTTGTCACTCCATATTTAACCAACCTCAAAACTATTAAACAAATCTAATAGGAAATATCCCCCAGATTCCAAATACCTCTGTGTTACCTGCTGGGGACCAGCCACGGCGCAGGGCTTCAGCCATGGGACAAACTGGTACAGAGGAAGGGGGGGGCTTCCCTCCTGCCCCATCTCTGGTTTAGTTCATGTTAGCTTTTACCCTAAGTCTGCAGGACAGCTGATGGAAGAAGCATAAAGAGTATCCAGCATCCCAGGTTGAAGTGCTGGAGGAAACCAAGGGATGCTGCTGGGCTTTCCCAGTTCCCACTGGAAGCAAGCACAGAGGATGCTGCAGGAGTTAGGAGCAGTGATTGCAGCCCAGGAGTCATTGGTGATTTTTCCACCCCTCAAAAAGAAAAATTATCCCAACTCCTTACACGTTAATTGCAACTACCACCCTCTCTGCATCTGGAATAAAGAGGGAATTGGGAGATTTAAGGCTCCAGATGGAGTGGAACTGGATTTCATTGCCAAAAACACACAAACTCAGCAGTTAGAATACAGAGAGAGGCTAGGGGTGCAAAGCTGGCATAAAACCTAACAAACAAAAAGCAGCTTTTTCTTGCAAATAGGTGAACCCAAGCCAACCCCCCCGCATGGCTTAAAACACTTGGTGACAACGTATTTCTTATTGAAGGATGTTGCTAGTTATTGCCTCAGGTCTGCGCTCTGCTTTTGAGCGCACGGAATTGCAAGGGTATCCTCCCCTGGATGAAGTTGGCCAGGAAGTAGCAAATATTACAAAGAACTGAGTTCAGCCTGATTACGATAGCCGAGTATATCGGGATGAATTTTGCATAAACATCCTCCCTTCTGAGGATAACCAGCCGGGCATTTTAACCAATACCCCTCGGTATTTAAAAAATAAAAATAAAAATAAATCAAGAAAAGGCAAATCGCTGGGTGAAAGGCCTTGCCGGAAAACTGCTGGCACTGCTTGCATTCCCACTCGTCTTTCCCGGGATTAAGGCAACATTCCCCGAGTGTTTCTGCGGGCAATTAGCGCTTCCCCGGCATCCCCGCGTCTCCTCCCGGCTGCGCCGGGGTCTGGCCGGGTCCGCGGGGCTCCGCGATGCTGCTCCAGCGGCCGGGCTCCGAGTGCCCTCTGCCGGGGAGGGCTCGGCTGCTCCCCTCCGCCCCTTCCCATCCCCGCTTCGGTTTCATCTTTTTTTTCAGGTTTTTTCAGCCCTGCTCGCTGGCTGGAGCCGGGATGGGGCCGCTCCTTGCCTGGTTCGGGAAAGGCTTTTGGGGTCTCGTCCCAACAGTGACAAAAATTCCGGTTTCGCAACCAGGTGGGCTTGTGTAGTTGGTGAGCGGGGGACAGGGACGGAAAAAGATGTCCCCAGGGCATCAGATCATCACGGCACCAAACCGACCTCAAACAAAGACGAGAATGGGAAATTTCTGCTTTCGTATGTAAAGGTAGGAGTGAAGAATGATGGACCCATCATTTACTGTAGTTTCTTCTTTGTTGTTATTTTGTATATAAGACCTGGTTTATTTCTCAAAAGGTGTCCTAGCTTTGCGAATTATCACCTAGCACCCTTTTCTGCGCAGAACTGGAATAAAACAAATGTCTCAACTCCATGTGTCAGTTGGTTTTTGCACACCGGGTAAAGAACCCAGATTTGGGACAACACCTGGGGGTTTGGTCCCACTGCAGTGAGAGGGAAAGCAGAAACCAAACCCGGTGATAACCAGCTAAATACCCCTGCACCGACCTCTACCCCCTAAAAGCGTTGTCATTAGGCAAAAAGCTGAATTTAAAGCCAGAAAAGGAGGGCAAAACACTCATGCTGAAATTCGGGAGAGCGTTGCCTCCTTATGAACCAATCTCTAACCCCAGCTCCCCACTCTGTGGGAGTAAGGACGTGCTGTTCCCATCCCAGCGAGGTCGCAGAGATTAAATGTCTTGATCAAGGTCACTCCTACAGCACTGGGAAAACAGCCCAAGAGCCTTCACGCTGGCAGCTTCCTGGGTCAGAAAACTGGCAAGCCCACTTTTATTTTCTTCCCTAGAAACCCAGAGGGATCACTTTTCTACCTAGAGATGTTGGTCACATCCGTGTTTTGAGAAATATTTTTTAAATAAATGCCTAAATAGGTTTAAGGTATTCAAACTAACATTTCACTAACACCTTAGGGGTTTTTTGGTCCATTCTTTCGATAGGAGACAAGAATCTAGCAAAGTCTATCCAGGTATCCTAAAAGACTCTAGGAAGAAGACAACCGTATTTATAAGGAAAGCTTGAGCAGAGAGGACAGGTTATTCAGCGCAAGTGTTGCAAACCCTGTGTTACTGATTCCCCTGTACCCAGACACCCACTAAACAGGTCAGAGCAAAGATGTTTTGGCAGGAGATTCATCCACTCCCTCCCATCATCAGGAGGTTCGGGGCTCGAACCAGCTCCTGCTGAAGTGAATGGGCAAACTCCCTGCTTTTAATGGCATGAGATCAATTCCCAGTTCTGCAGGCAAAACGCCGAAGAGAAACAGCAGCAAGCTCTTCCCCCCTAGATATTAGCGATGCACACCTCTCTGCTTCGGAGCAGGCAGGTTTGTTCAGGTTTCAAGGTGGGAAAAGAAGCTTTCATGTTTCCTTCTTTTTTCTTTAACTGTTAAAAGGCACAAAACTGCTACAGATCTATCCACACGCAGGACTAGCAAAACAGCGGTGGTTGTTTGTTTAAAGGTAACGCCGATGCACAGAGGCCCCTGGAAGGAAGGGAAACCTCACTGCAAGAATCCTCATTTAACCTTTCTCAGCTGCCACACGTCAGCCCCTTTCACCGATCGCACGGTCCTCCTTCCACAAACCCCAGCCACGTCTGACATCTGCTCAGCACGGAACACGTGTCGTACCTGCCACCCTGTCCTGTAAGAGCCAACCCCCGTCCCCAGCATGGAGGCTGCTGCCCCAGAGAGGGCGTTCGGCAAGAGAGGTCTTCTGCTGGTGGAAAACTCTCCTCCTGCTCCAACTGAGAGGAGTTTAGGTGTGAGCAACTCCAGGGCTGGGACCTAAACTGGATGGAGAAAGCTCCAACTCCATCCTTTTCCTGTTCATGCCTCCTAAAGAACCACGTCTCACCCCTTTCCTCTCCCAGGGCAGAACTGGCCCTTCCAGGCCAGACTGGGGCAACAGCAACTCAACTGGTCAAGCCCCACGACTTTTCCCACGCAGCTGGTGGTGAACAGCTGACAACCTCACTTTACACCAAGGGATGCTTAGTTTTAAGCAAGAGGAACAAAACAAAATACACCTTGTATGTATGTCCCTTCTATCTAAAGGTTCACTCATTACCCTGCAGTGATGGACCAGCTTTAGCATCTCCCGACGTATCTCAGCCTGAACCGCCCTGCAGTGATCACCACTGCAGAGGACTTGGCACAAACACACGCTTTTTTGCCCAGACAGAATTCTTTTGTTTTCTCACTTGTTAAAGTTAGTTTGTGGTTTTGTTTTGCACATTTTAATCTTGTAGGAAAAAAAAAAAAGAAAAAGAAAGAAGAAAGAAAAAAGGGTTTATTAGGGCTTCAAGACTCTCTCCTAATGCTCTAAGAACCCTTTAGTTAGAGTTTGGTATCAAGGATTTCATCCAGAGCCACAGTTTTTACTTTCCTGTGTGTTCTCCAGTTGAATAACTTCCATATTTTCATATAGGGAACATCACAGAAATGCACACACTTCAGAAATTACACGGCAGCATCACGTTCATCACAGGCTGATTCCAGCTCAGGATCTGCAGGGACCAGTGATGAAAGTCTGGTCCAAGGATGTGGTGATACGGTTTTCAGAGTAAAAATGACCGAGTTCCCCAAGGGGAGAAAGACCCTATGTGAATATAGGATTTTTCTAACCTCTTCTGTGAGGATAAACCCCTTGACTTCATCAAGTTATTGTTAGATATGGAATAGCTGGATTAGAAATGCTTTCCAAAATCTGGGATTTAACCTACACAGCAGGATTTCCCTTAAACAATGACAGAAGTGCCATTCGAGGGAAGAACACAAATCCATGGCCCTACGATCGTGTTTCGTACAGTGATCCTTAGGAGCTACCCGGGACAAATGTGTAAGAATCAAAGCAAGTGTAAGGCGAGATATGTGTAGCAGGTGGCAGTCTGGGACTTGTACCTGAACCAGACATCTACATCTGAACACCAGCAGCTCCTTATTGAGTTGTCTCTCATTAATTTGTCCTTTCCTTTTTTCACTCCTTTTTAGTTTTGGCCTCCATGAGATCCAGAAGCTGGGAGTTCCACAGTTTAATTGCACAGGGAAGAAAAATTGTTTCCTTATGATTTTTTTAAACCTACTGACTGATAATTTCATCACTAGACAGTAAATTGTAAGAACATAATGCTTCACTATCCACCTTTTCTACACCATTCATTTATGCTCCTTGACATCTACAGTCTCATCTTAAATTGGAAGTCAGCCTATGCCTCCTTCTCTGTACCTTCTCCATCTTTTCTAATTCCTCTTTCAGTGTGGGGCACAGAAGAACCCACTTTCTTTGCCATCCTGGTGCCACAGGCGATGGTAAGTGGTTGGGAGTTGCCAGGATCCAAGCAGCATCTCCTCTTGCTGCCAGCCCCATTCCACACCTGGGGCATAGACTTCGAAGGTGTAGAAGAAAGTCCAGCCTTAGAGCTTTTCTGCTGTTCCCATGGGAGCTGGGAAAGTGCAGAATAAACAATAACAACAATTATTCCAGCTGGAAAATATTATTTCTCCTGGATTCTTTTCTGGCTCAGCGGGAGAGAGCTGGTTGGAATCACATAAAGTATTTGTGATTGAGGAAAACAGCTTTTCAACTGAATAATTTTTCTGCACATGTTATTGAAGTTACTGTTACCTAAAATTAAACATTTTCTTTAAAAATATTTCTTTTTTTTTTTTTTTTCCCACTAAATTCCCCATCCCTCTGTTTCTTTTACTGAAAGATGAGACTCACAAAAGAATGTTTCCCAGGCTGGTTCAAACCCCTCATAGCAGCAACCCAATGACTACACTGGACTGAGGAGTTGGGACACAGGGCCCCAAAGGCTGGAATTTACTGGGAAGAAGCACGACTCGGCCCAAACTACTTGACTTGTCTGGCTCAGAAAAATCAAGGCCTGATCCTGCTTCCACTGCACATCCCACAACGTATTTTCTCCTGGTTTCAAGAAGAAGTAGAACTTTTTCTGCTTGATAAGTTCTGCTTTCAGTCTCAGATGGCTCAAAGCTGCTTAGAAAAAGAAGATTAAGACATCTGCTGGGTGCAAGGGACTACCTGTGGTGGCCTTCAAAGGCTCTTTTTGCTCTGTGGCAGCTCGTGCAGATTAGACCTAGCTGGGCTTCGACCCAGGCTGAAGATTCATGGACCACCAAAGCTCTTCTAAGCCAGAGCATCAGTTGCCCTGGCACAGAAGCCTCATCCTGCCCTAATTGTAGCCCCATGAACATATAGACACAGCCCTTTAAATGCTTTACCAAGAATCACTTTCCTGCTGTCTTGCACACAGCCTCTGTGTCTGCAGGATGAGAAAAGCAAGGCAGAAAAACCCATGAGCTGTTCTTGAAGCCAGGTTGCTCCATGCCCATCCATCCCAGCCACACCAATCTGACACCTCTCCAATTTTGGTGATTGGGACTCACCAGCTTTGTCTGAATGATTCTGAGTGAGGTTACAAGGTCCAAAACCCACGCACATTCACACCATGATGGTCTGATTCCTCGCTCTAAGCTTTGGGCAGGCTTGCTTTGCATGAAGATACACAGATTTGGGGCTTTCTATGGCACAGAGAAAGAGAGAAAGATTTGTCCATCAAAGCTTGCCCCAGGCAACATATTTAATGCTGCTCTCTAGGAGCCTGGCAGATACTAAAGGCACAAACAGTCAAACAGAACAAATGAAAAGATCTTCTGCTCTGTGGAAAAACACAAGGGCTTGGCTGCTAAATATTTAATACCGGGAACTCCCCTTCCTTTCTGCTTCCTCCTCTCTGGGCTGTGCTCAGCTCGCGATGGTTGCAAAGGGCAAGAGCTCTGGGGCACAGGAGAGCACTTTCCATCTCTGGCACCCACCACAATGAACAAAATACAATGCAACTTGGAACAGGCTGGATTCAAAAGCCAAGAGGGGTGCTGGTGGAGCAAGAACATTTGCAAAAAGGCTTGGGGACAGCTGTGAATCTCTGTCTTCCAGATCTGTGTGCTTTCCAGGGGGGCTTTGCCTGTAGACCGTAGCAGTATTGGAGTCTTTTCCCAAATCACTGCGGGGTGCTAGACAGGCAATAGTGTGGATGGAGAACGGCAGGACCCCACAGCCAAGCCCCCAAAATATTTCTGTTCATTGGAGAGCAAAACCAGGAAGCTGGAGCTATTTGGAACAGACCTGGGGGCAAATTTCCCAAATAAAAAGAAAAATACCAGTTGTTGACAAAAGAAATGATTCATGGAAGTGGTGCTTTCAGTGCAGCTTTATTCTGGGGATGAGGAAAAAGGAAATAACACACACTTGGTGGCAGCTGGGAGAGTTGTGCTTCAGTGGAGCAGGAATGAAACAGCTGACTTTTGAAGGGACTTTTTGTAGTAAAAAGGTTTTCAAGCACTGACCAAGTAGGACTTTTCAGAGGACTCAGAGGAACATATCTATATCTAATGCATATTTATGTACATGTATGAATGCTGTTTCGGGGGTTTATGTAGTTTTGATCTACTTCCAAACAGAAAAGAAGGATGCAGCCATCCAGGCACAAATAATCCTCATTACAGCTGTGTTCACTGCGCTTCCCAGCACCCTAGAGAGGAAGCAGCATTTCTGCATGGTGGCCATCTGTTCTTCCCACCGTGCCCAAATTTGCACGGGGGGTGTAACTCAACCAGCCTTTGTCCTGTGTCTGTCACCCAACAGCCATCTTCTTACACTCCCAGATGGGTATCAGCACCCTCTCCCTGGACCAAAGGAGTAGGGAAGAAGAACAGCACCAGAAAGAGGACACAGTGGGATGGAGTGAAGGCAGAAGTTGGGGCATTCACACAGGCCACCAGCGCTTCAATAAGCCCTGTCCCTCACTGCAAGCAAATAAAGAACCAGAGCTCCACTTCCCAAAGCTCAGCACCACCCCTCAGAGAAACTTCCTTGTCCCTTGTGTGTAGAGGAAACACGTTTTAGGAAAAAGAAAGTAATTTCAAAAAATCACAATAGACTCAAGCTACAAATTGAGCTCTTCTCTCAATTCATATTTAATGTTGCACTTGGGTGGGTTTCAGTGGGGGGAAAGCACTAGGATTTCTTTGCTACAGATTGACTACGTGAAACTCAGTGTGTCAAAAAAAAAAAAAGAAAAGCAATTTTGTTGAATATTTCAACATCTGGAGCCACTTAGTGGCAGAAAAAAGCAACTTCTTAAGAAGCACTTTTGATCTAGAGCAGTGATTTTAAACCTTTTTCTATTTGCAGACCCATAAAATTTCTCACTGCATAACAAACACAAGCCTACTGATAATCAGCTCTCCCATCTCAGTCAACTCTGGAGATCCCTTAGATGTTCAAAGGTAGGAGAGGTGAAGCTGTGCTTTCATAGCCTTGCACAAGACTGTCTCCTGGACCGCTTCACCTCCCAGCGCAGGGAGCTGGTCACTTCATTACAAGATAATCCGCAGAAATGCGATCTTGCCTCCCTTGACACAGCTTGGCCTTTTTTCTACGGCTGAGACTGTTGTTATCTGTGGAACTGGTACTCACCAGGCCTGTGTCACCCCGATAAAGCTGCTCAGCTCTGCCCACAAAAAATGTGTGTATTTCTGCCTTTAGAGACTATCTGAGAGCGGCTACACACCGGAGAGCTAATTCAGGCTGTGGGTATCATCATATCTCTCCTATTTCCCAGTCCCTGCTGTGCCCGGCTCTGCAGGCACCATACTTCACTGACCCAGGCTGAGACTGCCTTGGTGGAAACACCTTGGGCTCTGGGCAAGTTCTGGGGAGCCCATCTGTTGGTGGACCTCTTTCAGTCAGAAGCAGGCCAAGCAAGGCATATGGTTCAATAAGGGGAATAAAGCTACAAGTTGCTGCCTTTGGAGGGAGAGGATCCAGGCACCATCCTCGTCTCCTGGTTTTTCTCATGCTGTGGTGTTTGGACATCACCTCTCCTCCACTCCCAACCCAGGCTTTGGGCTTAGCTCTTGCCTGATTTGATCTGCTTAATTTCTCTGTACACGAGGTCAAGGCACTGGCAAGATGTAGATTAAGTCGGTCCTCTGCGTTATACCTCACAGTGACAGGGTAGAGTGAATATGGTTGCAAGTTGTCCTGGGGGAGCCTTCCTTACTTATTTGAGTAACAAACCTGCCTTTTTAATTGGTCAAGGATTTGTTAGCGTATCACTGGTAAATCTGCTCAAAGGACTACTAGGAAAGCACATGAGAAACAACTGTTGTGCCCAACAACGAATCGCATAGATCAGGCCTTTCTTTCCATCCTATTTCTTCTCAGCGCATTTGATTAGTTTGGTTAATTGAACATGTAACACACTCTATTATCATGCACCAGCAAAAGAGGTTTTATGACTCAAACAAATATGGCCATTATTAGCTGCTTCTGACATAACAAACAGGACTATTAGCTTTGGAGAGGCAGTATTTTATGTATGGCTTTTTGGTAAATTGGCTGCTTAATCACATCGGGTTTTTTTTTTTCATAAAAAGACCTCTCCTCCAGTGGCTGTCTCTGAGCACTCAGGGCAGGACTGCGAGGGGACACAATTCACAGCACTATTAGAAGGCCTGTGTAATACAAACATTTTCCCTCATTTTAGATTGATCTCCCACAAGGGTACCATCACGAGTCACTCTGAGCACCTCTGGCGAGCATGCACCTCTTGCAACACTGCAGACCAGCTCCAACCAGGCTTAGGCTCATTTAGTAAGAGACTAATGAAAACTAATTAGCAAATGTGCTCAGCGAATGAAACTAAACTCAGCCAGCCCCTATACACACCTCTGTTTGGACTGGTCAGCTTTTAGCTACCCCTTGCCTCTCCCCCTCAAAACTGCTCTGGTTTCCACGTTAGACAGTGATGACTTCTTTGTAGAAACTTGTACTGGTTTTGCATTGCCAGTACAGTTACAATTGTGCTGGAATACGTATGGTCCTACTGGTACAACGGAGGCTCTACATCCTCCTGACCTCCTCTGAGTGTCTGGTGTCCACCACATCTTAGTGCCCACTGGTGACCAAGGAGGAGCAAAGCAAGTTTCTGCTGTGATTGCACAAGAAGATGGACAGACATCAGCTCTGCTGCTGGGATGGCACTACCCACCCTGGGGAAGAGAAAAACCTGCCCTAGAGCATGGCACTTCTACTGCTCCAAGCATGTCACACAAAGGGGGTTTGTCATAACACTGCCAGGTACATTGACAGTAGGAAACAAAAATACCAAGTATTCACCATGAAAAGCACCCCAGGAAATCTGAAATTCTTACACATTTGTTTTAAGATACATTTCTGTGGCTTCCTGTCTATGTGCCTTGGGTCTATGACATATGTAGGGTGTTGCCTTCATTTGCCATCAGCTCTTTTTTTTTTTTATTTGGAAAATAAAAATATCCTAGAACAGGCTGTTGACATCAGCCCTGGGTGATGACATAGAGGGCTTACATTCATCCTACCCAACTAAGAGGCCTTGCTCAAGGTGCACCCTGTGATCATTTTCTTGTCTAATGGAGACAAGCACCTTCAGAGCATAATTCAGATGTATAGACAGACAGGAACTTAGAGGGATCAATCTACATCCCCTGTAGAAAGACAGTAAGGTAGCTATGTTCCTAATTAGGAGCCGACTATTTCTCTTTATGTGACCGAGGAATAAACCTGAGTGATGGAGTGACTCTAATCAGGAGCTCAGAGAAGCATAAGGTCTGCAGGACTGAGGGGACTCGTGCTGAGGTCATGTGTACAAAGTAGCATGTGAGATTCCAGATGCTTTGAACCATCTTAAGATGATCCTTTTAATATTTAATTAAAACAAACAGAAACTTTTTGCAAATGTTTCATGAATATGTGCCATCTTACTGGCACTGCCAATGCTGACCTCCTTCTACTACGGAGCAGTGGGAAAGGACATTTTGGCCTCTTGATTACATCTGCATGGGTTCAGGAACCATGAAGCTAAAAGGCTGTGAACCTCAGATGGCATGAACTTCTTGTCCTCTCTCACCATGTTTATCCATTGGTCCATTCAAGGGATCTCTGAACTTCAAAGTGGGAGTCCTCTTGCCTCTACCCACCTTCACCACTCTGCTGCAGTAACCAGCTGCTGTTTATTCAGGGTTGCTGGCAAAACACAGTCCCTTGAATAAAGAGCTTACCAGTGGGTGCAGCAGTTCTCTCTGGATTGCACAACGCTCCTGCTATTATCAGCTTTTGCACAAATCCTGAACAGACAAAACACTCGATTATGATAATAAAGTCCTGTTTGTAGCTGCTGAAGATCATCTACATGCTTTTCTGCCCAGGATCATCTCTGCCCTACAACACAACACAACACAACTCAAAGGTTTCAAATATGCCTCAAACTACACACCCTACTTGTCAAAAAATTAATCTGAGCAATCAGCATGGCAAACCAAGATAACAAATAGTGCCATTCATTGCAGTGGAGTCCCACACTTGAGCAGGCAGTGACCCACGTTTCCTGTCTCCTGCACTTGCCTTCCCGTATGCAGACGCTCAGTAGTTATTCAGTGGAAATATTTAGATCACAAATTCACACTCTAAGCTGTTTGGGAGAGGCTCCCAGACTTGCCTAAGTGTATTTTCTTCCCTTTTTCGCAATGCTTGAGTGCCAGTGAGAGGTGATAGCCGGAACCCTTAAACATCTATATTTTCTTTCATATACATAGCCCTGAGCAACACCAGTATTTGAAACCTTGGGTTTCTCTTTCCCTCCTCACTGGATGGAGTAACCTCTAAGGCCCAAGGAGACACCCTACCCCACCCCTTCCATACTGCAGGCTCTCTGCCCACAACTGTGTACCTCGTACCACGATGCACTGCGAACCGAGAGGGCCAGTTCTCCCCAAAACAGCTACAAATAACCCTTTGGCAGCTGGTTTGCCTGTAGCTTCCCGGGACACGGGGCCGAACCCGCAGGTGCCGGGGACCGTCCCCGCAGGCGGCCGGCGGCGGGTTCAGCACCACGGACAGAGCGCGGCGCCCTCCCGCTCCCGGGAGGACCAGGGGGTTCACCATCCCATCACCACCACCAAATCCATTGAAATGTGGTACAACAAACAGCCCCAGGCCTAAGGTCAAGCTGTGACAGGTATCTGGACACACCTGGGTGAGACAGAGGTAACAAATGCTGGAAAAAAAAAAAAAAAAAAAAAATAAAAAAGGGATTTTGGCTGAGGAGGGTTATACCAGCGGGTTATCAGACTGTTAATTGAACCAGGCTAAACGATCTCCATGCACCAGGACAGGTTGGGGGTGACCTGCTGGAGAACAGCTCTGAGGAAAAAGACCTGGGAGTCCTGGTGGACAACAAGATGACCATGAGCCAGCAATGTGCCCTTGTGGCCAAGAAGGCCAATGGCATCCTGGGGGGCATCAGGAAGAGTGTGACCAGCAGGTCGAGGGAGGTCATCCTCCCTCTCTGCTCTGACCTGGTGAGGCCCCATCTGGAGCACTGTGTCCAGTTCTGGGCTCCCCAGTTCAAGAAGGACAGGGAACTGCTGGAGAGGGTACAGCAGAGGCTACAAAGATGATGAGGGGCCTGGAGCATCTCTCTGAGGAGGAAAGGCTGAGGGACTTGGGTCTTTTTTGTCTGGAGAAGAGAAGACTGAGGGGGGATCTGATCAACGCCTATAAATACTTAAAAGATGGGTGTCAGGAGGATGGGGCCAGTCTTTTTTCAGTGGTGCCCAGGGACAGGACAAGAGGTAACGGGCACAAACTAGAACATAAGAAGTTCCATCTAAACATGAGGAGGAACTTCTTCCCTGTGAAGGTGGCAGAGCCCTGGAACAGGCTTGTCCAGAGAGGTGGTGGGGTCTCCATCTCTGGAGACATTCAAAACCCTCCTGGACAAGTTCCTGTGCAACGTGCTCTGGGTGACCCTGCTCTGGCAGGGGGTTGGACTGGATGATCTCCAGACTAGATGATCTCTTCCAACTCCATATCATTCTGTGATTCTGTGATCTCCAGCAAAGCTCAGCCTGGACCAGTAAAGTGTGGGCATATGGTAAGGAACAGCCAGTTGAAAGGCAGCACTGCATCAATTTTACTGGTTGTTTTTTTGTTTGGTTGTTTTTTTTTAACTGATTACATTTACTGATGCTGCAAAACAAAGCTATCTCACCACATAGAAACCAACAGCAGAAGGATCCGAGTTCCTTCCACTAACAAATTCCTGAATACCGACAGAGAAGTTACTATCTATTATGACCTGTTTATTTTTGTAGTTGTCTGGCAAACAATAAAAAGGAAGACCCACTTGTCTTAAAACACAATAAAAAAATATCCTTGAAAGAGTTTTATAACCTGCTTTACTCTAAGACATATAAAGGCCCAGAAATGACGGAGCTGGATTAGAAATGAGCAAGTACTATTACAGTAAAACAAGGCCCATTAAAATGTAACATCCTGATGGAGGTCAAAAACGTATGAATGGTGTGTTGTTTGGAAAACTGCCATCCTGAGGACGGGCTGCTGGGCAGGCAATGTAAATTATCCGAAATGCCCACGTCTACCAACAGGAGCCAATGCTCCCAAAGAGATGGCAGGGCTGTGTTCCTCTCTGCCTTGATATATATTGAATACAATGAATGTCAGTAACTGGTTTGACTCGACTGGGCAGGGGAAAGGTAAAATAACTCTCCAGAAGATTATAATCCAATTCCTTTGCAAAAGAAATATATCTCCATTACTGCCCCATACCTCTCCTGCAGTTTCCAATCGGCCTCAGTGTCAAAGGAACTGCTTTTATGATGGATCTGGGGCATTTATTATGACAACACAAAGCATAAACACTGCCCAGTGTAAAACAGCTTGAGAGCTCTGATTTCAAGCTAAATGCAATAAGAGAAGAGAACCTTTCTACACCAGGGAAATGAAGCCTGCTTTAGTGGATTACGGTGGGAGCATAATGTTTTCACTATAGAGAATCTCATACCGCTCTCTAGCCCAAAGTTCATGAGGAATACTCTTGCTATTTCAATCACTCTGAACCCTCCTCCTTCCCCCAGAAACTACACACCTCTTGCACATGGAGGAAAGACAAACACAAAGGCAATAACTACCCAGAGCATCATTTTACAGCATTGGTCTCATCTCTCATGGGAAAAGATTTTAAATGCCGGAGTCCTGCTTGCCAGAGCCCCTAAGTGTTTAGAAGAACATGATTTAGAAAGTGTACCACAGTGCCTAAAGACACCCAGCTGCTTACCACTTTGGCACAATTTAATTTATGCCAGTCAGTGAACTTCCCTGGTCCTCCCTGGTGGTACCCAGACTAGCCCTCTTCACCTTTTCTGCTCCTGTAGAGATACCATGTACAAAAGACTCAAACTCTGATCTTGAGTGCTCTTGTTAGCCAGGTTCTCCAGCCAAGGAGAGCAGGCATTTACTTGTAAGGGGCATGAGCCAGTCTCCTTAGACTAGTTCTGCTAGATGGGGTCAGGACAACGTCTTTCTCCTTCCAGGTGTGTTAGAGGAGCCTTTCTTGCCGTCTCTCTCCTTATTTTCTGTATAAGACATTTTCAGCTGGATGAGAGGAGGCCTCTTTCCACCAGAAGACTACAATCTGAGGGCTAAGATACTCCTGTACTCTCTCAAATGATTACGATGGTTTAATCTTCTCAGGAGAAATATGAAACTCCAACTGGAAACGCCCTGAAAAAATGTTCCAGAACCCAGGAATTGTGTGTGACCAAGGCAGAGCTCTTCTGTGCACAACTGCCTTTTAAAGGAACACCCAGCTACTGTGGTCTGTTGTGCAGAGCCCACTCCTTTTCTCATGAGTTAGGCCCACTCCACAAATGCCTCAAGGATTAAGTCCCCCTGGTACAGGAGCTTGGAATGTGTGGATCCTGTCCCAGTTTATGTGCATGGCAGCCTTTCAGCTGCACGGCCCTTCCACACAGGGTACTTTGCTGCACGGGCAGAAGGACCCCTTCCAGGCTCTGTGGGAACATTATAATCACAAACTAAAGTTTAGAAGCCCCTAAGGTCAGACTCCAAGTAAAGGGGGTTTTCAGGATAGCAATTTTAGATTTAGGAGCCTGAACTCCACCTACAATATGATTTTTTAATTGGGTCCAGATCCTCAACACCTCTGCAAGCCCAGCCCTTCGCAATAAAAATCCAATTACCCAAGACTGGAAAAATTTTTTACACTGCAGCACACGTACACTATAAAGCACATAACTCCACCCTTTTGACTCAGTGGCACCGAAGTAGGTGCTTAAAGTCACAGTGGGGCAGGTGATTTTCTAAACAAGCTAAATCGAGGGGTGCTTGAATACTTGGCTGTACGAAATCCTTCATCCTGGCTGTCTCTCAGCTGCTTCCTCCTGGAAAACGCGCTGCTGTATCAAAGCTCTAATCAGCCTACGCTGCCCTGGGCAGTCATGAGGTCAGCATCTAGCTCCAAGCACAGGATATCAATGCATCCAGGTTGCTGCATTTTCCCTCTCATGCCAAATGCTACTTTTTTCTTTTTTTCTTCCTGCAGCAGAAGGTGGAAGATGAAACGTAAAAGACGGGAGAGAAATTGAAAATTGCTAATCTCTAATTTCAGCTGGATAATTTCCTTTGGCCTTTGGGGTATTAAAATTACAACACTTTCAGAATGTATTAAAAAAAAGCATCAACTTTTTGATTGACAACTTTCTTAACTTTTTTTCTTTTCAGAAAGCATTACATTTAGTTAATCTTTAAATGAAGTCAATTACCGCTTCTGTCTTTAAGATCAAATGCTCTCTTAATCATACAGAGGAGAAAAAGACACCATTTATATGTACTTTCTGTCCAGGTTTGGTAACCAACGACATAAAACAGCAAGGAAGGATGTCATGCCTGATCACCCAAGACAATGCGATCGAAACATTTGGGATAGCTTTTCTTCATACGCCAAACCCCATCCTGCCAATGCATTTCTTTAGTGAAAGACTTCAGAAGTTGTACAGACCAGTCAGTCCCGTTCATATTGCAAAAGTTCCTTTTTCATTTCAAGTGACAGAGTCAGGCTGTTCAACCAGACCTCTGTCTGAAATGGTTTTCAGGTTGGGCAGGGCTTTGAGCAACCTGGTCTGGTGGGAGGTGTCCCTGACCAGGGCAGGGAGGTTGGAACTCGATGATCTTTAAGGTCCCTTCAACCCAAACCAGTCTATGGTTCTATGATTGCTGATACACAGAGTGCTCTCCACGTTTTCTGTCTGCTCTCAATGTGTCAGGGTTTTGTACCAGCTGCTTTCACTAGGGCTGCTCAAAGGATTTTCCCGGAGATTATTTTTTCTTCCCAGAAAGGGATGGTTTCATGAAATTAAGCCACTTTGCAAGACTGTAAATTCACTTCACTTTCTCATGGGAAATCACCAAAGCATTTTGTTCTGATAAACTTAAAATACCTTGTCTGGACTTTGATATCACAGCAAGTCAAGTACAAAGGAAGAATAGAATCCTTTTTTTTTTAACTGCATCAAAATTAAACATTTTGACTACGCTGAAATGAAATATCACAACACTGTCAAAACTTAGTAGCTCAGGAATAAGCCCAATCAAACAAAATTCCAGTTTTTCATGCCACTTCAGGCCAAAATAAAATCCTGCTATCCCCCAGGGAGCTGCTTAGCCTATGCTAAGGCACTCTGAGAGGACTCTGAGCTCCACCAATGTGGGAAGGCATCAGATCACAACTCCTCAATCCCTGAATGAGGGTTCTAACCATTAGGCATCTACAGGCCGAGTCCAAGAAGTAACCACACTAATGCACCTTTCCAAGGCAGGAGCTGAGTGGAGGTGTATTCTTTTGAAACCTGCTTTCAAGCAGCTCTCGGGTACAGAGAGAGTTTCTTCTGACATCATAGAAAGGTTCAGGTTGGAAGGCACCTTAAAGATTGTCCAGTTCCAAACCCCCTGCCCTGGGCAAGGACATCTCCCACTAGACCAGGTTGCTCAAAGCCCCATCCAACCTGGCCTCGAACACCTCCCTCCAGGGATGATCTTCCACTGAAGACACACCTTCTCCAAGATTAATTCTCTCCTACTGGCACCGAAGAAAACCTATCATCCTACCCTGAGAGCTGTGCAAGAGGGTTCTCACCAAGGCAAAGAAAAACCTTGGTTTGTAGGGACCAGTTGTTTCCCACACTCCCAAACTCCCTCCAAAGGTGGCTTGAGGCCACCACCCCTCCTCAAAGCCACTTGTGAAACAGAGCTCAGTGGCCGGCATCCGCCTTTGCCTCCAGCGTTTGCAGTCAATGCCACAGGTGAAAGGATGGGGATCTGCAGCCGTATCAATTTGCCATCAGACTCTTCGGCGCTGCCCCTCTCTGCGACCCTTTGTTTTACTTTCCAGTAACGGTATCTGATTGGGAACAGGCAGAGCAGCACCTAGGATTAAGGGGGGCCCATATTAGCTGTTCCCTTCCCTGCTGTTTCAGTGGGGTTTGGAGCAGGTGCTTTATACCGGATTCCTGCAGGCTCTTGCCTGGCCGCCAGCCAGTCTGAGGACAGCTCGGAGCAGCTGTCCGGTCCGATGGGAGGGCCTGGACATTTGAGTGTAAGGCCACATGTCACCAGGAAGGGCAAACGCCACCATTGCCTTCACTCTAATCTGGGATAATTCCCTTTTAGAAACATGATCAGGGCTGTCTACCCCTGGCGTCAAGATCTTGGGTGAACCCAGGTGGGGAAGGCTACTTTTTTTCCTGTCTTTGTTAAATTATGATGGGGTGATGTATGTTTTCTTTTCTCCTTCTTAGCAGCCAGGCTGGTAAGAAAACAATGACAAAAGTCCATGGAACATTCCAGTCTGTTCTGTTTTCCCAGCACCTCACATGAAGAAGCTTGAAAGCATCTGAGCACCTGGTGTGGACATTTGTGTATGCAAGTGCCGTTTCCTGAGCAGAAACATGGATATGAGAGAAGCAACGCAACCTTTTAGAGCACATTTCTCATCACTCACGTGAGGCTCATTTCTAGCCTCACCATCTCTGTGGATACTATTGGGAATTTTGCAGCTGATGAGAGGGGATAAGAGAAAACAACCTGATCTGAAGTCAAAATGTAACCTCCCTTGAAACTGTTGGCAGCTGACAGAAAGCCATTTGGTCTATAAGACATGAAATGTTGTTTGTACACACACAAACCTTTTTTAAGAGTGAGGTATCTAACTGCCACACTAGAGCCATGAGTTAATGCTCAAGCATTACAATGCTTTGAATAGACTACGTGTAAAATACCTCCTTTAGTTTAAACAACAAGTCGGGGACCGACGCAGGAATCAATAGCAAAGACCCTGGTGTGTTATAAAGAAGGTCAAATTAGATGACCACAGTGGTCTCTTCAGCTTCAAATTCTATTAGAGGACGTGAAAGGGAGAACATGAGTAGCTGTTACAGAGAGAAACAGAACATTTACCTTACTTTTGCCTCTGCAAATGCAAAGAACTTAAAAAAAAAATATTAAAATAGTGCACCAGTACACTAACATTAAGAGCTCACTGTGTAAATATCATTCCCTTTAGGAAACAAACCAGTTACAGTAGAAAAGCTACTTAATTCATCTAAGGTTAAAAACAAATCTAGGGTCAAGATCTGAATCCATCAAGGCTTTTACAATTGCTCTCCTGTGATGGGATTGGGAAAAGAGTGCAGGTTAAGAAGTTAAGGCAGTGAAACCCAAGTCCTGTGTCCCATTTGTGAAATCCAGGACCAAAGAGTATCACAAAGAAAGCTTTCGGGACACAGAGACAGGGCCCTATATTCCAGACATTGGTTTGGTAGACTCCACTCAACAGTTTTTACTCCACAGTCTGCAGATCAGTTCTGACCAATGCAAGACCAGCTGCTTTCTTATTCTGGAAAATAAGGAACACCAAAAGGCCAATGCTGCTTTTCATGTAAGAAATTTTTCTAGCTGCTAACTTATGTTATTTGATGGCTGGAGAGGAGGAGTGCAATCATAGAGCTGAGTGTTGTGGCTAAAAATTTCTCTGGTGAGATATCAATGTTTTGAGAATACTTGATCAAGAAAACAAAAGGCAGGCGGCATTCCTCTGCACCTCCAACCTTTGACCCCAAAGACAGTGAAAGTCTGTCATTGCAGAAGCAAAGAAATGTTGATTGGAATGCTTCTAGTCCTACCTCCCTCCTCAAACAATGCCAACAGCAGAGCAGGTCAGCCATGGCCCCATGTAGCCAAACTTAGGGGTCAAAGTCAAATCTTAAAGGAGGGATAGTCCATTACTTCTCTAAGTACCTGTTCCAGTGTGCACTATCCAGTGGTTGTTTTTTTTTTTCCCCAAATATTCATTCTGACACTTGGAAGCATCATTTTTTTGGCATTGTCCCTTGTCACATCAGCTCCCGTTACCGAATGAAGAGCTTAGCTCCAACATCCTTAATACTGCCCTTGCAGTAGTTTTAGACCACTATTAGGTTGCCCTCCAGTAGTCACCAGCAGATCACTGGCATATAAAACTACACTGGTGTTACATCCTGACTCGCATCAGAGTCCTGGTTGGCCGGTTCTTCCCAATGCCTAACAGTCAACGAGCACCACCTTTTCCTTCTGGCATACAAGAACGGGCTTTCTTGTTGAGAGAATTACAGTAATGCTCTTCACGGCACTATTGCAAGTAAGATATGCGTGGATTTAGGTCCCAATGTGCAAGAAGTCACTTGGTGCTTTATGAGCTTGTTAAGTCATTGCCCCGCTTTGGACACTAGAAGCAGACAGAGCTGCTTCACACCAAAGATGGCCTGAGATCCCAGGAAACTGGACCCTGGGTCATGGACAACAGGCTGCCTCCCATGCCAGCTCTGGTGGGCTGAAGCTTTTCATCTTCCTGAATCAGGGGAGACGAGGTCTCTATATCTAATACCTCTGCAATAGAAATGACTGTAACAACCCACAGGGGTTGATTGTGTTTCCTCCTCCTCCTCCAGATGACCTTCCTAGCGACCTGCTCCATCTATACCTTCCTTTTTTTGACATGCCAATCTTCCCTCCCCTCACTCTCTTCCCATATCATAATATATTCCTCTATCTGCCCTCTGCATAGTGTCTTTCTCGCATCAAGCAGCCTTGCTGCATTTATTTCATTTTTGGGGAGCAAGAGAGAAGTGCAGCACAGTGCGGCAGCCTGAACAACGGCATTAAAAAAAAAAAAATCAATAAATCAGGATACCATAAAGTTATCAACATCAACAAAGTGAAGAGCTAAAAAACAGCAGCAATTTCCAGCCTCCTCCAATGGTGTTCATTATGCATTCACCGCACAGAAATTTTCACAAACTTTCTTTCAAATGGACCTGTTTAAACGTATAAAATGTGTAGCGGATTAGGTGATTCTTTAACCAGGCTCCCAATGGGACTTACTTAAGTGGAAACAGCTCTTTAGAGGAACATCCTGAAATTTGTTTTGACTTATCTCCTGAGCTGTCTAGAGATTTATATCGTCACTGTTAGATGTGGTCTCCTAACTCTGCCTGCAGCTTAAAATAGCATAGGAAATGGGTTTCTAAAAGGCTGTTAAATAACAGAAATGCTGAAAAAAAAATAATGTTAATTCTTCTATTCCTCTCCAAATGGGGGAACATGTTATTGACCTGTTCAAGCTCAAAAGAAATCTTCTCACAAGTTTAAAGAACTTGTTTGGGCAGATTACATTACCCAAATTGTGTCCTGTGGGAGACCTGATATTGTCTTTTATAAGAGCTGTTCCTTTTCCAGTACATGCTCGTGCCACCCCCTTTGAATCTGCAATAGAATAATTAAGACCATGCGAAAAAAAAGTTCTATTTCCCAGAAAACCGGGCTTCTGGAAAACAACAAATATTTAGTAAGAAAATGTAGGGGTTTTTTTGAAGTGCTTTCTTTAAAAAATGGAATGCTCCCAACTAAAAATAAGGCTCATTTTTCATCCTAAAGCCCAAAGATTTTTCTTTTGAAATGCTACCACATTGGTTCACAAAAGGAAACGTTCAGACGTCCCCTATGTTTTGGGCTAATTCTGTGGCCATATGTCGTGCCTTAAAATGCATTTTGGCATGAATGATGCTTTCCCCATCGAAGACTTTGATGCGATATGGGAGATGTAGTTCAAACTCTACCTGGGCTATAAAGAAGACAGAGTACGAAGCAGCTGGAATGCACTTCCCATAAAGTACCATGGGAGCCCAAAGTGTTAAGGGGGATAGTGGAGATGATGGGTTTTCTTACCAGACCTCGCTATTGCTAATAACTAGAATAATTATCACGCACCAAGGAGGCAAGAGGCACCTGAACAGGTATAAGTCAGGTTCAGTCTAGGTCTTTTCCCTATCTGTAACATTAGGTTGGCCATATTGTTTTTTCCTAACTTCCGTCTGCCTTGTCCCCTTAGACACCTCCTTCAGGCTGTCTGCTGGGGGCAGGGTGCACATCCCTAGGGTCTATTGCCCTTGAGGTGCTCCCCATAGACATGAAATTGGTAGAAGCAGAGAGTAATGCTGTGAATTTTGACTCTATGACATACCTCAATGAGGAACGGCTTGTAGCAGACCAGGTACAAGGGTCAAAGCTCTAAATTAATGGTAATCTGTGTCAGAGGCACAATGTCTCCTGGAGACCCCCTGGCAAGCTGGAAGAGAGGCACCAAACCTTACACCTTCACCTTCTTCAGCTGAGGTGTAGCCCCAGATCCCTTCTCCTTCCCTCCGATCACACTGGTTGACTTGTACTGACTCTTAATGGACTGGAGCCCCAACTGTGCCCAAACGATCTCCTCCTTCACAGCTCAGTTTTGTGGTATGGACACAGTTCTCACACCCTTGAAGGAAACACTGCCACCTCCCGTGTTAGGTGTCTGTGTGGTCTTTATGTTCAGCTTCCTTTACAGAAACAATTTAGAGAAGACTGGCTCTCTCCTGCACCGTTGTACACTGAGGCAGATCCCAGATGTATACTCTTGCCATCGTATTAAGCATCTGCATGGATTGCTGCCAAGGCAATAGCACAACGGACAGTCACTCATCTCATTCTGGACCCTCACAAGCTTGTCCTGGGTACCCAGCATCCCAGTGTCCATGTCACACCATCTGCCAGCTCCCACAGACTCCTTATGATGGCCATTTCCTTCAGGCAGAGACCACATCTACCCTAGGGCCTACAGGGCCCTCCAGAAGCTGCCAGTGTCAGAATGAAAGCTGTGGCAAGGATAAATCACATGAAGGCTCCTCAAATCATCTCAGCAATTCAGAGTCCGTTCCCTGTTTTCAAACAGGGCTGATGCACAGAAGATGATTTTCAAATGACACAACTTTAATTATCAAAAGCTGCATCTATATTGACAAGTGATTTGGTGTAATGGGGCAGACTGGACCATCTGAACACCTGGTACTCACGCTGGACCATCTCCTCTCTACGCATCATGGGGGGATTGATTTTGCACAAGGTTTAGTCTGGTCCCCCAGAATAAACATCCTGACTGTGCTCGTGATTCAGAGCTGTTGGAAGAATCAGTCTTTGATTTGGACCATTACGTCTCCGCCAGGGGATGGAGAGCATCTGGAGCACACCTGGAGCCAAACTGGGGATTCTCTTCAAAATTGCACTTCTCCCCTGAACCAAAATACTCATCTATTCACAGGCAAAAAACTGAGCATCTAATCCAAAGCAGTTGCCAAGGCGCCATTTATAGTCACTGGGGAAAGAAGACTCTCATAGGGTGACATTAAGAAAGCTTACTTTTTAAAAGAGTACTTCAATGCTTCAGTAAAGCCGCCTGGAAGTTTTTTAGTGTTTTGAAGATATGATTAGAAAATGCCAATTAATCTGTTTCATCAAAAAACAAGTTTTCCTGAGAAAGCATCTGTTTTGATGTTGGGTTTTTTGTTGTTTTGAGGGGTTTTTTTTAATTTAAAAAAAAAAAAAAAAAAAAAGAGACAGAAGTTATAAGCAAAAAAGGAATCCAGTTTTCTGGTTTTAAATTACTTTGAAATTTAAGCTAATTGCAGTAAAATAAATCTTTTAAAAATAAGAAACATTCAAAACCAAAATGAAACATGACCTTTCTGGGGATTTGCATCTTCAGAAGGAAAAGTGCACTTTCTGAGCTGTCATCTATACTGTGGCTAAAAACAAATGAAAAAAAGAAGCTGTATTATTATTTTTTTACTATTCTTAGTAAAATAGTAACAATCCATGGACTCTGTTTGATGGCTCTTTGGCATCCCCAAGACCCTTTAGGCAGAACATTGGGCTCTGACAGTCATCTGGAGCTCAACTCCACGCGTGGCGAGTGCCCGACAGACTCTTATCTCAGACCCTCATCTTGTAACGCAGAACCTCTGCAGAACCCGACTCCCAAAGTTCCCAGCAACATCCCGGAGCATCTCTGCTCGAGTTCAGATGTTCAAAAATAAACAAACAGATAAATAAACCAAAAACGGCCCCACCTCGTGCCGCTGCCTCCCCTTCCCTCAGCCATCCGCATGCCCTCCCAGTGCTGCTCCACAGAGATAAGCCCCTGGCATTTTCCCTCCCAGCCTCCAATCAGCCATTATCATAAGAAAGTGCAAAGCATCTATCAGCCACGCAGCCCAGTGATTTATGTTCAAAGTTAGGATTATCTATTCTGCTCAAATCCCTTCAAACAGGAAACTGGATAAAAGAGAATCGCGCTCCGCAGATAAAATTGGAATATAGGTTCGTGCAACAGAATGACAGGCAGGTTTTTATCTCAGAATGGTTCCAACCACCTCATTTTGTCAGGAATTGTTCGTTATCCGCAGCCGGGGACTGGCGGCGTGACCTTAATGACATTCTTGCATCTTTCCCCCCTTGCGCTGTGCACGGGGGGCACAGTTTGCCGAGCTCCTTCCCCGGGAAGGGGTAATAACCCCGCAATAATGTGGGAGCTAAAGCATGAAACCAACCTCCCAGGGCACGGTGCCAGGTAGGGGAGCTCCCTCCGGACCATCCCCGCTCCCCGGCTACACAGCAATATGCACTTCTGCCCCTTATAACAACCAATTGATCTCGTCACTACTCTGCCTCCACCCTAATGTCCGTGGTTTTGCTCTATTCATTAAGAGGAGCGAAAAAAAAAATATAAATAAATCTGTTGAGGCAACGGACAAATAAATACCAACCTGAGCTGGTCAATTTATCAAAAAGGAAAACAAGTTTCCAGTGTTGGCTCTTTTTGACTACATCTTTTCCAGCGTACCAGGACGCAGGACTCAGTAATTTATTACCTCCGTCTGACGAATAACTTCTCTATCCTGTAACCATTACGCTTCATCTCTCTTTATTCTGCTTAATTAGACGCTATTATTGCTGGCACAGTAATGAGACTTTTGCAAGCAGGATCACAACGGGCTAAGGTAGAATGCTTTCTTAATACAGTAGAAACCTTTCTGACAAGACAGCCATTCATTACGGCTGCAAAGTGAGGCACAAAGGCACTTTGTTGGGCTTTTAATTGATTGCTACTTTTTCTGCCTCGCTTGGACTACCTAGTTTTATTCACAGGCGATGCTGGGTGGTTTAAGAAGCAGCAAAAAGGGAGGGAAGAGCAGATGACCGTGGAAGGGAGGGATAGGAGGAGAATTCAGCCCACTGAAAGCATCCTTTGGGGTGACTGCTGGTATATGGGGGGGTTCTCGCAGCCTGCACAACACCATGGCTGATTTACCACCACCCGCTGGGACAGGAGCAGGCAGAAGAGATGGGTTAATGCTGGGACACTTGACCAGCTCAGATGGTTTTCTTGTCATGTGAGATTCCATTTTTCCTTTCTCCAGGCACCACTCAGGCATTGAAGAACCATGAGTCCATCCAAAACGTGTACATGACTTGAGTGTCTACAGGGGGTTTTTTGATAGTTTTGAGAATGTCCCAATTAAGCACCTCCTGCCTTCTTTTCCCTTCTGGAAAACAGACCCAAGTAAGCATAAATCCTTCTGACAATGGAGACGCACTCTCATTTCTGTAGGGATACAAAGGTACCATGGCCAAAATAGGTTCTGGCAGCTGAGGTGCCTTTTCATGGAGGACTGGAGGCCTGTTAGGAGAAGGGACTGAGAAAATGCCAGGCTTTCAGTAGCACAGTTTTCAGCAAAGAATGGAGACTAACTGTTGTAATCCTGGACCGGACAGACACGTGAGGACAATGTAAAAACTCTTTCAAAAGAGGTCTTCAAGAAAAAGGTAGGGTGATCATCAGACAGATGCAAGGTCTGACCCCATCCTGGAGCCAGGGGATGGACCAGCTGGTCGCCTCCCTCTGCAGCACTGCCACGAGGAGGAACAGTGGTGATGAAGAAAGGATGGTTTGCAAGAGATGTCACCAGACTTGGTGAGGGACCTGCTGAGATGCCGTCAGAGGTGGAGCTAGAGGACCTGAATCACCAGGAGATCAGGCAGCAAAAGCCTGTTTGGCAAAGCCAGAACAGCATACAAGGCAGGAGCCACCCACCACCCGGCAAATTGGTGAATTAGCACCAACCGTGCTAATAATAATCAACCAGTGATCATAAGTACTGCTGCCCCCTCTCCCCCGGCAAACCCCCATTTGCACACTAACCATGACATTTATGGTACAGAATATTCCATTGGCTGTTCTGTCTCCACTCCTTCTCAGCTTCTAGGGGAAGCTGAAAAAAATTCCTTGAAAAATATAAGCATCACCTGGCAACAACTAAAACAGTATGCATTATTGACATTCCTTTCATATCAAATCTGAAAACACAGCAACCGCTAGAAAGAAAATCAACTCTATCCCAGCTGAAACCAGGACAAAACCCTCCATCTGCTTATATTATTTTTAATAATATTTTAAATATAAATAATGTAAATGTTATTCTTTATCATTTGAGGTATTCAAGATGAGATTATGTTGAGTGAGGCTGTGAGAGAGCCAGATCTGAGTGAACTAAGCTGACAGGACAAGTTCAGGGCAACACGGTGTTATAAATTACGTTGCACTACTTTACACTGGCGAAGAAGCAATTCTGGATCCAAAGCAGAGCTGTCTGCAGCTGGGACTGTTTCTCATTTGCTCCAGGATGAGGAGCCCATCGGGATGAAAGAAAGGGCCATGAAGACCTTTCCTTACCTTTCCTCATTTACTCAGAGGCTTCGCCTAAAGATTCACAAAGGGCAGGAGATTAATTGTACCAGCTGCCATCTCTGTTGTGTATAACCACAGAATTAGGACCTTTCAGTTCTTTCTCTCTGGTGTCTGCCACAGCTTTGGGAGATTTATAGTCTACCAGCCCTAGGCAGCTTGAGGTTTTGTTCTCTCTGACCCTCTCTCACTGGCCTCCCCCTCATCTTGGATCCAATTCCTACATTAGATACTTCTTTGTCCATTTTATCTGAGAACTGCCCGTTTTCCACCTCAAAACTCCCACAAGCTGTGTCCAGACACTGCTCACTCTGCTTCCGGCATCTCCATCAGGACAGTCCAGGTGGGTCCCCCTTGGGCATGTAGACATGAGCCAGTACGCAGACCTCAGAGCTAGGGAGAACCCTCTGCCCCACTGTGTCAGAGCAGAGTCGAATATACAACTCAAGCCCCAGAGCTCCCTGAGATCAACAGGCCGCTCTCAAACTTCCAGAGATTGAAGGGGAGACAAGATGGCCCAGACCACTTGGTGAGTGAAGGCATGGCCAGGGTGGCAGACGGGGTCTAAGCCAGAGCAGTTCCCCCGTCACCCTCCTGCATTCCTCAGTAGCGTCTGCTGCACCACATCCTTGGGTCTCTGGAAAGACTTGGTTATCCCAAAGGATATCCTATCCTAGAAAATTCCTGCTGAGCAGAGCCAATTTCTCTTCAGGGCTGGTCCTCCATCCCTGCTCCTCCCAAGCGGGTTATGGACATGCCCAGCACTGGCAGCACAATCAATACAGCCTCCCAGGGGAAGGATGTGACCACTTAGCACCTTGCCACATGCCTGGGAACGCACGAGGACAGCACAAGAAACAGCTGCTGCTGGGCTGGCAGACCTTGGTGCAGGTACAGCAGACTCTGGCCATCCCGGCTACAACTTATCATTGTTTCCCAAAGTTGAGGCAGAGACAAGTTTTCTTGCTCTTATTAGACAAACAACTCACATGAAGTCTGGTTTCAGGGCATTTAAAAAAAAAAAAGTCAAAAAAATAGAAAGAAAGAAGATGATTCTTAAGCTTTGGGGCAGGCTCTTTCCTGGTGCAAAGCACTCTCGATCCCGGGTGCTGTCACAGAGAGGAAAGCATCAGAGAAAGGAACCATCTAGCCTAATACATGGCTTTATTCTATTGTTAATCTGAGCTGCAGTGGCTTGTCTGGACCCAATCTATGAGTCTCTTGGGTGAACAACCATTGCTCAGAAGCAGCCCAGAGAAGAACCAGGAGCTCTGGTGATGAGGTGTTACCCATTGTGTCTTGTGAAGGCAGCGATGACCCTCTCAACCAAATTTTGGTACCAGCCCTGGAGACACCACCCGCAACACAGAGCTGTGTTCAACCCAGTGTGTTGAATGCACCCAACCCCTCGAGCTGCAGCCACTGCAGTGGAGAAACAACCTCAAGGGCATTAGACAAAATGATCTAATTTCCAGCTGTCTGCTGCTGCTCCTGCTCCTCTCTCTGACATCCCACACCGCAGCCGTGCGAGAATACATCCCAGAGGTGCAGCAGAGCAGGTTGGGCAGGAGCAGACCCCCAGTGCAGCTTCACCAGCAAAGGTCATGCACGTCGGGATGGGCAAATGCAGGTATTTCTACAATGTCTGAGCCTCCATGGGGTTTTGTTTTGAACCTAACAGGTCTACTACCACACCACAGTGCAGACAAAGGGTGAACCTCTCTGACGTAAATGTCAGGTGTGATGACAAACATCAGCTTGCTGATGTCTGCAAGGAAGATATTAAGCCTTCACAAGGTAAATGAGGATTGTACTAAGAGCCTGACTTAAAACTGTAAGAGACGGAGAAAAAAAGTCAGGTGAAAAAAAACATCAGGACTTGTATTTCTCACCCTAATTCACGGTGCTGGCAACATCAAATGAGCCACGGGAGTGAAGACCAGAGCTGTAAGATGGGATTCCTGAATTAATTCCGAATTTCCAGTTTACGCTGTTTTTACATCTCTATCTAATCCACCTCCATCTCACCGTAACAATCTCAGCAGCCCGTAATAGCTTCCCGCTCTTCCAGTCATTACCGCTATCATGTATAATTTCATTTCTTTAGCGTTCATTAACACCTATTCAGGCCTCCCCTGGAGCAACACACCCGCAGTGAAATCAGTGACATTTCCCTGACGTAAAGGGGATCAGGCACAGCGTTTCAGGGGGAGGATTCAAGCCAGGCAGACCCAGCTCTGATGCAAACCTCCTCCTAACACACCTACTCAATGTCTTAGCTGCAGTCATTTAGGTTTTTTTTTGTTTGTTTTTTTTTTTCAGGACATCACAGAAAGCAGAGCCAAAAGGGATGGTCCCAAATCAACCCAAACCACTCAAAAAAAGTTGATCTGATCTAAAAAGCTCCAGCTGTGCAGACTCTTCTGTCCTGTGTCCCCCACTGCGGCAATCTAGCCCACTGACAGAAAACCAAAGTGTAACATAGTTTTTCCACAGTGGTTTAAACTCCTTGGGAAAAATTATGCCCCATCACCTCCTTCATGGGTGCATATTGCTCCCCAGCAGAAATACCCCAGGGATCAGCAGGGCCACCTGGGGGGGAGAGGGAATTCTCCCAGTACCCCAAATCCCGGCTGCACCGTCAGTCCCCACATCTCCAATATTTCCAAATCTGGGTTTGTCTTTGCACCAGGGATTTACCTGCCCACCTGCTTATAGTGTGGAGCCCAGAGCCACACAGAGACTGGGAGGACACACAGAAGCAGGTCCCAAGGTTTGCTGACTACTGCTTTTCAAATCAATAGTGGGTCCACAGCTTCCTTGTACTATTGTAGCACCACAAAATGGCCTTTAAAGAGGATTATGTTGTACTTCTCTGAAGCGATTTTGCACTATAGGAGAGATGCAAATCGATCTAAGGAAGCCCAGAGCATCCAAAGGACTTTGATCTCGGGGGCTGAAGTAGGATGCCACCCCCAGCAGCTTGAAGAACTGCCCTTTGAAATCCGCACTGGGCAGTAATGAAAACTCTCCCATTTGTGATCCCTCCCTTCCAGCCTCTCCCAGGCTGCTTCTCCTCTACTTGTTCACCATCAGTCCAGCTCACCCAGCAAGCTCAGACCCCTGAATACATGGCAGTGCTCAGCCCAGACTGAGATGGCTCCATGCTCCTCTGGGGAATTGTGCCACGGCTCAGGACCTTCAGATGTGGATGAACAACCTGGTCCAGTAGAATCACAGAATGGTTCGATTTGGAAGGGACTTTAAAGATCACCCAGTCCCAACCACTGCCCTGGGCAGGGACACCTCCCACCAGACCAGGTTGCTCCAAGCCCCCTCCAACCTGGCCTTGAACCCCTCCAGGGATGGGGCAGCCACAGCTTCTCTGGGCAACCTGGGCCAGGCTCTCACCACCCTCACAGCAAAGAATTTATTCCCGAGATCTCATCTCAATCTCCCCTCTTTCAGTTTAAAACCATTACCCCTCATCCTATCATTACACTCCCTGATAAAAAGTCCCTCCCTGTCTTTCCTGTAGGCCCCTTTTAGGGACTGGAAGGCTGCTATAAGGTCTCCCCGGAGCCTTCTCTTCTCCAGGCTGAACAACTCCAACTCTATCCTCACAGCAGAGGTGCTCCAGCCCTCGGATCATCTTCATGGCCTCCTCTGGACCTGTTCAAACAGGTCCATGTCCTCCCTGGTCGTAGACCCAGGGCCTGGACAAAATCGTAGACAACCTTGCGGTGCGCCCCCTCTGCTTGGTATGTGCATGCCCTGCCAGAGAGTCCAGAGTTTTAACTGCTGGGTCTTGGTCCTGACAGCTTGCCTTGTGCCAGGGAAAACGCACAGAGGGAGGCCGAAGACCAAACCCTCCAGGCTCTTCTTCTTTCGCATGAAATAGGGCTTTTGAGCTACGTCAAAAGGCTGAAGGAATTGTTTTTGCAAGGCTCTCTGGTGTCCTGGGATGTGAAGTGCTCCAGTGGGGCAAAGCATTGCTGCTGGTCGAAACACAAAGTCTTTCTCTGCCATGGGCCAAAGTGCTGATTTGAAAATATTTCCAAAACATGTTTTGCATCTGGAGAAAACCAGTATTCTACAAATGAGTGGGAGAGCATTCCCGTGCAAAGTAACATTTGCAAATGTGCTAGCAAAACAGGTGAGAGCTCTTTGGAGACACAAGATTGGAAAAATCTCCCTGACCTTAACTCTACAAAAGCCATTTTCAGTAATGGAAAGAAAGGAAACAAAACCCATTTCCCTCCTGGAACATCAAACAGGATTTTACTGTTGCATTACTCCCCACATTCCATCCTCATCAATCCAATAACTTTTCCTACAGTGCTTTTCTGTACCTCAGCGCTGTTTATTTGATTTTTTTTTCCCCCCAGTAAAAAAATATTTATAAATCCCTGAACCTTTATATTTGCCCTCGTAGGGGCTGAACATATCCTTGGCGGCTAGGAGCCCAGGAGGCTTTTACAGGTTCTTTGGTCAGAGTTCCTGAAACATTTTGACCACATTATAGCTCATCCACATCTTCCCTTTTATTGTACAGTCCCCAGTATATTTAGGAGCAGTTAATCATACATCTGAAATGAGAGATAAGCATTTTACATTTATTGCCACTCTCAGGTGCTGTATCGTTTTTATCCCTTTGGCTATTATCTGATGCATTTGATCTTTCTGTTTAATGCCTGCTTCCCCCATTAACTTCTTAACTTCCGTAGGCTACTGTGCCTAACATAATAGGGAATAGCTTTGATAAAAGCACACATCAGTCAAATTCCCTTACTTCAAGCTTTCACTTGAAAGGGACACAGCCAAGGTGTTTGCCGTAATGTTTAAAGTACATTCCCCGCCCCATCAATCTGTGTTTGCAATAAGCCTTTGAAAGCCAGCAACCGAGATGGCTTTCCTTCGCCGAAACTTTTCCGCTGCCTTGCACGCTGCTTTGTGAGGAGAAGGCGGCCAGACCGTGGTTACGGCAGGAAACGGTGAGGCAAGCGTTCTGCTTTCTATTTCCAGCCCCGCCACACAATGCGCCGAACCAGACCTTCTTTCAGATCTATATGACTCAATTTCCCCGTCCATAACTGATCGCTATCATATATCCCTGCAGAATTGTCAGGAGGCCGCATTAATTAATAGTTGCAGGATATTCTGAGATCCTTGAAAGGCAAAAAAAAAAAAATAAAAAAAATCTGTCTCCTTGTGGCTAATGCAATATGACTACACAGTTTCTTCCAAATGTGTTGGTATTTATTTAATTAGAAGGAATAAGACACGGGGGAAACCACTGGGGGATATTCGCTGTTATTAAGAAATCCCATATGCTGAAACAGAAGCCACCAGGCGAGAGCCCACACGCCGTAAGTTTCTAGCTAAGTTTGCCCCCGAGAGCTAGGGTGATCCCTGGATGGGGCAGACGGGGCTGCTGGGATGGGTGCAGGAGGTAGAAACAGCATCCCAAGAGCATTGGGAATGAGATCATGGCTCAAAGGGCACAAGCCCTCCCCAACCACCCTGCCCATGGAAACCCCAGGTTACCCCAGTCCCTGCACCAGCAATCGGGTCAGGTACAGAGGTGGGCATGCTCATTAAAGACTTGCTAATGGAGAAGAGTCCTCTGGCTTTGGCAATTACAGAATCACAGAATCTTCTAGGTTGGAAGGGACCTTCAAGATCATCTTGTCCAACCATCAACCTAACTGACAAAAATAAACACCTACAAAACAACAAAATGCAACACCATCACTAAACCATGTCTCCCAGCACCACATCAACCTGTCTTTTGAACATTTCCAGGGATGGTGCCTCAACCACCTCCCTGGACAGCCCATTCCAATGTCCGATAACCCTTTCAGTGAAAAAATTTTTCCTAATATCCAGCCTGAACCTCCCCTGGCACAACTTGAGGCCGTTTCCTCTAGTCCTGTCGCCCGTGACTTGGGAGAAGAGACCGACCCCCGCCTCTCTACACCCTCCTTTCAGGGAGTTGTAGAGAGCAATAAGGTCTCCCCTCAGCCTCCTTTTCTCTAGGCTGAATAACCCTAGTTCCCTCAGCCTCTCTTCTTAAGACTTGTGCTCCAGACCCCTCACCAGCCTTGTTACTCACATTTCAAGGGTTAGCTGCCTCACTCAGTCCCCCTTTGCCAGGTGTGATGCACCAGCACTGCATCCCTGCTCTTGGTGTGTTCCCTACTCACCCCTCCAGGGCAGGGCATTTGGGGCCAAAATTACTTTCTTTCTGTAGCAAGAAACCAACACAAAGTGCATGAAGGGTCTCAGCCCCTTCCCTGAGGAATGGGTCAGCCAGGGCTGAAATTCCCAATGTCTTCCTGCCCAACACATCTCCCTCCTTCCTGTGCCATTCACCCCACTGAGATTCCCTGTCAAGGACCAGGTTTCTCCATCCCGAGCAAAATGAAGTTTCTCCAGCTCAGTTCAGAGCAGAAACGACAGGGCTCCCTGTCACAGGGAAATCAGAGATGAGACTGATCACCGAGGCCATTGAACCCTCTCCAGCTGGACACTGCCCCACCGGGTGCTGTTACAAGCGATCCCTACGCATAATTCAACCCATCCCTCTCACCTTCATCTCCCCGGTTCAGAGAGCTCACTAGTTTCATGCCTATTATTTCCCTGCCTAGTGCTATTAATTTTGCTTTGGAAAGGGGAAGCCAAGACATAAGGAGATGTCTTCATTTAGCAAATCATGACATCTCCTGTATGATGGCGGGAGCTGAGTCTCCCACATCCCAGTGGAATCACATTCCCGTTACTCCTCACATACCTTCTGATGTTTTCTTATGAGTTTTCTTTTGCTCCCCTCTCCCTTTTTAATTTTCCTTCTCCTTTTTAAGACATTCCTCTAATATCTTCCTGGCTGCTTGAAGTTTATGGAGGCCTCTCAATGTTGTAAAAGCTGGGAACTGCTCCGTGCATGTTGCCAGACAATGCATGGAAATGCAAGATATTTATCCAGCCTGGCCATAATATTCCACCTTGAAGAAAATAATACCATTCCCCCAGTAAAACCATGGCCTCGGCTCCTACTGCTGCCAGACGGTATGGAGAAGAGGTGGTGTTAAGTTATTGATGTGTAATAAAGGGAGGAAGGTTTCAGATCAGCGCTGGTTAGAATACATCTGGAAGCAACAAAATAACATGATGGAGATAAATCTGTCCATCACGCAAGTCACCAACAGAATTTATTAAGACTTAACACTCCTGGGTTACACTCAAACCCTGTATCTATTCCACGAAGCCAAGAGGGTGGTTATTTTCTTTCTGACCTCCTGTAAAGTGGACTAAGTAATAAATTCTTGTGTCATATAAGCTTGCCGTATCTAATCTGGGGACAGCTTCCCTCTTCCCCTGGTGATTCTGCATCGGTTCTGAGCCCACTGAACTTCATTTGACGACAGGGGGCAGGCAGCACGAACAACTTGTCTTGACAGCTAATTATTTTCCGGCATACCAATCTTTCAGGGGATAATATCACTTGGAAACAGGCTTCTTTTTACCTCAACTGGGCACTCCTTCAGAGCAAAGAGCCCAACAAAGCTGGGGTTCCCCAGACAGGGCACATATACTCATTTTTATTAAAACCCAGAGAAGATGCTCCATTAACAAGTGACATAAGTCCACGACCTAGACAGTTCTGCTCCTTTCTCTTCCCCCAGCCAAGCTGATACCAAAATCCCCCTTTGGAGGATGGCACAAGAAGCCCTATACCACAAGTACATACCACCGTGTATGTGGCTGCTCAAGTGTCCCACAGACTGCAAAGGGGATGATCAAGGTGTACTAGGCACATAGAATCATGGAATGGTTCAAATTGGAAGGGACCTTAAAGACCATCCAGTGCCACCCCCCTGCCCTGGGCAGGGACACCTCCCAACAGACCAGGTTGCTCCAAGCCCCATCCAGCCTGGCCTTGAACCCCTCCAGGGATGGGGCAGCCACAGCTTCTCTGGGCAACCTGGGCCAGGCTCTCACCACCCTCACAGCAAAGAATTTCTTCCTAGCATCCCAGGTTTGTCAGGGAATTTCTCACTATCAGTAGGAAACTTTCATGGACAGGCCAATACTCATGGCTCCAGGAGAGACTTTGTCCATGCTGTATGAAGCATAGGCCGAGCCAAAGGTGGGCTTTTGTTCCAGGGTGGTTTGCAGCAAGTTACAGTGTGTGAACAAGGCAAACATCAAGGGAACGGTGAGAAAACGTAAGGGTTGCTCAAGGGGCGAGCACCGAAGCAGAGGCTCTGACCAAAACTTCTCTTCAAAACTTCAGTCTAAAAAAGGACCACCCTACAGAGCAACACATTGGAGGAAAGAATCTGCTCGCATTCAGAAGTGTCATTAATTTAAAAAAAAAAAAAAAAATCAGGCCAAGGGTTTTTCATTTAGAAAAAATGTAATTTTCCATTTTCCAATGCCATAACCTTTTGTGAAGGTGAGAAGAATGATTTATTGACCCATTTTAGGTGACAGCAGTTCTTAGGGAAGCTCTGTAGACCAGCCATGGCCAACCATTGAGTTCTCCCAGTGCCATGGCAGGTAAAAATCTCAAAGGGACCCAAGTAGAGCACTTAGAGGACCACACGATAGAGATGATAGTGTGAAGACACAAGGGATGTTGCCCGGGAAGCAGATCAAAAAAACCCAGATGTAATGATTTGCGGAGCCTTGCTAAGCACAGAGAGCTTTCTGAAGATGCTGACTTCAGGATGTGGGGGAGAGAGAGGGATTAAGATTGGCATCACGCCACCTCCTCGTAATTGCTATTTATAAAATTCTGCACCTGCAGGACGAGGTGATTGATTAACATGCTTCATAAATCTCAGGCAGTTGAACAGCTACGACGTGGTTACAATTTTCTTCATAAAGCTGTAGCCATGAAAAATAAAATGGGTTTCCAAGGGAACCCAGGAGTTTCCACAAACAGAGCTGATTTGGTTGAATTCTTTTTTTAATGAAAACTTTCAAAATGAAACAAAATGATAAATGTTCATTTTGAAAGGCGTCATTTTGGTTTTGTTCTCCAAATCTGGAAGGACTTCGGCTTTCCATTCCTTTTTTTCTCCCTTCTTTTTCTTCCTCTTTAAAGTTTTCTTCTCTTTCAAAGTTTGGAAAGAGACCCACAGAACTGTTTCCCCTCTATTTTTCCCTTCTTAACTTCCCTCATTTTTGCAAGTGGAAAATAAAATTAAAAACAAACCAAGAACAAAAAGAAAGAAGTCTAAACAAAACTTCAAATAAAAGTGAAACCTGTCTTCCCTGGGATATAATTAAACTCATCGTCTTCTTTTAAGTATTTCACTTAAAATAAATGGCATTTCCCAAGCAGACCTACTTTCCGTGCTTACTGCATTGAGCGACACTGGATCTCAAAGGGAATTGAGAGGATGTGCGTGACTGTATCCACCTGAAAAAGGGAGATAATCAAGGTACAAGGCTGTGAAATTACTGCTGGGGGGGGGATTCACCTACGTTCAGGTGAGAAGAGGTGCACTTTAGAGATGACTACTAAAAACAGGGCTCCTGGTGACAGACTGAGGTATAAACACTTAGATTTCAGCACATGAACCCCATCTTTGCTGACTCAGTGATAAGGCAGGAACATTAAATAAAAGATACCATCCCCAAGTGTACTCAGAGTCTGGGGCAATAGATATCATTACAACAAACAGTCCAAATGGAAAGAAAGCCCAAGGTAGTTTCCACGCCATCTCCATGCTCCAGACACCTTTGTCCAGCAGGACTTTTGGCTGTGCCCAAATACGTTTTTAATATGAAAAATCTGTTCTACCAAAATAAATAATCCAGATCTTCCCTTTTTCCCCTCTCCATGAAAGCGCCTCCCTGAAGACAAATATTTTAGTTGCTTACAATCATGTTTAAGGACCCCGAAAAGCTGTAGGATAATAATAAATAATACATCTTATAACTCAGTATTAGCTTAATCCTTGCAGAAAACTTTCACCAGTGCAAACCAGCTGCTCTTGCCCAGCACCTAAGGTAACACATGGCACATCTGGAGAGCAGAGGACCAAACATCCTGCATCCCTGTCCCCCAGCACTCACCATGGGCCACCACCTTCAGCAATGCCTCTCCCCATCACTTTGCCCGGTTTGCTGCATATCTCTCACCACAGAGACACTGTCATCATCCTGCTGCTGCAGGAATCTATCAGAAAATACCAGTTGCCATATGCCACCTAATATTTCACAGAGCAGATGAATGAATGCAGCTTGGCAGAGAACTTTCTACTTCGATCAAATTGGCCCCATCTGTCTGTCCCTTATGGAAATAACGAAGCCGCCAATGAAATATTGTGTGCACTCTACGATTTTCCCCTCTCTTTCCATTTTTATGGGTGCAATTGTGCAATCAATGCTATTTTTATGTTGCCATACAAAGGCTTCATGCCCACATCAGAGCTTTTACACTTCATTCCCGGTGCCCACGTTCTCCCGTAGCTCGGTAAGAAAGGGAGCTTTCAGGGCAGATGATAATTTCAAGCAGTAGGAGCTAAAAGGGCCAGTAAAAGGGCTAAAGGCCAGTTCACCCCGTACCCAGAGAGGCTGCACAAAGGAAGAAAAACCCCTGTATCCCAAAGGAAGCTCATTTGCTGCTTCCAGGTCCTGGAAGAGAGAGAAGTGGTCTCAAATGCCAACTGCAGTCATTGCTGCAGCACAGCAAAACTATCGGGTGTCTGATGAACAGACCTTCTGCCTGGGCAGAAGATGAGCATTTCCACACCAGTCCCTGGGCACTGCACAAGGACATGGAGAGAGGAAGGGCACAGTGAATGCTCTAAAGAGAAAATAAAAAAAAAAACAACCAAAACAAAACATTAAAAAAATATATATTTTTTTTTTTTCCCTCTGCTTTTGGGAGGACATTGATTCTGTTCCCTGCTTTGAAGCACCTCTGGCTTTTTCCTTCTGCACATAAATTGGATGAGAATTTTCAGCTGAAATGGAAACATTATTCAGGCATAATTTCTTATTTTTATTTTTATTATTTGCGGCTAACTTCATGGGCTTTGCGAGGACTGCACATTTCAGGCGGACAAAGTTCTTTTCTCCAGCATCTGAGGCTGCAACCTCTCCCTGACCTCTTGCTCTGAAGGTTAACACGAGGTTAACACTGGAAAAGCAAATCAAAGTCAAAATGACACCAGTTACCTGTTCCGGTTTGTGTTGCTTTATGGCTCCTGGGACCACATGCCTGACCGCCTGCCATCTCCCCCGGGGGGCTATGAAGTAATAATGTCTCTTTATTTCCTGCCTGGGAGCACATTTCAACTCGTGGCTTTAAAAACAACCAAATAAATTTCTCTCTTTCAAGCTCTCATTGTGAACAGAGAAAATGAGAAGTGGAGATGATGATAACCTAATCACTGGACTCTTTTAATAAGCGGAATTTCCTCTGAAGTAACTGGTTTGAATATCTGCCAAACAACAAAGCTCCCAACATTTCTAATACCCAGCCAGCGTATCATGAAAGCGAATCCGATGAATCGCGCTGGATTTGGTTCTTGCATGAAATGAAAGCACCAGTTGGTCATTAAACAGGAGGGTCACGTTCTCATCTCATTTGCTCTCATGGAAATATGGCACAACTCTACAGAGATGCTGAGCTTTGGCTCGGAGGAAGGGACGCGAAGTTTAAACCGGGAACGAGCTAGTGAAAGAGGAAAATCTGGTGAGGTCGGAGTCTGATCCACACTGGGAATATTTCTGCGTGGAAGCTATTTCTGGAGAAGTTGAGGGGACTTGCCCAAGGGTACAGAGGGAGGCTGCGGAAAGCAGGGCTCTACCCAGGACCCCCTGGATGCCAACACAGTGCCTTTGGCAGCCAGACACGAGATAGAGTTACACGGCTAAATACAGACTCGAGTGCCCCGCTTTGTGCACATTTGATGTTCTGATATATAATCCCCAAAGAGAAATAATAGGAACCATAGGAAGCTGATTTCTCCGCGCAGCTCCATGCAGCCACTGTCTTGATCCACTTGCTTTCATCTCAACCAGAGGAATTTTTCATCTCCCATTTTATGATCTCTTTTCACGACAATAGGTTGGGGCTGGGCAGCAGGGCTGCATGTTATCGTTATAATGAGAACAATCAGAATCGAGCAGTTATTAATCACCCAGTCATATGATCCATTAAAACAAATTCTTATTAACCACAAGACATATGTTTTTCTCCTGAACTCCAGAGATAATGCCTGAAAGCAGATGGAAGAATTGCACTCACAAATTAAATTTGATGGGGCTTTTAAGAATAAATTAAGCCTGGCAGGCCTCTCCTTCTTTAATTAAGCTGCCGTGTAACTTTGAGAATGTACTTGTTGCTTGCTACAGGTGTTGCTGAGGGGTCTATTTTCTACCTGTTTCCTTCACTGCTGGTTGCTTCAAAGACCACGAACTGAATCCTCAACTACTGTAAAGCAACACGAGCAGAGAAGCAGGGAAACCTCTAGTGAGCCACTGTAGCTGATCTGGACTATCTGACTTCCAGCTAAATCACAGAATGATATGGGGTTGGAAGGGGCCTCTGGAGATCATCTAGTCCAACCCCCTGCCAGAGCAGGGTCACCCAGAGCACATTGCACAGGAACTTGTCCAGGTGGGTTTTGAATGTCTCCAGAGAAGGAGACTCCACCACCCCCCTGGGCAACCTCTTCCAGGGCTCTGCCACCCTCAAAGTAAACAAGTTCCTCCTCATGTTTAGGTGGATCTTCCTACGTTCAAGTTTGTGCCCGTTTCCTCTTGTCCTGTCACTGGGCACCACTGAAAAAAGACTGGCCCCATCCTCCTGACACCCACCCTTTCAGTATCTATAGGTGTTGATTCCCCCCCTCAGTCTCCTCTTCTCCAGACTAAAAAGACCAAAGTCCTTCAGCCTTTCCTCATCAGAGAGATGCTCTAGGCCCCTCATCATCTCTGTAGCCCTAAATATCTCAGTGCTGTGTTGCAACTAAAGCCTATAGAATCAATTCTGACGTATTTGCTAGCTCCAAGTTTCACCATATTTCTCCATTGATTCAGGGTGATGTGCAGTGGTACAATCTCACCCCCGCTCAGGAGCATCTCCCTGTGCCCACAGCAATACAACTTCAAGGAATAACAACCTGCCAGTGGGATTAAGTTGCTCTCAGCCAATATCAACACAAGCACAGGATATGATTGATTCTGGAAATACCTTGTGGGTGTACATCTAGCAGCACCCTGCAACTGAAGGGACCAGCCCTCTCTCATCCCCAGTATCACTGGGGAGCATCAGGACATCAGAACTGACATAAAGCTTTGATGAAAGCAGCTAAACAGAAAGCCCTGTAGGCAAATCCAGTTGTCCACGGAAGTTGCCTCCCCTAAGCCCTGCAAACTCCATGAGGTCTCTGTAAACAGCAGTAAGAAAGGGCTGGATTTCACCCATGTCACTCCAGCTCCTAAGGTTATGAAAGCCCATAAAACAGACTCAGTGATACAACACAACAAATTTGAGGTTTCTAAGCATTAGACATAGGATTTACATGCCTAAACAAGCACACAGCTACATTTTAGATTTCCCAAAGTATCCCTCTCCTAGTGGCCAGGAGGGAGGTGTGCATCTCTTCTGTAAAGGCATGGATCTCCCAGAGAAATTACATCTCCCAGCTCATTACATACACCTTGCATATCATATTGTGTCTAAAATGGCACCGGACACCTATCTTTAGGCACCTGAATCAGACCTTGGGTGTCTAATCTCATGAATCATTTGGGCTGCTGCTGGTCAATGGAAAGAGTCAGGCACATCCAGGGGCTGATTCATTCCTGCACCACAGACAAACTGCCCTCGGAGGGGCTCCATCGGCAGCATTGACCACAAAAGCCTAAACAACTGGCTTACTACTGGATGCCTGATTTTTGGTAGCTAAATTTAGATGAAATTCATTTCTTTGCCTGTGTATTGTTCCCTAGGTGAACGCAGCAGGGGCCCAAACTAGCCTAAATGGTTTCTATAAAAATTCAAATCAATACTCTTAGATTGATTTTTTTTTTTTTGTTAATATAGCATTTTTCCCCATTTCTGCCAAGCACAACTCAGGAGGAAAGTATATCTTCACATAGAATGGCAAGGTAAAATATCTTCTAAGAGTGTAAATTTAGGAGGTAGATTCACTTATATATTACAGAGGAAATTTGAAGTCAAGACAAGGAGAAGAAAATGCCTCAGGAACAGCGAGTGATATATCAAACGATTTCTATGCTACTTTCATATCCTCTTTTTATCCACAAACTTCACTAATCACCACTATTTCCATTACCTAAGAGGCCTTTTCTGCCTTTAGAAAGCAGAACATGAACTGCTCAAGTTTTTGGGAGGGCTATATATAGAACACACTAAACTAAGTCAGGGCAGGTTTAAATACAAGGACTCCACCCCTCCTTCAACCCTGGCAGAGTACACACATGCGGCGTTAACCCAGAGTAATGGCATGTTTAATCAGGGGAGTTATTTGAACACATTTGTTCAATATGCCTGGAAGTATTTAAGGTGTGTACACAAGCATTTCTCGAGGGTGCTAAAACATAGCTGGAACGAACAGTTATTGGAATGGAGATCTGTTTTCCCTCGCTCCCAGAAGCTATTCAGCTATTCCCTCTGTCTACCCAGACAGCAGCCACATTAAAAATCTGATTGACAACTATTCCCCTCTGTTTCTCCATTTGTAAGAATAATCTTTATTATTTAGATACAGTAGTGTTACGTCAGTGTAGTGGAGCATTGTGAAGAGGGAGACCAACTCTCACTATGGCTTATTTTGTACTAACTATCTGTATCTCAGCAAGGGTCCCCAACGTACAAGCATTTCTGAGGGCTTGGGGGAGAAGACGGTGCGAGATGCCACAGATGAACAGAGGACTTAGGTCTCCAGCAGTCAGCACCAAATCCTCCGCCCAGGACTCTGATCAATGCTTATAAATACTTCAAGGGTGGGTGTCAAGAGGATGGGGCCGGTCTTTTTTCAATGGTGCCCAGGAACAGGATAAGAGGAAACGGGCACAACCTTGAATGTAAGAAGTTCCACCTAAACATGAGGAGGAACTTCTTTCCTGTGAGGGTGGCAGAGCCCTGGAACAGGCTGCCCAGAAAGGTGGTGGAGTCTCCTTCTCTGAAGACATTCAAAACCCGCCTAGACAAGTTCCTGCGCAACCTGCTCTAGGTGGACCTGCTTTGGCAGGGGGTTGGACTGGATGATCTCCAGAGGTCCCTTCCAACCCCATGTGATTCTGTGATTCATAGACACAAAGAGAGAGTATATTTATTAGAAGTTCCTCAGCTTTGTCAAGAGCCTCCTAACTTCTATTTTAAGCCTTCAATGCTTATATAGTTTGTGACCGCCTGGAAGCAGGTGACCTGGTCTCAAACCCCACTCCACAAAATATTTCACCAACCCACTGTCCAGGCAATCAGTAGCTGGCCTGAATGCAAGGCAGCACGTAAATACAGGGGAAAACCACAGCAGCCTGGCAGGAATCTACCCAGGAGACAGGGCAATGCTCCACGAGCTCCTCTTGTCCCAGAAGGATGCTCTAGCAGTAAGGAACCATCACATCGCTATAAATACAGCACAAACGGCCCCAAATAGATATTGGCATTCTGAGCAGGGACTTAATTTATCACTGAAGCACCATTCTAATATCAAAACAGCAAGGCGCTAATCACCCTCCAAGTACTTTATGCCTATTTAACAAGCAGCCTTTGTGCCCTGCTTTATGGCAATTCTTGTATTATTTTTTTTTTCCTTCTACATTTTGAAAGACAAGGCCTTTCCAAGCCAAAGTCCTACTCAAGTGCCAAAATAAAATCTGCCCAATCAAAGAGCAAGTAAATTATCATGAGACAGTAGAGATCAAGAACAGTTTAATTATCTATTATTTATTATACTTATTTATTGAAAACAGAGAAGACAACTTAGCACTTGGCAGACAGATTCCTCCCTCTTAAATATTACAGTGTCAAGGCAAAGTATCTCTTGGCTTGCTTATACCGTAATGGATAACAAAGGATGTTTCTGATCTACTAATGAGCCTGAATCTCCTCTAGAGTATATAGGAAATAGATAGTATCATTTAAATACAATCAGCCATGCAATATACCCCATGGGACCTCAGAAGCTGTACTGTCTCATGTAGGTAGGTAAACTTCTGTTTCTATTTATTACGCTCAACCGTTCCAACACTTCATCATGAAGTTCTGCTGAGTTTTCACGGGGACCAGAATAGCAAATGCACGGCTGTTTTCCATGTTTCTTACGTCAGACTCCAGATCTCCAGCCCTGCTCTGGCTGACAGCACAGGCTGGTAAGTGGAAACCGTGGCAGGGTCCAGGCTGTTATATTCCGGGACAGGAGAATTTTTGCAGGAGAATACAGATGTCATTTCCCAGAGATAAGGAAATTCACTGCACCTCCATCGTGTCCTCTTCTTAAGCCAAAACTTGTTGGAGGGGGGAAAGACCCACACAATTTTTGCTCAGCTCTTAAGCCACCAACAGTTTTCAGACTCAGTTATTAACGGGGCATGAAACAGAAATGAGTATTTCTGCAGCCAGACCTGAGCAGCACTACAGCATGTCAGACTCCATAAAAATCCAGCCTGTTGTACCACCACCTCTTGACCCACTGCAGCCCCAGCTCAACAACTTTATCAGTGACCATTGCATCACTAGAAACACTGGTTTGTCATATTGCTGCAGGTCTGCACAACACAGAAATCTGTCTCTAGGAGCTGGTAGCATGGGGTTTCTCCTGGTTTTTGAAATGTCAGCAGACAGCCAGACTTACTGCTGCAAAGAAACCCTGCATACGTGGTGGTGGCCATGCGGGAAATAGAGGAGAAATAGTCTTGTGATCAAAGCAGGGTGGAGAGTCTGTGACTGCAGCAAGTATTTGTGCCTTGAGGTCCTGAACTGCAGCCAGGGCAGACCATGGGCACACAAATGGCCAACAGCATAGAGTCCCAGAGGAGAGAAGGCAGCTGCCAGCTTGGCAAAGAGGCACGTGTGACAAGGGCAGCGTGTGCAAGACAGCTTTCAGTCTTCAAAAGAACCTCCAGCACTTGGGCTGTTGCTGTGAGGGAAGGTGTTGCAGCAAAGTGACGTACGCAAGGATGAGGTGCATCAAAGAGCTCCAAGGCTGAGCCAGTTGCTGCAGAAGCCACCAGGAAGTTTGCTCTTGGTTTAACATGGACCTGAGCTGGAGCCCAATGGTGTAAACCTCCAAACAGCTCAGATCTTTCTGAGGAGAATGAAAACACTTGGGGACCAGGGATGAAGTGGTCTGGGGGAACAGCCAGGATGTGACAAGGTCCCAAAGCACTGGGACATCGTCAGGTGAGATTAACTCTTTAAACCGAGTACCAAAGGCATGTCTGGACTGCAGGAGGCAAAGGTCCATGACTCCACCGTGCAGCCCCCAAATTAGCCCCAGCCCTAAGCCATGAAGTGCCCAAAGCAGAAGGTGATGTCCCTCAGCCCATCAATGGGTTTGAGCCACTGCACAACACCGGGGCGTAAAACTCCCATTGGGAGGAGGTGAGGTGTTCAGCACTGCCGGGACCGAGACGCACATTAAGTTTATAGCTTGAAAAACAGTAAGTTTGAGGAGGTGACAGATACTGACGGGTTATGGTTAAATTGCATAGGGGGTCTGCACATCTCTACCTCCCACAATCCTCTGTGGGAGTCAAGAAAATATGACATTTATGAGATGAGATGACCTTGTCACACACACAACTCTGAACAAGCAACATAATGGCATCTATTAGATGCAGTCCAGATCCTCTGTAAACTTATCACACATCTGATATATCTTCCACAAGCAGAGGTCTGCAACGAAATGCAGAGCCAAGGTAAACTCGCCCAGGCACGGGTCCTGCTGCCAAGCTAACACCAAGGCCAGGCTCCGCAAAAGTTTGATTAATAACAGGCAAAGCGCCAAGCAAGCCTAGCGCAAACTGTAACGCAAATCAAGGTTTCACACTCAAACTAAGCAGACCTTGGAGGTTTGGCTTGAATTTCCATGGCCAAAACCTCTCTATCAGGAATGCTTTGAGTGCTACCATGAGCTTCTGTGGCCCTGCGGCTGTGCCAGCAGGGATATCTGCTCCCGGCTCAGTCACTTCTTGCTTTCCTTCATCCCCTCTCCCCTCCGGGCTCGCCCGCCCCTGGAGAGCCTTCCAGCAGCACGTTCACATGGCACATGTTTCTGCTACATGCCCAGCAGAAAAAAGCCACTAAAAGAAGAATCACAGAATTGCCCAGGTTGGAAAGACCTTTCAGATCGAGACCACCCAACAACCCAACAGTGACAAAACCACCATTAAACCATGTCCCTCAGCACCACGTCTGCCTGGCTTTTAAACAACTCCAGGGATGGCAACTCCACCACTGACCTGGGCAGCCTGTTCCAAGGCTTGACAACCCTTTCAGTGTAAAATTTTTCCCTAATATCCAGCCTAAACCTCCCCTGGAGCAACTTGACACTATTTCCTCTTGTTCTATTGCCCATTACCTGGGAGAAGAAACAAACCCCACTTCTCCACACCCTCCTTTCAGGGAGTTGTAGAGAGCGAGAAGGTCTCCCCTCAGCCTCCTTTTCTCCAGGCTGAACACCCCCAGCTCCCTCAGCCGCTCCTCACAAGACTTGTGCTCCAGATCCCTCAGCTGAAGCATTTCCATGAGGCATCACACAGCCACTGCTGCTGGGACACCCAAAGGCTGGAGGTAAAATGCCAAAAGACACATCCTGTAACGTCACCTTCTCACTCGCTGGCCAGAAGGAGCCTGTATCTGACAAATACCGAGACGCATCCTTTCTGCCCTTCACCCAAATACAGCCTTCCATCCCAGACGCCTGCTCTTTGCACAGCAATACTAGAAAATAAAACCCAGCAGCCACTCCGTGACTCATCTTTCCAGAGAAAGCTGCTCTACCCCCAGCTCAGAGAGAAGCTTCACCAGGTGAAATCCCAGCTTCCCCAGCCTTGAGGAATTTTTCCTTTGCTCACACGGGACCATAAGGACACCTGCAGATGTTAAGGACAGAAAGGAACACCGTGCTCCCATAGTCTGTCATCCCACATCCCCAAGCCTGAGAGCGCTATTTAGTAATTACTGCACTATCGTTATTCCCACTGCACAGATGAATGGCACCAAACTGCAAGCCAGGCTGACAAAATGAGATTACGAAAGAAATGCACTACGCAGGAATATTTTCCTTCTGATTTCACAGCAGAGGCAGGATCAGCCACGGCTGCGGTGCAAGCCCAGCCTTCTCCTGCCTGTTAAAGCAGGCAAAACCAGCACCCGAGAATGCAGGTTTCTCCCCTGGTGCTGTGAGCACGTGTAAATCAGAGGCTTCGGTGGGCAGGGGCTGGCAGAGCCCTGGCACGAGGGGCCACTGCAGCTAACGGGAGAGAGACGAGAACTTGGCCACTCATCTTCAAGTCTGCTTCTAAAGCATCTCTCATTTGTACCAATTAGTCACATTGCGGCATTTGGGAGCATTAGAGAGCTTTTTTAAAATCCATCTTTTCATCTTTGTCTATGGCTTCTTTTAAGTTTTCAGCTGGTGTGATCTTTACTGCCCCATTCTTTGTTCAGATTACAATAATTTGTCATTTGTGTGCGGACAGTTTCTTAACTACTCCTGTGTTAGAAATAACCTTTGAAGCAATATTGGTTCTTTTATCTCCAGGGGCCCGCAAAGCACAGAGCTATTGAATGGCAAGGCATTAAGGATGCAAAGAAACCCCCATAAGGCAACACATTAAACGTGAGCTCTCTTGCTATGGAAATGGACGGATTGTACAGTACAATTGCTCAAATCCAGCCCGGGTTAGGAATAAAACCCTGCTTGAAACAGGTTCGTGGCACCAAAGTGGTTTCATCATCTGTAGCCTTAATTTTGGAGGCTGGAAAAGTACTGTAATAGTTTTATTTTATTGACAATTCAGGCATATTCCCTCATTCTTTGGCATTTTCCTTCCCTCAGCAGAGTCATTCACGGAGTCGTACACTTCAAGGCCAGACAGGAGTACAACTGGGATATTGTAGTTTCAGCTGCTGTGTAACAGAGAAGAACGAGAGATAACACCATGAAGCCACATCAAATCTACTGGCGCTGTGGAGTTACTCCTAAGAGTCTCAAAAGACCTGACTGGGGAACTCTGGACCTGTGATTTTTATTTCTAGCTTTTCCAAGACTTCAAGTCCCAAGGGATTAGAACGCAGTAACATAATTCCAACATTTAGAAAGAGCAAAATGAGCAACCTTTAGAACTATAGCACAATTAGCCCTGATGCCAGGGCAGAAGAATAGCAAATTTAAGACTAGCAGGGAATTACTGACTAGCACACAAAGAGTGCAAGTCACCGTAAACCCTGCTTTTGGCAGAGTTGTCAAATCAAGCTATCTTTTTTTTGACAAGATTATAGGCTCGCTGGATAAGCCAAGTCTGCTGAGAGTGTGCGCTTGGATTTCTCAAAGGCATTCAGTTCAGCATCATGTGATGACTTTATTTAAAAATATGCATCTTCGGCAGCAAGTAGAGCGCACGTTACATTACAAGCTGCCTGGAACATTTCAAATGTAGCTGCTACAGGAAGATATTTGGGGTCAAGGGGACATTATAACCAACAGGTTCCCATGGGGAACCTGTCATCCTCCCTTTTTGGGGAAGCAGACATGGAAAATAAGAGTTACTCACAAAGAGGAATCCCTTCTTCCTCATTAGCACATCACTTATCAACATATTAGTCACAGCTTCTTTTTCCATTTCAGGCACAAGTTTTCCTGGGTGGGGGCTGGTGCATCTCCCAAGCAACACCCAGTGCTGGTGCACACACACGGATACAGACCTCGACCATATGGATCTCCCAGTCACAGCACAGATAATTTCCACCCAGCTGGGATCCCGCTCCCATTTACCCAGAAGAGTCAGCCAGTTAAACCAGTTATCATTTGAGGTTTGAAACTCCCATCGCTGAAATTCTGTAAGAATAAGTTACGCAAAAATCTCTCAGGATGACAAAAGGCGGAGCTGATCCCACAGGGATTAGGGGCTGAACTAGATAACCTCTTGAAAGCCCTTTAAACTCCACTTTCTACGGTTCCTTTGACATGCAAATCTGAGGTCCCGTTTTCAACAATATTCCTCTTAATTTTTACACACGCACAGCAAATAGAAGAGCAAACAGTTATTTATATAAAAGCTACTCTGCAGCATTGAATGTCCTCATTTCAGGATGGAATTGGACTGGTAGATACCAGTATTACCGCATTACCAACACGCAGGCATCTGACTTCATCTACAGCCGACAGGAGACACTACAGTTTGAGCCCTAGTAAAGGTCACCTTGGCCAGGTCTCTCTTCAGTCCACCAAAAATTTAAGTCCTTAGCCTCGCAGAGGTTTCCTGGATTACCTTAACCAGCTTTCTGCCTACAAGAGCATCTTGTAACATCTGTAAACAGGGGACCCCACCACCTTCCTCAGACCAGCCGATGGGCACATTACAGCACAGCAGGGAGTTATTTTGTCCTTCAGTGCACGGCATACTCTGCTGCCTCATTGCTGATCTCTGGAGTTCTCCTTTAGATTACAATCCCATGGAGAGCAACAGGCTCATCTCAAGACCCAAATACCATCATTTACCACCAGGGTTGAGTATGACACACACAGGCAGGCTCAGCTGGAGCTTCTCCCATATTGATGGGACATGCCCTGACCCCCCGCTTCTTTTCTCAAGGGAAACGAAAAATCATCTCAGAGGTGCAGCCACACTTGCCCCAGCTACCAAAAGCATCAGGTATCAAGGGCAAGGGAAGCAGAGCAGAAGACATGTCTGCTGCCACCACGATGCTCATTGAGGGTTACTGCCAAGACTCACTACTGTTGGTAACACTGTGTGCTCACTTCTTCCAAAACATCCCAGCACAGGATGAGGAAAAACCTCCCCTCTTGGGGTGAGGCTGATTGCTCTCCACTCTGTCAAAGCCAGGGGAAGATGGATGGCACTTAAAAGTCACTGGTCAGAGGAGGAAGAGGGTCAGAGCACAAAGGCCATCTGTTGCCATCTGAGGACATCAGCTGAACAAAGAGGGAGCGAGCACCAGGACCACACTGGAAACCCCTGTGGACCTGTAACCTTCATCCATCAAACAGGGCAGAGCAGGGGCCGTGGCAGCATCTGCCAGTCCCCAGCAGGTCCCTGAATATGTGAAAAACATGACAGCAAAGGGATTTTCCTCAAGTTGTGCTCTCGTGTACTACCTACCACCACTTCGGGACACGGGTATATGTGCAGCACAATACACAGAGCCTCACGTCGCTGAGCCTTGCTGGCTGCTTCGGCTTTTCAGGCAGCCCACATGAATTACACAACTCAAATCCCGGGCAAGGCAAAAGAGATTTTGTGGTATAAATGCAGACAGCCATAGTCATCCCAGGCTTCAGCAGCATTATATATAACCGAGGAGGAATGCAGGCAGCTCTGTCCCGGCATGCCTAAGGAATTATTTTAAACATGTTCAGGGGATTTAGAGCCAGCGTTTATGAAATAGTTGAGGAGTGTGGTAAGAAGCGCAACAATTAAAATATTGACGAATAACAGGTTAGGTCCATGATTTTTGCTGGAGACTCGCCAGCACCAGGCCAGTAAAGGTGCAGACTGGTCACCTCGGCGCAACATGCAGCAGGGAGAGCTGTGAGCAAGGACCGGATGCCCCGAGGCCCTGGTGACGGGCCCTTATGCCTCCCTGTGCTCAGCCCCACTGCTGCGGTTATTCTCCAGCCACCTGCACCGACACTGGGTGAGTTTACCAGCAAGATCCCCTCTTCTGTGCCCTTCTAGAAACAGCTACAGCCCAGGTGTTACTGGGCTCCTTCAGGGTGCACACATGTCCCAGGGCTAAATCAGAGGCACTTCACCAGCACAATCAGCAGGAAGCTAATGATTTCCATCAGGACTTCCCCTACCTACTTCAAATTGGTGGTAGGAGAGCAACCCACTGCTGGTATCTCTTTGTCCCCTCCCCATCGTCCTCTGGGTTCCACCTCACTTCCCTCCATCCCCAAGTGACTCCCAGTTTCCAGCAGATCTACCAACGATGCCTATTGCTCTGTGTAGTGTCCTCAGGGCAATTAATCAGCTAATTTGTCACAACTCTGCCCACCCATGACACAGCCAGCCTGCTGCACAAGGACAGGGCTGCCCTGTACCTCCTTCCTCAGCACAGGAGGGCTGGAGGGACAGACACCTAGACCACAAGGGAAGACACATCCTAGAAATGGGGGCATCCCATGGAGACAAAACTTCAAACAGAAGATGTACCTAATATGCATCAACTGCTAGTGGAGACCAATCCATAAGATCAACATAAAAAGCCCTAAAAGATCCATAATATGAAATTCAGCTCCTCAGCACCAGGAGTTTACCCCCACAGGTCACTCCTATTGCACCATGTTGCTCACTAGCACAGAGAGCCTTTGACTCGCAGGACACCACTGGAGACAAAGAAGAACAAATCTGCTCATCTCTGCAGGAGCATCCACCAGCCTGGGACTAAGTGCCGGAGCCTGGAGTCTCTCCAGAAGAGTCTGCTGCTGCCATCCACAATCTTTCACTTCCGAGGCTGGATAAACTTTGCCAGCACGTAAACTCCTGATGAAAGAAAGTGTTTCTAATCAATAACCAGTTTGGGAGACGCTTGAATTTTCCCCAGGATGAAGCCCTGCTGCAGACAGGCAGTGGGGGTGGATTTCCTTGGCAGCTCATGGTTCAGTTTGTCAGTACAACATGATAATTTGAAGCAGAGAATTAAAAAAAAAATAAATAAGCTGCTAGAGATTTCTATTATCCCCACCAACAATTTCACACATTAGAGCTCCCCAGCATCCTTCATTATCACAGCCTGGGTTGCAAATAATGGCTCTAGATGACTGCATTATCCTGCCTCCATTTAATGCAAGGCTTAATCCACACACTTGGGGTTTTTTTCTTCCTCCAGCATTAGCCACAACAACATTCCCATCAAGAAATGGGAGATGACACCTCATTTTTATTCCAATTCAAACTAAAGCTTGACTTAAGTTTTAAAATAAAACTCACTGATGTTTAAGGACATTTTGATTGCCTACCCAGTCACCAGGGCATTACAAACCATGGCTTTCCTCAGCAAGCAGAAGCTAATAAATGGAATTACAATCATAGGAAAGGAGGGAATTTAAAATTTGGTGGTAGGGATTTTTCTTCCAGCTAGAGAAACCTTCTTACAGGGCCTAATATTAAAGAAGCAACAAACCTGTGCAACTTTATACTGCATTTCCCCGTTTGCAGCACTTAACCAGCCAGGTGTTCAACTTAATGAGAAAGCAGTACCTGGGGACACCACCACCATCTCCAAACCCTCCCAGCACTCAGAGGAGGGGAAGGCTTCAGGATAAAACAGCCAGAAAAAGCCCTTTAGACCAGGCTGCCTCCCCACACTCATGGATTCCCACCCCCTTCCCGGGCAAACCCCCACCACATACACACCTCCTGGTGCTCAGCCTCCTGCCTGAGCCACCCACACACTTTTCCAGCAGCTTTTCTTGCTCACCTGCCATAACGCCCCTCCTTCCACCCCCAAAGCCCCCCCAGCTGGGCCTGCTTCGGCCTTTATCCCCCTCCAGGCCCCAGGCCAGGCGGGGCCCGGCGGCCACGCTGCCTCCCTTAAAGGGTCTGCAGCCCCTCAGGCGGGACCTGCTTTAAGACGTGTTTTAAGTTAGGACGAGCAAGGTAGCAACACCAGAAGCACCCAAGCTTGGTTCCCCTTGGGAGATTCTCCTTGGTTCCCCTGGAAAGGTGGGAATTCGGTGCCGCTTCAGGCAGCACAGGCAGCGTTACCGAGCTTTTTGCCACACAGACTGTGTTTTGCATTCCTGTTTTCTCTTACTTTATTTGCCACCTAAAGATTTACCACACCACGTGCAGATTTGCATGTCTTTCTGCCTCTTGAAGTAAAAGATAATTTGATTTTTATGTATATATTCTGGCTTTTTAGGCCTAAAACCTTTCAGCTGAGCCCACAGTGTGGCCCCCATGTTACCCCCTCCCCTCAGCCAGGGATGCGGGATCCTGTCCCAGTAGGAGACTGCTCCGATCTGCTGGGAAACAGCCTGGCACCAAACAGGCTTCAGCAACGCTGGAGAAGAGAAGGCTCCAGGGAGACCTTAGAGCCCCTTCCAGTCCCTAGAGGAGCTCCAGGAGAGATGGGGAAGGGACTCTTGATCAGGGAGGGGAGACATAGGATGAGGGGTAATGGTTTTAAACTGAAAGAGGGGAGATTGAGATGAGATCTCGGGAAGAAATTCTTTGCTGTGAGGGTGGTGAGAGCCTGGCCCAGGTTGCCCAGAGAAGCTGTGGCTGCCCCATCCCTGGAGGGGTTCAAGGCCAGGTTGGAGGGGGCTTGGAGTAACTTGGTCTGTTGGGAGGTGTCCCTGCCCAGAGCAGGGGGTGGCACTGGGTGGTCTTTAAGGTCCCTTCTAGCCCAAACCATTGTACCACCCAGGTGGGCACCGCAACTGTGGATGAGGATTTAGGAGGAGTGGGCCTTTAAGGTCCCTTCCAACCCAAACCATGATTCTGTGATTCTATACACAGTGGAGATTCAAAGCTCACACAGAGAGAAACCCCAGGGTTTTCTATCCACAGGTTCATTTCAGGCCGTATGTAGCCCTTAACAATGTTCCCTGGAGAAGAGGAATCCATGCACATAACAAAATGCAGGAGTGAAACGGCGCAATCGGCATCTCCCTTCAGTACAAAGAGAAGCAGCCAGTACCTTTTGACGTTGCTATTTTCCCCCTCATTACAAAGATGGAGTTGTAAAGAGCAAGGCTGGTGCTCTTGAACCCAGTGGGTTTGCTTTGCAGGGCTTTTTTCAAGCTTCACACTCCCTGATTCCCACATGGCAGAGCAGCATTACAGTCAAAATGAAGTAATCCTTTGATAAAGTGCAGTCATTTATTTGAAAAGTGTAGTCTCGCCATTAAAATGCAAATGAAATGAGTGCTAATATATTAACTTGGGATGGGAGTTGAAATGGCTTATGACAAGTGTTCTTTCATGTGGAATATAGTTAAGTGATAACAGTGGGTGGGTAAGAGAAAGTAATATTCAGATGTACATGTTTGTTTATTGAAGATATTAATGAAGGACAATGCTTAAAGTGTAATATTATTTTCTCATCTTGTCTGTCTTTTGTCCCTCCCTGGTTCAAGTCTGCTACTGAGAGGTCCCTCCCAAGGGGAGTTTGATCAAAAGTCATCTTTGATGAGTGATCTGAGTCCACGCAAAAGTCGACACAAAAGCTGAAATGTATTTAATGATCTCCTTTGAAGAGGAGCAGAAGGTCCCCCCCAACAGATATCCTGTGTGCTGCAGTTGGCCTGAGAGCCAATTCAGAAAAAAATGGAAAACCTTGAGCTCTTCCATTCATTTCCCAGGGATATCCCTTAGGAGCGTGGCCAGCATCAGGGTGGCTTTGGGCCTTCTCTCTGGAGGGAAACCTACCCTGGAATGTAAAGACAACACCAGCGGATTGGATAGAGCAGAGCAGCCATATTGCCACTGTTCATGGGAATAATCTTCTGCAGAGACAATAAACTCAATGGCTCCAAATGAGATAACGTGACACCTCTGACACAGGCCAGAGCAGCTCAGGCTCAGTGCTGTGAGGTGGACACCCATGGACGGACTCTGGTGTAGCCTGGTAGCAGGGCCTGTTTGTCCTCTTTCACAGGACATGATCTGTGACATAGCTTGTGACAACTCCACATTTCTAAAACTAAATGAGCTCTAAACGAGATGCTGCAGGTGCGGCAGCCACATGCAAACACATCAACCTCCCTGCAGCTCTTCCCTTCTGTACCCACCACTGCCCCTTCACAGGTCCGTGACCTCAGGATCATTGCTAATCCCAGCCCCTTTCATCCTGACCAAAGTCCTCAGAAGCACAAGTCACTCAGCCAGAAAGGACATGTTCCTTGAATTACCCTTTTCCAAACTGGGTGCCCTTACATTTTGCAGCAGTTCCTTGGCTTTCCTCTGTGCCACAGACTTTCTGCACCTTTCTAACCATCTAAGTTCAGGCTTTGGAGTAAGACACCCATAGTAAAGGTCTTGGCTCCCACCATGGTCAGCGGAGGGACACAGGTGCCTTCAGAGGGCAAGAGAACCCATTTAGGGTCTACATCACCTATAGCTGGGGACTTTCTACAGACGAGCCTGAAGAGATCAGGGGCCCTGCTTGGGCACTTAAACCTCCTAAAACCATGGGTATAACCTCAGGCCCAGCTCAGACACTTTCCCAGCACCTTTCAGCTCAGGGTGCGGTGGCAGAGCCAGCCTCAGCTGGAAGGTGCTACAGCCAGAGCCCCTGCTTGCTGGCCCAGAAGGGACCTACGGTGATGGCTCTGGGGAGAAACGCAACCATTTCTGTACCTCAGGCTGGCACCAGCAGCACGTAAAGCCGTTTCCAGAGCAGAACTGCTTCAGCTTAGCTTCTCATCCATATGCAAAGCACTGCTAATCACATAGGACACTCGCTTTTCAGATTTGCTTATTTTTGCACTTTCTTGGCAGTCATCAGCAGAGAACACACTGCTTGTGGCGCTCTCCCCATCCTCTGCACACTCTCTGGCTGCTCCCACCTCCCCGGCGTGGTGGACATGTCGCACATGGACGTTCACAGGCAGCAGCAGAGCACCAGGAGAAGCAGCCATGAGAAGCCACCACAGTGCAGAGAGAGTCATGGCACCAGGGCTGAGAGATGTTCAGTCCAGAAGATGCTTCTTGCTCTATCTCTGCATAAAGCTGAGGATCTGCCTCCAGGGAGGTCTCTGGGCACTACTGGAACATAAACATCAAATAGTATTGGTCTCACTGAGATCTTATCAAGCACCAGGACTTCTTATATTTCATCCAAACAAGACTGATTTTTATCAGCCCGGACCTTATTATGGTGGAAAATCAAGAGCTGGAGTTGTACTCAGCAGCCAATGCCTTGTGTTATTTTTCTCCTCTTTCTTGCACAAAGGAAAAGGAAAACAAAGATGTTTCTGGAGCATTGGTTTCCTTTGCTAGGTGTTATTTGTGCTCCACAAAAGGCACGTTTCCACCACAGCTGGGCTGTGAAAACAGAAGAATCCAACCTGTTGGATTACGTAGCCTGCCTTGGGTAGTTGTTGAGCATCACGTAACATAGTGCTCCAGTGCCAGGGCCTCCATGGATAACCTCAGCTGGGGGTGGCAGCTGTATCAGCTGTCAGCAGGTTGGCACCCTGTACAGAAACAGCCTCAAAATCCAGATATTTTTTTTTTTTTTAAAGAGGATAAAACTTACTTGACCGTAGCATTTCAGGGCCCATGATCGCAGGAAGGGCAGAGGTTCAGGCCTTACAAGGATGCCAGGGCTGACCTAAAGCTTTTCCTTTTCCCAACAGCACTTTACTACTCCATCCTCCAACAGCTCTTTAAACACATGGCCATGTGGCTTTTTCATTCACCTCTTCCCATGGCCCTGCTTGGGACTTTCCAAAGGTGCAATGAGGGCTCAACACAGAAAAATGCTCTTGGTCCTTCCTTCCTCTCAACACGAGCCATGGGTGGAGAGGTGCAAATTCTACCTTTGACCCTGTTACGAAGACAGGTCCTTACCAGCATCTGAAATAACTGCTTGACACTTTGAAATGAAATCCTCTTGCTGTTGCCACCCCCTTCCCTCTCTGCTATGTTTATGCACACACAGGTTTGTTATTGTAGGATTGCTCATAAGTGGCCTGGCTTTGTCTCCATTACACAAAAGGTTTGTTTTTTTTTTTTTCATCAAAACAGCTAATTAAAGTTCATTCTCTTGTTGTGAGATCATTGTCTAGACAAAGAATTATAGATTTTGCCTAGATACACCTAGTCAAGATAAACCCAGCCAGTCACATCTAGGTAACACTATCTTATCGCTGTTCGCAGTGTACACCAAGGTAGATATCTCCAGTTAATTATCTCCATGTAAAAACACCTCTCCTTTTGTAACGAAGACATAACATGTGATACACATGCTTGATCTGCCTGGATTTGGTTGTTATTGTAGAGTTGTCATCGACTTCACCTACGTCCTGTTGTTACTTTACTGCTGTGAGCCAGGACAAGCCTGCCAAAAATTATTTGCAGTTCTCCATTTGCATGAAGAAAGGCAAACATCTTCCAGCAGCGCTGGGAACCATTTGGTTCATTTTCGCAAACATGCACAGGAAGGGAATGTTGTTGTTTGCAGGGATATTTTCGGAAATGAGGGATTCATCAGGAGCACTCGTATTTGCAGGTGGCTCTGTGTTTGGTGCTGGGGAGAGCACAGAGCAAAGCAGCTAAAGCCTCAGTCCAAAAGAGAGGAGGGAAACCCACAAAAAAAAGCTGCTCCCAATTACCCCATCCATAAGTAATCACCTCATTAGTCGAGCTCGGGGTGTGCCTTCCATGCTGCAATCCCGTCTGCGGAAAACCCAGCAGCTTTCCCAGCCCGGGGCCGGCTGCAGTAACTCCCTAACCAGAACTGAACTCCTTCCTCCCACGGATCACCCTGGCCTTTCCCAGTGCCTGGTGCAATACTCGGATTAAGATCTGATTTTGTTCCGTGTGTTGTATTTACCTGCCTTGGAGCGGTTTCTGCTGCACAGAGGTTTGCGAGTTCTCAGGACAGACACATTTGATGTTGCAAAGTGTGACGCGGCACATATCTTCGGCAAAATCACCCAAATTATTATGATGAAAACTGTGACTTAGTTTAGGAAGGGGGTTTTGAGTTTCTGTACACTCATCCGTCTGCACAGAAGCCCTTGATGTTGCCAGACCCATCGAGTGAGCGAAGGAGCTTTGAACTCTGAGGCCTCTGCCAATGATCAACTAGATGACCCCGGGCACATCATTTAACTGATTGCTGGCTCAGATTCATGCAAATCTGCAAACATCACTCATAAAGAGAGACAACTCTCCGGAGTATTCCAAGGCATTTTTTTGGTGAAGTTCTTCATCATCTTTGGACAAAAGGTGCTACAAGCTAGTAATATATTTGTTATGATTACAGTGACAGCAAAGATCCCACAATTGCAGGTTAGCGCATCCCCGTACACCAGCTGGTTACCGCACTTATATTTATTTCTGCCTGCTTTTGTTTTCGAATCCGTGCAAGTGCATGACACCTGATCCATGCTAAAATTAATCCTATATCCTCTTCGGAGAAGGTAATTTCCACAAAGCCTCCACATAGCCTTGCACGGCCAAAAAAATATCACTGTGAAGCTTCAATTAGTGTGCACACTGAGGGTACGGAAAGCAGGGAAAGCCTGGAAAAGCAGGATTGAAAAGATCAGATCATGTGGCAGAGGGCAATTCTCACGTAGCACATTCACACTGCGGCAGTCAGCCCTTTAGAAATGCTCAGGAATTAAAACTCTTTGCTGTATTTAATCTCCAGCCAGAAATACCTAGAGATCATGTCAGCGTTTTCTTTGGAGATCACATACTGCTTTTGCTCTCTGCCACCCTCAGTGAGGGCATCTTCCTGTCAGACCAGGGGGACCACCAGATGATTTTCTGTGTTGTGTGTGCTCCACAGAGCCGTGACCGTGACCAGTAACTGCACTGGTGTGTCCTATACCCCGGTGCCATGGGAGCAGCGGTGCCTGTCTGAAGGGCATTGCCAGCAGCATCCCGTGTGCCGTGGGAGACTGTGAAGGGTCCTGCTCTATGGCATTGCCTCACACAGCTGCAGAGTTTTCCAAGCTCCAATAAAACCCCATCTCTTTCCTCGGGAAAACAATCACTGAAAATTTCTGATGTGACAGTGCCTGTGTGGGAAGCAGCAAAAGGCAGAGAAGGAGGAAAATAGCAAAAGTGTGCATTTCCCTGTGGAAAATTTTGATTTTGCAAACAGGACACTTTCCTTTAGATAATTATTCCAGTGGAAAAATCTCCAGCTAGCTCTGGTATTTACCGCAGTCCTGGCACTTAATGATATGGCTTATGGCAGCAATCACTTGTAACACCGTGGCATGCTGTCGGAGGGGATTTTTATTGCAGTTTGTTGTAGCATGAATTGCAGTGGAATAATATAATGTACTTTGAGCTAGTGCCCATTGCAGAAAATGAGATCTCCCATTTGGGATCAAGGTACAACGATATAAAACCAGAATAGCTCACATTTTGCAAAAGCGTACAGCTCCAGCAAGGCAGCAGAGATTTTCTCCTGGAATAAGACAGTCTTACCCTGCTTGAAAGAAACCCTGCTATGCCTTTCACAGAATAAGCTTTTCCTACCTTACCCACCTGTTAGAAAAGATTCCTTTTGTGTTCCCTAAATGAAAACTGTACACGTGTGATATCCAACATACCCCAATAACCCCGCTTAGCATTGACCTGGCATTGAAATTTAAGCAGAGTTCCCATTGGGTTACAAGCACCGTTGACTCGTCATGTGCTGTCTCTGGTCACGTTTAGACGCTGGAGCCAAAACAGCCTGAAAACCTTGTGGGAATTGGTTGCCTCCCTCTTTTCCCCCCTTGCCACTCCTTCCCCCTCCACCGCTTTGGAAACCTCCCGGCTGGAGGCGTTTTGATGGAGCACAAGCAGGACTGACAGCCCCGTGCAGTTGTTCCAGCTGCTGGAACACGCTCAGTAACCTTAGAAATGAGAGAAAACAAAGCTGGGAGTCCCACCGAGCTGGTTTTTAAGGTTCCCATTCATCCCCAAGCATAAAACTCAAAAAACACGCTGTAAAAAGCTCAGCCCCTCTTTCCTACTCCCCCCCCCCCCCCCCCCCAGTTCCCCCATCTGTCCAAATGGAGCCCTTTCGGGACTGGACCCTGCAGGGTGCTGAGCACGGCCAAGCGCCAGGCTCCTCTCCCCAGCTCTACGAGGTGCTTGGTCGTTGGAGAGGAGGTACTGAGCCTCCCCCCCTCCAAAAGACTCGGGGGGGACAACACAGAAGCGGTAGCACTAGCAACAGGGAGACAAAAGTCAATTGTTCACCAACAATTCGGAGGGAGGGAGCCCTGAAGTCCCTCCAAGCCACTTGATTTATGGCTTGCAATAATATGTGTTGGAGCACCACAACCCAGAGTGCTGTGCGGCGTGACCTGTAAAAATAAGTCTATTAACCCTAATCAATCTCCCATTATCCACCCTCGTCCGCAATTTAGCCAGCAAAGGAGTCACCAAGGCCTCTCAACTCAGTTTGAACTAATCCCATTGTCTTTCCTAATCAGGGGCCATGAAAGAGGAGCAGCTTCTTCGCAGCGCAAAATTATCACTTGGTGTTTGAGAAAAAAAAAAAATTGGGGAGGGGGACACGAAGCCTCTCCCTTTTCATCTTTTAATGAGAAAACGGAGAACTGTTTTCCTTCAGAATTGCCAGCGATAATTGAAGCTCAAGGCTCTGGTCGGGATGTGGGACCAGTGGATATCGGTTCCCAGGGCCCGTGGGGAGCGCCTGGCGCAGCAGTAGGTGAATGGCTCTGCCAAAACTTCCTGTTGCAATTAGTAAAAGCACGTCTTCAGATGACGTGCTTTATTAGGGAAGCTAATGATGAAGTTTATCAGAGGTGGGATGCAGCACCCCTCCCCAAGCGAAAGGGGAGAGCTGCCCCAGCCTTTGAAGGACAAAAGGGATCTGGCGTGTCGCTCGTACGGACTAATGGTAATGGATTCAGCAGAAAATGTCACTTGAATCCAGACCAGGAAAACGAGGAATACAAAGCCTCTTTCTGACTGAGGCTTTCTCTTTCCTTCCCATCCCTTCCCCCCCTTTCCCCCAGCCCCAATCTTAAAAAAACAAACAAACAAAAAAAAAAACCCACAACAAAAAACTGGAGATCCTATCAAACTGGTGATGCCCAAAATAGCAGTAAATCAGGAAACCCTGCAATGTCCCCTATCAGTCTCTCATCCAGCAGGGTAATACTCAGCCATCAAAATGTGCTCCACATGAAACATCCACCAAATTAGTCCAGTAGTGAGTTAATTTTCTTTTGCTCTTTTACGTTAATCAAAAAGGAAAAGACAAAGTGGGGACATTATCTTGCTAGAAATGAAAACAACGCTTGCAAAATTTCCCCCTTTTGGCATGAATTAGAGCAGAAGCAAACACACCACAGGGCTCCAGCAGATCTTTCAGGATCAATTATAATATTCACTAGCAGTTCAGCATTTTCTTGCAAAATTAAATTTTTCAAAACCCTCTCTTGTGGACACACAAGCCTATTGCCACCATGCAGTGTCCCCACGCGGCTGGAGGATGAGACCTCCCATGGCTTCGGGGTGTTTCTCTTTCAAGGGCACACAAAAATAAACTTTAAGCAGCCTCAGAGCAAAGGGATGGACTTCCCAAATACCACCACTCTCAACCAAGGACGTTTCCGTAAAACCAAACACCTGGAGTCAAGGCAGAACCCTCCCTGTGGAAGGGGCTGGGGATGCTCTGCCAGCCCCAAGGACCACAGCAGCAGCCTCGAATCTACTCTTGCCCCAACCTCAGCTCTGAGACAAGGACCAAGCTCCCTCTAAAGCCAGGGTGAAACGATGCCCAGCCTTAGCATCCCCCTCACTCCAGCACTCTGGTGGATGGGTTTCATCGTGCCTTTGGGCAAACATGAGTTATTGCACAGTGCAAGAGAGAGAAAAACCTCATATGCAAAAAAATACCCTCCTACAGCAGACACAGTTTGAAGTATGAAGGCTCGCAAATAGAAAAAAAGAGGGACAGATACAGCAATACTTGGTAATGCTCTCTCACTCTCCAAAAGGAACAAGCTTGAAGTGAGTCATCTGGACTTCATAAGGCACACGATCATCTCCGGTTTGCTCTGCGCGTTTAGTGACAGGCCCTCAGGCAACCAGTTGGCACGAGAAATTGTACCTATTAATGCAGCTGCGGGGACAGGGGCTCTCCTGGAGTGACAGAAAATATCAGGTCTGGCCCACGTATACTCCAGCACCCTCTCCACAGCCCCGTGCATACTTCAGACACTTGTACACACACGTTTTGCTTTATATAGGTGTGGAGGTATGGATAATTATATCTGTGCCTCTGCGATGCACTCAGCACATGCCTCACGAGAGAGGAGGGCACTGACACCCTTTTTATTTTAGAAGGAGCATTGCAGATATTGTGTGTTATGGATTGGGTAAGCTATTAGATTTATTTAATGAATTAAGATCCTGACGTGTTATTTACAGGATGTCTTTGGAGATAGAGTTGTAACTCATAGCCTGCCATAGGAAATTCTCTGCACCAAGGCCTTGAGGAGAAAGAATTCATTTTTTTATGGTGTCTGTTGGGGAGGGAAATTAATGCTAAGAAGGCAGTGATAATTTGCTGCTTTATAGGACTGAATTATCACCCTGTCAGCACTGAGATGAAAACCCTGAGCCATGAACAAATATACCTTTGCACCTGAAGCTGGCTGGATCAGCTACCGTGAGCTCACATCACTTTGCGTCGGCTCTGTTGTTCCAGTAATTAATTCTGAAGGCTCCTGGATTTCACCTTGTCCTTGCGTTTGCTGGGCATGCCTTAATTTGGCACTCTGGTATTCCGTGCTCCTTCTGCAAGCTCATAAATCACATGCAAACCCTTCCTGAAAATAAAAAGGGGAACTGTTCTCCTCTCGATGCACATGCACAGCTTCTCGGGGAGTTAACGTGAGTTTGGCACGTGCATGGGAGAGGTGGCTCAACCCCATGGACCAAAAAAGTCATTGACATAGAAAAATAACTGCAAGAGAAACAGCTGTCCGAAAAGCAGGAGTACTGTGACTTTGGCTCAAATATGTTATGTCATATTACAAAATAGTTATATTTAGCATTGTCTGTCCTGCGTTTGCTGGAAGGTGGGCCCCTTACTGGTGGTCCACCTTTCTTTGGTCCATTTCTTAGTGTCCCCTTTTTCCCCCACCGCATTTATTGAAATGGGGAAAGGTATGGATTTTTCTCTAATTGCTCCCAGATGTTGAAGAAAGGTTTTTGGTCCTGTAGCCACACTGGGGTCAAAGGGATGTGGAATGAGAGACTGGGTAGTAAAGGACTCCCACTGGGGAGGAAGTGCTTGTGGGCCTCAGTCTTCATCTTCCTCAGGTTGAGCAGTCCCACTCATAGGCTTGAGAGAATCACCTGTGGACTTGTGAACTTCTACGCTGGATGTCCAGCATGAAAAGGTGTGGATTTATCTTAGGGGCAAAGGACATTCCTCTTTCCTCCAGAAAAAGCTACAGCCACTGTTCTTTTCCCTGAAACACATGTGGCTCTTGGGCAAGAGCTTCCTCAGCACGGGCTCTAGGCTGCCTCCAACCTGGAAGGCAGATGCAAATGGGGACAAACAGAGCTGAATTTTAATTAAGAGGCTGAGCTGGTGGTTAATCTGCCAAAGATTCAGAACACAGCTAAAGCACCCATGTACATGCTCTCAGCACCCTCCCAATTAAATACAGTTACCAGGCTACAAAGAAAAGCAACCAATTTTACTCTTCTGTCAAGAAACACTGTATAATTAAATAACAACACGGTCCCACATGGCACAGGGACCGTGCTGGAGGAGGACGAGGCACCCCTACCATGGACGTGGAAAATGATAAATGCAAGTACAACCCCAGGGATTTTCCAGTTGTCAGTGTTGGCCTGAGGCTGCTCCCACAGCAGGTAAATAGTTGGGTCAGTGGCGTGTACTTTGGCCAATTGCACCTTCGGCAGCAAAGAGACATTTCACTTGAGCAGGCAGAGAAATAGAGCCCAGGATTGTTGCTCTGCTTGTTTTTCAGGGCAGGAGGAGCTGGGATGTCTCTCTGTCACTTTGCTGTTCTGCAAAGCCAACAGCTCCGATAGAGCAAACTGGAGCTGATCAAACACTTTCCGATGACCTGAGTTGCACCTTTTTCCCATCCCCTAAATGCTCATTCATCAAAAGTGCAAGTTTTGCTAAACTGGGCCAGTTGCAACAAGCCAGTCAACATTTAAGAAACGGAATGTTTTGATATTTTCAACTTGCAGGGTCCTTCACTCAACACAACGTAATCTCAGACATCTCAGGCATTTCTACAGCAAACAGCTATGAACAAAAAAAAAAAGGCTTAAAAAGTTTATTTTGATGAGCTATTTTTCACATTTCAGGTTCTGAATTGTACTTGCCCATTTAGAATTGGAGTCTTTTTCAAACTCCTGGAAAATCTTGTGTGAGGGTAAAAAAAAAAAACAAAACACCATCTCCCACCCAACCCTAAGAGTGACAAGGGGAGGGTTTCAAAATGACCATGGAATTGGTGGAATGGCTACCCACTGCTCCGGCATCACAGAACAATTGCACTTCATTCATCAATATTTGCAAAAAGCTCTGGTATCCCTGGATTCATGCAGCTCTAGGTGGGTCATGGGTAATTATTTGTATAAAAAGAACCAGTGGGACAGTGTTGTTCAGCCCCAAAGTCATTGAAAAATGTTAGCGAGTCTGGCTTCGAGGGTGGTGGAGAGGGAGTGTGAAAGCCGATTATCCAGCTTGGATTCTCCCTTGAGTAATTTCCATCGTTCCCATTTAGCTTTTATTTGTTCTCTAGGAAGCCTGATTATAAATCAAAACCCAGGCTGCCTTCAAACACATTTTCAGACAGCCTGCCTGCACCAAGAGGACAAAACTCTGTCATTTATCTGTGTGGCTGGTAACTATGATATCATTTGCTATGTACAATCCTTTTCTCCATACTGTACCTCTGAAAGGGTCTTATTTTAGAAGGATTACTGTACAGAACAGGCGTTTCATGGCAAAAACCCATCTATATAAACAGGCATTGCCCAGAGCGCAGGAAACAACCCCTTATATCAGGGCTAATCCACCCTCTGCCCTACCCCTATGGATAACCAAACAGCCATAGAAAACAGGTGTATGTTAAGTGCTAAGAAAAAATAAATTAACAGCACAAGATTTCATTACCCTTTTCTGCAATTTTTAGTCTCACTCAATAATTACTGCATCAACTGAACGTTGTGCACAGAGGCAAACGTAGCTATTCAGGGAGGCATTTAATTTAACATCCCGGCCCCTACGCAGTCACTGGTAAATTTTATAAGAATTTCAACAGGGTTAGTATCTATCATTATCCTTATTTCACCGCAATGCAAAAGTGGTCACGTTGCTTTCATGGCTGCATCTGCAAAGCTGAAGGAAAACCCAGCTGGGTCTCAGAGATGCAAGAAGCTGGATAAAACCGTGCCACCGCTCCACTGCCACTTTTCTGCCCATCATTTACTCCAACAATCAGATCTCATTGCACCACAAGACCGAGGGATTCCTCTGTGTCCCAGCAGAAACTCAAGAAAAAGGCAAAAAGCAGTTTCTGCTCCATAAGAAGGTCAAGGTCTGACTACCCTCCAGCTACACGTCCCATTCATCATCTCTCCTTGTCCAGCGCAACACTCACATTCTCTATCTGATCACCTTTCATGCTGGAAAAAATAAAGCAACATCCAGGAGAACAAGGAAATGGTGATTGGAGGAGGTGATCCGGACAGCAAACACTGCATCCATCCATCACGAAGACAAGAATAACTCCGGCGCTGCACATCACAGGTGCTGCAGGCAGGAGGCTGCTGGTTGTTTTAGGGTTCCTCTGCAGAGGAGCAGAGGCACCCAAAAAACATCCAAGCACACAGCAATCTGCCCTTTCAGGTGGCAGCAGGGACCTGATCCTCTGGCAAAAATCTGAGCCGGGGCTTCCATATGCTTTGTGTGGACTCTCTGAACACTGCTGTGTCTGTAATACAGCAACACAGTTAGTCATGAAACTTATATTCTCTGTTTCACTGAAGGATTTTGGAAGCATTTGCACTACTGACTGTCACAACACTCTGCAGAGCTAATAGTGTTCAGACCAGGCTGGATGAGGCGTTGAGCAACCTGGTCTAGTGGGAGGTGTCCCTGCCATGGCGGGGGTTGGAACTGGATGATCTTTAAGTCCCTTCCAACCTAAACCATTCTATGATTCTATGAATCCGATTTTCACACATCATCAGGATGGAGAAACCAAGGCACAGCTACAAGACAGGCTTCCAAAGCACCTCACTCTGTGCAACCCAGATGGTCCCCCTCCGACCTGCAAATTCTTCAAATTTCTAGGCAAGTCCTCTCTCTGAGGCCCGGAGCTGCCCTTCAAATGCAGCGTTTGCTGTGTGCTAGTGAAACCGTTCCCATTGAGTGGGAGATTGACTGGAAAATGGTCTGGGTTCAGGGTAAAAACAGCCCTGAGCGTTGCTGTAACAGAATAATTCATCTCAGAGACATTTTCCCCTGTCAGAATAAATGTAATTATGTATGTGATATGAGGGAACAGCTCCCCAAGTGGAGAAACCAGTTAAACCTGACTTGTGTCCCCAAGGACGAGTTTCCCTGTGAAGTTTCTGCTGTCTAGTAAAGATTAAGCCTCTGCTGGCTTTCTTCTAGTAGGGCCATTGCTAGTGGCTCTCTTCTCTCTACCTGCTTATTCCCACACAACAGAAAGAGTCCCCATCTTTGGGTGTCCCACCACTCCGACATACATTACCAGGCAGATTACCATTGCCAATGGCTTCCAAAAATCCTGGGGAAAGGATAGTGCTTTCTGTCTGAAATCCCTGGGGTGCTTCCATGTTCACCTCCAACATCCCCTCTCCCCCAAAAAAAGAAACAAAAAACCATATGAAGGGTAGTGTAGCAGATCAGTCTGCTTGCATCTAAGATACAAGGGATGCAGGACTTGTGTTTTCCTGTCTTTTTCAATCTAAGACCCAGAATTTGGCTAAGACGCAGAAAAACTTGCTGGAAACCAAACAGAAAGGGCTTCTGTCCAAAAGGGCAGACTCTGGATCAGGGCTGTCCAACTCTGTCCAATCCAATGGGCCAGGATCCCATTAGATTTTCAGCAAAGAAGAAAAAAAAAAAATAAAAAAATCAATCAGCACAAGACAAATTTTGCAGCCTTATCCAGCTACAGCTAACGATACTGATTGAATATGTGGACATTGAATGCCCTAATTGGCAGCACTTCCCACACTCACACAACGTTCCCTCTCATTCCTTCCCACGTTTTTTCTACTCCCATCCTGCAGGGCAGGGCAGGGAGAAATCAGTTCTCTGAGCCTGGAGTGGAGGGGTCAGGGAAGAGGGTTATAGGAGATGCCTGCTCCTGAAGGGCCATCATCAGAGGGAGGAAAGGGAAGCCACCTCCAGCCTGGTATGGCAGAGCCAGAGGTACCAAAAATCACTGTGGTGAGTACTTCCTTTGCAGCTTCTCCCACTCCCAGCTACTCTGTGTAGGTACTGGAGGAGAAAAGCATCCTGTACGTTGGACTCCTGGTTCACGCCTGCATGAACACCGTGGGACCTGATATACCACGATGTCCTACCTCAACAGAGAAGAAAATTGAGTGCAGACAAACTCTAATGGAGCAGGTTTCCTGAAATTTCCAGAGAAGAAAAATAACTCATGGAAAGCTGATGAACGTTTAGACAATAGAAAGTCCTCAGTGACTCCTTCTTATGTGTCACTAATTTCTGAAGATTTATGCCCAGGTCTTCAGCCCTACACATTGCCAGATCTTCGCTGGACCTGGCACCCCCTGTCCCAGCACAGGGCTCATCCCGCACTGCAGCAGGGTGGGCTATGGGGGTGGTGATCCATGCAGTTGAGTGGAAGATCAAAGCCCGAGTGAGAGAACTCTCTGTGGTGTGAAGGTGTCTAGCCAGCTGATGCAAACCACACGTGTGAACCCCAGCGTAAATGCCTATGACAATAATCTATTTTCTATAACTCACTTCTCCGAACTTTGAATTCTCCTTCGTCGCTTTGTTTTGGTTTCGCAGCTTGGCCTGATAGCTTAGGGTGACCAGCTCAAAACCTGCCTTTGGCCTGCATTTGCTTTCACTAAAATCCCACCTACCTTGTCTCACGTGTTCCCCCCTCCTGCTTTGCCCTTCTTTAGAAGTGTCATTTCTTTGTGGGTTAAGGGATTCACTGGAAAGCACTTGTTCCAAGTGCAAACCAAGAATTATGAGAATTGCAGATCTTGCGCTCTATAATGCTAATTTGATCCTAAGCCTTGGCCAGATTGGCTACAACATTTTTGTACTTGGCTCTTGGTTTTCCCCCATGGACCGAGTTACTCATAAGGGGGAAAGCAGAGCCAGTCCCTGTCCAGCACCTCTCAATCAAATCTTGGATCCTGGGGAGTCTCCAAGTCTCCACATGCTCCCTGCCAGAGATGGCGATGTCCATGTCTGCCGTGAACAGCCTCAGGTGGGGCAGGAACACTCTCCTCAAAGCTCTCCCCAGCCTCCTGTGGCTCGAGTCTAAGAAAAGAATCACATTCTAACCAGAAACTACAAGTGATAAAAATTACCTCCCAACTCAACACATTGGACTGGAGATCCCAATGCACCTGACTGCTGTGTGGACATTACCAGCCTTCCTGGTACCAAGCCACAGAGGAGATGAGCTGTAACAGCACATCTTCCCAACAGCTTCAATTTCTGCTTTTAGCTCTAAGGCACACAATGCCACTCAACAAGGAACAACAATCACAGCGATACTAAGGATACCAACAGGAGGAATGCTGCCCTTCCAAAGACCATAGCCTTGTGAGGTTTGCACCTGGTGTTACGTATGTCTGGGAATGGGCAAACATCTCCTGTGACTTTATAGTTTGATGGATACAGCACTTAATATCTTACCTCCTCCTACATGGTCAGTGACATCACCTTTCTTCATGATCCATAGCAGCATTTCTAGCTCTAGACACAGCCTTGCTCACAGCCAGGACCAGCCAGGCTGCCTCATTGCACCAGTGACATGTTGGACAAGTTAGCAACTCAAGTATTTCTGTCTCCAGTCACCGCTGGCCACCTACAACATTTATGACTCAATGAGTCCAAAAAAACCCAAACTGGGCCCAACCTTCAGCTGGTGTAAATCAGTGTGTACAGTATAAATCACTACAGAGCATCACTACGTAGTTATCTGTTAACCTTAATTACCAGGGTGGGATTTCATTAGCAGAAACAAAAGGCATTTGCCATTAGGTCTTTCTGGCTTCTGAATCCATCAACGTCATCATGCATACATCGATTTTAGGCATAGATAAAGAGGCCAAAACTTCACCAGACATCTGATGGGCATTATTTTTCTATTGAATAATGACATGTTTTAGGGATGGACCCGCTGCGCAGCATTACCGTGTCCAGGTCCTTTGGGACGTAGGGACTCAGTGAAGATTCAATTAGAGCACCTATGTGGGGCTGGGAATACTTACTGCTGATCTGCCACAGACTACTCTAATTGTCTTGCTCACACCAAAAAATTCACCAGTTCTGCTCGTTAACACAGCAACTGCACCTTTTATCTTCCCAAGGGAGAAAGCAGAGGGACCAAAGACATCCTAACCAATTACATTCACCCTGGAGCATTCGAGTCAGGCAGCTCCTCTGGGTGGGTCAGCGAGCACCTGATCCAAAGCACATTAAAGGAAACGGGAATTTTTCTGGAGACATCAAGGGGCTGACACAAGGTCCCAAGGCAACGGTCCACATTAACCTGGTTTTGCATGAACTGTCTGCAGCTTGAAGCTGGAAAGCCCAAGCGTGGCCCTTCCCTTTCCTGCATCTTTGGACTCTTTCCTTTCCAAAGTCAGCTTGCGTTGACTGAACTATCCAGAGGTTCTATGAGTTTTCCTGACAGCCGTAAAGCCCAGGATACCTACACAGACCCCCAAGGACCTGCAATGTAGTCCATATTCTTCAGAAGTGCCTGGTAGCGTCAAAGATAAACCAGCAATACAATTCCTGCTAAAACAGTGACAAACAAATGGTATCTACCAAGAAAAGCCAAGATTAATTGAAATCTAGTGATAATGAAGGAGCTGGATTCGTTTTCCGCAATTGCCCTGTGTTAGGTTCGCTGTGCCATCCATCTGCAGAGCTCTCCTGCATGTGTGTCCCACTGGGCAGCACCACCACTTAGAGCTGGCAGGAACAAAGACATCCTTCAGAATTAAAAGATCCGACCTCTCACAAAAGATGTGTTTTCATTTTTGACAGTCAACACAAAAACATTGGACCAAATTTACTGAAAACTAGGTCTAAAATATTTCAGGCAAAGTTACTTTGCTTATTAACTGTTCTGGTTCCAGTCATCTTTTACAACAGCCTAATTCCTCACTCAATTTCCTGGAAAAATCTTAGTTTCTTAATCAGAACTTTCCATCATAAAAACCCAAAAGTTTCATGCACTTTACAAGCAACCAACACGTTAACTGGGGCATAACGTCTCATATAACACAAACAGCTTCCCTAAACACATCTGATTCATGATGCTTCCACTTCCAAACCCCTTCCATTACTCTGAGGCCGGCAGCTTTCTCCCATGAGCAGCAAGTGAGGACATCACCTTGCTTGTGTCTTCTGCACTGTGATGAAGGGGTCAGAGGACTGTAATGGCTCAGGGAACCACTTGGTTACCACAAGCAGTGGAAGGGACAACCTCAAAACACAATGGGCTCTTCTTAAGGGAAAAGAATAAATTATGTCATGGAGAAGAGTCAACATCCCATCCAGGACATGGGACACCAAACCTTTGACCCTCCAGGTTACCTGTCAAAGCCTTGGGCCAGAAACTGCTGAATGCCATTACCAGGTGCCATCTCCTGAGCAACCTGCATGCATGGGGTGGGTGGTGACACCTCTCTAGCTCATAGGTGCATTAGTGACCATGTTCAAGGGTGGCTTTGGTGGTGGACACCAGCCTGTTCACACCCAATACTGCAACATTAGTGAATAGGTCCTTCCACTCTGATTTAGATCCGTGGCAGTTTTAAGGAAGCTCCTTGTGGAACTGTTTTTTGGAAATGACATTCAAGAACCCATGGACAACTGGAAGGAGGCTCCCAGAGGCAACTGTGCATGTAGACACCTGATTACTACTGGAAGACTATGGGCTTTGGGCACATTGTCTTCTCTAGTGTCCATGAATGCTTCCTCCTTAGCAACCTGCAGGGACCTACTTTAAAACGCACGGCTTTTCTCTCATCTGGGACCTGACTGAAAAACCAAAAGGAGTTTGGTACCTGTTTGCTTCCAGCTCTCGGAACTTCAGCAATGCTCGGTCCCTTCATTCTCACTTGGACCCTTGTGAATCCCCAAGGGCATCTATTTGCATTATTGGCCTCCCTCTGTTTGCTCAAATCTCTTTATAATGAGACTGAGAAGCATCAAACACAGGAAAAGGTTCTTCCTTTCTCCTCTCCCACGGTCCCAGAGCATTTCTTCCTCCCCAACACCAGCTCTGCTGGGGCAGACAGGACTTGTCCTCCTGCCCTGCAAACTGAGATCCAGCAACCGTCACATCACATTTCTGAAATCATCGCTTACTACTGCCACCATGGACTGAAACACAGAGGAGGGAGAAGGAAGTTCAGAAGAGGCCAGAGAGTAAAGACTAATTTAGAATATTATGGAGATGGAAAAAAAAAATCAAATTGGTTTAAAACCAGATGAGCTGCAAAGGGGAAACAACCAGCTAAACGGGCAGCACGTAAGGGCTGGGAGGAGGGGAAGATGTCCCTGCTTAATATTGGAGGTAATGTAAATGAAACAAGGCAGCAGCAGAGGCTGAGAGAGAAAAACATCTCTCTGAGCCGGGCCCTTTAAGAGCAGTTGCAATTGAAATGGAAGAATTAAGAGCAGAGGAGCTGAAGGCTGGAATAAGATTGATTCAAGACTAGATACAATTTAAAGGCAAGGCAGAGGTGGAAGCAGAGGCTGGAATTAAATCAATTTGCACCAAGATGCGATTTAAACTGATGAACTCGAGATGCGAGAACTGGAGCTGGGGGAGGGAAAAGGGGGATGGGGACTCAGCAGCTTCAGGAGAGATATGGTATGGACCCACTGCTAAGGTCCTTGGGAGGGAACCAGTGGGTCTGGGTGCTGTTTTTGCTAGAGGACAAAGGGCTGGTCCTGAAAACCTGTAAAGATCCAAAATTTGGTATTTAGGAGACAAGGAGACAGGCTGCAAGGGTTACCTGCCCTCATGAACTTGAATAGGCACAAAAGGACGGTGTTGAACTAATCCCAGTGGGCCTGGTGATGGCTAAAACATTCCTTATCCTAAACTATGATTATCATTTAATAGTGATACAGGGCTCTAAACACATTGATGGGTGTGAGATGGGTGAACTTGGGCAAGCAACCAACAGAGCTGCCACCGAAGGAGCCCAGCACCTAACAGCACAGGTCACAGCTTTCCCTGAGGTCTTTTCAAAAATCAGGAGGTTTGATAGAACCTTGCTCAATAGTTCTTAAATGAGGGCTCAGCTGAACATGTCTGCAAAGCCCTAATTTTGAGATTCCTTTAAAAACACAGAAGTGTGCATCCACCCCGAAGGGACTAATTTTTGCCACCAATTTCTACTCACTGTTGCCGTTCCCATGCCACAGTTTGTCCACATAGAGGGAAGTGCTAGAAGGACTAAATTCAACCAAGGTTTAGTGGCTTTCCAGGCAAGCTAAAATAAAATAATCAACAATTTAACAAGAGGATCAACTATACATTTTCCAGGCTGCAGAGAAATGGCTTCTGCAGGTACCTGGCTGCATTCTTGCTTCAAGGCTTTTCAGGAGTTGTTGGACATCCAGTTCTGTCTACACCAGCAAGTCTCACCCCTGGACCGTTCCCACCTCACCACCCCTGATGCTGCTGGGTGGGACACACACTGGGTGGCTCTTCTTGGTCCTTTCTGGACACCTGGAGCAGTTTTGGCAGAAAAGAGCACTACAGGTAGAAACTCTATCTGTGGGGAGTGGGCATGGGTGCAGCAGTGGAGCACATCCACGCTATTGCTTCATCCCAGGTGGGAGCACAGGCTGGGGTTTTCCTTGGGTGACAGAGGCTGGATGCTGTGGCCTCATAACTGATGTGTGAGAAGGCGGTCTCCAAATTCCTGGGATGGTTGGAAGGTCATCAAACAAAGGCCAGCTTGTGTCTGCAACAGCCTGAACCGAGGCTTTTGCATTAAAAGGGACCAGTAGAAGCTATGAAGATGATCAGGGACTGGAGCATCTCTCTGATGAGGAAAGGATGAGAGACCTGGGACTGTTTAGCCTTGATAAGAGCAGACTGAGAGGGTATCTCATCAATATCTAAAGGGCTGGTGGCAAGAGGATGGGGCCAGACTCTTCTCATTGGTGCCCAGTGACAGGATAAGAGGTAACAGGCTGAAGCTGGAAGACAGAAAATTTCATCTCAACATGCAGAAAAACTTCTTTCCTGTAGGGTGCCAGAGCCCTGGAACAGGCTGCCCTGAGAGGGCGTGGAGTCTCCTGCTCTGGAGATATTCAAAACCCTACCTTCCAATCCCTACCATTCTGTGATTCTCTGAATCAAAAATACATTCGGAAATATCAGTGAATTTGTGAGGGAGCATGGGAGGCAGGATTAAGGCCACGGCTGCACCATGAATCACAGAATTGTCAGAGTTGGAAGGGACTTCTAGAGATCATCTAGGCCAACTCCCCTGCTAAAGCAGGATTGCCCAGAGCACATCACTCAGGACTGCATCAAGGCAGGTCTTGAAAATCTCCAGAGAAGGGGACTCCATGACCTCCCTGGGCAGCCTGTTCCAGGGCTCTGGCACCCTCACCAGAAAGAAGCTTTTCCTCATATTTAAATGGAGCTTCCCATGTTCCAGCTTGTGCCCCTTGCCCCTCGTCCTATCACTCGAAACCACTGAAAAAAGTCCAGCTCCATCATCCTTCAACCCACCCTTTAGGTACTTGTAACCATAGATAAGGTCTCCCCTCAGCCTTCTCTTCTCCAGGCTAAAGAGCCCCAGGTCTTTGAGCCTTTCCTCGTAAGGGAGATGCTCCAATCCCTTAATCATCTTAGTTGTCCTACGCTGGACTCTCTCCAGTAGTTCCCTGTCTCTCTTGACCTGGGGAGCCTAGAACTGGACGCAATATACCAGTTGGGGCCTCACCAGTGCAGAGTAGAGGGGGAGAATGACCTCCCTCGACCTACCGGCCACAATCTTCCCTACGCAGCCCAGGATTCTATTGGCCCTCTTGGCAACAAGGGCACATTGCTGGCTCATGGAAAGTTTGCTATTCACCAGGACTCCCAGATCCTTCTCCTCAGTAGTGCTTTCCAGAAGATCCACCCCTAACCTCTGTTGATGCCTGGCATTCTTCCTCCCCAGGTACAGGACCCTACACGTGCCCTTGTTGAACCTCATTAGGTTCTTCTCTGCCCAGCTCTCCAGCCTGTCCAGGTCACACTGGATGGCAGCACAGCCTTCTGGAGTGTTGGCCAGCCCTCCCAGTTAAATGACTTTGCTTAAAAATTCAAGCCAGCCTCTCGCACCACTATAAATCAGTAAAGTGCCATTGGAATGTGCATTGGTGCAGAGGTTTAGGAGGAGCCCGGTTAAACTCTGGATGTGGAATTGCAAATGGCAGCCTGGGATGAGAAGACTGTAAATCCAGTGGGTATGACAAGGAGAGACCCAAGTTACCCTCTTTCTACCCTTCCCATGGCACCTCCCTGGGCTTCCCACACGGCTGAAAATAATACCTAAAAGCCCCAATCCCACTTTTACTTACATAAGGTAAAATCAGGAGCAACCTCACCTTCAAGTCAATGAAGAAGATGACTTACAAGATAGACTGTGCCTACCCTTTCTTGCCAGGATTTTTCTGGATTAGCCTTTTTCTCTCCTGTTACCATTAACAGAGGAGGGAGGTGAAAGGAGGAATATGTGCTTCCACATTTATCTCTCATGGTGATTTTTTTTTTTTTTTTAAATATAGGAAAAATCTGGAGTGTACCTTTCTAGTTAGTACCAGGTTTTTTTGTTGTTGTTGTTTTGGTTTTTGTTTTTTTTTTTTTGTTTTGTTTTTTGTTTTTTTGCTGGGGCTCTGACAGTTCCAGAGTGGCAAAAGGGGAACTACACATGACAGAATAATTGCAGTGCTTTAGAAGGTCCCTCTGCAGAGCATGTCTGCAAGCAGGAAGCACTGTGGGTGTGTGATGTACAGGAGATGCCCTGTAAATAAAGCAGGGGATTGCCTGGAGGAAGAACAGGGAACAACAAAGGCTGCGCAGAACAAAGTGGCTGCAGAACATAACTGAGTGCTAAACCTGAAACTCAGCAGAGAAGGGACTGGATGTGGAAAAAAAAAAAAAAGATAAAGGAACCCTAATGCCGTAGGGAGGGGAGATGTTTACATTGCTAAGTCATTTACAGAAACAGATAAATTTATTTTAAGTCAAGGCAGGACTAGTCCGTCTAAATGCTCACTGGGCAATGTGGATGTAGTTCAGGAAGAGCAGCGGATGCTGTCTGTTATCTTGTCAAGATATAAATTTATTCCCTTTACGTGCATTTCAGCCAACAATGAATGCTGTGATTGAATGAATGGATTGAGGGCAATTTGTCAGGGGGACATATTGAGCTTTCCACAGAGGCAAACACTCAAATAAATACAGTATGTTATAAACTTTATCCCCCATATCACTGGAAGTTTTTGGACCCTGCTTATAAGAGGCAACGTCTCTTACCTCCATGTTATCCATTGTGATTTGAGGCTGGCAAAGAGCCAGCTTCTAGGCCAAGATGAAATATGGTGGTGGGCATCCATCTCATTGCTGTAGAGGGACAGCAGTGCCACCCCGATGGCACCCTGACTGGCTCTGAGGGCTGATGTTGATGTACAACTCTGAGCATCCCGGCCCCGGGGGAAGAGGCACACATCACACAGCTGACATGTGGGACTTGGGCACTGGCACGTGAGAAAGGGAAGGTCTGTCTCATGCGGGAAAGCTGAGCTATGGTCAAGGCCAGCTTGTGTGCCAGGTGCCAAGTGAGGAGCAAGGAAAACCAACAGGGAGAGAAGATCTGGGTAACTCAGAAGAGCTACAAGAGCTATGGTCAAGTTGGAGTTCCCACAACATCTTGATATTCAGGGTTGAGATGCCTCAGTTGGAGCCTGAGGTTGCTTTTTTAGTCAGCTGAAAGTCATCTAATAATACCTTCCCTGCACCTTTCTGCTGAGGAATGAGAACCCAGCTGGATACATCCCATTTGTCTGTGGCAATACAATTGAGCTCTTAAGCGCAGGTGACATGGATGGAAAAACAAGAACCAAGACAATGCAAGTGCCATTTCTTTGGTGTTACAGCTGAGAAATAGTCTCCCCCTACCCAGACCCCACAACTCATGTCTTTAAGGAGCAGTAAACATTTCCTGAAGAAGGCAGAAAGTTTTTAGCAAGGGAAGGGACTACTTGGTGACCTTGGCCTCTCCCAGTCCACTGCTGCAGAGCCCAGGGGTTGTGGAAAGGACACCCAGAAAACTTCTCCCACTTCTCACCAGCTCCCAAAGGCTAGAGAATAGATTTGCTCTAAAAAGGTCCTGAACCTCAGCCTCCAAAAAAGCCATTTCATGTCTTTGCAGGGAGAGGGACAATAAAGGTAAGACAGCAGTTTGTGTGGGGCTCTGCAACCATGCCTGAAATAGGCTTCACCGGGGCTGTGGGTGCGTCAGCACACGTGCATAAAAACCCACTGTTTGCCATATCCCAACTCCAGTAAATCTATCACCAATCCATGAAGTCGCCGCGCCACTAAGTCTAATAGTCTAGACTAAACAGAAAAAAAAAAAAAAAAGGCGGCGGAGGAGTTTAGCCCTACACACTTCCCAGAGGATTAGCTGACTCCGCAGTGGGGAGGTTTGAGCTAATGCAGATATATGGGGTGTAGCGCGAACAACTGGTGTCAGCCGGCAAAGGCTGGACGTGGAGAGAGATCACTGCCAGCTTCCCAGCCCAGGCACTCCCCGCAGGATGATGCGTGAGCACGTTCCTGGGATCACAGACTTGCTTTCACGGATGCTCTGAGCATCCCTGTGCACCCTCATCCCATCGCCCAGGCAGGGAGAGGCAGTCACCATCGCACAGCTCATGGGGCAGCTGCGTATAAACCTGGATAACGGTTTTAGCATCAAATTGTTTCAATACCACCCCCACCCCTCCCCAGCATCCCATAAACAAAAAAAAAGAACCTGTTTTCAGCACTTTCAAAATAAAGAGTTTTGTTTTTTTCAGTCCCTCAGCTTTTTGTTGCCAGTTCTCTTGCTTTTATAAAGGTATTTAGCAAATTCAACAGCAACATACAAATCTATCTCTTTATTTCATAACCATCCCCCTAGCCAGGTAGATTCACTGACCAAGCACATGCTGCTAAAGGTGAATCCTTCAAATTTTCATAAAAAAAGATGAAAACAAAGGAATTACCTCACTCAATAGGAAACGAGGATCCATTCTCTCCTCTCCAACGGGTTTAACCAACTGCTTATGCCCTCCTTATCAACCAAACCACAACACTCCCTAAAGTAAGGTCTCCTCACCAAGGTTTCCATGGCCCATTGGTGACCACACACGGTGGTAGATAGCCTGCAGGTGCTCCCCAGCAGCCTGCCCCCAGCCGGGTGTTTTCACTTAGTATCGTGATGAAGAGAGTGCAAAGTCGTCTGCAAGAAATGCTGGGAGCTGACAGCATTAGGAGATTTCAGGTGTTCCCCATCTTTGCTGGCAATTAGCAGATCAAACATTTAATACCAAGCTGGAGAGAGGGGCCAAAAAGCCCCAGGAACATCTGGAAATGGTGGAGGGCCAGCTCTGGGCTGTCCCTGCCTGGCTTTGTGTATGCTGAGAGTCTTGGGGGAGCTGGCACTCGTTAGCACCTGGCTGGTTTGGGGTCCTTACCATTAACTATGTTTGGGGGCACCGGTGTTTCCTCCAGCCCATCTCACTCTGTTTTCAGGACTCACCTCAAGCATCTACTCAACTTTTGATGCATATTAAACTCACCCTAAAATGATCACTTTTGTGGAGACCCATCCCAAAACATAGGTCTAACCTGTAAAGAAACCACCTCTGTCCCTCCACAGTGACCCAACACAGTTGCTCAAAAAGGCCTGTCCAGCAACGTGCAAAGAAGTCCCTCTCCCTCATGTCCCTTCTCTCAGCTCGTGAATGCAAAGCGCTTTGCTTGTCCTTTGTCGTTAGCTTGATTTTGAACAGGCTGGGAATGAAAGAAAACCAGACATTTCCAGTACTTTTAAGCCCCATTTGGTCTGATTAAAGAAGTCTTTAAAAAAAGAGAAAGGAGGGGGAAAGCAATAACTTTTTAAAACTTGTCCTGAATGCAAAGGAAAATGGAGTCCACTGTATGAGTAATTCAGGATTAATTGTAGAATTACGTTATTCATGCAATGCTGTTTGAGGGAAAGAATAAGCACTCTTGAAGTCATTAAAGAAAATCCCAGTAAAATATTACTTAGCTGATGTGTGTAGTCTTATTGGCCCTTAAGGGAATGTGGGCGGCAGAAATGTCCAATTTATAGCTCAGAGGCTGTCTATAAATATGTAGTCCAAAGCTACCTCTCTTTGTAGATCCAAGGAGGGGGGAAAATGTTTATCTGCAGGATATTATGGCTGACCTAAGACCGTGTCTCAGTAAAGCATCGCTATTCAGGAAAGCACGGGGCACGTAATTAATTTAAAGTCATTGAGATTGAGCTGAGTCTTCAAACCACAAGCAGTTTCTTTCTTCTCCAGCAATTGCTTATTTGCCTGTGTGATATGTGAATTCAGGTTGAGGTTTTTTACACAAAAGTGATGTGAAGATGTCTGAAAGTCACCCTGCTGCAAGCACGACCATCATTGCAGTGTCACATCTTCCCTCCTGGACCTTCTGCCTGCAGCACGTGGGGTTTTCTCAGGTCACGTCGTTTGAGGCGTGGGGAAGGGAATTCTGCTCTGCAGTGAAACAAGAAGGTGGTTTGACTGTGTACAGGGCAGATTTCATCACAAGCAAGAAGAGCTGGGGGGTGGAGGAAGGGAGATGTGCCCAGCCGTGCTGCTGGTGATGTCATAGAATCATAGAATGGTTAGAGTTGGAAGGGACCTTAAAGATCATCTCGTTCCAACCCCCCTGCCGTGGGCAGGGACACCTCCACTAGAGCAGGTTGCTCAAAGCCCCATCCAGCCTGGCCTTGAACACTTCCAGGGATGGGGCATCCACAACTTCCCTGGGCAACCTGTTCCAGTGCTTCATTACCCTCACAGTAAAGAATTTCCTCCTAATATCTAATCTAAATCTCCCCTCTTCCAATTTAAAACCATTACCCCTTGTCCTGTCACTACATCTCCTGACAAAGAGTCCCTGGGGGCAGGCTGCTGAGCAGGACAAGGGTTGGGTGATGCTTCTGCTGGGCTGGACCCTGCCCCAAGGGCAGAAATTGCAGCCTCTGCTTTAGTAGGAACAGCAATCCCCATCCTCCATCCTCATCTACACCCTCCACCTCCCTCTTCACATGGCAGAGGGTCCTTGTCCAACTTTGGGGGGAAAAAGTCTAGTTTTGGCTACTCTCCCCCTCTTGCTATTTCTCCTTACATTTGTCATCTGTGATTTTTCCTACTGATACTTCTCAACACAGAGTTATTGCCATATAAGTAAATAGAAAAAACAAAATGGGAAATAGAAAAAGACAGCATTTGTAGAAATGCATCAAGCAGAAACAACGTTTAATCTTAACACTGGGATGAAATCAGAAGTGTTTATCCCAACACGTCCCGGTGTTGGCAATTGTGCAAAGAAGGTCCCGAAACCAAGTGGTTGCAGTGGCTGCAGACCCAGCTTCATGTCTTTTAGCAGAGATGCCCAGAGGAGCTCCTGGAGCTGCGGCTCTGGACCGATGGGTGCAGGAGCCCGGCCAGATCTGCAGCCCCAGGAGAGATGTGGGTGGCGCGGGGAGGGAGTCACGGCGTCCGTCTGACCGCAAGCGAAAAGAAAAATTCCCATGCAATTGGCCAGTCCCTTTTCAGTCCCAATGTATCTTGACAAATTTGAGCATATTGAAAATATATTATGTCATGGTATGGAATGGATTTTAAACGCACCAATTGGCTCACTCTGTAACATTTTAAATACCTGCTAGAGTGCTGCCACATGGCCCGGCAGGGTGTAACTGTGGGTAATGAGATGAAATTGAGCAAAGGAAAATTAAGGCCAAGTAACAGGAGCAAATTCCTCGAGAATGAGATCTCCCGTTCCCACACCACATCCAGGCTGGGGAGCCGGACTGGGATGGCTGAACTGCAGGGAGAACATCCCACTGTGACCCCAGTGCGGAGCACGACTGTCCCAGCACAGCACCCGCAGCCCCACGAGCACTGTGGGGTCCTAATGTAGACAGTCCACAAAGTCCCTGCAGGGGCCCGGAGCCGGCTGAGCACAGCACGAGGTGCAGCACCCCAGGATAAGCTGTGTCACCAGGACCCTGTTATTTGACTGGCAACTCCCTCGAGTCCCAGTTCCTACCTGGAAACCAGAGGCCAGGAGGACTCAGTGCTTTTTCTTCCAGAAAGCCCTTCAAAAGGGCATTTTGCAGCTAATGGTGGTGCTGCCCGAGGGCTGGGGAAGATCAATGGTCTGTCTGGATGGAAAGTAACCCAAAAGGAGATGCAGAAATGCCAGTAAACCAGTTACAGGGCCTCACTTCTCTTTGCCAGTACTCCTGGGACCATCTAACCCTGAGGAGCCACCTACATCCTGAGGTCTGGACCTCTATCCTCACCTGAAGCCATGGAGAAGACGTTTAGTCCTGATGGGTCCAACCCTCAGGGTTCAGTAACTAATAGCAAATTTGAGATCACAGATCCAAAGCTGTAAAAGCAGGGTGCTTTTACACAATATACATGTGCACAATATGGGCAACTTCAGGTCCTATCACATTATTCACTGACTTCTCCTGTACCCCCACCCCAGCTATAGCCCCACAGCTCCCCTGCAGCTCCCGTCATCCCGTACCCACTGCCACGGCCGGCAGAATTTCTTACTGGTGAGTCAGGGGCCCTGATGGAGCATTTCTGTCCTTCCTCTGACTTCGCACCCTTTTCTGCCAAAGCTTGTTTGTGCTTTCCCAGGTGTGTGAGGGAACAGCCCATACCTAATTTCCGTTTGGGATTGACTCCTGGAGTCAATTTTGACAAAAACGGGCACTTTTGCCAGACTTCCACGATACAGCCATGAAGCGTGACAGCATCTGGAGGGGGGACCTGTGTCCTGCAGAGAGGGGGGAGGCAGAGGAGTCCTGGGGTTGGCTTCTCCTCCAGGGATGCTAGAGTGAAACACGCAGGAACTGCACGGGGCTTTTTCGGAGTGGGAACGTCGCCTCCAGGCCTGGATGGTGCTGAGTGGTTTCATCACCTGTTAAGCCCTTCTCAAAGCCCAAGCCGTGTATTTTAATGAGCATTCCAGTTGTGCTGTAGAAAACCTTTGTAAGACACTGGCCAGCTGCCTAGAAAACGACTGAATAAGAAACCTCTGTTTTCTGGCTGTGGAGCCATCGGTTACCTGGCTATCTCCGACTGCTCCACCGCGTGTCATCGAAGGACAATTCATTCATTCATTCATTCATTCACAGCAAACTCCATTAACCTCGTACATGAGCCAAAAGCCTTCTGAATCTTGAAGATGCCCCATGAGTCTCTCCATGACACCAGCTAATTATCTCCTCATTAACAACAACATTAGCATTCCATTTGATATATACAAGTTAATTTGTTAATTGCACTTTAATTACAAAGTTATTAAGAGCTCAGAGGCATTCAACAGAAGATTGCAATTAACACAAGCTGCAAAATTGCTCCCAGCAATTTGGAGATGTTATCGGAAACTGATTCTCTGCATTCAGCTGAAGATGGAAAAGAGACAGGAGATTTATGGGCTGACATCACAAATTCCCTCTGCTCCCTCTGAAGATGCTTTCACTCATGCCCTGGGAAGCACCAGGAGCTGCCATGTTGAGATGCGCTTCATACAACCGACTCCTCTGGCTCATGTCTCCAGAAGCTCTGCTCCTCAATGTGTCCCCAGCAGAGGATGGAGAAGGGAGCAAAGGAGGCGTCTGGGGGCTGAGTGGACTCAATGACTCACCTGAAGCATTTGGCATCTCGCAGAAAAGGCCTGTGTGTAGACACAAAGCTGCAGGTGCCGCCTTCTGTTGTGGAGAGCCCATCGTAAGATCTTCCTCCTCTCCAGAGTTGAGTCGTGCCTGCACGTTACATCGGTTATCACCCACACTGCCAAGGATGCTAAGCACCTCCCAGCCAGCAATTCACATCTGCTGCATGCGGCTTCCTCATTCACCCTCCTGTGCTGGGGAAGGCTTTGTTTTGTCCTATTAAACCATAGAATCGTAGAACAGTCTGGGTTGGAAAGGACCTTTCAGATCATCGAGCCCAACCATCAACCCAACACTGACAAAACCACCACTAATCCGTGTCCCTCAGCACCATGTCTGCCCAGCTTTTAAATACCTCCATGGATGGTGTCCACACGTATCCTGTCTGGGCAGACAGTCTTGCACTGAGCACAGGGGTGAAAGGTGGGGACTAAACTCTCCCACCAACCAGCTCCACCACGATTGCAGAGGAGTCTTCCAGGGATGTGGCTACACCTTGGCCATGCTCCTTCCAACCCCACGGTCACCAGGATCTCTTAGGTTGCCTCCAAACCACTGAACTGCTGGTGACTGAGACCAAGATCTCCAACCCTTGCAGCTACAACGATTAAAAAGACAATAACCTGGTGTAACCAGGCATCATACACCCTATAAAATTGAGTCTTTGTTTGCTCCTTCCCAGTGTGCTGCTGTCCGTGACTAATGCCACGACCTGCCTCCTGAAGAAAACCAGGCAGTGGAGGCTCCCCTGGGCTTGATGAGATTTCCCCTTCTCTTTTTCTTTCTTTCCATTTATCTGACGCGTCTTACTGCAACGTCATTCTTTAGATTAGCTGTCAGATCTGCTGGAAAAATGCACCGGTGAATATGGCCATTATCCACCCAGCCAGGCAGACCAGAGCCCTGTCACTCCTGCATAAAAGGGGCACTGTGGATGGGAAAAAGCAGGACACTGGCCGTAGTGCATGCCAAAGCCAGAAATAAATGATAAATAGGGAGGATTTACAAATGGATTTGAAAGAAAATTTCACTTTCTTACGGGCCTTAACAATGGCAAATTTCTTAAATGCTTTCATTTCATACCTTATGAAACACTGTGAGTTATGAAATGCCAATGGCACTTTATTAAAAAGGCCCCAAAGAAATTTTCTGACTTCTTTGAAAAAGAACTTGTGGGGAATAATCACCAGCCCAAGGATTAGGACACCCTAAAGATTGGGGGGGAAAAAAGAGAATTACATCCCTGCTAGAGAAAGCTATAAAACAGTGTTCAGAAACCATGCAGATACAGAAAGGAATTTATTCCCTATAAATTATATATATACGCAGGCTCATTTCTACAGATCTGTATTATGCTCGTTTCAGCTGGCCTCTGTTCCTTTCATCCCAGTCCGGTTTTATTGCACTGTTACCTTCAGGAATGCATCCCCTTTTTGCAATATAAAACACATCTCTCTGGGAGTACTGAGTTTTCCCCGCTCAGACAGTCCCCATCGTTACCCCTGGATCTGAGTGCTTTCCCTGGTATACTGCTATCACCCCTCTTTGTTCAGACGCCCCCTCCCTTCAGCTTAACTCCCCCAACATGTGCCAGCTGAAGATTGGCTTGATGAAAGCTTCATTGAATCAGGATAATTTACCTGATTTCATCCAACCTGACATTTCATAGCCATCATCATTGCTTTGCTCCTCAAGGTGGCTCTCACCCACCTTTCCCAGGGGGAAAACTTAGAAGGGCTCTTTGGGGATGACATGGCAAGTAAGGAGGTAAAAGGCATTCAATTTTTTTTGGTCTGTCTTTCCAGAAATCTGTTAACAGCAGTTTCCCAACAGCCAGAACAAAACCCAGCTAAGTGTGATGGGAAATTCAGCGGTCCCAATGGTGATTCCTAGGGAGAAATGTGCCACTCTTGAAAATGCCATTTTCCACATCATATGCCCATCTTGGACCTCTTTAAATGCATTATTTGGCTTTGCCAGAGCAAAAGCAGACTATTATGGGGTTTGTGTGGCAGCCAAGGAGGCAATGCATACACCCTGTGCTACAGCAATTACCGTGACACACCACGGCACACCAGCTACATGAGATTTAACCTCAGAATGATTCAAACCGAAATACTTCAGTTTGAGTTTCCCAGCAGCAAATCAAAATGCGTCAGCAAGAGTCGCCTCCCTCAATTAATTGGGCACAAATTGCAGAACTAAAAAGTGATTCCTCCATTTTGGCCCATGTTTAGAGCAGGAACGAAACAAATTATAAATATATCTTAGATAGCTCATAAGGAAAACCCTAAAGAAGAAAAAGTCCTCTTACTCATTTCAGTGAATCTACAGCTCCTCAGATTTCTGATGCTGAAGCACTGGTGGGCAGAGCAGAGGGAAAGCAGTTCCCAGAGGGGAGGGCTCAGTTAATTTTGCTTTTCATTTTGCTCTGCTAAAGGAATCTCATTCCAACTAATTTGTAGTTATCAAAGCTGGAAATAATATAGGAGAAATTGTAGTAATAATAATTATTATTACTACTTTGAAAAAGAGCTAATTCGGCAGAAAAGCGTCTTTGATGAACTGAAAACTGTTCTTGCACTCATCAAATATTTCTATCAAAGAGGGGGAAAATATCCCTAAAATTATGAAGTTTCAAAGAAACATCTAGGCCTCCTTGGATGTGCTTCCTGATTTTGATGAAAACTGGGGGGAAATGTAAGCAAACGGAGGCCAGAGAGGTTCCTGGACCTCTGCTCAGTAAAGCTCTAACTATCGTGTGCTGAGGACACTCTGGTCCTGTGCCATGGGCAGGTCTCCCTGGGATAGGGAGAGATGGAATGGCATGGGATATTTTGGTTGGAAGGAACCTACAATGATCATCTCTGCCCACTTCAGGGCAAATACAAATAGAAAAGAAAGGACACTGAAGAACTGGGAAAAAAGGGGTAGTTCATGATAAGAGGTCACCAAAGGTAAGGACTGCGTGGAGTTGGTGGGAGATAACTGGGGGATCCTACACCTTGGGAAGGTGAAAGAAGCCCATACAGACACCCCATCCCCCTTCTTCAGCTAATCAGACAGGCTGCCATGCAGTGGGAAGGGGACATATGTGTATGGGAACCCTAGGATGAAGCATGATGGGGTGAAGCAGGAAATCATGGCATGGTTGGGAAAAGGGAGGATGCCAAGAGCCTCTGGTGTGGAGAGGACAAAAGTCTGAGGACATAAGGAAGATAAGACAGCAGCGTGGAGGAAGGCTGGAGGATGCTGGGGGGTAAGAGGCTGGCTTGGATGTGTGAGTAAGTCCTTGGGCTCGACATCCTGGGAAAATTCATTCCTTTAATTAGTGTATTCAGCAGGAAACTGAGACCAGCCCTTTTACATTGGCATCTCTGCCAGGCTGGGGGCTCCTCGACCTTCTCTGTACCTGGGTGTCTTTCTGCAAAGCGCCATGGTGCCGTGGCCCAAAGGTGTTGCTCTCACACCTCCCCTTGAATTTTGCAGTGGGTAAACAGAGCTGTCAGACACCAGGGCTCTGTTCACACTAAATATTAAGTGTGAATATTAAGTGCCCCAGACTTCCCACGCGCTGGCTGGGAAAAATGGTGCCAGTGTTAAATCGTTTGGCACCAACTCTGAGAGCTGCATTTGAGGCTCCAGTGAAAAAATAACCCAACCCTTGACAGTGGCAAAACTTGCCTGTTTTCAGGGGAGATTTAAACACAACCTCAGCTGCCTGAGGTACACAAGCTGTTCTTGGGGAAAAGACATGGGGCTGAGTAAATCTGAAAAAAGTCAGGATTTGAGGCAACAATGATGCGAAACTCAGTGCCTGGTCCATCAGCTGGAGCTAGTCAAAACTTTCAGTTCAAGATATCTTTAAACCAGACTCATTTGACCCAATGGAAATGCTCATCCTGATGATATTTGGTGGGTTTTCTATCAAAGCACAAACCTTTCATGACTTTGACAGCTGAAAAATGATTTCATTCATGCCTACCGATGAAAAGGGAAAACTCAGTAAAACCCATTTACTTAGACCATGTAGCTAATTCTCTTCTATTTGAATTGCCAAAGAACAGCTTGAAATGTTTAACTTGTCAGCTGCCAAAACCCAGGAATATTTGGTCTCTAGCGTTTAGACAAAACTCAACTAATTATATTTACAATTGATCAGCTTTTTTCCCCCCAGAAATCGTCTTCATCTCGTCTATTCTGAATTGAGTGGGGGTGACTGCATCTGCTTGAGACAGCAAAGGCTTTTATATTTATAATTTGCAGAGGACAGCAGTTATCATGGAGCAGATCCTTCCCACACACCCTAGGACACCCAAGTAGACATAAATGTAGGTGCAATGTGACCATGTTCATAGCAAAAAGCAGGATAAAAGCAGATCTTTCAGGTGAATGACATCGACGGGACATCAGCCATGGCCATGTGCTTAGGGAGGTTGTGTCCAGGAAACTGGGAGCGAGAACCCCCTCACTGCCAGCGCTTGGAAACCTGGGTGGGATGGCTGAATAGATGAGGATGGTTTGCTGATTTTCAGTGCAAAGATGAAACTACCGACCCTGCTGCTGTCTGGCCCAAAAAAATCAAATTATCAACACCACATGAAATACCACCAGAGTGTAAGAAACAGGGGCAAGCATTTGCAGCACTGGCTCGGTGTTGAGAGACCCAGGATCAAGCCCACAGGCCAAACCAAGCGAAGGAGAGAGCAGAGTTTACCCCCTCACATCACAGAAGGTGCCCCGTGTGTTCAGCTCCAGGGAAGTCACTTCTATTTGAGCAGAAAAGCTTGAAAATTCTTTTCAAATTTATCAAGACCAACTAAATTCCTATTACTGCTTCTGCTTCAGTGAAAAAGCAAGCTTGCAGTCTCCATCCTGGGCCTCTTCAGCAGAGCACATCCACGCTCTTTCCCCCAAGTCCTTTGGAGCCTTCACCTGCCTAAGAACAGGACCATGTTGGGCTGATGAAGACCATCGAGGCCAGATTGCTCACCATGGAGGCTCCTGGGGAGGTCTGCTGTAAAAATGCAGATGGTGACTTCTTGCCTCCTCCAAACAACCTCTGCAATGGCCAACCACCCCCACTGCTTTTACTTCGCCTGAACCAGCTTTCTAAAATTTGGCCACCTTGTCTCAACAGCAAGAACCTCCCCTGTATCCGAAGCCGCCCTGCTCTTTTGCTCCCATCTTCTCCTGCGGCAGAAGGAGGGGGGACGGCTCAGCTGAAGGCGGCTGCTATTTGGCTGAGGTGAGCTGGTTCCTGGGGAGGGGAGCGACTGGGAGCTCGCCTGAGCTCCCCGCACAGAGCTTCTGAGGAATGTGGTCGAAAGCCAAGGAGTTGTCAAGCTCTCTCCCGCTGCAGATTTGCCAGGAGGTCTATAAAAATGTCATTGTCTCTCAGCTGCTGGTGATTATATTCCCCTTTACTATGGCTGCTGGTAATATGTATGTGTATATATAAGGGGGAATATCATTTCTGCACAGCACTGGCCTCCCCCTGGCCTTTTTCAAACAATAATAGACTAAATATAAAGAGACAGAAGCCGTTACTTGGCTCTTTAACTGGTGCCAAGGAAAATGAATAATTAAGAGCGTATTACTTGCAATGAATTTATACTGATACTTTTAAGTTAGGACCCACTAAGATCCTTTTTAAAATACATCATTCCCCCTTCATCTTTCATACGGAGTTCATATTCCAACCTAATACTTCATAGCAGCTACTGTTTAGATCTGAGTTAAGAGAAAGACAGGCTTTAGGTTTCCATTACACGCCAGAAAAGAGCTTGGCTGTAAAGGAACGAGGCAGTTAATCTGTTTTGTCTGTATTTTACCTGCCTGAAACTTCGCCTCTCATCAGCCAGAAAAGATCGCCTTGGGATCGTCAGTGCAAGTTGCCAGAGATGTGGTCCCAAAGAGAGAAAGAAGAGAAGCCCTCACCACCAAAGCTCACTTGCAGTAATGCTGGTCCCAGATACGAAGGTGCTGGGGAGCGGCTGGTCCCAGGGGAGTACACAGAGACTATAAGCTCAACCGATGTGATTTGTTTGGTTTTTTCCTTCTTTTTTTTGTGGGGACATCTCGGTGTGAATTCAGCAGATACGCAATTCAGTGAGGTTTATTTAAAGAATGGGTACATCACTCTCCTCTTCTGATGCCCGGTCAAGGTTAGTACGGGCAGCAAACCTGCCAGGGAGTAGCCTGGCCACCGAGGGAGACCGTCCCTCTGCCTTTTCTGCTGTGAGACCCAGACTGTGACACGCCAGGCCAGCAGCCTGGAAAAGGGTTTGATGGCTGGGGGACCCCAGGAGACCTTGTTTAGCGGAGGGTTGCAGTTGGGGCCACCCATTTGGAACCAACACAGAATTAATTTCTCAAGGGGAGAAATTGGTTCTATGTATTAAGGAAAAAAAAAACCCAACACCCTCTGCCACCTTCCACTAATTGCATGGCCAGATGAGGATTTGGTAGGCAGCTGTCCAGTGTGGAAAGCTTTGTGATGTGAAACAGAGATGACAGCAAAGGACCAACAGCGAGAGGTTTATGATGCTCTATTTACTGAGCTTATTCAAGAAAAGACCGGAGAGGTGGCTGAATCACAAAACCTCCAGAGGAGGCTCTGAATCCTACAGGCAAAGATGCAGCAAGGTTTTGTGGCTATCTACCAAAACTTAAACAAAACTGTCCAGAAATAAATGCAAATTCAGAAATCTTGGCTGTCTCCACACGTGTTCAGTCCCGCATGAGCGCCTTAACATGGAAATAATTTGTGGGAATCTCAGATTTGAATTATGCAGAAGGTTGGGCTGGACCATCCCTGGGGGCTGTTCTGGCCTCACACGGTGGGTTTTTGCAGAAGGCACCCAATTTGGTTTATTCCAAATGTGAGAATCCAGCTGCAAGGTCTCTGATCAGTGACAAAAACACAAGGCAAATATGTAAAAGTCAGCAGCAATATAAAGCCGTGGCCTGCACCTCTGTTCAATTGACCACTCAGCATTAAAGATATGCCAGGCAGAATTTCTGACCACGTTGAAAGGAAGAGCCTTTCAGCTGGCTGCACGGCTCCTCAAACTCACGGGCTTGCCCAGGCCATTGAAGGTATGGAAAAAGACCGTAGGAAGTGCAGAAAGGATAGAAAAATCCCTTTTTCACAGTCAGTTCAGCAGCAGCCCTTTGTGATGGTGCAGTTATAAACATGTAACTGCCATTAATTACGAGTCCTTTGTGGTATTTCTCTGGGTAACTCCCTTGCAATGCTCTGAGAAGGTACATGTAAATAGTCGTCATTAGAGGAAGCCACAAAAAGCTGTAAAGTTACAGTGGATTTGTACTCACAGTCGGCAAGATCTGAGATAATACATTTTCACAGGGTCTAAAAATCCTTCCAAAGTTTTCCCTTTGAAGTCTACCACAAGGCTAATGAGAAGACCACTCTGCTACTGCGATTTGTCCTTTCAAATGCGGGGTGACTTCACTTACATAAACGATAGCGAAAATACAAATTACGGCAGCCCTTCCAGAACAGCAATAAAATTGTTCCAAATTCCATTTGTTTTCATTTGAAGAAACATTTGTGGAGCATCGTAGGTGACCATGAGAGATCTCCCACTCACAGCTGCTTTTTGGCAGCTCCGTTCCAGCAGCCAGCAAATCCGTACATTTAATGGATGTATGAGTCCAGCAGGTCTCATGAATCAAAGGCTTCTCATGAATCAGTCTCTTGCTGGAAAACACAAGTTCATTAAGCCCCCAAATGCTTTGTCTAAAACATCTCCCCTTTGAAAAAACTCTCATTGAGGTTTCTTCCCTTCCATTCACCTCCATCTTTCTTTCATCTCCACTCAGCCCTGGGAAGTGCCTGAACCGGAGCGATGCTTCCCAGGATTTTGAGAGGGTAGGTCTAACCTAAATCACTATTATTTGCCCCCATCATCCCAAGGAGAACCTGTCATGTAAAAGGCTGGAGAAACTGGGATGTCGTGCTCACATGGGATACTGGTAGGAGCAGGGGACTGAAAGGGACACATCTGGGTTTGATACCAGCTTGGTGCTGTTTAAAAATGTTGATCTCCCTGTAGCTCAGTTTTCCCTTGTGAAAATAAAGTTGAAAACAGGAGAAACTTCAGCCAAATTCTCTCACAGCCTAAACTGCACTGAGGAACTTTGCTTTTCAGGTCCCACAAACATCTGAGGTGTCGTCTGTGCCCAGGAGGGATGTGGAGACTGGCCCTACATCCCAAGAAAGGGGTGCTCAGCACGAAGAATTAACCCTCTCCTCATGCCCGAAACAGGTGATCTTGTGGATCTTGGCCTCCCCCAGCAACAGCAGATGAGCAGGGGAACTCAGGGAAAGCAAACCCTTTGCTACTTCAAGAGTCCCAAATCTACCAAGAGGGAACCAAGCCCAGGGTGCAAACACCGCGCTGTTGAGCTCCAACAGTTGCAAATTTATATATATTATTTTTCTTTTTTTTTTTTTTTTTTCCCCCCAAAGCAGCTTCACAATAAATAAGGTCTTAAACTGAAATTGCTCTTTAGAGAAAGGTATTTCCACCGGGCGAGTTCGAGACACAGCAGCAGTATTTGCAGGTACTCGGTGGCTCTGATCCCAGAGGCATTAACCACACCACCGGTACCCAGGCAATTTTAAATTTCTGCTTGAATATGCCTACAAGTGCCACTCCTGAGTTGATTTAACACCATGGCTGTGGTGTCTAATGGCTCTCCGGTGATTAATAACAGCCATTTGTTCAAAGCTAACAGCCCCAGTGTGACAGTAACAGATAAATTAGCAACATTAAAAATATGCTAAAGAAAACATTTATGTACTGGATCAGTGTAGTATGTGATAGTAATACACATCAGTTGTGCCAATAACAAGCTATTAATGATGAGTGCTATATGTTTAAGCAATTTTTGCCCGGTTCTCCTGTAATCGTTCTGACATGGTTCATATTCAGCTTGATGAGATGGGCCAGTTCTTGCGGACATTAATGTTTTTTATGTGCTCAGGCATGAATATTGCAAGCAGATGGTGGGAGGAGCAAGAAGAAGGTATAGCATTGTATCCCTATCAGTTCCGTTTGTCACGGAGGAGCCAATGTGCCAAGTAATATTTGGGCATAATTTACAAGGCTGTTTACCAAATTACATCCCCAGCATTAGATGTCATGCAAAACATTTTAATAATGCAAATTATAATTCTTCTGCTCAACTGATCCCAAGATGCTACGCTTGCCTACCCGAAATCACTGCAACGCACTGCTGTCCCCAGGGAGGACTGGCTGCTGGCTGAGGGGAGCCAAGCCCACACCCTGCATCCCAGCCCTACTCCGAGTTGTATTCCAGCCCAGAGAAAAGCTATTTATCCTAAATACTGATGGAAGCCTGAAGCTGGCCCGAGCCATGTTCTCAGGGCAGGCTAGGAGGAACAATCTGACACATCTCCACTTGATCACATGGAGCCTGAGGAAATTATCCCAAGGCATCACAGCACCCATCATACAAAGACACTGCCGACCCAGCTGGGTGCACCCTTGCATTTTGCTCTCATTATCTGCTCATGACACTAAAGGAAAACGTTGGACTGATATGTTTCATTCAGCTGTTGAAGAAAGAAAGGAAGGTCCTTTTGATGACAAGTCACATTCTAGTACCATACCCCTGTAGAAATTTGCGTATTATTAGGATGGATTGACTTTTATTTCTTTTATTTCCACCACTGATATTCAGGCGCATGCCATGCCAACAGCACAATCTACAGTTTTCCCTGTACATACAATTCACATCAGGCAATAGATGCTGCCAGTTGCCTGGGTCTTGGTGCAAATGAAAAATGAGTGCTGTTTGGGTGGCAATATCCCTGAGCAAATCTCGCAAGGCAAGCACAAAACCTGAAGTTTAAGACTGACCTTGAAAGCAGTCCAAACCCTGTCCTCAAATCTGTACACACAGGCTCCAACCATGCGAGCAACGACTGCTCGTGTAGTCTGAGGGCAAAACGTACCTGTGACGTGCAACTCTGCCTGGCCCCTCAGGAGACGTGTCTCCGAACGGCCCCAAGAAGGGAACGGTGCTGTCAGCACACACACACACGCACAGGAGTTGGACTCGGAGGCCGTGGTGACAGATACATGATCTCATTGTTTCCAGCAAATTGTTTTACAGAGTTCAGCCTCCGCTCGACAGGCCCATCGCAACCGAGATGCCCAGGAACTATTTATCTCTCTTGTCAAAAAGGAACGGACCAGTGTGATCACGCGTGTTTAATTTCATCTAAACACCGCTTCCAAGTTATGTCTTCCTTTTAGGTGTTTGTTTAAACACTCCCATTTTCCATTTTGAAATTTTTTTGGGGGGAAAACACCAGACCATTTTCAACCATAAGCTTGCCATTTCGCTGATAATTAATTCCTTATCTTAAAAAAAAAAATAGTGAAAAGTTTCCAACTACCGTCTACTTGGGATGTTCTCCTCCTTGGGTGTTTGGTGGCTTTTGCGAGGGAAGGGTTCAGCTTGGCCTGGGGAGGAGAGCAGCCTGCAGCCCATCCCCATCACCACTGTCAAACGGAGCCACCTGCTCCGAGAGCAAGCAGGGTGTGAGCTCATGGGACAACCATCCCCTTGCAAGCATGACCTCACGGCTTAACGGCTCCTTGGCTCCAGCATGTGGGAAAATGTGAGCATTTCCCTCTGCTCCTGATTTTTTAAAGTCACAGTCCCCGGTCTTCCCCAGGAGCCAAACCCACCCCTGATGGTTACCAAGGCAGTAGCATGGTCTGGTGAAGAGAGAGACAAAGACCTTCCCCTGGGTTTGCTGTTATTTAAAGCAAGGAGCTTCCTAACCCAAGCCCTAATTTTCCCACCTGATGGTAATAGAATCTTCTCCACAAAGACTCCGCAGCCTTGCCCTGCATAATGCCTCAGTGCTGTAATGTACAGGTGCGACTGTCATTGCCTGTTCCAAGGCTGTTTCTGCAGAGGCATGGAGATGTCACCTGAAACTCACTGTTGAGTTACACAATATAAACTCTGGGACCTGCTGCCCCACAGACACCAGCCTGCAGCCCTGGAGCAGCAGAGGAATATCAATGAGTCAAGGTCAACTCTTGCATCCTTTTTATAAACTCTCTCACGCAAGCAGGAGAATCATGTTTGAGAAGACCTGATTTGAGGCAAAAAAAAAGGCAAGGAAATATATTTACCTAAGGAGAGAGCCTGGGAACAATAGACCAGACACTGGCTGAGTAAACGAACACTTACACATTACTTTTATTTGTCTTGCAAACATGGTCGGACAGTTTTTCTTCTGGCTGACGTGACTCCAAGTCTCTTCAAAACCAGTGGTTCTGCAGCTTTGTTTCCCATCCAGGGTGTCTGCCCAGACACAGTCCAGCATGTTGAGACTCCGCAGCGTGCCAACAGCTCCCCACCTCCCCAGCAAAGCCTCTGCCGTTCCCCACCGCCGAGAGGGGGTGCCCCACGATTCAGCATCTCTGTTTGCTGTCATGCGAAGTTGCTGCCTTCTCCCACATTTCACCCCAGGCTATTCGCATGCGGTAGAAATATGTCGAGCTTTTTTTTTTTTTTTTTTTTTTTTTGGGGGTGTGGGGGGGTGTGTAAGACACCTCCTTGGCAACGCATCCCCGCAAGTCCTGAGCTGCAGGGAGCTTCCCGACACAGCTCACAAAATGCCTTTTAGGGATTAGTGTGGGGGCACGCGTTACGTGTTGGCTGAGGATGGTTTGTTTGCTGTGGCAGATTTGTGGGGAGGGCAGCTGTGATCAAAAGGGTTTGGAGGGGGTACAGCAGCAGTCACAGAACCTTCTCCAGATTTAACGGACACGAGGAACTGCACTGAAACTTGGCGGTCTGGTTTTGCTTTGAAGGCATGAGTTCTGGCTTGTTCCCAAACAAGCAGGGGCAGATGTATCTCTAGATGCAGATGGTGCCTGAACTCAGCCCTAAATAACTCATTCCTGTTGCTGACCGTGGCTTTAGCTGACCGAGGTTGGGAAGGGAAGGGCCAGCAGTCCCTGGAGGCCACTGCTGTGTGAGAGAGACAGGCACGGGCTCAGATGGCAGATGTCTACCTGGCTCTCACAGGCCTGGTCCTGCTATGCCTTTATTTTGTCTCTGCTATCAACCCAGCCAGAAGCTGTGGCCAGCCATGCTGCTGCTCAGAAGAGAATTCCAGATTTCGTTCATTCAAGCCAAATCTCAACCTGGCTAAGAAAATAAGGAGCGATGCAGATTGGGCCTATCAATCACTTGGGTTGGCTTTCACATTTCTTGCAGGCAGCAAAAGCCATAATAAATATCGACTGCTGGAGATTTCCGACATTGTTGGAGAAGCTTTCCAGGTTGCTGGTGGAGCAGAAGTTAACCAGAACCCAGCGCAGATGCTGGAGCCCCAAGGCTGAGGAATGGAAAGGACCACAGGGAACTGAGCCGCAGCCAAGTGTGCATAAACCACCCAGAGACTCATGGTGAGCAGGAAGGGAGAGGAAAGCGAATAGCTCAAAGGGCTGGAAAAAGCAGCCCAGGGAATTGCATGGTGGCATTGGAGGACAATAAAACCCCAAATGTGCTGTTCAGATTCAAGTTAACTCTTCATTGCTAAGGAGATGGAGTCAAACTTCTCCTGCCTTCAAGAGGAGTCTGCCCTTTAAGCCTGAGCCCCTGAACAGTGAATTTAATGCCCTGTGAATTTTAGTCACCCTAGAAGCAGCCCACTGGACCCAAGCACAGACTCTGAGTACATGTCTGTGCACCTGGTCAGGATGGATTTTATGCCAAGGCAGCTCAAGCTGAAGCACGTTGGCTAAAAAACAAGGGAGACCTAAGGCACACGTGTAGAGTTTCCAAAGCTCGGGTGCAAGCATGGGCAAGAGCTGTGCCTGGACAACCAGGGCTGGAGGAGCTTCTGCTGAGCAGCCCCCTGCCACCCCCAGCAGCCCTGTCTCTCTCTCCTCTGGGTTCACAGGCAGGTGCTGTAACACGGCTGATCAGCAAGTGCCCAGATATTTCCTGCAGCATTATTAGACAGGAAATCTGCCTATATTAGTGGTGCAATCTCACGTTGCAGACCTTTGCCCTGACGGTGTGAACATTGCACGTTCCCTCTCTCCCCATCGTTAGCTCCGCTCCGTATGTGAGTCCATGCAAGATGCTTATTCTTTTCTGGCTTCTTTCAGACCAAGAGTCATTTGCAAGAGCCCAACTGTCATCACATTTATTTTTCTTCCTCGTGCTTTCCTTGGCCTGGCGCGCTGGGCAGTGATGGTATGTGGACCCAGGGGACCCCAGATGTGCTATGAAATGACGCAGAAGCATCAATATTTTCACTTTGAACGGATGGGGTTTTCTGCTGATCGCCAGCTCGCTGCAGTCAAGGTTGTTTAAGGGCTTGGGCAAGAAGAAAAGCACTGGTGGGAACAAAGGAGGGAAGAAATGCTCGAATGCAATGGTCTGGGGGAGAGGACTTGGTTTTTAACAGGGCTGATTACGATGCAGAAATGGAGCTGCTGAAAACCAGCTCCCCTGACTTCACTGCTGATAAATCTCTGCACTCCACTGTGAATGACTCAGGCAGAAAATCTGACAGAGGCACGTTCCTTATAGCTTCATTTTAAAGGCATTGTTTCTCCAAAGTGCGCTCTGAGAAGATGGGGCCTGATCCTGTCAAAAGAGATTGAGCCTGTGACTGCTCCCACGGGGGGTGCAGGTGGGTGCTTTCTGGTTCAGAGCCAGAGCCGGTTTATTAAAGTGAACAGGAGAGAAGGAGGTGGGAGGCTCGGGGCCAGATTTGGAGCTCAGGTAGCCCAGTGGTGCAAAGACCGATGGCAGCAGCTGCTCAAACTTCATAAAGAAGATAAAAATCATTCCCTCTTGCAGTACTGATGGATTGACCGGAATAAAAGCAGAGTGAGCGAGCCCTGAAACACCCTGAGGGTTACAGTCACACTAACCACCTTGTTTATGAGGAGACCAGTTCGGTTCAGCTGAGGTAAGGTGCAGCCGTGCCAGGTCCTGTGCAGACACACCGAGACCCATCCTGACCCAGCTGGTTTGTGCCATCGAGACAGAAAGAAGGTGGGAGAGGAGCACACTTATCCTCACACCTATCCTCCCAGGCGAGGCAAAGTCTTTCTCGTGCCTCAGTTTCCCGTTTAGAAAATGAGGACAGCAATACCCACCAATTTGTAGCAGATACCAAAAAACCCCATGTCATATTCATGTATTTTTATCAGTAGTGCTGGTTCAAACTGCAGGAAAAAAGCAATGCCATAATTAATTAAAGCAAAGCCTTGTGATCACGTATAGCTTTGATATGGCTATATAAGATATAGCTTAAGACATTCTTTCTTGAAAGAGGAATTGATGTTCATGTTATATAGCCTGCTCATCTTCCAGGAGCTCTCAACTGTGCAGGGGACCTTAGAGCAAACCCTGTGATGCTTTCCATCTCCAGCACTCCCCGAATTTTAAACCAGGCACCCTCGGTGTGATTTCTTTTGATTTGCTTATTATAGAAGTATTTTTCAAAACCTCTGATCGCCTGGTTTTCGTATGCTCTGTGACACTGGGGAAGAGAAATCGGGGCTGTGCAGCCTACTTCTAGTGCAGTTCCAGGACATATTAACACCAAAGGTGGGAAAGTGTTCCTAAGTAGTAATAATCGTCAAATAAAAAGGAGAGAACTGCAAGCCAGAAAATGGAGAAACAGAAGTCTATCGAAAATATCATTAATAAAGGAGAACAAATACACTGAACAGACTCTTTCAAATTCATGGAAAACCGCAGACACTGCGGGGCACTTTGCCTGCTCGCAATAAATGGAAGGTGTCACGAATTGCTGCGTGCCATCAAGGGGAGCAGGGCAGCATGAAACCACCAGAGTACACTGAAAGAAGGCTTATGCCCGGAGCCAGGTGCTTTTGACAAATGTTTATAAATTCCTCATTCATCGTTAAACTTTGCCATTTCTCCCTGCACTGCAGACTGGGACTTCTATGGGAACTGACCAAACTTCTCCAGCTTCGCAGATGGTCTCTGAGAGAAGCTTCCCCTTCCCAATCCAGGGCTTAAAAAAAAAAAAAAATCAAATAAGAAATAAATACAACGTTCTTGTTGGGAACAAAAAGGTGTTTTCAGCTCCTACCTGTAGATGGGAGACAGGCAGACCTGTGAACAGCAGAGTGAAGGTACTCTGTTTTCCTACGGATGCTTGTCTCCCCCTCAACTGATTTTGTAACTGAATAAGGCTAAGATTTCTGTCATCTCTGCCCATGCCTATAAAATTCCTCTCTTGTTCCTTTTACACCTCCCCTCGTGGGAGAAGTTGGCTGTGACATGTCAGCTGTGGGACTGGGGCCAAAGCGATCAGAGCAAACTTGAAGCTGTCCAAACCTCATTGGGGTTTGGGCTTTTTTCCCCCCGCCTCGGCAGCCAATTTCCCATGGAGGTACACAGATTTGTTATTTAGTTATTTACCTTCCTGCCAAATTCAGTTGAAATCAGGCAGCGGGTTCGCGTGTGAGAAGGGGCACAAGAATGGACAGAAATACATCTCCCTCGACCAACTGACTGCCCTTTCCCAAGGCAGACTCAAACCATGATTTTCTCTTGATATAGGGAGAAATTTTTGCAGGAAGGTCTCTGGTCTCACAAACAAAACTGAGAGCTGTAAGTGCATCCCTCCTGGAGATACATGGGGTGTTCTCTTGGTTCCCAACATCAGCAACATCTTCAAGTGTTGTGGTAAAACACTCTTTATCTGAAAACAGCATTTCCCAGAGCAGAGGCAGTTTTAAAGACCTTACTTTTTCCCAAATAATGAGAATATACCGTGCAGGGCAGGCAAGATACCTCATGTGCACCCGGGGCCCATCCTGCCCCGTACATGGCGTCCAGCCCAATACCTGCACCTGGGGAAGGTTTATAGGAAGCAAGACAAGAACACAGCCCTGCCTCTCCTGGGTAGCCCTGGGCTCCCAGTTGTCACCAGGATGGGAATTTGCTGAGCTGGAGGCTGTCTCTGAGCCTCAGCCCCTGCGTGGGAAGAACCCTAGAAACTGGGTTGCTGCCCTTGTTACAGAAAGAGGCAAACATTTCACTTGCCAACGTGACCAGGGAGATGGATAGGGATGGGAAAGACCCTTCCCAAATCCAGATTTGATGTCTGGTTTCAGCAAGCATCCAGACAACATTCCCAGTGGCGCTGCTCACCCACAGTAACTCACAATATGGGATTTTAATTGGCAATGCATTATTTTCTCTGCAACATCATTTGGCTTAACTCTAGCTTAACCTTCTTGACCAGAGAAACGGCAGTGGGAAAAGCAAAGCTTCCCTTTTGAACTAGTGGCTCATGTCTGGCTTACCAAAAAATGTACTGAAATCCAGTAATACCATAAAACTGCAGGGAAGGAAGCGGGAAGGAACTTGGGGATATCGTTCCTCAAGCATTTTAAACCAGAGGTTCATGTCACTTCCATGGGAATAAAAGAAACCATTGACCATTTGATGGCTCCCCTTTTTAACCAATTCAGAATTAGGCTTTGAATATTCATTTGTTATTTCTGCTCCCCACATTTCGCTTGCTTGAATGGAAATGCATAGAGAGGACTTCTGTGTTGATTTGCGGTCCCTTCACAAAGCACCTTCTGAAACCCAATGACCAGGAGGTAGCCAAGGACCACCAGACTGAACCAGTCTTTTCTCCCTTGTCCCAGCCCAGGATTGACTTAGTATATGCTGTTCCTGATTAAAACAAATGCCAGTTGCTGGTGGGTGCGGGGAACTTCTTGTTTCCCAGCTCTTCATCCAAACAGCCCTTTCCATAGTCTCAGGCTGGAGCACGTCCTGAGCAGCCAGTTTCTTTTTTGTGTGGCAAGAAGAAACATCATTTTTTTACATCATGCAAATGAGGAACAAGATCCGTGTATAAAATAAACAGACAATCCATTTTTCACCTATAATTGTTTCTTTGCCACATTAATAAAAATATGGTGTGTATTATGGTTAATGAATATGTAAATGAGAGATGATTAATAACTCATTTGGAGAGAAATGGGAAGATTCATTTACCTTCTGTAATCCCTCTGTGCTTCCCATCCTCCAGCTCAACGTCCTTCCAGCTCCCATCTCTTAATGCCTGAACTGGGTCCCTTTGACACAACAAAATAGTAGAACCAACATCACCCACGTTAAACTCCAGACCATGCCCAAGGCATTTGTTTTTCACCTCTTTGAGGGCATCCACTCCCTGCATGGTGTAATTCTTCAGTCACCCAAAATAACTTGGTCTAAACACCGTGGCCTGGACATAGAGGTTTAGAATCTGTGTCCCAGCTGGATAAATAACGCCCCCCTTGCCAAGGTGTGCCCCCACGGGGGAACCACGGGTGTGAGCATGGGCTGGGCTTTTCACTGAAAAGCTCCTTTGATAGATGTCTTTTTCCATCCTTTATGAGAGATGTGTCTATGGGCAGTACCCCTTTTTTGACAATATTACGGGGTTTTGGTTTTAACCTGGAAGTTTTCTTTAGAAAGTGTCTGGTGGTGAAACATTTCCCTCTCTCCCTCCCTGTTTTTGTACAAAGTACCTCCTGTCCGTGCTGCCTGTCCTGCATGGGCCCTTTTCAACCTTGTTCCAGACTCTCTGGCACTGCAACCGCAATACAGACCCCACCAAAACCCTCAGTCTTTGCCCTGAAATCACTCGTTTCCTGAGAGCTGGGGGTGAAATCTGTCTGAGCCCCTGGCAAGTAGATTGCTTCCCTGGAGCACCAGGTTGCATTTATTAGTCAGCTGAAAGCCCAAAGGGGTGTCTTGCTTGGGGGGACCCCCCTCCTGCTCATTATCATCTCATACGGGAGGCTCCTTGGGCTGGAGTCCATTCAGTGAGGGTCTCCCACGTCCTCCCAGCATCACTTCTTTACCTTTCCTTCCAATAAAGAGCAAGAGTCCATTTGCCAGCTACTACGAGAACAAACAAGGCAACTTGGCACGGAAATCAGGCTACTGAGTCTGCAGGAGGCATCTCTCATCAGGTTGTGATCAGGAACGTGGCACGGTCCTGTCTGCTCCCAGACATCCTCGAGCTGGCGAGGCTGCACGGGAGGAGGCCCTCGGAGCCTGTGCAATGGAAAAAATGCAAACCACTTTTCAGGGTAGATTTTTTTTTTTTTTTTTTAAAGCCAAATGCTTCTTTTCTCTCTTCTTCCTAAATTTCCCTTGCTTTCCATGCTATGTTTTATGGAAAAAGATGAATGATCAGGAAAAGTGCTGCTTGCTGCTCAGAAGAGCCTTCGCAACTTGTCACCATGAATGATGACGTGCAGGACATCTCCCAGGACTGCAGCAGCTCACCTACTGCAAAAAAGGTCCCTTCTCTCTACATTTAAGTAGAGCTGTCATGAAAAGCCAATTAGTCCTCCCCTTGAATTACTACAATTACACCTGAAGTGTAGATTAGCCCCTAGGTTTTACCAGCCTACAAAATTCAGGGTGCCAGCAGACACTGGGACCATTACAGCCCCCCCCAGGGCTTGACTCCGGAGCCATCGGAGTGAGCAGGAATCACACAAACCGGTGCCTCCTCTGCAGCACGGGGCTGCTAGAACCAACAACGGCTATTTTTTGGGGCCATGATGTTGAGCTGGGATGTAGAGAAGCGGTCACAGGACTGTTTGCAGAGTCCGTTAGCGATGCCCAAGGTCTGCACAGAGAAGCCGAACCCCTCTGGGCACTGGTACATGCTGCGAGTTTGCCGTGCTCAGGGGGTCTCATGCACTGGTGCATGGACCACGGTGTCATACAGGATGGAGAAAACCACCCCTCTGGAACGGGGCAAAATTTCCTGCTCCAGCACTCCTGCTTATTCAGTATTTGCATCATTTAGCAGTGGTGCCAGTCACCCCAGTAACATGTGCTTTTCAGTTGGAATAAAATATCCGCAGTGAAGCCCCCCCTGAACTGCTGGGTACAAACCACTCAGGTGCAGGTGCTGGGGTCAGAGGAATTTTCCTTTGGTTTTCCTGCAGTTCAGTGGGTTAAACCAGGCTGAAACCAGTGCTTGGCAGCGTTTTTTTGGTATTTATTTTGTTTTTGCACATAACTGACTGACTCTGCAGAGTGCTAAGAAGCAGCTGAGCTGGTCGGGGTCTTTCATTTCCCCCCAGCTCCTCAGACCCCGGCTGCGCTGCATCTCGGAGGACCTGGCACTAATTCCTTGGAACGCTCCTTCTGCTCCCTGTGAGCTCAACTCCAAGGACACACGCACCCTCTCGTGGCAGCAGTTTAACCTTCCAGGAGCCCAGGCTCTGCCTTTGGACAGGCTCCGGTGGCCCCTTAATGCTGCACCAGCGTGGGACAGACCTGCTGCATCCATCCTATCCACCCTCCCGGGTGTCCCCACAGCACCAAGACCCTTGGCAAAATGAGGAAAGGCTTCCAGCAGCTGCTGGGAACAGCCCCTTTGGGCTGCATGGTCTTTTTGCTGAACTGGGTGTACTGGGAGTGCTTCATCTCTGCAGACTTCAGGGTTTTGTTCTGGATCCGCCTGCAAAATCATACTGGAAATAAACCTTGCAGTAAGTATTCGCATCTGCCTCTTCCCTCCTCATCCCCAGGCAGTTGTTTCTCCCTACAGAGCCTTCAGCCCTTTCCCAGCCTTCTCCCACTTCTTCTATAACCAACACTGGGCTTATCACAGGCCTAAAAAAAAAAAAAAAAACAAAAAAAACCAACATTCCCTTCAGCTTCCAGTAACAGGTAAATCCTTGAGAACCTCATCTTTCCAGAAACACTCATTTTTAGGCCTCCCAGTTATTGGAAAGCACAACCCAGAAGGCAGCTTCCAAACATCACTGAGTAGAGGCGATGGAGCCAGCCCTCCCTGCAGCTCCTGGGCTTGCTGCAGTGTCCCCATCTCGGGGACGGCAGGACATGCCCAAGGTCACAGAAGGGAAAAGAAGAGGGAGGATGAAAAACATCAGCTCCAAAGCCCTCCAAGGTTAATAAATAATTATATGTAAATAATAAATAAATCCCCGCAGGACACTTGTTCCTCTGTCCCACCACCCTTCCCCGCTGATACATTCCCCTTTTGCCCCTGCAAGGGCAGGAGGAGGGGCTGTCACCCCACTATTTCATGAAGGTTTCTGCCCAACAGCAATCAAAAGGCCTCAAACAATCATGGGAGACAAAAAGCATAAATAGATGCGATGGGAAGGCTTCTGCTGAAACTTGATTTATGGTTCTCAGAGATACAAGCAGATACAGGGCCACATCAGGGCTTATTTACAGCTTGTTCAGGACAGCCTTTCCCACCCAGCGCCATCCATAACGCATGAGGCTCCAAAAGCCCACAAGATGCCCAGAAGAAGTCAACTGCTCCAAAACCCCGCTCCTGCACCGCTGGCGAAGGAAGCAAGTGATCCAAGCACAGGAAAGAAACAGGCATTTTCTCCACCCCAATTCAAGAGGGATTCCCTTGAGGGGGGAAAAATAATTATAATAAATGAATGAATTTTCAAACTGCGGCGTGGTTGAGTGCTGTGCCACACTTACCCGTCCACGTGTGCTTTCCCCAGCGATCCGTGCTCCTACGCTCTCAGCTTCAGCGTACTGGATCTTATGGGCAGATATTTTTAATTAGAGCGAGCAGGCTCTCCCTTGTGTAATTGCTCACACCCTGCTGAGCCGCGCAACCTGCAGCGTCGTGGATTGAACCCAGCCATTGCCCGATTTCCTGGGTGAGCCCGGGCAGGCAGAAACTCCCTGGCAGAGCTGGCTGCGCACTCACCCTCAAAATGGAAATTTGGCTAGAGACATGTCGCTGGAAGTTAAAATTTTTGCAGGAAAAAAAAAAAAAAAAGAGAAAAAATACAATTAATCATTTGTTCCAATTTTTCACTAAAAGCAAGAATTTTCCTTAAAGTAAACGTTGGTTACAGAAAAGCAGCTGTTCGGTTTGTTTTCTGTAACCAAAACCAGAAGATTGGTCCTGAAAAAGTGTTTTGAAAACCAGCTGCTTTGGTCAGTACAGCAAAAACAAAAGGAAACTGTTACGACGACTAAAATAAATGTTTTTCTCTGAACTTCCAAGAACACACAGAAAAGGCATGATTCAATTGATTGTAGTGGGGATTCAATTCGCTTGACGCTGCTGCAGACGATGAGTATTTGCCGCCTGTGGCATCACAGACCTCCGCGGCCCGTTCCTGCTCCGGGGGGTGCCAGGCTTTTCGCAGGACAGGGGAACTGCTCTCCATTAGCAAAAATATTCCTGTGCCCAGGCTCTCAAGGAGCAAACGCAGATGGGGACAGTAATTTTCTCGCGCAGTTATAACGTCTGAAGCCCTTCCAGGCAGTCACCCAGTGCCACGTGCATGGGGAGCCTCTGCACTGCTGCTGGGTGCAGAAGGGACCCATGGAACCCCAAGTATGAGGAGAGGCTGAGGGAGCTGGGGGTGTTCAGCCTGGAGGAAAGGAGGCTGAGGGGAGACCTTCTCGCTCTCTACAAATCCCTGAAAGGAGGGTGTAGCCGGGGGGGGGTTCAGTCTCTTCTCCCAAGGAACAGGCAACAGGACAAGAGGAAACGGCCTCAAGTTGCGCCAGGGGAGGTTTAGGATGGATATTGGGAAAAATTTCTTCACCACAAGGGTTGTCAAGCCTTGGAACAGGCTGCCCAGGGAAGCGGTGGAGTCACCATCCCTGGAGGGATTTAAAAGCCAGGCAGACGTGGTGCTGAGGGACATGGGTTAGTGGTGGTTTTGGCAGTGTTGGGTTGATGGTTGGACTCAATGATCTTAAAAGTCCCTTCCAACCCAGATGATTCCATGATTAGTCCGGCTGTGGTCATGAACAGCCGGTGGTAACACGTTGGGGAAGAGACTGTGCAATAGCTGTTTGCAAGCAATTTGCATTTTTTCTGCTACCTCACCCAGTGTTTCCATCTCCCACACCTCGAACATGGCTCTGTCCTTCCAAGGCAGATGGAGTTAAGCAGATCGCTCTGATAGACTTCTCTCTGGCCTACTCGGAGCATTTCAGCCACCAGGAAAATAAAATAAAATAAAGATGTCTCTCTGGATCTTAGGTTATTTATTGATTTTTCAATTTAGACTAACAGAGTGTCATTCAAAACCCAAACTCTTCCTCATTAGTGCACCTTTGGTGAAACCAGCTCTATAGCAATCAATTAACACATAAATAATTAAAACAACATTTTAGAATGAAATGTTCTGTCCATGAGAAGGCCTGCGATGTGTGAATTACAGGGCATTAATTCATACCTAGTTTTCTTAATGGACCTTGACCTTCGGCCTCACGTGTTGCAACAATGAAGTGTGAATTAATCCACCGTATTTCACGCACTGTCAACTCATCCCATCCAAATGGAGCGCAGCCCCCTGAAAGGTCACCTGAGTCTGTGGGGAGAGCAGATGCAGATGGTGTCAGCTTTGCTGCAGCCCTTGGAAGGGTTTGGGGTGCTCTGCATGGGGCACCCCAAGGTTCCAATGGCACCAGGCAAACCTTGGGACCATCTCCCCTGCACAGCCCAGGCTTTATTTAACCCAACACCATATGGGCTTGGAATGCCCTTGCAGGGGATCCATCATCCTTCTTATTGCTTAACCAGGAGCTTGCCTGATGCTTTAGCCTGGCACCTCCAAAGCCCTGCAGGATCCAGGCATGGGCTGCTCCTCAGAGGTCTCCCACCCCAGCCCCATCACCCAGGGCTTCATATCCCTTGAGGGCCAAGGGAACAGCAGTGACTGCTTTGCTCTGCACCCCATGAGCTGGGTCCATGGCCATCACAGGAGGAGCAGAGGTCCAGAGGTCAGACCTCCAGGCCCTAGGAAAGCCCACAATCTTGGAGGACACTGGCCCCATGGTCCTCCGCAGGCAGCATCAGCACAAGGATGTCTCACATAGGACCATGGTCCTGATTGGAGGGATGTTTCAAAGGAAACGATGCAAATTCTATTACCCATCCCTCAAGGTTTCTTCCGTTAAAAATCAAATCTGGGCTGGGAACATGTCTGTGCTCCTGCACTTTGAGATGAGCTTTAATTAAGAGGTAAAATTATTAAAGCTGCAAGTTATTATAGCCTCAGGACCCCAGCCCAGTGATATGAAGCAGATGGTCCAGGGGCAAGCGAAAGCCCTTTAATAAAGAAGCGTTTGCAATTCATGAGCATTAATTATGTCCACTTCTCTCATTTTAAAATGTTATGCTTGTCAGCCCTGGTATTGTGTGGAAAGCAAGCATGATGAATTAGGCAAACCCCTTCTGGTTCAGGACATATTCTTTGTGTGACGAAAATTAAAAGTATTATCTCCCAGAAGATAGAGTGATTAGAATATTTAAGCTGTCGGGGTTCCCCACCACCTCAGCTTCCCTTTTTGGGTTTGGAAGGATGCTGCTGGGATCTGGTCGTCCCCAGGAGGCAGAGGGGGATGCACCACCCTGGTCCCTGGGATGCTGACCGAGGGCACCGGGGTGCTCCAAACAGCTGTTTAACGGGAACCGGTGCCACCCCGAGCAAGTCATTTATCCTCTCGCTTCACCCCCTGCCCACCCCATTTATTATTTATAATAAGACTGTAGCCCATAAAACAAAGAACAAGGGAGAGGGTCAATCCAACCAAATTCCCTGCTCTGCTGCAGCTTGCCATCATCATCAATGTGCTTCCTCACCTGATTTCCACCAGTGTAACGTACCACACCATGCTGCCTGCTTGCCAGATGCTCTGCCCTGCCACCAGGTCCCTGGCCAGAGCCACAGCATGTAGAAGGGACCGTGCACAGCTGGAGACAGCCCTGTCTGGCCAAGCAGCACAGGGCAAGCCAATGGGGACACCATCAGGTACAGCAGACAGGAGGCTGAGGTCCCAGCCCACTCCTCCTAAATCCTCATCCACAGTTGTGGTGCCCACCTGGGTGGTACAATGGTTTGGGCTAGAAGGGACCTTAAAGACCATCCAGTGCCACCCCCTGCCCTGGGCAGGGACACCTCCCACCAGACCAGGTTGCTCCAAGCCCCATCCAACCTGGCCTTGAACCCCTCCAGGGATGGGGCAGCCACAGCTTCTCTGGGCAACCTGGGCCAGGCTCTCACCACCCTCACAGCAAAGAATTTCTTCCCGAGATCTCATCTCAATCTCCCCTCTTTCAGTTTAAAACCATTTCCCCTCATCCTATGGCTCCCCTCCCTGATCAAGAGTCCCTTCCCATCTCTCCTGAAGCCCCTTTAGGGACTGGAAGGGGATCTAAGGTCTCCGTGGAGCCTTCTCTTCTCCAGGCTGAACCCCCCCAACTCTCTCAGCCTGTCCTCACAGCAGAGGGGCTCCAGCCCTCACAGCATCTCTGTGGCCTCCTCTGGCCCCGCTCCAACAGGTCCATGTCCTTCTGATGTTGGTGGCCCCAGAGCTGGAGGCAGCACTCCAGGTGGGGTCTCCCCAGAGCGGAGCAGAGGGTCAGAATCCACACCTCTCACCCTGCTGGCTACACTGCTGGGGATGCAGCCCAGGATGGGTTGGCTCTCCGGGCTGCCAGCACACATTGCCAGCTCATACAACAGCTCCGGGGCTAAAGGCATAGCCCTGGGGGGCTGCTAGCAGAGGGGAGCAGCCAGGGTCCGAACAGTTGGACAACCCTGGGGAAAGCCATCCCTACAACAATCGCTGTCACTCTGCTTTTCGCAGCGAGAGCCATACCTTACGCTTCTGCTGCTCCAGGGGCAGGCTGTGCTCTGACATCCCAGCAACAGCATCCCAGTCTCCAAATCCCAGCACACCAGCACTGCACAGGAGAGAAGGGCAGAGATTAATGCAGCACTGCCCTCAGGTCACTACCACTCTCCTTTGCTGCTAGCGTGGCCTCCAGAAGTTGAGTAATCCCAAAGTTTGGCCTCTCGGAAAGGGAGGAAATACTGATTCTGTGCTACTCTTTTCAAAGAACAACCACAGCTGTTTCAATTCAGGTAAATGCACATGCAAGACTGCAATTTGGGATGCAACAGATAGAGGAATCTTACTGGGATGAAGCTCTGGTTGAATGCCTGGACCTGCACTGGGTGGGGTCTGGTTGCTCATCACAGTTACTGATGGACTCCCCTGGAAATGTTCAAGGCCAGGCTGGACGGGGCTTTGAACAACCTGGTCTAACAGGAGGTGTCCCTGTAAGAGGTAGGTTTGAGATGGTTTGGGCTAGAAGAGACAGGCTGAGGAGGTCTGGGAAGCACAGGGAACGCTTTGGAAAAACAAGTGGATGCTCAGCCACCAACAGCACTGCCCGTCCGCACGTTTAGCTTGCGAACACAGCATGAGTAAGTGGTACCCTGGCACATCAGGAAACCCTGCAAAGCCAGGTGAAAATGCCACTCTTTCTTATTCTTGCCCTTTGCTTTCTACCCTCAACTCTTTTCCCTCTGAGCACTTGAAGCATTCAATGAGACTGTGTAAAAGATAACAGCAAATAATTCCTCCTGCCACACCCAGCAATGAGAATTTCCTTTTCTTTGCTCTGGTTCAGAGATAAAAATCCTCCCCCTTGCATTTTCCTAGGTACAAACTCGGGTTTTCTGTGCAGGGGAGGTCTCAGGCCATGCCTAACATTACAAGGCTGGTGGGAAAGGGCAAGGGACATTAACTCGCTCAGACTGATCCCCAGCCCCGCAGGGCATCAGGTAAGCCAGTCCGACCTCACAGCGTGAGGCTGCAACAGCTTCACCCGCTACACAGCCCCGTTTAAAGATGACATCGTTTACATTCATAGAGATTTATTGGCTCTTCCTTTTGCCTTGAATTAAGCCCCATTGTGGGAGCATTTGGTTTTTCCAGGCGTTAGTCAGAGAAGCCCAGGATGGGAAGAAATCTGTGTGAGTCTCCCGCAGAGCCCCGGCAAGGGCTGAGCACCAGGCTTTGGGAGGGCGCAAGTCTGCTCTGCAAAAGGACTAATTCCACATCCCCCAAAAGAATCCCACACACTGGGCTGACCACTGAGCTGGTCTGTGCCGACATGAATCCCCAGCCTAGAGCTGGAAAGTTGATGCTTTAAAGTAAAACTGGTCCCAACTGTGAATCCTTACGTGTAACAAGCAAAGCCAAATGCTTGGGTATGGCTTTATTCAGCCCTGAAGATGAGGAGGATGCTGTGGGTGCTTGTTCAGTGCAGTGAAGGCTCAGTGCAATGGCTGGCTCACACATCCGTGCCTCTGCATTGCACGGGAGCCTCAATCAGCCTCATGACACCCTTTACCTACCCGATGCAAGGATCCCAGAGGACAACCCCAGCCTCTCACCATGCAACGTAGGCTGGCAGGTACACGCTACTCCTGCCTGTGCTTTGCAGGTGGGGAAACTGAGGCAGCACTGGCTTGCCTCCAGGAATGCACTCCAAAGCACTGTTTTGTGGCTGACTTTGTCAAACTAATCCACAAGACCATGTGGGCGCTCGGTGCTCCGCTCCGCTTTCAGCACAGGAGCTCCCCAGGACCCCACACCCAGCTGCAAGTGCTGTAGGAACCTACCGCCCTCTCCTGCATGTTTCTAGAGACCAGGGATTTTGTTTGTTTGCCTGTCAGCTTCATAGGGTTTTATTTTTGCTTCACAATTTAATTTGGCCGTGATTTATTTATAGCCACGTTTATATAAAACATGCAGCCGCTTCTGAAACCTCTGTCCACATGAATGCTTGCAGGGACCAAAATAATTGCTACGTATGCTGCTGGGCAAGAACAACCCCAAAGGTAATGCTCCCAGGCTGCTGCAGGACTGCGGAGCATCCTCTCCTAGACCAGGACATTCAGTCATGCAGCCCTTTGGTACTAACAGTGAATTTCATGCTTGTGTTCCCATCCCTTCACCAACCATATCCAGACACTTCTGGTCATTCCCTGCCAGAAGAAACGCAGCTCGTGCCACCATCTGAGCTCAAAGCTCTTTGGAGACTGTTACCACTGAATGAAGATGTCTCAACACAATGACAGTTGTCCCAAGAGGGTCCCCAAGGTTTGCTCTGGGACCTATCAGGAAAAGAGGTGGGTGGCCCTGCTGCACGTTTCTAAAAGAGCACTTTAGTGACCCCAAAAAAGTTGTCAGTGGCTCCAGGGCATCCAAACAGGCCTTAGGGGCAGGTGTGGGAAGCACCTAATGCAGCACAAACACCTCTCTGGCACAGATGACCATGAGATAAACCTGCCAGGAGCACCCAGGAAGAGCTCAGCCCCAGTGTTTGCTCCCTGCTCTCTCCTAGGAGGGACCAGTCCCAGAGCCATCCTTCAAAGGACACTAAATGTCCCTGGAAAAGCAGCCAACAGAGCCATGCCCAGCAGACACCCAGGGCTTGGAGCAGACTCGAGATTCATCCCTGTGCCTGAGACACCCATCCAGGGCTGGGGGATGTGACTTGGAACCTCCAGAAGGGCAGTGCGTTTTTGGAGCAGCACCTGGAGGCCAGGCAGGGCTCCCCATGATGAAGGGAGCCAGCTCCCAGCACAACTCTCTCGGGTCAAGCACCAAAGTACTGGCTGAAGGATAAATCAAATATACGGTTACCTCCTGCCCACTGGTGGGTTATTTGCATATGTGATGCTTTCCTTGCACATGCATACGTATAATTTGCACGTGCAATTATCCCTTGACACAGGTACCTCTCAATTGCCTTGCTGTGAGCCTGCCCAGCTTGCAGCCTGCTTTCCAGGCGGGACACAGAGGGAAAAGGAGGCTCAAATCCCCCAAACGCTCATTTCTCACCTCACACACACACAAAAAAATCCCATCACCTTTATTTGACTGAGTTAAACACCAGCTTACCTCACCCCAGTTCATGGCCAAAATCAGTCAGTTCCCCAAGTCAGGCACACAAAGGGATGGGAAAGCCCTTTTCCCATTGGGAAAGTGCATCCCACAGAGATTTAACAGCCAGAGGGGCTCAGGAACCTCCTGCTCCACCTGCTCCTCAGCTTCCAAGGGGTCAGGTGCTGCCCCAGCTCCACCGGGGCACCGGGGTGATGCTGGGCTGCCCCTGGGCTCAGGGGGGTGTCTCTCATTAAGGGTGAATAGGAAAGAAGAAGAAAAAATAAAAATACTGAACACAAGGAAAAGGAGGTGGAAAGTAATTCATTATCCCAGCTTCCTCCCAGGCCTATTAAATACTCTCTATCCCCTTGGTGTGGGCGGGAGGAAATCCTGCTCTGCACCAGGGCAGATGGGATCGCCTCCAAATCACCCCCAGGTGCTTCACGGTCAATTAGAGGCGAGCTCCGAGCTGGGGAGAGGGGTTAAAGATTACGCAAAGGGCCAGGCCAGCAACACAGCGGGGAGCTCCTCTGCTCATCTATATCATAGACACTAATTTGGTTTAATTTACTTCAAAGACTTTCCTGTAGGCTGTGGTGTACGCAGGGTTGGGATCTTTTTTTCTCAAAAGAGGTTTGAAAGGGGGCAGGGGCCTTTCTCTTGAAAGCATCCCAGGGAGAGTGCTTTGGGGTTTGATTTTTTTTTTTTTTTTTTTTTTTTTTTTTACAAGGGCTGTCTCCAAAGGCAGATAAGAGGGAGCCCTGGGAAATGAAAGCCAAAAAAGTATATATGAAAGGAAACACAACCGACAAAGACTGAAATGAAGCAGTTAAAGCACTTTAAAATAAAGCCTCTCCCCACCCAGTGCCTGCAGAGGGGCAATAAAACCATCCTGCAAAGTGCTTGCTGAAGATTCCCCCAGGAAAGCATGCCCTTCAGGGAAAGTTAAAGATGTTGAATTATCCCCCAGGAAGTGGATAAACCAGGGACAACTTGATGCTTTTATCCTTTCATCAGCCTGGGAAGAAGTGGCTTGTTAATGCTGGAGGGCTTAGTGGGAATGTAAACCCAAGTGAACAGCCACAGGGCGGTGGGGCAGGGAGCAGGATGGCCCCTTGGCAGGTAAGGAGGAGGGTGGGAGGACTGAGTCCCCCGAGTCCCTCCTATGTTGTGGATGAGGTAGAGAGCAGAAACCAGGAGTTTTGTCACTCCCAGCCCAGCTCCAAGCATCTTTCTATAGCTTTGAGCAATCGCATCTGCCCTTTCTCCTCGTGGGAGGTGTCACTGCCAAGGGCAGGAGGGTTGGAACTAGATGACATCTAAGGTCCCTTCCAACCTAAACCATTTTACGATTCCATCCCACTCCAGGGAAGGGGCAGCACCTCCTTGCGTGGAGGCAATGCCAGTCACGGCGAGGGCGAAGGGGTGCGAAACCACACTGGGGACACCCCTGCAGGAGCATCCCACTTTCAGCCCCAGCGTAGGTCAGGCTGAAATCAGGGTTAGACTCACTAAACCCACTCTGGGTGTCTCCACAGCATCTCAGACACCTCCTGACTTCAAAGCAGGGGACGTCAGCGCTTGCTCACGCTGGCTCGGTGCTCAGCACTTGGGCTAAAGTGCCATCTCCTGACCACAGCCCCTGGTCGTCCCATCCCTGCAAGGGGAAAGGGGAGCTGCGGCCGAGGAAGCACTCCATAAATCACCGCACAAAGAGGTTGTGTTCAGGGAAGCATCAATAATCACGTTAAATAATTACGGGGGGAAAAGTTGACCAAGTGAGAATAGGAGGGCTGCGGGGTCAGTGCCGGAGGGCAGAGCCGGCAGGGAGAGGTTTGAGGGCAGGCTGGAGGGTGAGGGCGGCCGAGGGACGGGAGGGCTCAGGGGATGGGTAATGGGATGCAAAAAAAGAAGTGTTGCTAGACTCTGAAAGGAGGCTGAGACCACTCCAGGCAAGTCCTGAATGGATCTAAATATAATTCACTAATCACATCCCAGCTCCAACCCATTTGGGCACAATCCGGCCCTCAGCACCCCTGTGACTGGGCAAGTCTGGAGCGGCGGCTTTTATTCAAAGTCTGGTCGTGGTGGTGATGTTGCTATAACATTTATTTTAACTAACCTGATTATAAAGTAGCAATAAAACCTGCTCAAATCATGTGGGATTTGAGTCTCCTCTTCTGTTAGTTCTGAACAGGGCTGAAGTGGGCACCTTCCCGTCCGGGACAGGATATCTGACGTTCTTTGTGTCACATAAAAACAATGGGGAAAAATAATTACCATCTCAGCTCTCGCTGAATGGCAGCAATAAATGAGCGTGGATGTGGTTCATCGTATTTAGTTAATAAAAACAGACTAAGCAGCCAAGGTAGAAAAGAAAATGAAAGCAATGATTTGTATAAGGGCTGTTTGATTTACAGAGCCGGGGTCACTTGCCCATACTGCTTCCTCCATGCAAATCGAGTGAGATAATTAATTGCATGCTTCTAAGAAACTTTGCCACTTTGTTAATTGACTTGAGTTTTTCATGAGGCACATTTGGTGCTCTCTGCAAGGTGTTGGCCCTTGGCATGGACTTATAGTCAGAAATGCTGGATTTGCTTCAGGTGTCTTCCTTGTTCATTAACAAATTCTAGCTAAGAGGTAACGAGAAGGGACTGGAGCATCTTTACCTGACTTTGAGATGCCCCCGGGAGCCTGGGTCTCTGCAAAGAACCACACTCGCTCCCACTGGGTTCATCTTCATGTGTCTGATCACTCCCTGGTTGAGTTGCGGTTCATCTTCATGTGTCTACACCTGAGGACTCCCTGGTGGAGTCACTCTTGAGTGAACTGACTTGTTCATTTTCACAGAATCACAGAATTCACAGAATCAGAGAATCACCTAGGTTGGAAGGGACCCTTTAAGATCATCTAGTCCAACCAATGAAAAAAAAAAAAACAAAACAAAAAAATCCAAAAAAACCACACACACACAACACACAACCCACACACACACCACCACACCACCCAACACTAATCCATATCCCCGAGCACCATGTCAACTCCTCTCTTGAATACCTCCAGGGATGGTGCCTCAACCATCTCCCTGGGCAGCCCATTCTAATGCCTGATGACCCTTTCAGTAAAGAAATATTTCCTAATATCTAACCTGAACTTCCCCTGGCGTAACTTGAGGCCATTACCCCTTGTCCTATCATCTGTAACTTGGGAGAAGAGACTGACCCCCACCTCTCTACAGCCTCCTTTCAGGTAGTTGTAGAGAGCGAGAAGGTCTCCCCTCAGTCTCCTCTTCCCCAGACTGAACAACCCCAGCTCCCTCAGTCTCTCCTCACAAGACTTGTGCTCCAGACCCCTCACCAGCTTCGTTGCCCTTCTCTGGACCCGCTCCAGCACCTCAATGTCTTTTCTGTGGTAGGGGGCCCAAAACTGGACACAGTACTCAAGGTGGGGTCTCACCAGTGCCGAGTACAGGGGGACGATCACCTCTCGGATCCTACTCACCACACTGTTCTTGATACAGGCCAGGATGCTGTTGGCCTTTTTGGCCACCTGGGCACACTGCTGGCTCATGTTCAGCCGACAGTCGACCAACACCCCCAGGTCCTTTTCTGCCAGGCAGCTCCAGCCACTCTGCCCCAAGCCTGTAGCGCTGCCTGGGGTTGTTGTGACCCAAGTGCAGGACCTGGCACTTGGCCTTATTGAACCTCATCCCGTTGGTCTCAGCCCATCCAGCCAGCCTGTCGAGATCCCTCTGCAAAGCCTCTCTACCCTCCAGCAGATCAACACTCCCACCCAAATGTTAGTTTAGTTTGACAGACTAAAGCCTCTTGCTCCTTGTCAGCCACTAAGGTCTGATGGAAACCTTCCCATCATGAATTAATGCAACATTGACCAAAAAAGTCAAGCCAGAATTAACTAATTAGATGGCTCTTAACGATGGCCATAGCAGTTGGATTTCCCAGGTCAGCATGCTGGCACCTGCATTACTTATACGTGCAAAGACCATGTTGGTGCCAGAAGAAAGCAAGCTTCACCATGGCCAACGCGAAGGGAGTTTCTAAGAAGACCTGGCTGACTCTCCGGCCAAGGAGATCTGGTTGACACCATGGTCATTCCTACTTGAATCTGCAGCGTGGCCAAACCCAGACCAACCTCCCTCAGGTTGCTCAGGGCTGCGGGGAGACCCCTCCGCTGGGGGAAACGCGGCTCCGAGCTGCCACCGCCCGGCTGAGCGGGGAAAAGGGGGCTGCAAACAAAACAGCTGCTCCCAGGCACCGAGGGTTTTTTATTCTTACCATAATTTTTCAATTTACAAGGCAGTAAATGAAAGAGGAAGATGAGATTTGCTCAGCGCATTTTTTCAGAAGTATTTACTGCTGAGAGCACTAGAAAAGCCATTTAAACAATCGCTTTTATGATACAACACACGTTAAAGAAACTTCCCTAATATTTTTTTTTCACCCCTCTGCCGCTTCGTCCCGTGCTGCTGCTGCTCTCTGCAGCTGGCTGTTTTATGGGCTGCCTTGGTTTTAATTGGGCTCTAGCCCCAGGGTGCACTGAAATTTTTGAGTCTCGTTTAGCTCTGAGTGTGCTTACAGCTGATCAGGCAGAAAAGCCGGGTCCTCCCTTAATGTCTTCTGTCATCTCGTGAGCTGGAAGAGCCATGTGCGCGGGGAAGGGAGCACCCAACGTGGGTGATGAACCCTCAGCCTGGGTGCTGGTGGTCACCACATCCCTGGTGGAGATGGGTTCCTGGGCTGAGGTTTAGAGGTTGGTCATTTGAGGTAATGAGGGCCAAATTAAGGGCTGGTATTTAGGAAAGGCTTTTTCACTAGGAAGGGAGTGTCAGGGACTCTTCACACCTGCAGGTTTTCAAGGCTTGACTAAACAAAGCCCAGCCCAATCTAGGGTTGGTGATGGTCCCACCCCAAGCAGGAGACAGGAGTAGAGACCTTTGGAGCTCCTTGCATTTTTATTATTAATTATTTGCATTTTAACCCAGCCCTTCCCAGTAGGCAGTGAGTGATGCTGGGGATATGGAGGGTGGCAGCCCTCCATGCTGCTAGGGCAAGGGCTGGGACCTGCGTCCCATCGCCCACCAGCTGACCACGGGGATGGGTGACTCTCCCACCCCAGGGGACATCACTTCAGCCCTTGTCCCTATTGTCACCCAGTGGGACACCCTGACTGTGCGCCTTAAAAACCGCAGCGCCCCGCCAAGGGGAGAGCGGGTTGAGGCCCGGCTGTCAGGGTGCCCGGAATAGGGGGGGTCCCTGCTCCGTGTCCCGCCGTGTCCCGCCGTGTCCCGCCGTGTCCCGCCGTGCCGCCTGCAGCCACTGGGCGGCGGCCGCCGACCGCCATAGGGACCAGAGCCGCAGCCTGGGTGTCCCCCCCCCCCCCCGCTCCCCCCTCCGCCTCCCGGGTGACACCGGAGAGACCCAGGTTGATTGAATTAAGGCCAAAAAAGGTCAAAAGAGGCCAGCGCCGTGCTGAGCTCCTCAGTTCAAGAAAGACAAAGAACTACTGGAAAGAGTCCAGTGGAGGCTACGAAGATGATGAGGGACTGGAGCATCTCTATGAGGAAAGGCTGAGGGACCTGGGGCTGTTCAGCCTGGAGAAGACTAGAGGGGATCATCAGTGCTTATCAATATCTACAGGGCAAGCGGCAAGAGGATGGGGCCAGACTCTTCTCAGTGGTGCCCGGTGACAGGACAAGGGGCAACAGGCACAAACTGGAACATGGGAAATTCAGTCTCACTATGAGGAAAAACTTTCCTGTGGGGGTGGCAGAGCCCTGGGACAGACTGCCCAGAGAGGGTGTGGAGTCCCCTTCTCTGGAGACATTCAAAACCCACCTGGATGTGTTCCTGTCCAGCCTGCTCTGGGTGACCCTGCTCTGGCAGGGGGTTGAACTAAATGATCTCCAGAGGTCCCTTCCAACCCTGATCATCCTGTGATTCTGTGAAAGGGATCTTGGTGGAGTGACCAGGCACAGCTGCCAGGTCTTGCCCATCAGCTCCTGTCCCTACAGACCACTGAGGTGGGGACACATTTGCAACTATGGTTGAGAGCCAGGGTAACAGGATCTGGTGTTTTCCAACCCAAGGGAGTCATCCCAAATGAGGAAGTTGCAGGGGGACACACATGGATGTCGGCTTTAGTGCAAACTGGTCCCATTTCCCCTTTGGACCCTTTCCACTGGGTTTCAAACCTTCACATTGTTTCCACTTCGGAAGTCATACTTTCAAAAACGCATCCCTGAGACAAAGCAACTACGCAACACTGAGATGTTGATATGAAGTGATGCTGCTCAGTCTTTTACATCTTGGAACGGATGAGGAGCACTGTCCTGGGAGGCAAAAATGAAGCAGTGAGATTTTTTTCTGCCTTCTGAGATAGTGATCCAAAGTGAAAAAGAGCATCTTTAATTTTCCCATAGAAAAACCACCCGTGTTGCTACCTGCTCCTCAGAAAGGAAATTTGTGTCTGTGGTGCCAAGCCCAGCAGGACCCAGGATGACCATGTGGTCCAGTGCCACAGCTCATGGGGACATGAATGCTTCCTCAGCAAGAGAGATACCCTCCTGGGCTTAGTCAGAGCACAGCAAAATGAACACACAGGGAAACTCTCCCAGTGGGAAGACCACGACCAGGAGCCCCATTCGTCAAGCGAGATGCCGGGGTGGTCCCACTGTGCTGCCCAGGCTTTGCACTAGTCAGACAAGGAGGTGCGAGGCAGCTCCCACTACTTTCCTTTGGGATGTGGCTGGGCTGAGCGTTTGGGATCTGGCCTGATGTTAATAGCCGGCCTCAACACGCAGCCTCGCGAGAGCCATTGTGCTTCTGCCAGGACCAGTTGCTACATCAACTCGGATATTTAATTGCCAAATGAATGAGGGAATGGAAGTGTGACCACTTCCGTGCCAGCCATGAAGGCTGCCCATACTGCGCACAATGTGCTAATCCCCCCCCGGCCGTGATCGCACCCCCAGGCTCTGGGTGTTTCGGCACATGGGACTGAAAGGCTTCTGTGATTGGTGCCTGGTGGCAGAGCCGGATGGATCCCCCTGGGGCAGCTAGTGCTGACCTGAACCCTCCCTGCTCAGGAGACAGAGGGGATAAGTGTCCCGAGAAGCTGTGGCTGCCCTGTCCCTGGAGGTATTAAAGTCCAGGCTGGATGGGGCTTTGAGCAACCTGGTCTAGTGGAAGGTGACCCTGCCCATGGCAGGGGGGTTGAAATGAGATGATCTTTAAGGTCCCTTCTAATCCAAACCATTCTACGACTCTATAAAGATGATCCTGCCAGCTGCTGCCTGGCTGCTGTCTTTGGGGAGTTGGTGGTCACATCATAGGAGCATCTTGGGACGGAGGTGCAAAGGTCAGCACTATGGCACAGGTCCCTGGGCTCAGTTCCTGGCCCCAGCACAGGGGCCTACCCCTCCGGCACAGGTCCATCTCCCACACAGACAGCTCAGGGCCTCTCTCAGCGGCATAAATTACCCCACAAATCTGCTACACGGCATCATGGAAACCTTCCATGGGATGGGGTCCCATTCCATGGGATGGCCATGCAAGCAGACTGGTGGAGCACAGCCCACAAAAACACCAAAAAGCAGCAGCAACTGAGTTATTCTGACTTTTATTTCATTGCTTCTTAGTCCACACAGTCGGTATAAAATCAGAAAAGCAAAGCAAAAAAAAAAAAAAAAAAAGAACCAAAAAGAACCCCAAAATGAAACAAAAACAACAACAGCAAGGCAGTGTCTGGAGTCCTCAGAGGGCAGCCTGGGGTCTGCGCAGGCGCCCCTTCAATTCATGGCCAGACACGTCACGGACGCACAGACAGAGGACAGACATCTCGCTCCGGCAGCAAAGACCGACAGGGCTGCACCCAGAGCTGTTTCTGTTCCTCTTGACCACGGGGAGGGGGAAAAAAGGAACCTCGGTTATAAATGCTTTATTAAAAATAATAGTAAGAGCAAGTCTAAGTACAAAAGCAGTTATAGCTCATTTATATTACACAGAATTATTTCTCAATTCTAGCTTTGTTGTTTACCTCAAGATTGTTAACTGAATTTCCAGTGAATAAGGTTAAATGGCTAGCAATATAAGGAATGGTAAATAGATAGCACCATTTCATATATCTGATATTCGATTTCATAGATATACTGGGTTTGCTTCTTTCTCATCGGTAGTTTAGCTCCACGGCAAGGATAAAGCACGTTTCACGGTTGGGAGCATCAGTGCACGGCACGGCACAGCACGCACCCCAGCCCCGCCGGCACGGGGGCCGGGAGCACCCCCAGAGCCCACGTCGGATGGCAAGTCAACCTAAGTGATTTAAAAGCCCAAATTCCCAGCGGGTGTGGTGGCGAGGCAAGTGGGACTCAGGCATATAAGTCATTTAGGCACTTGGGGCAATCAAAGCCTTTGCTCCGAAATCCTTCAAACCTTTCGGAAGCGGCTCCCGTCAGATCTGGACATGCACTTCAGTCACCAGGATCACAGCATGTGGCAGGAGTGGGGACCAACCCTCCGGCTGGCGTAAAGGGGCGCAACTCCAGTTTACGCCAGCCTAAAACCAGTCAGAAGTGGGGTTTTCTGATGGTTCGATAAGGGCTGGGATGGGGAAGGAGAGTTCAGGTCAAAGAGGGTTTTGCATGAGAGAAAAAATCACCGCGCTCTTGTTACACTGTTAGGAGTAATAGTTCCTTAGGCACTTGCTTTAGGCTTTAAAACATAGCGCATGGTCAACAAAAGCAAACAATACTATGTACATATATGTAAAAAGTGTTATAAATAGGTTTTTTAAACCATAGATACTATATACATCTTCAATTAACAAGTAACCCTTTGAGTGTTTCCTTTTGGGGTCGGTTGGGTTTGGTTTTGGTGGGAGGGTTTTATTCCTTTTTTTTTTTTTTTCCTTTTTTTTTTTTCTTTGGTTAATTTTCTTTTCCGTTTTCTCGTCTATTTTCCCCCGCCTCCGTCTCCTCCGTGGACGTCATGAGTGCCCTTGTCACACCACGCCACCTCCCGCGGGCGGCATCACTCGCGCTTCCGTAGGATGACGTAGACGATGCCGCTGGCGAGGGCCAGGGGGAAGGCCAGCCACGCCAGGATATAGGCGAAGCCGTAGGAGGTGTTTTCCGAGGCTTGGTGCCAGTCCGTGTGCCTCACTGTGAAGATGGCCGCGCCGCTCATCACGCAGAGCCCTGCCGGGGAAGAGATCGGAAAGGGATTAGCGACGCCATGCGCGGAGCAGTTCCCTGCTGGAAACCCAGAGCTGGAGAGAATAATACCCAATGCCAGCACAGGAAACTGGTTTTATTATTGCCCCCTTGTATGCTGTCTCCTGGAAAACCACGGTGTAATTTTTTGAGGGGTATGATGCTGTGGGCTCTGCCCTGGCTGCAGGTGAGTGGGGATATCTTGGCCAGGCTCTGAGGAAGTGAAGCCAGAGCCCCTGGAGCAAGGAAAGCCAGAGCATTGCCTGGGCTAACCCATCACAGAATGGTTTAGATGGGAAGAGACCTTAAAGATCATCCAGTTCCACCCCCCTGCCCCAGACAGGGACACCTCCCACCAGAACAGGTTGCTCCAAGCCCCCTCCAACCTGGCCTTGAACCCCTCCAGGGATGGGGCAGCCACAGCTTCTCTGGGCAACCTGGGCCAGGGTCTCACCACCCTCACAGCAAAGAATTTCCTCCCGAGATTTCATCTCAATCTCCCCTCTAAACCCATCCCTGAGGCATCAGGCATCCCCCAGCTCTGGACCAGCCCCTCTCCCTTGGGTAGCTTATTTAAACCCCAGATTGTAGCTGGAACCACATAGCAAAGCTGCTGCAAGATCTCAGACACAAACCCTGCTTTTTTCTTTAAAGCACAACATTTTCTTTATCACCTGCCCCCAGGCAAGGACAGCCAGGGGACAAGGATGCTCTGGCCAGGCAGGTTTGTGCCCTACTATCTCCTGTCCTCCTGCAGGGCTGGGAGAGGAGCTCGACTGCAAACCCCACTCTCTGCAAACCCCACTGTGCCCGTGGCTTGTCCCTCATCCCTGGGCTCCCAGCATCAAATGCTTGCCAGCCACGGGCCAGGGCAGGTCCCCCAGGGCTGTCGGACCAGGCCCAGCTCCGGTAGTCAGCATTTTAGCTTTGTTGCAAAAAAAAACAAAAACCCACCCCATCAGCGTTGAGGACTGCCCAGAGCTAACACAAAGCCACCTCTATTTCTGCCCAAAAACAAGCTCTTTCAGTCAATCCCAGCAGTTCTATTATACAGTCGCAGGGCGGTTGTCGGAGCCGAGTTCCAAATCCCCTGCACGGACCTTGGGACCACCTACATTTAACCACCGTGATATTTGAGCTGTAATTCCTCTGGACACTGCTCCTTTGTTCTGGGAAAGTGCAGAAGTGGGAATAGGTCTCGTTAACGCGCCGCTGGTGCAGTTTCCATTCTCTAAGCACGAGAGCCAACTCCCACTGCCCCGGCCCATGCAAAGAGAGCACTGCCATTGTCTGCCGAGGCTGGTGGGACAGAGAACAGGCGAGCGGCCACGCCGGTCACCTACAGACAGCACAAAAAAACCCATACAGCGGCAATTGTCCGCGTGAGGAATTTGGCAAAACGGAGGCGATGGTTTCTGCAGCATCTGCACTGGTTTTGGCCCAGGGAACGCGCTCGGGAAGTGAAGGACAGCTGCATTCAGCTGCAAGCAATGATGCACCGCCACATTTGAGCTTGATTTTGAAGAGTTTTAGTCTTGCTTTGACAGGCCGGGAGGGCAAACACTACCTAAAGTCTGTTCCTGCAGGTCTGTGCATTCTGGCCCTGCAGACGAGCCAGGATGGGTGCTGGTGAGCGCTCGTTCTCGGCTCTTCTCTACAAAATGCTGTGGGATACCACAGAATCTGTGGAAGGCCCAGCCCTCGAGGCCGAGCCTGCCCTCCCACCCCGTGGGGACAGCAGCTCCAGGGTGGGAGGGATGAGAGAAAAGAGATAAAAGTGATGCTGAGGCTGGAGAAAGCGATGGAAAAGTTGGGTCAAACCCCAACAGGCCCAAACCAACGTCTCTCCCGTGCTGGGCTTACACAGCTAGGAGAAGTTACCATTCAAGTGGATGGGATGGACCCACCAAGGATGGAGGGGATCTGTCAAGGACCTTTTGATGCCTTTGTGATGGCTGAAATCCCTTCAGGGCAAATTCAGCTGGACTTTGGGGCATGTTTCCAAGCAGTGTGGAGAAGGTGCTGGGGATGCCTCCTGCCCTGCTACTGCACAACAGATTGACCTTGTGCATCTTCTCTTGCCCTTCCTTCCACTCCCCAGTTCTCCCAAGTCACAGCTAAAGTCGTAGCGGAGACCAGCCCCTGCCCTCCTCCCTGGCTTTCAGGGCACCACTGCCCAGGTCTGCCACCCAACAGCACCCACCAGGGTGTCCCTGGCATCTGCTGGTTCAGGTCCAGCATTGCTGTTGGTCAGGCTCCAAAGCTGGAGACCCTCAGCTTTGCCAAGCTGCATCACCCTGGGTGACAGAGGGCTTCAGGAAGGGCCTTCTCATCCCCCTCCAAGAAGGGGGAGGTCCTCTCCAGCTCTGCTGGAGCTGAGAACAAAGCACTCAAGCAGGTAAGACGACGTCCCTGGCAGACCTGCAGCAGGGCTTTGTGGTGCCAGGGCTCTGCAAGGCATGGATGAACACTTGCAAAGCCTGAAGGCCACAGGAATTTCCTCCGTTGGCTTTAGACAGTGGTGGCCTTCCACAGCAAGCTGCAAAGAGACTACATCAGGTTCATCTCCTTTGACCAGAGCCGCCCACTCCTCCAGGTGGGATCTCCTGCAGTGCTGGCACAGCCATGTCCTGTTTCCTACCAATAACCCTGAAATTTAGGGTCACACAGACCACAGATGCCCTGAGCCCCCTCCTCCAGCCCCGGCCAGGGAGAACAGCAAGAATGGTCACTAATGCCCACCTCCGCATGGTCCATCTGGGCTCAGACCTCTGCCTACGGGTCCCCCATGTCACACTTCTCTCCTTCATAGTTGCTGGGGACGGATTTGACCCATGCCTCAGGCCCAACAAGGATAGAGGCAGTAGTCTATGGCCTGACCCCGCATCCCTGTAGGACACCCAGCACAGCATGGACAGGAGGGTTGCAATCTGATTTTCTCTTCCTCTGAGAACGAGGATTTGCCAGCAACCACTCAGGAGAGAGAAGCCTTCTGCTTCCCAGACCTATTAGACAAGCTCTCAGGCAGGTAATTGCATTATTAATGCCCATTTCCTCTCCTTGTCCCTAATGGGTTTCTGCACATCTATCTTTCCAGAGATGGTGAACTGATATGAACTCACCACCTGCATTACAGCCAGATACACTTATAATAGATTTCATGCCACACTTGTTAATAAAGTTTAACTCTAAACTTTTCCAGGGTTTGCAAAGGCCATTTGCTTAGTGGGTGCTCAGAAACTCTTACCTAAAGTTCAGTGGAAATCAGAGTTTTTCCACTGATTTAGTGGCAGGACCCAGGGTGGCTTTTAGTTTAACTTCTAAAGCTCCAGAAAACAATTAGTTTCCGTCCCAGACAGTCTGCCATAATTTAGCCAGAATCTCGTTGCACAATCTAATTTTTCTAGTCTGAACACTTGAAAATCCTCTCCACCGGTTTCATACGTGGAGAAACAGAAGCGGAGCCAATGGCTTTACAGCATCTATATTTGGCGAACTGCAACGCAGGACACGAACCGCGGTTCATTTCCAGCGCCGAGTTTTTGAAGAGTTAAAAATAGTAGCTGACACTTCAGAGTCAGCTGGCTCAGCCCTCAGCTCTGCTCCAGCGGCCCTTTGCTGATGTGGAAAGCACCAGGCCCCCTTATGGCAAGCTTATAAATAATCATCGGATCCTCTTTGCCAAAAAGGGGATCGTCACTACTTCCCCCCACCCCGCCACCCATTGCGGAAACCTCGCCCACCCTGGCAGAGGTGGATCCCAGAGCCAGCGTGTCCACCCTGGACCCTCGGAGTCCCACCCTGAGCCGTGGGAAGAGTGGATGGAGCTGCAGGGCAACTCGCCCTCGGTCCAACAGCCCCCATGCCGTTTCTGCCCCACCACCCCATCACAGGCACAGCTCTGCCTCTGGCAGGTCTGGCACTGAAACCACCCTGCCTGGGCCAGTGACCTTCTTGAACCTTCCATGATACAAGGGCAGAAGAGCTTGGATGCACAATGTGCCCTCACAGCTGGACCCCATCCCATTCCATCCCTCCCACCTCAGTGTGCAAGACCTCAACAGACCCAAATTATTCAGCCCCCTTTCATAGAATCATAGAATGGTTTGAGTTGGAAGGGACCTTAAAAATCACTGAGTTCCAACCCCCTGCCCTGGGCAGGGACACCTCCCACCAGAACAGGTTGCTCACAGCCCCATCCAACCTGGCCTTGAACCCCTCCAGGGATGGGGCAGCCACAGCTTCCCTGGGCAACCTGGGCCAGGGTCTCACCACCCTCACAGCAAAGAAGTTCTTCCTGAGATCTCACCTATATCTCCCCTCTTTCAGTTTAAAACCGTTTCCCCTCGTCCTATGGCTCCCCTCCCTGATCAAGAGTCCCTTCCCATCTCTCCTGGAGCCCCTTTAGGGACTGGAAGTGGCTCTAAGGTCTTCCCGGAGCCTTCTCTGTCCTCACAGCAGAGGGGCTCCAGCCCTCACAGCATCTTCATCACCCTTTCCCTTCCCTGAGCCATGCAGGAGCCAGCTCGGTGGCCCTCCTGCTTCTGTACCCAAGACCGTGCTCGTTTCCACTTCTCCTCTGCTTGAAAGCCCTTTCCCCACCAGTGACAGTCCCATCAGCCTCCACTTACCGGCAAGGATCTGGAAGACTCCAGTAACGTAGAACCGCCCGCCCTTGGTGAGCGTGAACAGTTGGCAAAAGAACAGGAACAGGGACAAGACGCTGAAGATGATGGAGAGGATCATCATCGCTTGGACCGACTGCAGCCATTCTGGGGAAAGACAGATGGAGAGAAACCTCAGTGTGGGCACCACAGAGCGTGAGCCCTGACCACGGCATCATCCCCCATGGGCCATCCCACGTCCCCCGGCTACTCATTGGCCACATCCAACGCCTCTCCAGCTCCTCAGCACTGGCATGATGCTGCCTGGGCTTTAGGAGGACACCTGCATGGACCAACGTGCTGGGGTAAAATGAATCTCAGGGCCACACGCTTTCACAGGGAGCATTTATTACAAAATACGAGCAGAGATACCAGCCCCGATCCAAATCTTGCAGAAAATCAAGACAAAGCCTCTCCCCCAGCTTCACGTCAGGCCCCAGGAGTTCAGTGGGATTAGAAACACAAAAACCACGTGCAACACGCTGTGAGACACCGAGCCGGCCAAGCTCAGAGGTAAAATAAATAGCGAGTGAAAACACCCTCTTGCCCTTGTGGAGTCAAACCTTTCGGAAAGAGCCTTCCCCAGCTGCCAAGCGCAGCTGCCTCCCAGAGCAGACCAGTTAAACCAGCCCTGGTGTGAGTCACTGCCCAGCTATTTCAGGGCTTTGTGGGTGTGTAACTCCCAGCGTAAAAAAAAAAATAAAAAAAAATATATATATATATAAATAAATAAACAAGCAAAATGCTGCTCCATCCCCTGAGCTGCCGCGGCTTGACAGAGAGAGGCAGTGCCTCACAGCACCAGGACGGGGCTGTGCTCACAAATACCTCCGCCTTTCCCTTTCCTTATAAAGTTTGAGAGCAAAATGAGTATTCGCAGCTTTCCTGAAGGGGTCTTTAAGGATGCAGCATTGATTAATTCACCACAAAAGCCAGGCAGGACTCGGTATAGGTAAACTGAGGCACAAACCACCCAGGCAGAAAAATCATGCTTTGGGCTGGATCCTCAGACAGGGCAGGATTAGGCAGCACTGAAGTCTCGGTCCCAGCCCCATGTTCCTGCCACAGTTTTACTGCCACCAGCTTCGTTCCCCTGGCTGCAAGAAACGGGCTGAGGCAAATAGCTGAAACTGAGCAAAACTTCCAAATAAAGCTACGCTTCTGCTGAGAAACCTGCAGCAAATGAGGCCGTTTGGGAGTGCCCGGAGCAGCGTCTGCTCCCAGAAAAGCGATCGCTCTTCCTCGCCAAAGCCTCGCAAGGTGCATTCCTGGAGGTGAGAGCGGGATTTGAACAGCAAAGTGAGGTACAGCCCTCAGCCAGGATGGTGGTGATGATCCACGCCTGAGCCCTTCCGGGAATTCCATGCCTGCAGGGAATATCCTGTGGAATTCAGTAATATTTGGCGTGTTTGACTTTGGACCATCAATTCTACCTCGTAACTTTGCATCTTGCCTTGGGATGTTCATGCAATGGAGCCACTTCAGGCCCTGCTCACCAAAGCGGCCTGAAAGCACCCAGAGCGGCCTCTGCTCGTTGCAGACATAGAACCATAGAATCATCGGCTTTGGAAGGGACTTTTAAGATCACCAAGTCCAACCATCAACCCAACACTGACAAAACCACCACTAACCCACGTCCCTCAGCACCACGTCTGCCCGGCTTTTAAATCCCTCCAGGGATGGTGACTCCACCACTGCCCTGGGCAGCCTGTTCCAAGGCTTGACAACCCTTTCTGTGAAGAAATGTTTCCTATTTCCAATCTAAAACTCCCCTGGTGCAACTGGAGGCCATTTCCTTGGGAGAAGAGACCGACCCCCCCTGGCTACACCCTCCTTTCAGGGAGCTGGAGAGAGCGAGAAGGTCTCCCCTCAGCCTCCATTTCTCCAGGCTGAACACCCCCAGCTCCCTCAGCCGCTCCTCACAAGACTTGTGCTCCAGACCCCTCACCAGCTCCGTTGCCCATCTCTGGACACGCTCCAGCTCCTCAATGTCTTTCCTGGTGTGAGGGGCCCAAAACTGGACACAGAACTCCAGGTGGGGCCTCACCAGTGCCCAGTACAGGGGCATGATAGCTTTTTCCTTTCCCTCCTTTTCATGCTTCCAGTGCCAGACTCCTCCACAGCATTAACAAGCCCAGCCAAAGAGTTGCTGTACTTCACCCATTCCAGTGCCACCAGGTCTACATCCACATCCACCAGTTGCTGCCATTCCTTAGGGAGAAGTAGCTATCCCTGCTATCACTTCCAGGAAACCCCAGTCTGGCTTCCACACTGACCTCCACACAACATGTCCCATGTATTTCATCTATCATCTCAGCTGCCCAGGCAGGGAAACTCCCTGCCCCGACCACACTTGAACCCTTCAGCTCTGGCCACGCTAAACCAGTGGGCAACAGAGGGGATGAGGCAGCTCAAATGCTGTGAAAAATCAAGCCATAAATCATTGCTCATATGGGGACAGAGAAATATGGTTTGAAGACATCCAGCTGCTGAACTGAAATCTCCTTCCACCCTTTAGCACTTCCCATCCCAGCTCTGGGAATCTGAGCTCTCATCTCCCCCTCTCCCGAGCCCTAAAGCTGGGTCCAGCTCCATGCACCGGCTGAGCCAAAGCCTGCCCAGCCCCAAGCCCTGCCATTTGGTCCAGGACCTGGAAAACCAAGTCTTTTGTGATTTCAAAGGCCATGGGATCCGGCCCGGAGAGGAGCCCTTTCTGCTCGGAGGTGGATGCTCCAACTGCCGGTTATTTTAGGAGAAGGCTGTCTAGACGGAAAGCTGAGCCAAGCTGCCCTTTTAATTGCATCCGCCTCCCCGTGCCTCTTTTTTGGTTCTGAATGTGAATCATTTATATAGGTTTTTTCCAAATCCCATTGTAATAAAGAGCCATGTCAGAGGAATATAAAGGCAGGCACTGGGGGGGGGGGGGGGGGGGGGAAGAGCCCACCGTGGCCGGAGGGGTTTGGGCAGCCAGCCCTTCTGCAGCCAGGGAGCAGCAGTCACATGAGTTCACGAACAGGGAAATCAAGCAACACTCCCACAGACCAGAGCTGTGGGCCCGCTCACATCCAGCCCTTTGCTGGCTTTTATTGGCTTCCTTTGTAAAAACAAGGGGAAGAATCCCCAGCTCATGACTCACAGACCCACAGGCGCGAGCTCTACGCTCCCATTAAACCCAAGCCCAGCTGCCCACAGACTTCAGCTCTATTAGGCCGGCTAATTGCCTTTAATTCACTTGAAAACACCGCTCTAACTGCGGATAGGACTGCTACCTCCTCACCTCCATATGCTTTTACCTCCTTTGCTCTTAGCGCTGGATCCTGCCTACAGCCTTTTAAAAATAAAGCGAGTTTGCCACAGGGAGGTCCGGGCCCCGCGAGTGGAATGGGGGGGCTGTCAGCGCTGTTTACTCCAGGCTGTTATTTGTGGTTTCCCCTGGGCAGCGAGTCGGTTATTCCATTTTTCTGCTGCATCTCTTCAGCTCCGTGTTTATATCTTTGTTCTTCGGGAGGAGGAAGAAAAGGAAACCGAGTGGAAAGGACAGATAACACCCTGCCCGCCGCCTCCGGAGAGGACCCATCGGGAGCCTTGTTAGAGCCCTTCCAGGTCATCGGAAATGAAGTAAGAAGTTGGTTTTTTTTACAAGACAAATTTGAAAATTTCCCTGAGCTCTGCAAGCCCTGGTGTGCTCACACCACCAGTTATAACAGCAGGGAGAAGACCTCACCCCTGGGATTCTGAAGACCTCATTTCGTTGCCCTGAAGACTAACATGAATAAAAGAAACCCAGGGCAGAAACCGAAACTAGGAGCAGAAATTGAAACCTAGAGCAGAAATTGCAGCTGAACCACCCACCCCCCCCCCCCAAGAAAGACAGCAGCTACCCCAACTCCTTCCAGCCGAGCCTCAGCCCTGCTCGCAGGGAGGTTTTATACCTGGAAAAGGGGTGCAGCTGAGCAGGATGGATGGGGTTGGCAGAAACATGCCCTTGGCCAGGAGCAGAGGGCCTTAAAGGACAAGCAATGGCTCCCCAGGGTTTAATTCACTGCTCTGTCAGAGACACCCCAATCCTCTTTTGACCCAGCCAAGGAGAAAGAATAAAATGCAAACTGGAAAGAAACGTATCTGAGCAAATCGGCTTAAAGACTGGCTGTAAGACATCACTAAATTAGTGCCATGCATTACAAACACCGTTGTGCTGTGACCTGCAGATGATGGTAACACCTTGCACAACTAGTTTTCCCTTTGCAAACTGCATATGGACTGTACACTTTAAAAGCAACCACTTTTCGGGAAGAACAATTCCACTACGGAGGTAACTGTAGCGTATAGTACATACAAAAGCAGAGGGAGGGGAAATTCATGACCACATCTGCATGGTAAAACCTGCTCCTTCAGCGCCACACGCTAAATATCAGCAGGGGCAGAAACAGCTCATGCATCCACGGGCACAAACGTGCCAGCCCAGGTCTGCCAGGAAAAGATGTGTTTTCCAAGCAGAGTTTTTCCAAAGAGACTCTCAGGCTTCAAGGTCTGAGCAAGAACCTGGACCCAACTTGCATCCTCACCAAAGAAGAGGCCAGGTCACATCACAAGCGCTGGGGCTTGCAAAGGTTCAATATTCAAATACTGCTTAAGAGGGTTGAAAAAGGGTGAACTGAAGAAGCAGAAATCCTAGCTCAACTGCATCATTCTTCTGGGGCTGAACTTCAGACCGCTGCCCCATGGCAACTCGCTGTGGCAACCCCGAAAGGCAAAAAGGCTCCATACCTGAGCAGCACAGACACCCCCGTCACCCCCACAGCTCAAAGTCAACAGCTCTGCTGTTGAGGACAACAGCATCACGGCTCATCAACTGCATCCAGCGGAGCCGCTAAGCTCTCCCAGGGTAAAAGCAGCTCCATGACATTCCAACTTTCTTCTGCTTCGGCCTCAGACCTCCCACCAGCATGAGGTCAAACCTTCCCTGGCCACGTTCTGGGCTGCTGGACCCTCAAGCTGGGAAAAGCAGGTTTTTCACCCAACAGTTGGTCCTTTCCTGTCCTCCTATGTCCACTCCCTGGGGAGGACCACAGGGTGCTGGATGGAGGTATTACTGGAAATCCCACCAGAAAAAGGGGATTTTAAAGAGCTCCCGAGGTATTTGTAAAGGCCAGAGGGAAACACCAGGGCTGCAGGGAGGCAGTGAAGGAACACAGTGCTATAACTGCTGCCCAAGACTTCCTGGTCCTCTTCTGTAGCTCCCTTCAGAAGGAGATGAAGCCCTCAAATCCCTCTTTTCTCTTCTTGTCCTCTTTTCCTCTCAGCTGTCCTCCCTTTTGCCTTCTTCTCCAAGCTCCATCCAGGAAGCCCCTGAGGCCAGGAGGTCCATAGCTCTCCAGAGCTGCCACATTCAAACATGAGCAGTTTTTGGAGCATGGCCTGTCCTCTGTATCTCTGTGGTTCAGCCATGAGGTCACGGCAGCTGTCCCATTGACCATCCCGCAGAGGGAACCTTTGACGCTGCTGAGGCAGCAGAAAGCCGCTGGAACCTTCCAACACTTTCCAACAGCTCCACGATGCCCAAGCTGGCTCCTCTCCAAGATCCTCAGCATGGTGGCTCTGACCTCCTTCTGGCTTGTGTGTGAGAGCGAGCCGAGGTGGTAGATACATCATTTCAGGTCCTCCAAAGGTATCAACTCCCACGGATTTCCAGCCCAGGCAGCAGGAGCAGGGATGGGGAGCGGTGGTGCCCGGACCCACGCTGCTGGGGTGCACACTCAGCCTGTGGCTGCGGGGACACCCAAGAGTCTCGTCGAGGCAAAAAAAATGTTGGGTTTAGGGTTTTGCAGCATTGCACTCTACAGTGGACTCTTCCACCTATTCTTCTGGTTTTTGCTTGCCCACATGTTGCCTTCTTCCTCCCTTTTGCTCCTCTTCTGTGAGCCAAGGCCCCCACCCAGCAGGGAAGGTTGACGGCCCCCCTTTTACGCAGAAATAGCGGAGCCAAAGAGCTCTGGGGCAGCTGAGAAAAAAAAAAAACCAGCACTGGCTCCCTGCCTCTCCTTATCAGATCCTCTTTGTAAGGAGAACAAGCAACAATAAAAACCTGGTTTTAAACAGAGGAAATCCCTTTCATACAACAGGCAACATGGTTATGGCAGAAACTGTTCTGAAATACAAAATATTCTCCTGGAATACCCCACGGTTTAGTTTAGACAACTAAGGGGCAAGCTACAGTCACCCATGAGCTGGCAGAGAGGGGTTCAACCCTGCCCGCGCTAATGACAAAGCGGGTGCCCCCGACCCACAAACTGCTGAGGTTAAAAGCTGGCTCTTTGCTCCTCTGCTCCAAACTGCAAAGACCCCAAAGGACCAGAAATGTCCCCAAATCAAGGTATCCGAACATGTGGTCCATGAGCTGAATGGGGCCAGCTGATGGCTAGAACCTCAAGTACAAAGGCCATGGGCTATCACACAAACGAGCTACACTATTTACTACACGGCTTCATTAGAACAGATTCTGCATCCTTAAATATGGGTAATTTCTTGTGAGTTCGCAGCTGCCCAGCAGAAATAAAGCAAAAAGCTCGCAAAGCAAGACAGCACAGCCTAAGGGCAGAAGGTAACTTCAGCACTCAATAAAAAGCTGACGTCATGTTTTAAATCTTTGACTCTTTAAATCTTTGAACTTCTAATTGGCAGGGGTGACCGGACTGTCGCCTCCATCCCACCCTCCTGCTTCAGGAAGCGTCCCCTCACCAGTGACAAATCCTCCACGTCTTGATCCAGTTGGTGCGATCTGGGTCCTTCCAGTGGGCTGGAGGGGAATTTGCCCCCATCTCTTTTTGTTCAGATATTTTATATCACTATCAATAATGGAATTAGACATTGAGAAGTAATTTTCCTCGGTGCAAGGCTTCAATGAAGCCTTCTGACATCGTTTTCAGCCACAAAGAGGATTACAGCAGGTTAAATGGCACCTCCATCACTTCACACCTTTTCTACATGATGTGAGTCCAGCATTGCTGGAAAAAAAGAGTTTGAAAGAATAAGAGCAACAAAGCCACTCTGAGGGGCTGACAGCAAAAGCAATGGGTTCAGAGGTTTAGTTACACGTTTTAAAGTGGAGAAGCAGCAGCGTAATTCCTCCTGGGAACAGCTGATGGGTCAGGGCACAGATACCCCAGCTTTATGCCAGGGATGAAGATCTTTCCTGCCTCTTCCAGTGCAAAGAAAATGCATTTCAAGCACCAGCAGTGCTGCTCAGCGTCCTGTCTGCCAGAGCAAAGGGGCAGGAAGGTCAGGATGCAGAGGGGAGGTCAGGATGCAGAAGAGCTGGGCAATGCCCCAGTGCGTGGCAGCGCCTGCCCCATCGATGGGAGCTCCATCCCTGCCCACCCAGGTGGTCCAGGGCAGAGCTCTGCTCTGGGGGACCCACCCGGGCTCTGCTTGCGGCCATCACATCAGCAAATCATCAGCATCATACAGCTCACGGCACCTGGCAACCATGCAGATTGGCAGCCTGTGCATTTCCCAGGGTTTGGGGTTTTTTCATTTCCCTTTCAAAAAGCCAAAAAACACCAGCCGGTCTCTGAACAAGCCAGTCATACAAAAGCCACAGAGCAGTGACAGGAGGAACTGTAAGAAGACAACAGGAAAAAACCTCTCTTGTCATTACAGAATGATGTAGGGATCTCCACGGAGGTCCCCATTCCACTGGGCGTTCCCACCAAAATCAGAGGAAGAGCAGTAGAAAGCATCAGAAAGACAAAACAATCTTCTTGCCTGCTCAAAACAATTCAGTTGTGGAGAAAAAAAGGCCATTTTCGGAGGAAAAAAATAAATCACTATCTGGAAATTTGGGGTGGAATCTACTTAAGGGCACTCGAGCGGCCCAGGTCTGGCCGTGCGCCCCGTGACCGCACAGCTGGGGGCTGGCGGGCGGCTGTGCCGACGCACAATTCTGGGATTCAGAGCCGAATTCTTGAGATAAGTCTTTTCCAGGAATGTCTGACAGTGCAAACGAAGCGAAGATTGCAACATTTTTTCCATAGTTCTCGGCCTCTTGAAAAAAAAAAAGTCATTATCTAACAAGCAAACGCAGAAATCAAAGCAACAAGCAGGCAGTTGTAAAAGGCGAAGGAGTGGGCATCTGCCCCCGCCCCGGCGTTTCCTCCTCCCTCCCCGCGCTGGATCCCATCAGCACCACTCAGCCCTTGCACACGAAGGGGGTTCAAGCCCTGCCAAGAGGAATTTGGGAGGTGGGACCTCAGCTTCCATCCTGTGCTGATGCCCCGGGGAGCCACTGTCTGACAGTCCTGTGGTCAACCCTTGGGTTGTTTTGCTGTGTGTTCCATCCCTAGGGATAATCTGTAGGGTTAGGAGCACAGTCCCAAACCTGCCCCAGTGTTAAACGCAAGGAAATCATAGAATGGTTTGGGTTGGAAGGGATCTTTAAACAGTTCCAAACCCCTTGCCCCAGACATGGACACCTCCCACCAGAACAGGTCACTCAAAGCCCCATCCAACCTGGCCTTGAACCCCTCCAGGGATGGGGCAGCCACAGCTTCTCTGGGCAACCTGGGCCAGGGTCTCACCACCCTCACAGCAAAGAATTTCCTCCTAATCTTGCTGGCACCTGGTTTTAGCAAGCTCAGCTTCTCATTTGCACTCACATAACGGTCACCGGAACAAAAAGGTCCCTGTGTGGCCGGACAGCGCGTGAGAGGAGGCTCATCCACCCTCACCGTGCTGAGACCGAGGGGAGCATCACAGCACAACAAACCCCCCGAAGCCCCCACTCACGCTGAACACATGAGATCCTACCTAATTCCACATATTCCAAGCGCCGAGTACCACTCCTGTTCAAAAAGAGAGGAAGAACTAACTGCACTACAGCGGCCACTGCCAGGGCCAGAAGAAAAACTGCCTCTACATAAAGACCACATTCTGCCAAAAATTCCCGAGCGAGGATTTCTTGCTCTTAGCCCCAGAGCAGACCTTGGCACTCGGCGATTAACCGTTAAGTACCGTCCTTGGCACAGGCACAGAGAAACAAACTCTTACGGCTTTCTACAGCCCAGCGCGGCACGCACAGCCTGTGTTTGGAAAGAGATTTAAATGAGAACGGTTTGTGGTATTTGGTATAGGATCTTTCGTATTTTTGAAAGTAAGCATATTCCTTGCACAGGGAGTTCGAGGAGCGTTAACAAGGAGCAGGCAGGGGACGAGGGTGAGCCTCAGAGCTGGCCCTGCCACAGCATCCTTGCCCCGAGTCCCCGTTATCGCTCCGAATCGTGGCCGACCACGCATCCCCCAGCAGCGCAGGGGCTTGGAGATGGGAAGTGGGGAGGGAGGGTGCGGGATCCACTGGAAAGGATGTTGCGTGGTATTTTTATTCCATTTTTACTAACAGATTTTAAAAGTCTTGTGTAAACCCAGGAAACATCTTCTGATTTTGTGTTCTTACAGCACCAGAGAGCCCTGGATCCCACATCCAGGGTCCCACCAGATGAAGACTGGTCCTCAGCTGCACTGTTCTCGCAGCCCTGCTGCACTGTGGATGGGGCAGGAGCTTTTGCCCAAGCAAAACCTCCGTTTCCTGATGCCAGAGAGGAGCCTTCATACCAATAAGAGAGCCCTTCAAGACTCAAGCACAAGGCACCTCCACTCAAAGAGCTGCCACTGGGGCGCCTTATCAACCCAACTCAGCTGCTTGATGGCATTTTTAGCAGGGCCATCTTGTCCTTTAGGGCCATCTTGCCCCTTTAATGATAAAAATTCATCACTGAAAGAAGCCAGAGGAAGCCTCTCTTCGAGCAGCTTCTGGGAACAGGGCAATACAGACTCACAACACCCAGCAGGACAGTCAGATGTGGAGGAAACCATCCCAACCACAGTTTGGACAAGCCCCTCTCAACACTGACAACTCCCTGACAGGCAGCATCCTGCAAACATCCAGAAAAAAGCAATGCAGGTTTGAAAAGCAAAAGATTTGGGGAGGCTTTGTAGCTTTGGGACTCCGGGGGGGAAGGGGGGTGCAATCGCTGCCTTTTATTTGAAAGCGCAAGGTCAGCAGTTTTAGAGCACGCATGAATGGCTGTGAAGCAGCCTGCCTACGCTGCAGCCAGCCAACTGCTGATGAAGGCCATGGCTCCAGAAGGCTCCTGGGCTGGGCTGGGGTCCAGGCGCTTCCCGGCTGGCCTGGACACCACCAGGCGTCAGCAGAGACCCGCAGCGGTGGCTTCACTCCCAGAGAAACCAGAGCCTGGGCCCCTCAGGGCCAGGGGAAGAGAAGAGGGAGAGTGAGCATCAGCATCCACCTCCCCACGTGGGGAACCCAAGAGAGTTTTGCTCCCAGTGGGCTGGAGATGAGGGTAACCTGGATCTCCAGAAACCTCTGACAGTCTCCCATCACCACCCTTGGAAAGCATTCGGTGCTCTCCACCACAACTGTTCCTGCCTGCCCAAGACCATGTGGCATCGGTTTGCTCCTGCGCCAGGACCATGTTTCCAGCATAGCGTGACATCGGTACGATTCACAACTGGTTTCACTGGTGGTTCCACTGGGAAAAATCTATTTCCAGGGGAAAGCAAAACCCAGGCTATCTGAAAGCAAACACTGGACACAGCACCACTGGCATTAGCCCTGTCTTCTGGGGAAACTGAGGCACAGGCTCGCCTGACTCCCTGAGCACAGATCTTGTGTTCCTGGTACCACTCGGTGCCCTGGAAACTCGGCATCACAGCATCTCAGCAAGCGCTCCTCCCCTGCTGACCTCGGCAAACAGCTGGCTGGGTGACATCACCCAGCGTGACATCACCCAGCGTGTCATCACCCAGCGTGACGTCAGCCTTGCCCCAGCCCAGTCCAGAGGTGGCTGTTCAGCCACTCCAGATGTGCAGGTGCCACGGTGGCCACTTCAGCGGCGGGATGAGGCAGGGCCTGAGGGCTCCGCACATCCCACCCATGGTGCTCGGTGGGGAACCACAGGGTGAGGAATGTGCCCAAAAACTCAGCCTGTCACAGCAGCAAAAAGCAGGGAAACTTTCTAGATAGGGGGCAGGGTGTCCTCCAGAGACAGGCTGTCCCTGGTGCACCACGTGCATCTTTAAGACACTTTAAAACAGGCAAGAGGGAGGTGTGACAAAAAAAAAATAATAATCAATGGGTACCCAGTGAGCCCTTCTCCAAGGAGTCTCACATTCTTATAATCCAAGTGTAATCAAAACAGGCTAATAACAAGAGACTACCAAAAAGAACGCGAGCCGGCCACCTCTGCCGTGGCTGAGCATGCTGCCAGGAGCCACCCCACAGGTGGAGGGCAGAGGAATGGGCACTGGGTCTGGTACCCACGCTAAGCCCCATCACGGCTTCAGGGACTGGTAAGGCTGCGGGGGAGCCATCTCCCCACCAGGATCATGGTGGAACCCTGCCCCTCCAGAGACAGGAGGTGAGGGGAAGGGCTGGGAGGGAATAATTTCAGGGCGGGGGGTGAAAGGAAAAGCAAGAGGGAATCACAAATAACCCACACAGGCAAATCCCCCTTGATTTCATAAATCTGGGGAGTAGAATAAAAGCAATAGCCCTGCTGGGACTCACCGTTCGTGGACGATGTCAGGCAGTGGAAGACATTACCAGAGGTGCAGTTCTGCCAGAGGTCCGCCGTGTGCCCGCCGTTCACCAGCCATTGCTGCAAAGAGACACAGCCCCATAAGCAATGCCCTGGCAGGAGGGGGCAGGCAACCATGTGCCCCCCCCGGGCATCCAGCAGCCCCAGTGCACACCGGCACGCGTGTGCCCGGCCGGGTGCTCCCAGGCACGTGCTTTTTCTTTAGGAAAAAAAAAAAAAGGGGGGTTAGAAAGGAAATAGTGATATTTGCTTTTAGCCGCTTTCACCTCAACGGCAGAAAAACAGAAGCTCTTTATTCTCTTTAAACATGGACCGAGTCCCGCGGGGGACGCGCGCTTCCCTCCCCTCTACCGTCCTTGCCCAGCGCCTGGCCGGGCTATTTGAATGTTTCCACGTGATTTCTAACGACTCGGAAGAATTTTTTTTTAACATCATCTACTACTATTACCACCCAAAAAAAGGAGAAAAAAAAAAAAAAAAAAAAAAGGGAAAGAAGAACCTGGTGAAGCAAGCCTGGAACTCACCAGCTCCACAGAACCGCTGCCTTAAAACAAAGTCAAACCTCTCCCAAAGTAGCTGACGTGTTAACTGGGCTCCAGACCGAGAACGGTGCTGGGAACTCTCTGTGCAGCATCCAACCCTCAATCTTCCCACTGCCTGCAAAGCTTAAGCTTTGAAAATCGCCAGGAGGAGCCCATCTGGCCGAGGAGAGGGAGGCTGTGCGTAACTCACAGCCCCGAAAGAGCAGAGCTGGAGAGCAAAACTGGTGGTGCTGAGGAGCCAGTCCCCAAACCAGTCCCGTTTCAAGGGGTTTTGCTCAGACTGGCTGTACTGGTCCTGCGGGCTGAAGCCCGTTAGCAGGTGGAGCTCCTTTACGAAAGGGGAGTGCAGCTTCACCCCCACCGAAAGTAATTTGGGTACTCTGAGGCTGTTCCGTGATGTGACATGGGGACGATGAGGAGACCCCCTCCTCTGTGCCGATGGGGATGCCCTGAGCACCCGCTGCTGCACACAACAAAGTGACCCTCCCCACCTCCCCCCCCCCCCCCCCATTACACCTGACAGCACAAACACAGAACGACGCTCCAAAATTCCAGTGTTAGTAATAAGACCAGCAATCGGCAAGTAATATTTCCTGCCAAAATCCAGGCTGGAAAATAAACCAAAAATAAGAATAACACAGTCTGGTCTTGCCATACCATATACCCCCCCCGTTGGCCGCTCCCTGCCTCGCTGGTACCCCGGTGCCGGAGGAAAGTCCGTACTTACGCTAACGATGGTGGAGACGAAGAGGAGCACCAGCACGGTGACGTGGAGCACGATGATCCCCAGCAGCAAAAGCAGCATCTTGGCGGTTGGAGGGCAGAACTGGAGAGGCAGAGGGATGCTGCTGAGTGTGTATGATGTGTGTGTCTCTCTGTCTGTGTGTCCGTGTGAAGCCCGGCCCCGAGGGCAGCGGGGAGGGTTCCGAGGGATGCTCGGGCAGCGCCCAGGGAGGGAGGGGTCCAAGCCCTCTGCCCAGACCCACTCCCGGATACCCCCGGGGGGGGTCCTCCGAGCCCTTTCCCCAAGCCAGCCCACTGAGGGGGCTTCCTCGGACCCCTCCCCTGGGGACCGTCGAGGGGGGCTTCCCCGAGGGGCTCCCCCAGCCCCTCTCCTCCGAGGGGGGAGCTCCGATCCTCCTCCCCGAGGGCAGTGTGCTCCTCGGCACCCCCGGAAGGGGGGGAGTGTCTTTCATCTCACCCAAGGGGCTACCCTGGCCCTCCTCCGCCGGGATGGAGGGTCCCCTGCCCACCTACCCATGGGGCCACCGGGGGGGATTCTGTCGGCCCCTCTCACCAGGGGAGGCTTTTCCTGGCCCATCTTCCCTGGCGACCCCCGCGGAGGGCGGGGGGGCGTCTATCTCGGCACATCTTCCCCGACAGGGTAACCCCTGTCCTTCTTCTCCGGGGGTGTCACCTCGGCCCATTTCCCCCCCCCCTTTCCCTCCCGGCACCCCCAGCAGGGGCTCTCATTACCCTTTCCGCCACTGGGTGGGGGGGGAGCTTTCTCCAGCCCCTCTCCCCTGGGGACCCGCGGAGAAGCAGGGAGAGGTTGCCCTGACCCCTCTTCCTAGAAGACCCCCGAATGGGGGTTTCTCCTCGGACCATCTCCCCCCGGCACCCTCAGCAGGGGCTCTCATTGCCCCTCTCCCCCCGGGAAGGGGTGTGTGTGTGTGTGTGTGTGTGTGCTTTCCCCAGCCCATCTCCCCGCAGAGAAGCAGGGAGGGGCTGCCCTGACCCCTCTCCCTAGAGGACCCCCGAAGGAGGGGGGGGGGGGGACACACAGGGGTGCGCTCCCCCGCTCTCCCTCCCCTATGGACCCCCGGAGGGTCCCTCCAGCCCCTCTCTCCGTCGGGAGAGCCCTTCCCCTCCCCGGGGGAGCCGGCAACAGCCGCCCCCCCGCCGCCCCCCTCCCCAGCGGGGCCGGGGGAGCGGGCCGGGCCGGTCCGTACTCACGTCGCGGCGGAGCCGAGGGGCGCGGGGCGGCGGCAGCGGAGCGGAGCGGGCGGCGGCGCTGACAAGTTTCCCCTTTAACCGGGGCCACCGCCCCGCTGGCGTCTGCGGGACAGGGAGGGCCCTGCCACGGCGCCCGGCCGCTCCTCCTATAAATGCGGCAGCGCCCCGGCCCCGCCAGCCGCCCCCCCCCCCCTCCCCTTCTCCCCCCCGAGCCTCCGCCTGAGAGTCACTCCCGGCCCCATCCCCGCGAACGGCCGCGAGGAGATTTTTCGGGGGACACCCCACGGGATGGGCTGCCCTTCGTCCCCCCCCGCCCTTTGCTTCCCCACCGTGGACCCCCAGCGAGGACTGAGGCGGGGGGGGACGCTCTCCCGGGACTCGCCTCCGCCCCGCTCCGCTGGCCACGCGTGGGTGGGTGCCGGCGTGTGGCGGAGCCGGGGGCGGGGGGGGGGGGGACACACACGGCGAGGTGAGGGGCCGTAGGAAGCGGGGGGTGCCCGGGGCAGGATGCGGTCGGTGGCTGCAGCGCCGGCAGCTGCCTGTTTCGCTAAGCAGATAAGTGAGTTCTGGTGGGGGCTGGCGGGGGGCGTCCCCCTTCCAGGGATGCTCGGGGAGGGGGGGGGGCACGGTCAGCCAGGGGGTTACACGGAGAGGACAGAGCATGGGGTGGGCCCCCCCACGCCCCGGTGGAGGCAGTTTGTGTAGCCCCTGCCAGGGATCCGTGGGGCAGGATTTGGGGAACGAGCTGTGCTGAAGTCGGGGGGAATGTCCCCTCTGATTGACACGGTGTGGCTGTGGCCGGGGAAGTGACAGCTCTGCAGTTTGCTCCAGCGATGGCAACGGGATTGCGGCCCTAGGGCTGGAGTTTTTTAGTTCTTGAAAGCCAAATCCTGGGAGACCGAGCAACATTTCACTAAACGGAGGGTGAGATTTTTCCAAAACGCTGGAGGACTCAGGTGCTGGGAGTGGAAGGGGTGGGTGCACTCCGGTCCGGCAGCCTTCACTCGTTCCTCAACCTTCACTCGTTCCTCAACCGCAGCTCATCTGTTGAAATAAAGCTCACACACAGACCTCTCCCACAGCCCCCGCAGGAGACCTGCGCACCCCTGGGAGCCCTGAGCACTAGCACCTACCTCCCCATCACCTCTCCCCTCTTCACGCACCAGCTCCAAACTAGTCCTGCTTGCCGAGACGGGAGAGGTCGGCATCCAGCCACCAAAACTGTAAATCTTGGGAGAAAGAGGAGAGAAGCGTGCTTGGCTCCCTCCTCCTGGCAAGCACAGCCGTGTTCCCTGCAGCACGGGCTCTGGCTCCTCTGCACTCACGTAAGTGGTCCCGTCACACACGTTGGCCAGCAAGTGGGAGTTCAGAGCACTCTATGGCGATGGGGAGGAGGGAGAGGAGCCAGCGGCTAAAACAAGCCCCCCCTGGCCTCCCACTGTGCTCGAGCCCCTAGGTCGGTACATGCCTGCACGCCCTGCCACGATGCTGCCGAGCCAAGCTCTGCTCCAGCAGCACCGGTTCTGCCATGTCCAGGTTTGCCCAGCCCGCCTTCCAAGGATGCAGTTTGCCCTTCCCTCCGAAAAAATACCCACCCGTTTCTCTGCTTCTGCCACCTCCCTGCCCCCTGTGACGCTGAGCCAGTGCCATCCGTGACTGCAAGCCCCAGAGGACTGAAACATCTGGACCGCCATCAGTACATTCCTCGCTAATGAGGCTATTTCGGGCTGTCTTGCCTCTGTGGGTTGAGCGTCTGCTGCTCTCGGAGCAGAAGGAGCCACCGCACTTGGGGCTGCACAAACACAGAGTGAGAAGGGGCTTGTCCCCGAGGACTGTGATCCAACCTGCCTTAGAGACCGCCTTCTGAGTCAGGTTTGGAGGTCCGAGATCTCAGCGGCTGTGCCTCTGGGTAAATTATCTGACCCGTTCCCCAAAAGCAGAGTGGGGAGATGCACAGCGGGGAAAGGCAGCCGGGAGGTGTGGGGGTCACATACTGCACCCGAGTTCCTCCGTGAATGTGGGAGAGCAAAACCACCTTGGCTCCAGTTCTGAAAATGGTGCCAAAAGCAGCTTTTTAAGCCCGGGAGAAATACCTGAAACTCCAGTCAGGGAAAAGAATAGCCTGCGGGTAACACAGCCTGTTTTGGCTGAGAGTCATGGATTAGAAAGAGAGGAGGAAGCCCAGTGAGAAGAGCACATCAATCCCGTGCTCCTCAGACACTTCTCCTCTTGGAAAGGTGCATCGTCCAAACGGAGCAGGGCTTTGGAAAAACATGTGCTGAGCACGTGTGATCACGGCAGCTCCGGTGACAGGGACCGTGCTGCTCCAGGGAGTTCACGTGAAAGCGCCGGAGGCAAATCTAGAGGTGCCGGATGGCGAGCGTCCAGGCCGGAAGGAGAAGAGGTGAGAAAGGGAGGATGTTCACAGCAGAACCCTGGGGGTTTTGCTGGAGAGATGGCATCACCACCTGACCCGGCACAAGCCAGGGAATTGCATCGTGCTTCCCATCGAGGGGCTTGAGTTCTGCCCGACTTCCCCGGCTCAGGCTCCATCCGAGGGTGGCTAGCAGTGGTCACCGCCGAAATACAGGCAGGCGCCACAATAAATTTGAAAAATGTTTTGTGTACAAACAAGATTCGCCACAGGCTGTGCTGGGAATACTAGAAGATTGACGGGTTTTATAAACACTGAGTAAAAAAAATGTGGATTTCTCACTTTGAATCTCTTCCATGGGATCACTTAAAATTCTTACGATGCTTCAGCTTGAATTTCTAGAATAAAATAATGAGAGTTTAGGAGGGAAAGTGGTTTTTGTATCACTTCAAGGGGCTCAGATGCTAATCTGACAAGGCAGTGATGGACTTCGAGGACTTTGCTGAAAAGGATCAAAGTCTCATTTAACTGTGTCTGTGGCATCACCTGAACCAGCATATGATGGGCTCTGCCACCTTCGGTCCAGTGTACACGTACACCACCCCCTCCCCCAGGCCAGGTGATGAAACCACTCTTAAAACAAGCATTTTCAAATGACACAGTTTCAAATGACACAAAAGGACAAGTTTTTCTCTGTATTTCTTCTTGTGGATAAACTTCTTTAACCCCAAGACTTTGCTCTGTCATCACAATTTTAGGGACTTGCTTCCTGTTCCCTGCCCTGGTGACTGAGACCATTAGCAACAGAGGACTTGAAAAGAAAAGGGGAAGGGGCAGAAATATGGGAACGGGGAAAACAAACAGAAATCCTAGTTTCAAACTGTGCAACTAGAGAAATAAAGAGATCAATATACGGTTTGACTTGCATTTTATGGAGAACCTATAACGCTCCCCCAAACAACGCAGTTCCCATCCATCGCTGAGTCCAATCTATGACTTTCCCAGTGCCCGCGGGTGACATGATCGTCATCCTGGGAGCTTGATGCAGCTTTTATATATAGAATATATTTCATTATTTTTCTTTTTATTATTTTATTAATATTTCATTAAAGTAGTTTAGGCCCTTCTAAACTCTTAAGTCACTTTCTCTCTCTCCCTCTTCTCCTTGAGGTGGAGGAGATCATCTGTCGTTCCTCTCAGTGACCAGTCTGGCGCAAACTATGACAAAATGTATATAAAAATACACATAGAGAGAAATAACTCTCTAAATAAGTATTTCCAGCTGAAGAGCTTGGAGGAGGCTCTCCATGTCGAGAGCATGTCCCCAGCTGGCAGCGAGCATGGGGAGTGCCAGGATCTTGCCCTTTCCCCGGCTCCGGGAGCTGGGTGCCGGGGAAGAGGAGGGTGCCATGCCCCAGGAAGGATGCTGCTGTGGTTACCAAGCCCCACGGCTACCCCACGGCAGGGCTGTGAGAGGAACGGGCCTTTGCTCCAGTGTGAAACTCTGTTTGGGTCAAAACGCACCGAGGGAGAGTGGTTTTTTACCTTTTCTGATCAAACTGGTGGGATGGCGACCTGAAAAGGAGGAGAAAAACCAGAAGGGAAGACATTCAAATTCAGCAAACTTCTAAAAAAAGGGACCTAATACATCTTGGAGACATTTACTTACTTTCCCTGACATTTGTTTTCCACCAAACCAAGAAGAATTTATAAAGTATTTTAGTCCTGTCTGCGTTCATGCCCAAACCCCGACTTCATCCAACTTTTTCCTTTCAACTCCAAGCCAGTCGTCATCACTGATAGAGTCAGGCTGAAATCCCTGGAGAAAATCCCACTGGCTTCAATGAAACCAAAATTTACCCACCGATTCCAAAAGCCAAAAAAAAAACCCCGACCAAGGTTCCCAGCTGGGACATGACTCTGTGTCAGGACACACTCAGATATGTTCAGAAATTGGGGTTTGTGCTCTTCTCCTGCATGGTGACAGCCAATCCTCTGCGAGCTCCTGGGTTCAACCCACAGAGGATAAAGATCTAAACCAGCTTTGAGCTACCTTGTTGCCCAAACTCTTGAGTTCTAGCCTTTTGGTTTCAGCATTCCCAGGTCTAGCCCCTTTCTCAGTCTCCTTCAGGGTCCCAAGAGCAGCCGCTGGTGCTCTGAGGGTGACGATGCTCCGTCCCCTGCAGCTCCCTGCTGAGGGACACAGCGGATGCTGCAAGTCTGCACGGGCTCGAGGAACAACTGGAACGAGACCATGTGAACCAAATCCATCGGGGGATATTAAATTCAAGGACGGCCCTGTCAGCTCAGGAAGTCCTTGAGATACTAATTGCTGGAAGCTGGGAAAGTAGGCAGGGGAAGTATCACAGGGCGCTTGCCTTGCTCTGGTGCTTTTATCTAAGCATCTCCTGTTGGCTCTGTCAGAGCCTGACTCTGGGCCTTGCTGGACTTTGGTCTGAGCCAGCACAGCCATTCCTGTGATCCTACACTGCCCAAATTTTCCTTAGCATTTTGCCAAAGTTTTCTCTCTCTTTTTTTTTTTCTTCATAATAGCAATGAGTTTGGGGTTTTTTTCTGCCTGCTGATGCTGTTCTGGGAATTCTCTCTCCCTCGAGCCTATTAATCTGCCTTAGTTATGCAATATGCTGTGAACATACTTTGTGGCAAGCTTTGATTTCACCCAAATTCATATCAGACCCCTCCAGGACATTAGCTGATTTTTCTTAGGCAACAGAAAGAGGAACGGACCTCGGACTATTACCCATTACTGCTCTTCTGTGTGGGTGGTGATGAAGACGCAACGTGTAGTCCGAGGGTGATCTCAAGAGACTTCAGGACCTTGGGGCGGTCGATAAGGGCATCTGGGGCACAGGTTATTTTTTCCTCTCTTCTCCCAATTGCCAGCAGCGACATTGGAATAGACAGGCCCAGTCTATTAATACGTGGCTCTGTGGCTGGTGTCATCACCACAATTTGGGGTTTTTTGATAATGGGATGGCCTACACAGCACCAGACTTGTGGCATCAGATGGGGTTCGCCTTTCTCAAAGGGGGAAAAGGGAAACATTGCACCCATTTTTAAAAAGGGTGGAAAGGAGGGTACCAACCTGTCAGCCACCCCTCTGTGCCTGGGAAGATCATGGGCCAGATCCTCCTAAAAGCCACGCTAAGGCCCATGAAGGACAGGGAGGTGATTTGAGACAGCCAGCATGGCTTCACCCTGTGCTTTTCCCACATCAGGCACACTCAAAAGGAGGAAAACACCACAGTTTTTCTTCTAAAATCACAGACTGAAAGGGTAGGAATGAATCCCTGTGAGTGGATTTACTCTGAGCCACAGACAGGATATTTTCAGTCACTTTCTGGCACACTACAAAAAAGCGGTGGAAAGAGAAAAGCCAAAAGGAAAAAAAATAATCCTGGTAGACCATATGACACGCAAAGCGACAATTTAATTTCTACTCAGGCTTCCATTAGGAAGTGGAAGTCTAATCATGTATTTTTTAAAGCAAAACCAGGATTCCCTCCCAGAACAGATAACACAGGGTGGGCTGAGCCCAGCCTAAACGGGACCCAGCAGCCGCGTAGTGCTGGGAAAGGTCTTGCGCATCCCCATGCACTTCTCCTGGTCGATGAACAGGGAGTTGGCTTTGACAGCCAGGTCATGCTGCAGGACCGACTTGGCGTGAACCAGCATTTGCAGGGTGACCTCGCTGTCTCGTAGCTGCTGCTGAAGGGTCTGCACCGTCTCATTGATATCATGGACCTCATTGACAAGGCTGGAAAACAGCAAGAGTCCCTCGTTAACAGTCCCATCCTGGGGGTGGTTCTAGCATGGCATTGCTGGTGGGCCCCTTGGGCACAGGATTTCCCCCTTCAGCATGCTCAAACTGACTCAGACACACTATTTCTGGCAGATACATAGAATCATAGAACCATAGAATGGTTTGGGTTGGAAGGGACATTAAAGACTATCCAGTCCCACGCCCCTGCCCTGGGCAGGGACACCTCCCACCAGACCAGGTCACTCAAAGCCCCCTCCAATCTGATCTTGAACCCCTCCAGGGATGGGGCAGCCACAGCTTCTCTGGGCAACCTGAGCCAGGGTCTCACCACCCTCACAGCAAAGAAGTTCTTCCTAATACCTAGTCTAAATCTCCCCTCTTTCAGTGTAAAACCCTTCCCCCTCATCCTATGGCTCCCCTCCCTGATCAAGAGTCCCTCCCCATCTCTCCTGGAGCCCCTTTAGGGACTGGAAGGGGCTCTAAGGTCTCCCCGGAGCCTTCTCTTCTCCAGGCTGAACCCCCCCAACTCTCTTAGCCTGTCCTCACAGCAGAGGGGCTCCAGCCCTCAGAGCATGTTGGTGGCCTCCTCTGGACCCACTCCAACAGGTCCATGTCCTTCCTGTGTTGAGGACTCCAGAGCTGGAGGCAGTACTCCAGGTGGGGTCTCACCAGAGCGGAGCAGAGGGGTACACAGGAAAGCTGAGGGCAGAGCTCCTCTGGACCTTGGTGGGTCAGGCACGGTTTTGTCTGCTCGAAGGCTTTGGCAATGCCAGAGCAGCTCGTGCCACCGAGCAGAGGCAGCTGTGGCTTCCTCTTCCCATTTGGTTTTGCAGGTTTGTTGGTTCCCCCTCCTGGACTTCCCCATGCAGGGGTGCTCCCTGCACCCACGGGTGCACACACAGTGAAACAGTACGGGGAGAGGCTAAAAGCAAAGGTGAAACAAGTGGAGGATGGATAAAACAATGGCGTGTGAGATGCTAAACACTCTGGGGCTGGATGTAAATTGCTTTTAAAAGGCTTCAGATGGAGCTTCACCCAGTGGGCTCCCAGGAGGAGGTGTGAAGTTCGGGGTGCCTCATGGAGGGCAGCCTACTCCTCCATAGCCCCTCAGGGTGCAATCCCAAAGAGCTCACTCTGTCCTTGGAAGGATTTCCAGTGTCCCCAGGGGAGCTGAGGACAGCCCTTACTGCTTCTCCATGTGGTGCACCCTTTCTTGCAGTTACCCAAAAGGAAGGACCTTAAGAGCTCTCAACAGGAGCCTGTTGGAGAGCAAAGGGCTTGTCCTTCAAACCTGAGCCCATCCAGCTGCCGGAAAGCAGAGAGCTTTACCCAAGTGGGAAAAATCCAGCCCCTCATGGAGTGGCATCAGGCTGCACGCACCCATGGTGTACAGCCCCCTTTGTGGGCACAGAGCTCACCCAAAGGCTGGGACGCCCGCTCATTGCTTTTGATATATGGGTGCACTTATGGAAGGAGTATTTAGGAAAAAAAAAAATAACCCCATGATTAATTTCCTCATCCAATGATGCTCCTGAGAGCTACCACCTGTGTCTCCTCCCTCCTGCCTTACCGGAGCTGGGCAGTGTCCCGGCACAGCTCCATGTTTGGTCTCCGAGTGCGCTCGTCCAGCCGGGTCTGAGCCACTTTCAATGGAGGCCCTTGGTCCCTAATGGCCTTCTTGATGTCTTCTATATTCTTCTCGGTCTGGAATATTTCCTGCAGTGTCTGGCGTAAAAAAGAAACACATGCATAAATTAAAAAAATATGTTCTCAAGCAACAACGTAATTTCCCTTTTCTGCCATCCATCTTCAGACAAAAACCCAAGCTCAGTAAGCAGACCCTGGGCTCAGCCCACTGTCACTCTGCCATACATCGAGGCACAGATCCAGCAGCAACTTCTCTTCAGGGAAAAGCTTCTCTTTGCTGTTGCTGTCACATCAGAGGAGGTTTTGGAGCAGTGTTGGATCTATTGAATTACCAGCTCCTCCAAATTACTGCTTGCAGGAGCTGATCATCCATCAATAGCAACTAACAGAGGAAAGGTTTTTAGTGGACGCTCACTGAAGGACGTGGCATCAGCCCATGGTGCTGCAAGCCCAGTCTCCACTCGGTTAATCAATACTGTCCCAAGCACTTTCCAGGAAGCTTTCCATGAGACCCAGGGTTGGAGTCAGGTACCCATCGCTGATCTCCACTTGCTCTGCTTGGCAGAGCGAACACACGGATACCTGTGCAGCAATCATGGATCTCTGAGACTGAAAACATGTCCCTGGAGGAGAAGCAAGCCCGTGAACCCCCCAGCAGGCACCCCAGCAGAGGCCCAGCAAAGATTTTCTGCAGGGCAGCCAGCACCTCTGAAGTGACTACCAGAAGATGGGATGAGCATTGGCATTTTCTGCCAGAAATCCCTGTCCTAGCAGGCTGTCAACTGGGATGAGCAAAAGACAGTATCCCTTGAGATGAAACTGCACTCCCAGCTCATCTTGCTCCAAGAAGAAAGTCCCCACATCATAGAATCATAGAATGGTTTGGGTTGGAAGGGACCTTAAAGACCATCCAGTGCCACCAGGGACACCTCCCACCAGAACAGGTCACTCAAAGCCCCCTCCAACCTGGCCTTGAACCCCTCCAGGGATGGGGCAGCCACAGCTTCTCTGGGGAACCTGAGCCAGGGTCTCACCACCCTCACAGCAAAGAAGTTCTTCCTAATACCTAGTCTAAATCTCCCCTCTTTCAGTTTAAAACTCTTCCCCCTCGTCCTATGGCTCCCCTCCCTGATCAAGAGTCCCTCCCCATCTCTCCTGAAGCCCCTTTAGGGACTGGAAGGGGCTCTAAGGTCTCCCCAGAGCCTTCTCTTCTCCAGGCTGAACCCCCCCAACTCTCTCAGCCTGTCCTCACAGCAGAGGGGCTCCAGCCCTCAGAGCATGTTGGTGGCCTCCTCTGGACCCACTCCAACAGGTCCATGTCCTTCCTGTGTTGAGGACTCCAGAGCTGGAGGCAGTACTCCAGGTGGGGTCTCACCAGAGCGGAGCAGAGGGGCAGAATAATCCCCCCCCTCGCCCTGCTGGCCACGCTGCTGGGGATGCAGCCCAGGATGCGGGTGGTTTCTGGGCTGCCAGTGCACATCGCCGGCTCATGTTGAGCTTCTCATCCACCAACACCCCCAAGCCCTTCTCCTCAGGGCTGCTCTCAGTCCATCCTCCACCCAGCCTGGATTTGTGCTTGGGATTGCCCTGACCCAGGTGCAGGACCTTGCACTTAAATGATACCATAACCAGCTTCTTACGGCGACTGTTCCTCTGCTTGGCCCAAGGTCTGCATGGAGGGTCCCACTTGGGAGGTGTCACTGCAAAGTGGCAGTGTCATACCAAAAGGGAGGGGGGTTCGAGATACCTTGGTCAGGTGGGTCTGAATCTTTCTCTTGGCATCGGTTGTCTCAGCGATGCGGTTGGTGAAGGCGACGTTCACTGTGTTGAACTGCCGCCACATCTCGTTGGCCGTTGACACCAGCAGGTTCTCGATGTCGTCCCGCAGCTTGGCGGAGGCCGCCCGTTCGCTCTGGGAGAGGAGGATGTTGTCATTTGTGAACTTGGTCCATGACTCTGGCACAGAGATCCTGCCGGGGGGGGGGAAAGGAGAGGGCCCCAGTGAGTTGGATGTGGACAGGCACGGACCCTGCCAGGGAGCAGCATGGGTTAAATGAAACATAAGTCTAGTTTTAATTTGTCTGTATGTTATAGTTTAACACCAGCTGGCACCCAGGACCGTGCAGCCACTGTCTCAGTTCTCCCCCTTACCCCCAGAAGGGCAGGGAGAAGAGGGAGAAAAGGAGGGGAAAGGGAAAGGAAAGAACTCGTAGGTGGAGATAAGGACAGTTTAATAGAACAATTACAGAAAATAAAAATAATAATAATGACACAAGTCACTCTCACCACCCCAGTGAATTGGTACCTTCCCAGCCCTGATGGTGGATTCCCACCCCTGGCCAACCCCCATTTCTATACTGAGCATGACATCTATGGTATGAATATTCCATTGGCCTTTCCCTTGTTCTGTCTGTGCTCCTCTCACTTGTATAGGAAGTTGAAAAGAGTCCTTGGAAAGTATAAACATCGCCTAGCAACCACTATAACAATATCGATTGTTGACATTCCTTTCATTGCAATCACTAGAAAGAAAATTAACTCTTTCCCGGCTGAAACCAGGACACCATATAAAAGTGAAACATCTGGACACCATTTGTTCAAAGGATGACATGTTCACGAAAACAACTGTGGTACTTAGCAAAGCTCAGACAAACAAGAGATTCCCCCAGAAAAGCAGAGATTTTAATCAGACCTCATATTGAGATGCTCAAGGCATTTAAGGGCCAAGTGATTCACAGCCTCACGACAACGCGCAGATTGCAGCCAATTCGTTTTGCTCATAACTTGCCTCAGTTTCCTACTAAACTGAACGAGCATAGGATAATATGCAGTTCCCTGTCTGTGCACTCAGGATGAAGCTCACGCCTGTGCACTAGTCCAGAACAAGGTCAACAAAAGACTTAAATACCACATAAGCTCCATTTAAAACGTGCTGATCCTCGGCACATTTTACCCCCCTTTGAATTTTAGCATCAATCCGTTGCAATCCATTTGCCTGCCTAAATATGTCTGAGCTCTGCTGTGAATAATTATTCAAACATTAGAAAAATTGAATCAATCTATGTCCCTCCCTAAACTGCTTGCATCTGTGCGAGGAGCAGATTTATTCCCTCAGCTCTTTGCCACTCGGGGCATAACTCTGCGAGTGCTGGTTTAGGTCACCATTCATTCACTGCCGATCCAAAGATGAATTCCTGGCACCCCAGAGCAGCTGAACTCTCTCCCAGGACCGTGCTCTCTATTTCTCCGTCTTCTGTGTCGTTTCGGCTCCCTGCCAGGCCCTCTCCCTGCTGGGGTGAACCCCCCAGACTTTACGTCAATGAAGAGCACTCAGGCAAGCACTGACACATCTTAGAAAATATGCATAAAAGTGATGAGCTGTGCAGAGGTGCTCAACTGAGTTGTCAGGCTGACTTCTGAACCCTGGTAGAATGTTTAATTACGCGGGACTCGCTTTCACCCTCTGGATGTTCGGTATCCGACTGAAAAGCAGGGGGTCGTGCTCCCTTTGTGGGATGTGGAGAGAAATGGCCCCTGTGAGGTGGGTGTCTCCAGGGGCATGGATGTGCCTTTATGGTGGGCTGGGGACAACTTGTCCTAGGGATAGCTTGCTGCTGGGGACCCACAGCATGCACTCACGTGGCATCGATCTGCTCCACCCCTCGGTAGTAACCAATGCCCTGGGAGGTGTTCATCAGGTGGTGGCACTTGTCATCGATCTGGTGGGCCACCTGCTTGTTGGCCAAATCCTTCTCCAGCTTGTGCTGGGCTGCCCAGTTGGACCTTCAAGATGCAAACAAGAGCCATGAGTAGGGATGTATGGGTGGAATGGGCCCCCATTCCACTCCCCACACCCCCTGGGCAGCTCTGTCCTCCCATGAGCATCACTGCCTGCGCCCCATGGAGCCTCTGTGGACTTTACACCTGCAGGGTGTAAAGGTAAAGGGTGTAAAGGTAGAGGTCAGGGTCTGCTGGGGGTTCACATCACAACTGCAAATGCACATCAGCCCTACGGCATGAGAGAAGGAGCTCCTCCTTACTCGAGCTGGCCTCTTGCCTTCTCCAGGAACTGCTGCATCTTCTCCTGGCACGACCTGATGACATCAACTTCCTGGACAAAGGCAAAGCAGGACCCCATCAGTGTCCACACTCACTCATCCTGGTCACACTCGTCCCCTCCGACCTCTCCAACCCTGCACACAGCAAGAGCTCACCTGCTTGTCTTTCTCCCCAAAGCAAACAGGGGGGGAGTGGGGAAGGTGCCCCCAACCCCAGTGCAATCTCTTGTGCAACTGAGCCTGGCCCAGCGACCGGGAGGGGACAGAAGGGTGCTGTGGCCGCAGCCATGGCCTTTGCATTCACTTTCAGGGTGAGTCAATAAGTATTTTTTCATCTTGAGATCAGTGTCAAGTGGTGGTTAGTCCCACTGCAGGGACAGGGACAGATCCTGACCTGGCATGGACAGGCAGAGCGGTTCCCTGGACCAGCAGCGCTACACACCTCCATCCCCCAATCAGCAGCTACCCTTTTTGCTCCCCAAATGTTTTCCTCCCCAGGAGAAATCCCATCCATATGGCACAAGAGGAGATGGACTTGACTTTGGTGTAAATCCCCAGGCTGAATTTCTAAGACACATTCAGCTCCACTGGAGGAGGGCGTGTGTTGCTCCCAGCAAACTTGATTTCAGCACAAACCCATTACGTTTGTGAAGCCCCAGCTACTGGAGGCAGGTGATTAGAGCTCCAAATCCAGTAATTTTTCAGCGCTCCTCTCTGCAGGAGCCAACTGAAAAGCACGTCCCAAACACTTGCCATTGTGGAGATACCAGCTCTGATTGTTTTCCTAAAATCTCATGACCTTTAAACTAACCTTTTAATTTTCTAGGGCCTGACTCATAAGAAAAAATCTAATGGAGCAGTGGCTTCACAGTCCCAGGGGCTGCGATTTCCTTCCCAGTTTCACGATGCCTTTGCCGTGATTATGTGTCACTGTACCCTGTGTTAGGATCCCATCTCCTGTGCCAGTTCTTGTTGTGTTGGCTTTTTATTCGTAATTTAAAGCAGACTATATAAAGGCAGGCGGGAGTGCACGTTTTTATGATTTCTATAAAACACATTGCCTAAGAACACATCGCAGCAGCCCGACTGCGGCCACGCTGCTCTGAGCAAAGCAAAGCTGGGGGCAGATGTAATATCTTTTGTTAGATCTACTAATATAGTCGGGAAAAACAGAGAAGCTGTCAGGCACACACTGCCCTCTCCATATCTGTGTGTTGATGTGTGTGTGATATATATATATATTTATGTGTGTGATGTAGATGTGTGTGGGCACGCTGCTGCGTGGGTGGACACCCCGTCCCCTGCCCCAGCAGGTTTTGGGGGTTTGAAGGGTTTGGCACCTCACCAGCACTAAGGAACCAGTTAGGGAACGAGGCTGAGTAGCCTGTTCAGGGAAGTTTAGGTAAAAATAGCTTTAACACCTGATCCGAGTTGCCAAACTTACTGCGAAGAGCTGTTTCTCCACATCGTCATGGACCAGGTCGATGCCCATCCTCTTCTCCCGGTGAAGTAAGCACTCCTGTGCGACCTGTTGGGGACATGCCATCACTGCTGGCTGAAGGGGCAGGGTTCTCTATGGGGACGGTCCCCACCTCAAGTAATGTAAGAAAAGAAATTCTGGGTGGGCACAGAGATGAAAAGAGGGGAAAAAAGTGCCTAGGACACCTGGTTTAGCTGACAACGAGCAGCCGAGCTGCAACATCAGCATTAAATCAACATGAGGGAGCAGACGTGCCCCTGGTGCAGCCACAGCTGAAATCAGGGACCTATGTTAGCCTTGAGGCTGACCTCGCCAGGTCCTCGTAGTAACACGTGGGCTTTTGTCTCCCAAACCAGGATTTTAGATGTACCGCTTATAAAAATATTTGGTTAAGCAAATGCTGGTCTGATGTGCTCAGCACGTGCTGATAGGGGATGCAGCAGAAGGCAAAGGGTTTGTTTATTACTAACTTAACGAATGGTCTCTTAATAAAAACTTTCTAGACATTATGGAGCTGCAGTGAAACTTAATGAGACGTTTGAATGGCTGCAGATGTTTCAGCAGCAGGATGCAGCCTGCAGCCCCCTGGAACGGGTGCTCACCTGGAGAGGGGCCTCTGACTCGGCCAAGGCTCTCTCCAGCCTGCTCTTCACGTCTGTGAGTGCGTTGGTCTCCCCGATCATCTCGTCTAGCTCGTGGCAGAGCTCCGATTTCCAAAACGCAATGTCATTGGCACGCACTCCCAGGTTTTTGGTGCTTTCTACTTGTGTTTTCCTTGTCTGCTGGTATTTATCGTCAATCAGGAGGGAGGTGTCAACTGTCAGACGCTCTGCGTTCTTCTGGGAGGTCTCTGCCTCTTTGTAGTTGGTCTGGTTGGACTTGTACCAGTCTTCAGGGGTGTACTGGGTGAAGACGGTTGTTCTGTTGTAAATAGAAGGAAGCTTCTCGCTGGCGGTTATCCCCTGGGAACTTTTGGAAAAGGGAGCCAAAGTTGTTTTGAGGGCAGCTGTTTTATAGTAGGTGCTGGGCATCCAGGGGAGGCTGTAGCTCTGAGGCAAGGGGCGGTAAGGAAATCGATTCCTGTAGCTTGAAGCCATGGCGTGGACTGCAGGGAGAAACCTGGTAGGGAAGGACCTTGGATGGGCGAATTTTGCCGTTAAGGGAAAGCCGACAGACTCCATTCTTGAGCGCTGCTGTTCGTGTGTCCTGCACAGAGGAGGAGGCAGAAGACAACCTCACTCAGTAAGCTCCTGCACTGGCCTTACTCCTTACAGCAACACATGCAACTTATAACACAAACAGCGATGCACACAGCGCCCACGCAGCGCCTGTACAGGCCTAAAGCTCTTGAAAACAAATCCCTTCCGACAGCACCCCAAGCATTTGTATATAAAAGCATTTGACGCTGTTGTTAGTATCTAGCGTCAGGTCCTGAAATGCAGAGAAAAATCGAACCATGGCTGCTGAGGAGAATGACAGATACTACGTGCCTTCATTTTCCTTAAATCTGTCAATCCGGTGAAACCGGAGTTGCTGATTGTCTGCTGTTCATTTGTTTCTATCGGCTGGTGTATCTGCGGATCTTATAGCCCTCCAAACATCGTTTTCTCTTTGAAAGTTCCATTCCCAGCCCCGATAGCTGGGCCCTGTTGGACACACAGCTCCTACCAGCCCAGCACCTTTTGTGGGTGAGGGACTCCATCCTCACAGAATCACAAAATCATAGAATGGTTAGAGTTGGAAGGGACCTTAAAGATCATCGAGTTCCAACCCCCTGCCATGGGCAGGGACACCTCCACTAGAGCAGGTTGCTCAAAGCCCCATCCAGCCTGGCCTTAAACACTTCCAGGGATGGGGCATCCACAACTTCCCTGGGCAACCTGTTCCAGTGCTTCACCACCCTCACAGGAAAGAATTTCCTCCTAATATCTAATCTAAATCTCCCCTCTTCCAATTTAAAACCATTACCCCTTGTCCTGTCACTACACTTCCTGACAAAGGGTCCCTCTCCGGCTCTCCTGTGGGCTCCCTTCAGATATTGGAAGGCTGCTATGAGGTCTCCCCGGAGCCTTCTCTTCTCCAGGCTGAACAACCCCAGCTCTCTCAGCCTGTCTTCATAGGGGAGGTGCTCCATCCCTCTGATCATCTTCGTGGTCCCCCTCATCCCCTCTTATCTTCACTTAAATGGTGAATCAAGGAGTCTGCAGGTGGGCTGAACTTTGCAGGACTATATCCAAATTTGACCCACCACCACCACCTATTTCAGCCTCAAAAGAATGGCTGTCTCTTGCCTTGCAAAGGAAGAAAGATGTGGATGGCTCACCTGATGAAAGATCAATGTGCGTGGAATGGAGATATCCCAGTGTCTTTTCAGAGTGGCTTGTAAACACCAGCCTTGCAGTAGCCCTAGGAGGAATGGCCACATGTGAAGATTTTGCTACCGATAACTGCATACTGCCCTTTCCAGATTGAGGTTATCAATTGTTATCAGAAATATAATGCAGAGGGCCACCAAATGTACCTAATGCATCTCACCTGAGGACACCAAATGTACCTAATGCATCTCACCTGAGGACAAACACTCAGGAGGGTGTGTTGTGCTCAATACAAAGCTCTTGTAAGGTTACAAGTGTCACCCACTGGCAGGAATAAGTCCCTCTGGCTGTTGCAGCCAGCTGGACATGTCCTTCCCCTAATGCCATCCTGTCCCCGCTGCTCCCAGCCTGGCCCAGAGCCCTAGTGGATTAGGACACTGGTGTGCTACAGCAAGATCCCTGGGTGGGAGCAGGGTTTGACACAAAGCGTGTGCTAAATCCCATTTGTTACAGCATGAAATCCACTTTATTCCTTTAAAAAATGGGATGTTTGCATGGAACAAACTCTCTTTTATTCTAGAACAAAGCAGCCACACAAGCGACCACATGACTAGAGGTTTAATTGCTCCTCCTGGGCTACCCCCATCACTTTGCATGCGTAGGCGAGCTGAGAGAGGCTGGCTTATTTTTAAAATCATCAGACCCTGGGGAAAGAGGGTTTCTTTCAGTTTAGTCACCTCTGCAACAAGGCAGGCCTCTCTCTACACAAGGGCAGGACCAAGGAGTCACGGTTTCCTCCCGGAAAGCTTAAAAGGCGATAGACGGGAGGCTGCCTGGGAGCTGCTGGAACTGGACACCGGGAGGCAACCCTCTTTAATGCCAGATGCTCCCTTCCTTGGAGCCGTGCCCATTTACACCAGGTGATGAGCAGACAACACAACTCATTAAACAACACGGTTTCCAACATCCAGCTACGGGGAAAGGTGACTTTTTGCATCACCCCTGCCTGTAAGGGTTTGATGCTCTCAGGTGGGAAGCGCCTCCAAACACAGCTATTAAATGAACGAGCTGCAAACGCAGGAGAATAACAGGTCCTTTAGTTAGGGCAAAGCAGAAAAAAAATAGGGATGAGTCAGAGGGCAAAAGTGCACAGCCTGAAGCTGGGAAATCATGGAACTTTGGTATTTTCAAGCCTTGCCCAATTTTGGCCACGGGCTGCCCCGGTACCTGACTCGAGAGCAGCACAACCGCGGGCACCGAGTCTCGCCCCAGGACCCAGCCCGGCGGAAGGGGCTGTGGGACAGGCAGCGGGAAGCTCACACCCTCAAATTTAGCAAAGAAAGAAAAAACACTTTTGCAAACACGACCCTCTGAGCCAGTTTGGCAGAACCGAGGACGCAATGTCTGCGCTCAGGTCCAACAAAAACCACTGTGTGTGCCGGTTCCCACAAACCAGTCCCTTCAGCCCTTTTGTCCCGGCTCGGGATAGAATCACAGAATCTTCTTGGTTGGAAGGGACCTTTGAGATCATCGAGTCCAACCCAAAAAAAAAAAAAAACAAACCCAAAAAAAACCAAACAAAAAAAACCCCAAAAACCCCACGACTGCACTTTCCCTAGCTCCGTGTCACTTCTTTATACCTGAGAAACAGCGTTCAGAGGGTGGGAGACAGCTTCTTTGGCTCCCACCCCTGCAAATAAACTATCGCCTTTCAGATACCGACAGACACAGGTTTAGAAAAAGGAGAAAAATCCCTCGGGAATGGACCGGGGTTAGTTTTCCCTGCGTTTCCAACTGAAATAAATGCCCTTGCATCCCCCTCGGGATAACCCATCCCCGCGTGACGCTTTCTGCCATCCCTGAACACGGACACGTGACAGGAGCCCCCAACCACCTTGTTTGGGTACATCTGGAGGACAGAAGAGATATTGGGGGGGGGGGGATTAGGAGAAATACCTGCCTTTTGCCCCCGCAGAGGCCTGGGGGGTGTCCGGGGCGGGGGGTGGGGGGCTGCTACTCAGTGCTGTGCTGTCGGGGTGGGTGGCAGCACTGCCAGACACAGCAGCATCCCCAGTGCCCTCAGTGTCACAGGACCAGGGCAGCGTTGCCACGGGCGCAGGGTGCTCAGTAACCGGGTTCTGCGCGAGCAACTCCCTGCAGCCGCTGTGGCAAACTGAGGCAGCAGTTGGGCAACCCAGGGCTCCCCATGCGCAACCTGGGGTCACCCCTGGGCAAGAAAATACCCTCACATGGCATCCTAGATTCTGCCCTGGGCAACCTACCGCCCTCAATGGACAAATTTGTGCAGCCCCTGGCCAACCTGGTGCAGCTGTTGGGCAACTGCTGAGCAGCTGGACAATGCTCTTAGTCGTATTTGGGTTTAGGTAGTCCTGCAAGGAGCAGGGAGTTGGACTTAACGGTCCTTATGGGTCTCTTTCTCAACTTGAGATATTCTATGATCCTATGAACTCAGTGCCCTCAGTGGGCAACCCAGTGCCACCCCTGGGCAACTCAGTGCAGACTCTGTGCAACCTCGTGCCTTTGCTGGGCAACTCGATCCCATCCCTGGACAACCCCCAGTGCCATCAATGTGCAGCCCAATGTAGTCCTTAGGCAACCTAGTGCCATCCCTGGGCTACCAAGTGCCACCCGTGGGCAAAACAGTGCCCTTACTGGGCAACCTGGTGCCAGCACTGGTTCTGCTGGGCCAGCCGGTGGCCGAGTGAAGGGCTCGCTGGGGCAGGCAGGTAGACCAGGGTGGGGGTGCTGGCACCCCAGGTGAGGAGATGCACGGTGTCCCCAGGAGCCCCACCACAGCACAGCCTCTCGCGGCACCAGGGCATCATGCACCAGTGACACTGGGAAGGATTCCTGCGAGAGGGTCTTTCCCCAGTTATTTCAGGTTTTAGCCTGAGAAAAGGCACTGGAATGTGAGGAGTCTGGCGGTGGTTAGCACAGCTGCTCCGGCTGACTCAAGGGGGTTTCTCTACAACTTCTGAAAACACCCATCAGGCCTGCTGTAAGGACCTCTGTGTCCCGCTTTATCCAGAGGACACATTTTCATTTGCTTCATTTTACCGCTTCAGATTACCCGAGAGCTGTATGGGTGGTTCATCAAATGCTCAGGCTGATACATCTGCCTTCTCACAGCCTTTGTCAGTCACCTCTCATTTTCCCAGTGATTGCAACTGCGGACTGAGACTGTACCAAAATGTTTTACAGCTTCTCATGCAGTGACACCCAGCCCCACCACTCCTACCTTCTGCACACACACACATGGAGCTGGGCTCCACGGGAAAGCTGTGCCTCTGCTGCCAAAGATCTGACATAAAGGATAACTCAGACTGTTTCATGTATACAAAGGTTAGCACGCTTTGATTTCACTCTAAACACACGTCTTGCTTTAGCCGGGTGAAGGATCAACTTAATCAAACTGAAATAAGAAGTTCAGCACACACAAGCTGCTTTTCCATAGCTAAACCAGAGAAAATAATTTCAAAGAATCAAAGAATGATTTAGGTTGGAAGGGACCTTAAAGCCCATCCAGTGCCACCCCCTGCCCTGGGCAGGGACACCTCCCACCAGAACAGGTCAGTCAAAGCCCCATCCAACCTGGCCTTGAACCCCTCCAGGGATGGGGCAGCCACAGCTTCTCTGGGCAACCTGGGCCAGGCTCTCACCACCCTCACAGCAAAGTTCTTCCTGAGGTCTGAATCTCCCCTCTTCTGGTTTAAAACCATTTCCCCTCACCCTATGGCTCCCCACCCTGATCAAGAGTCTCTCCCAATCTCTCCTGGAGCCCCTTTAGGGACTGGAAGGGGTTCTAACGTCTCCCTGGAGCCTTCTCTTCTCCAGGCTGAACCCCCCCAACTCTCTCAGCCTGTCCTCACAGCAGAGGGTCTCCAGCCCGCCCAGCATCTCCATGGCCCTATTTCAATTCCCTAATCTCAATTAAAGCAAGCCAGCCTCTGCCCCTCAGCAGGATGTGCACACACCTTCCGACCAGCCCCGCTCTCTGGTCCTCACAACGCTCCCAGCCTCCATCTGTGCCCGCTCTCCCTCCCTGCCCGGAGCTGATTTTGCTCAGATGAATCGCTGCACGATGAGGGGCACCACTAATTGTTGTAGGCAACCACACCATTTTTGAAGTATTCGCTAAATTAAGCAATAATAATTAGACAATATTGCAAAGCACGCAGACCAGGACTTTCTGGGGAAGCACCCATGAGCCCCGCGATGCAGAGGGACAGCAGGGGACAACAAAATGGATAAAGCTTCGGTCCCACCGTAGCGTCTGGAATGGCTTTTCAAGTGAAGGGCTCATGACCTACCTAAAAGCTACAAAGAGGAGGAGAAGTGGCACGGGAAAAACAGTCAAATCCACAAGTGACTCTCATGCAAGTTATCAACCACACACAGTAAGTGGTCCCCAGATCCCTCACGCACTGGGTACCACACCGAATTAAGTCGACTATTCATATCATCTCCATTTATTCAAGTAATTAAACTCAGCTCCTTAATTGTGACTCCTACAGCAGCAAATTCACTAAAATTACAAAGCAACCACTCCCGGTTCTGGTGGGGCACGTCCAGTTCTGATGGACCTGTGAGAACACGGTTTGTCCCGAAGCCTTGACCATTTTAGCTCAGAATAAAAAAAAAACCACCACCCCCCCCCCCCAAAAAAAAAACACCCCAAAACAAACCAAAAATGCAAACAGGGTAAAAACAGAGGCTGAAGTCAAGCAGGGGTTCCAATTTTCAGCACGTCAGCCCAGGTTTTCCTAGTTGACTAAATTGGAATTTCAAGGGATACATTTAGATACCTAAGTACAAAATCTGCTGCCAAAAGCTGTCAATCTTTCTGTCGCAGCTCTACATTCTCACTGTCTATTAATATAGCATTACGCTGGATCATAAGCTGCCCTTCTGAAAATACCCAAATCCAGATCTTTTATAGCATCCGTCATGAGCCTACATGTACCCATAACACTGCCCGGTCCCAGTTTTATGCCACTTTTGTCTATTCCTCTCTCTCCTGTAAACACCGTACCTGCCTGAAAGGCATCAATTGTCTATTCAACAGAAGAATAATTTTCAAAAGTCACATAAATTGATGGAGGATGAAAAAAAAAATTAAACTGTGTGTGCTGTCACGCTGAAGAACAGGGATGCTCACAGGCAGAGCACGCTCCTGTCCAGCCCAGGGCTATTCAAACAGGCGTCAAGATTTTATCTCCTAATGAATCCAAGGCTGGCTCTTAGGGACAAGCCGCACACATACCTGCAGCCATGGACATGGTCCTGCAGCAGGATCCACCTGGCCAGGAAACACAGGAGATTTTCCAGGGTTTTACAGATTTTCCCTCATTCTGGTGACAATTATGAGTGGACTGTAAAACACGGATGGCCAAGGACACTCGAGGTGAGGCCTGGGCTGCTTTGATGTCTGCACGTGGCCAGTGGAAAAAGATGGTGATGGCCATGACTGAGACCCCTGCCTCCACGGCAGAGGCTGGGACAGGCATGAGGACTGGGAGGTTGGACACCGAAAATGGAGGAGAGGGAGAGAAGGCCGAGCAGGTTGACAAGGAGAAAAACCCAGCTTTGGACGTAGGCAGATCCACTGGAGATCATCTGGGGCTTTCCCTTCGTCTGCCAACAGCTCCCCAAACTGTCTTTTCTCCATGGCTGGAGAAGCCCAAGTGTTTGTGCCAGCTCTTCCACAGCTCCATGCAGGACCTGGAAGTGTCACCATCCTGCTGGTTGGACTTCTTAGAAAACCCAGCTCCCCACTCTGCTGGCAGACACCTCTCTGCACTCTGCAGGCAGACAGCAGAGCCCCAGCAGAGCAAGCATCCACATATAAATAATGGGCAACGCCAAATTTAAATCTGTGGTTAATTCCAACATTTGAGTCACTTCCTTGGTATCTTTCACTGGCTACAGAAATGTAGTCCATCAGCAGACTGCCCCAGCAGGACCTGACTCCTCTCCCTTGCTCTGGTTTAAGGTGGGATGACCTCTGTGATGTCCATGAGCCTGTTCTGCAGTAAATAGAGCATAAGGCAGGGAAGAACCAGACCATGGTTGATGCTGCAGCGCAGCCGGGACTGTCTGCACATGTTGGCCAAGGCTTGAGAAACCACTTTGCCTTGTCAGCACGTCAGGATGTGCAGTCCCACCCCACACCCAGTTCTGACACAGGGGCTATTCATAGGAAAACTGTTAAAAATGTGCGTTGTGAAACCTTTCCTTTCTCTGAGGTGGAAGCCTGTTGTATGTATCCTATTGCCCTGGAAGAGGCATGAGCAACAGCCCAAATATTTTGCACAAATCAGTGACAGTTCCCTAAAGTGAATCATTCCTTATCTGTGTGTTTCACGTGCATTTTTTTTTTAACATTCTTGAGGGGATTAGTGATTGTTTTCCCAGAACCTGCATTTTCTGCTGAAGTTCACATCTCCTTTTCCACCCTGGCTTTTCTATCAATAAACTCAGGGGATATGTTTGACCCAACTGCAAGTGGACAAGGGCAGGCTGCAGCGAGGGGAGGCAAAGCCAAACTCTGCCCTGTCCTGACAACCGCCCCCTCATTGCCCTGGTGCAAAGATGGGGGGGCTATTCCCATTCCTCTGGTACCCTCGTCCTGACGGGGTGAGCACGTCCCACCCCCAGCCCTGCTGAGGGATCAGCTATCACCTACAGGAAGACATTTCAACACATTTCTCCATGGCACTGAGGAAATGATGGAGTTAAACCAGTGAGACCTGCTGTGTGGAGACACAAATGCCATTTTACGCTGATAAACCTCACACAAAATTGCCCCGGAGCTCTGGATGCTCAGGAGCTACATGTGATATGTGATAGGAGCCCACTTGCCTCAGCCTGGCCCATGGGGGACACGCTGAACGGGAGTCACCTCACCTAAGTTTAGACATCCTAAATAGTTTTCCTTTACAGTCTGTAGGAAGAAAATTGGCCTCTCCAGAGGCCGTTATCTGCACTTAGATGCTTTTTTTTTTAGGATTAAGCAAATGGTGCAAGGGAAGGTGCACTTCTCTCCTATCCCATAAGAGATGCACAGAGTGACACCCAGACCCCAACATCTAACTGACCCAGGGCAGAGGAAGCCAGACTCTCTTGAAAACACCCTTAGTCCTTCAGGAAGACCAGGCCTACTGTAAAATCTAACCTCAAACTTTCGGTTTCCTAAAATATCAAGCATGGAATATTGCCTCCAGACCTGGGTGATCCTCACCTGCCAGCGTGAGGCTCTAAACGAAGAGAGAAACCGATATAGAGATCAGAAAGAGAACTGGTAGATGAATTATTCAGTCTAACCGTAGCAGCGTTTGATGGAGCTTTCCAAACAATAAATGGGGCATGAATAAATCATTACAAATCCCTCCTTGAGCTCTGGTGATGAGTCACAACCACCAAACCACAGGTGCTCAGGGCAGGCTGTGCTGCGCATCCACAAGGTTAAAACACAGATAACTCGTAATCACAGCAATCATGATCTCAGAAAATGTAAGAATTTACTGGTGCTCTTCTCAGCAGTGCTCAAGGAACTATGAGAAATTCAAAACAGTGATTTTGGGAAGAGTGTCCCTTTAGGGCCACAAAGATGATCAGAGGGATGGAGCACCTCCCCTATGAAGACAGGCTGAGAGAGCTGGGGTTGTTCAGCCTGGAGAAGAGAAGGCTCCGGGGAGACCTCATAGCAGCCTTCCAATATCTGAAGGGAGCCTACAGGAGAGCCGGAGAGGGACTCTTTGTCAGGAGATGTAGTGACAGGACAAGGGGTAATGGTTTTAAATTGGAAGAGGGGAGATTTAGATTAGATATTAGGAGGAAATTCTTTCCTGTGAGGGTGGTGAAGCACGGGAACAGGTTGCCCAGGGAAGTTGTGGATGCCCCATCCCTGGAAGTGTTTAAGGCCAGGCTGGATGGGGCTTTGAGCAACCTGCTCTAGTGGAGGTGTCCCTGCCCATGGCAGGGGGGTGTGGAACTAGATGATCTCCAAGGTCCCTTCCAACTCTAACCATTCTATGATTCTGTGATTCTGTGATTTAGCCACTTCAACACACCACAGGCTTGTGGGGGGATCTGGGGTTTGCTCTCTGCAAAATCCAAGGCTGTGGGAAAAGTGTGATTTAAATTGCATCCAACAAGCAAAGAGGTTGCTCACACCAGTGTGAAACTGTTATCAAATTCAGTCAACTGCACAAGCAAGTAGGAAACAGCCCTATGCACACTCGCTGATTCACAGTCGTATAAAAAGCCTAGACATGGGCGTGAGAAAAGATGAGCCCATGCCCAGAGCAGAGGATGCAGAGCATCACACCACGTCTCTACCCCCCTGGGACCTGCCAGGAGCCCGACAGGGAGTTTTGTTGTTCGAACCAAGTTCTCACAAGGTCACATTTTGGGGTCACCTCCTCAGCCAGCCTCGGCACACAGAAAAAGCCTTATGAAACCGTTCCCAGTCAGTTTTCCATTGTACATCCCATTCTGATGCGTAGCCCTTGATTTATCAAAGGCACAACCTTCCCACTGCTCTGCGAGATGACTTCTTTCCAAGAAGGAGGCCAGGCAAAACCTGCTTAGGAGCGACGGCGCTGTGATCCGATAACTGGTGGAGGGGGAAAAAGGGAAACGAAACCAGTTTCTCTATATTCGCCTTGAAATATCCCACCCGTGAAAGCATTTAACCATGTGCTGTTTATTAACATCACAACCAGCCCCGTTATTTCCATGCGATTTAAAGACAAACTTAAAGCTGAGCCCCAGCGCCTGAGATCTGCTGAGTAGAAGTAGATGGCTCGCGTGATTGATGCTGCGCACATGCTTTTGTGCTTAGCTGAAGTGAGTTATTGGTGGCCTCTCCATGCTCGTATGCACTCCTCAGTTCTGAGCCAGATGTGAAAGCAATTAGCACAATGGGGAGACTATCTTTAAGTCTGTGGGGCTTTTTATAGGTTAGTGTTTATTTTTGGACCTGCTTTCTTGAGGTGGATTTTGGCAGGCCGCTCAAGGACTGGTTTATGTCATGACTGGCTATTGTTTAAAGTTTTTTATTGCTTTGGCAAGGACTTGGGTTGGAAAGGGGAGGGGGGAGGTTTTGTATTTTTTTTCCCTCCGTCGTCGTATTCAGGCTACTATTTCACAGACAGCAAAAGGATCACAAAGTCTGCATAGCCGACAGGAACGACCTCAGCTTCTGCCTCCTCAGGAAATAGCGAGGGCTGAGCACAGTCCCATTGTGGAGGTGCCCAGAAAGCTTGTCTGGGGAAAAAAAGGTCTTCATGGAAATTGCTTTTAAAAAGAAAAAAAAAACCAAATCTCTTTTCTCACTTTTCAGCTCCCCTCGCAGCCCTGCCAGGGTGCTCTTTCCATGGTCATATGAGCTCTTCCCCGTAGCAGTAAACCTTTGCGAAGGAGGGATGTTCCCCTGCACCGTCCCGTGGCACAAGCCCTCGCTTGCTTTTTCCTGCTGTTCGGAAGGATGTGACCGGAGAGAAGCCTTTGCTCCCCATGCCCCTGGGTGCAAAAGCCCCTGGTTCCAGGGCTGTAGGGTTTGCCTACGTGGGGAAATAATATCAATAGTCCCAACAGACCAGCTACCCCTGGCCCTTCTGGAGTTCCAGGAGAGATGGGTCCACACAGTGCTGTGCAAAGGTGGGTATACGGTGACCTGACTCCCCACCAGGCCAGGGGGAGAAGCTGGGCAGTGCTCATCCCAGCCTTTGTCCTGTGTCCTCTCCCTTGTTGGACTTAGGATACAACCAGCTATTCAGGATTGAGTATGCAGATGAGAAGAAGATGAGATGCTCCCTCCCCATACATCTGCCCAGGGGACCTCAAAAGGCTGCAGCCAAAACACAGCAATTTGGACACCAGTTGCTCTACAAAGACATTGAGGGGCTGGAGCGGATCCAGAGAAGGGCAATGGAGCTGGTGAGGGGTCTGGAGCACAAGTCTTGTGAGGAGCGGCTGAGGGAGCTGGGGGTGTTCAGCCTGGAGAAAAGGAGGCTGAGGGGAGACCTTCTCACTCTCTACAACTCCCTGAAAGGAGGGTGTAGCCAGGGGGGGTTGGTCTCTTCTCCCAAGGAACAGGTGATAGGACGAGAGGAAACGGCCTCCAGTTGCACGAGGGGATGTTTAGGATGGATATTAGGAAAAATTTCTTCACCACAAGGGTTGTCAAGCCTTGGAACAGGCTGCCCAGGTCAGCGGTGGAGTCACCATCCTTGGAGGGATTTAAAAGCCGGGCAGACGTGGTGCTGAGGGACATGGGTTAGTGGTGGTTTTTGTCAGTGTTGGGTTGATGGTTGGACTCCATGATCTTAAAGGTCCCTTCCAAACTAAACGATTCTATGGTTCTATGCTTCTAAATACGGGTGGCCTTGGCTGATCTATCCCTAACATACAGACAAAACACGCTAACTGCTTCTGACTACAATTCATTTTAAAACACCACCCAGGCTGTGCTTGACTGATTTTAACACTTTTGCAAAGAGATCACCTACAGAGTTACTTCTGCTAAAAATGAAGCAATAATTACATATTTCAGTATCGCTTATAATTTGGGGTCACTCAAGGGATTGTCTAACTTCAGATGAAATTTCCTTTTATCAGATTTGGACAGCAAGAGCTCTGGTAAACATAAAGCATGTGTATTTAAGAGCCATTTCGATACGCAATATGAAAAACTCCAACTACATTTAGTTGCTGGATAAGGACAACAAAGCAGCCTACCTCACTTGGCCAAATATTAGGCTGGAACCGGAGAGCTACAAAGGTGATGGGAGGCCTAGAACATCTCTCTGATGAGGAAAGGCTGAGGGACTTGGGTCTTTTTAATCTGGAGAAAAGAAGACTGAGGGGGGATCTGATTAATAAATAAATAAATAATATAAATACTTCAAGGGTGGGAGTCAGGAGGATGGGGCCAGTCATTTTTCAGTGGTGCCCAGTGACAGGACAAGAGGTAACGGGCACAAACTTGAACATAAGAAGTTCCATCTAAACTTCTTGTGAGGGTGGCAGAGCCCTGGAACAGGCTGCCCAGAGAGGTGGTGGAGTATCCATCTCATTCAAACCCCACCTGGACACGTTCCTGTGCAACCTGCTCTGGGTGGACCTGCTTTGGCAGGGGGTTGGACTAGATGATCTCCAAAGGTCTCTTCCAACCCCATATCATTCTATGATTCTGTAAATCTGAATCACCTTGTCCTGTCAGAAAATTTGGCCATCTCACCACATTTGTGACTGGCCCTTAGAGCTGTCCCAGCCCAAGCCAGGATGCCAGAGATGGATCTGCCAGTGAAATATGGGATGAATTTGGATCCGTTCCCAGCTGCAGCCTGTGACGCTCAGGGCCCTCGGTGCTTTAGGTCAGCATCGCTCTCTGGTTTCCACACATCAGCAGCCGCTGGGCTTGGAGGATTACAGAGAACGTTTACTGCTTCAAAACAAAGGGAAACCATTCCCATCTAAAGCTGGCAAATAATTAGGACAGCTACGATCAGATGAGACCCCGTAAATTACTTAAATTTAAACATACCCATACTTAAACACCGCAGTCCACTTAGGCAGATGGAGCTTGCGGTGCCTGCTAAGGAAAATGGAAAAGCAGGGTGGAAATGATGGGTTTCTTCCCCTGCAAGTGGCAAATATTTTCAAGCAGTTTAAGCAAAAGGTGTTTTCTGATTGTATCCTGAGCAGCCTTCAGAAAAAGGTTAGTTCTGGCATGTTTTGGAGAGGTGAATGGTGGTAAGAGGGGGAAAGTCGTTGGGGTCTCTGCACACTGAACCCTCATAAAGGTTTGCTCCAAAAGGCACCTACGGGCCATTTTGGTTTCAGATTTGAGTCGACAGCTGGGATTTTTACCTGCATCTCCAGAAGTGATGTGCTGGCCTTTCAGTTTTCCTCTAAATCCCATGACTCTTCCCGAATCTTGCCTTACACAATTACAATATATGGCACAAACGCTTTGCATCAGTCCTGGGACTTGGAGGGGGGTGAAGAGCGGTCGGGGAATGAGGAGCCTCCCCAGAGACACATCCCAAGGGCTTCACACAGAGGTACCACCGACCCGAAGACAGGACACCTTGTTGCCACAAATTTCCCAAAGCCACCTCGCTGTTGGTCTGTGGGTGCACAGCAGGATTTGTTCAGGAGCCTGCAAAACCCATCCCCAGGGGTTTGCCCCAGAGTAAATCTCTTCCGACAACAGGCTGGTGCATGGAAAGGTCTACAATGACCCCAAAGCCCCTTCCTCCAGGTACCACCCCAAGGCGGACGGGCAAAGCCATACCAGGAGTCTGCACACCATGGGGGAATCATGAGGACATCCTCATGGAGACAGGCTCCAGTTCTGGTGCTGGACCCTCAGTGATGTACCTGCTGCATGGGTCCCTCAGTCCTCACTGCTCAGCTAAATAGAGATTTGCATCATCCTCTACCCAACACAGACAGGCTGTAGAGTAGATATCAACCATTCTATTCTTCAAACCATTTTTTTTTTCCTATTCTGTATTAAAAAACCTGTGCATAAGTGCTTTCTGCCTGATACCACACAGCACTAACAGAGATACAAGGCTCTCTGAGTACAGAGATAACTCATAACGCAGATAACTGAAGTTAAGAAGAGCATCCTGCAGCTTCTTGCTCGCTGTTTCACACCCACTCCACGGCAGCTTTTCCCGTGACCCCAGAGTCAGGCTGGGCTTTCCCAGTGTCACCAACAGTCCTCGGAAAGAAAGAGTTGTGACAGAGGTGTCCCACACCCAGAAACTCATCACACAAATGAAGCTGAGGGTGGCCAGGAGGGACCTGGGTGCTGGTGAGCCCGAGCCAGAACACGGTCTGCCTTCACCCATCAGCTGTATGAAGCAAAACAAAATACCCTGATTTCACCTGAGAACAATGAAGATAGGTAAAACCAGATAATGAAGAAAATAATAACCAGAAGAGATTTGCAATAAATCACGATCGCCAGAAAAGTACGCCAGGAAATTTGCATTTTCCCACCTTTTGTCGAGAAGCAATTTTGTGGTGTGCTTGCCCTGACCGCCTGCAATCACTAATGACTGTAGAAGCCGGAGCACCTACAGAGACCAGTAACATTGAGAAACCAGTAACAAAACTCAGGGCTTTCAGCGGGGCCACTGCTCCTCTGAGCGCAGCGAGACCTGCGGGAGGTTTCTCAGCGACGCCGGCTCAGCAGCGATTTCTGCCGGGGCTGGAGCTATGGGCAGCGACTCCTTAAACAGACATTTCCAGACTAGGGTGAAAAAAGTGTTTATCCTGAGCCAAGCAGCTATAAAAACCCAGCACAGGAGCGTGGGGCCACGTGCTTCGTGAAGTCCTTCGCACCCTATTTCGGGGACAAAATACAAGGAAGAGAGGCGCAAATACTGGGAAATGAGTAATTTCTCTATTGCTTTGCAGGCTACAGCTCTGCCTGCAGGTGGGCTTGTGCGAGGCTGGAGATGAGGAGCACCACGTTATCCCACCTGGGGGGCGAGGAGGGATGTTTTCAGGAGAGCACAGAGATTTCTGAGTACAACAGAGACACAGGTGAATAAAATCTGGGCTCAGAGCAGGGGAAAAATAAATGGTGGGTGGCCTGGTGACAGCGAGAGCTGGGCGTAAGTGCTGTGGCCACCCCGCTGCCATATGGCTCTGCTCCCTCTGACTGCGTGTGCTGGACCTGGGGGGGTTATTTTATCTTCTGGGTGATCTGCAAGGGAGACATATGGAGGTAAAACTGATTGATGTCCTGGAGATAATGCCAAAAAGCAGAAAAGAAGTGTGTGTGTGGGGGGGGAAATCAAAGGAGATAACTTGGCACTTTCATGTCCTTGTTTTCCCAAATGCACTTTGGCAGCAGGGTCTGAAAACAAGGGCAGGAGCATCGTGTGGACCAAAACCCTTTGGCTGCTTCAAGGAGATGGCTTACTCCTTTGGCACAGCAAACTCCGGCTGGTGTCACCCTCGCCACCAGCACCCTGAGCACAGATGCCCCAAAGGGGTGTGTATGTCACTAAAACAGGAGCTTTGCATGCCTGGGGAGCAGAGAACTCCACCGGTGAGGGTGGACCTCCCGCGTGATGGGCAGACAGAGGTGTGTTTGAAACCCCGGCTCGTTGGAAGTGTTTTTTCCTCTTATCTCTGTGGAGGGTTTATTTCTCGGTGTGTGCGAGCAGCAGGAAGGAGGCAGCTCTGGCTGGACCAGCCCTTCCCGCGGCGAAAATTTTGGCAGGAGCTTGGCTCCTTGGCTTGGTTTTTCGCAAACAAGCGCCGAAGGGTTTCAGGTTTGCAGCCTGGTGGAGCTCACATTTTTCCACCTTATTATTTTTCCCTCTTTCCGGAGCCTGAGAGTCAGCTCCTGGGGGCTTTTCAGGGGTTTGTGCAAGCTATCTTTCAGATTTGGGGTTTTTGTGGTTTCGTTACACCCACCTTGAGTTTTATTTGAGAAGGGCCCAAAATACAAAGCGAGTAATTGGCCAAACCCAGCGGGTTTTGCCTGGTTTTAGGCCAACATTTTTCAAACCCACCTGAATACATAAATCATCTCAGTTGTAAAGCTGGGCTATAAAAGCAGAGGCAGTTCGTTCCCTTCCTTATACATTTAATGCCATCACAGCAGGGAGTGATTCTGCCCCAAAATCGCCTCTTTCTCTCCACTGAGTGCCAAGGAAATCTGCACAACCAGCTCACACGGAGACACTCGCCCTGTAGACATGAACTAGGACAAATAACACCTTCCACCAGGCTCGTGACAGCCCTCAAAATACCGCTTTTCAGTGAAAGATGCAATTCTGTAAAGCTGATATCATGCCATTTAAGGTCTGACACATGCTCCTGAAAACTTTGGGATTATGTTATTTAGTGTTCGGTGTCACCTGAGCCCCGTTATTGGCTTCTGGGGATGAGCTCAATTCAAATGCAACACCAATGTCACATGGAGAAAAGCCTCAAAGAGAGCTCCTGGAGGGATGGACCAGAAACGGGTACGGTATCTAGGAACTGGGAAGGTGCAGCTTGCACCTCCAGGAGATGTTAAACTCTCAGCATCTGGGGGTGTTTATAACTTGTGAGATTGAAATTCCGCTGCCTGCATTGAAAGAAAGGAAACGAGGGCGGAAGGGCCTGCCTGTGCTGTCAGTTTTTATTGTTACGAGTACTACGAAAATTTGTACTTTTCTTAAAGCCACAATTCTTGCAGTTGTAAGGCTGTATCAGAAACTCATCTCTCACTCCAGGATTCCTTTCTAAGACTCATATTTGCATAGAAAATGTGACCCCGAAAGGAGAATATTAAAATCAAAACCGTTCAAATGACGCAAACCTATATTTTCTAGGGAAAAAGGGGTGGGACTAAAGACTCCATCCATCCAATCTCCTGTTGAACTTCACAGGACCTGGGTTACTTCAGCATTGCACTTTTTAAACCCAAAGAGATGGGAACAAGATCCCTGCCTACCCCAGACACACACAGCTGCGCACAAAAACCTTCCAGCTTGGTTGCACCTGATCACAGGATAACTCACGGTGGACGAGACTTCAGTAGGTGATGCCGCCCAACCTCATTCTTGCCATGGAATGCCTTCGCTTCTCTCTGCCAGGACACAGCAGGCACGGATTGGGCATCCTTTCCTCTCTCCAGGCTCCAGCCCTGCAGGATGACCCTTTCCACCACGCGGTGGGCACCTCGACAGCAGGGTGGAAGACATCAACACACGTCCACCGCAGGGCAGCCAGCAGGTCTCTAAGGAAGGGCTCCATCAACCCAAGTAACTGGTGAGCCCCTCTGGTCCCTGCTCCAAGGGGCCGTGGGCAGCTCCAAGCCACCTCAGTGGGGTTGGATGCTCCGGGGGGTGATCACCTGCAGCCAGGGTTGAAACCCATCACCTCGCAACTCCAGCTGGGCTATTTAGGGAAAGCATTTCTCGTTTCCCCCGACCCTTTTTCCTCCTGACGGCATCCTGCCCCGCGACTGGGAAGGGCTATTCTTAGAGATGTCTATTTTGGGTTGGAATGCTGGAATTAAGATCCTTCCTTCCTTTAAAGAAAACATGCCAAACGATAGTTAGAAAGCTTCGCCCCAGTTTGAAGACTATATTCTGACTGCTGAGCAAAGCAGTTTTATTTGTTAGTTTAACATTTACCTGGGGCCATGATGTGCCCTGCCCCACTGCCCCAGGACCAGGACCGCCCTGACCATCCTTCCGAGGCTCTGGAAAGGCGGGTGCTATTTCCTCTAATGTGCCTAGTAGCTGCCACAGGGCTTATTTGTTCCCTCTTTCTTGGCAATGCTTTGTATTGGCTTCAAAAAGATTTAATAAAATATTTTCCATTAAAACTTTTTTTTGATAGAAAATGGCTTTTGGACACAAAGTTTTGGAAACTTCTGTGGAGAAGAAAAGTTAAAATAAGACCTGCTTAGCTGATGTTGGAGACCTTTATTAGAAAATCAAAGTTGTTTTCCTTCTTGAAATGTTTTTGGGAAGGTACTGCTGATGCACAAGATGCTGTTTTTTTCAAGGTGAATACAAGTTTGTTGTGGAATTATCAGAAAGGTTCTCATGGAATCATCACTCCTGGACCAGGAATCGCTTGCGAGTGGGTGAATGTGACAGCAGCAGCTCCAGGTAGAGCTGGGAGTGGACCCTGAGGACATCTCTTGGCTTTAGGGCAGGGTTTGCTGCCCCAGCCCGGATCCCCTGCCCCCTGCAGAGATCAGGCAGGAGGCTATGGTTCCACCGACCCTTTTTGCCTCCAGGCTGGACTAGTGTGTCCCAGTCTTGGACACCACAGCCTCCAGGGCTCTCCCACCCCACCTGGGGCAGTAAGGCAGCTCTGTTCCTTCTACATAACAATGCTTGAAGCTTTAACCAAGGATGAAATGCACTTTTCCTCCCTAAGGCAGGTTTCCCCCAGGTCTAAAAGTTGCCACAGGGCTGCATGGTAGATGTTCAAAGGTGTCTCAAATGCCAAAATAAATGTGGCTTCTTACAGGTAACAATGCAGTAAGACTTCTGAAAAACTGTAAAAAAAAATAATAATGTATTCACCTTGCCTTTCAAAACTATTATCCCGAGGACCTGGAAAGGTCACTGGTTTTATACAGCAGCTGAGATGCTGACGTAGCCACAGGACTCCAAGATCTGGGGGCTTGAAAGGAACAAACCCAAACATCTCAGCGCTCACCATAAGATCAAATTAGCTGGTAGCGAAACCTTCCTTCGAAATGGCCGGATGAAATTACGTGGCAGGAACTTAGAGGTGGGAAGTTTTGGACCCAGGAAGCCACTCTGTTTGCCAGGGGACTGTACCAAACTGCCATGTTTCCCCCCTGACAAGCCTCCTCTGGTCCCTGCAACGTGACATCCAGGGATCGTCTGCCCCAGCAGAGCCCTCGCACCGGGCAGCACCCTGGGCTCCTGCTCCCACCCTCCTCCCCATTTCCCCTTTCCAACAGCAATACCAACGCAGCCATTTTTTTTCTGGAATCTTAGAAAATCAATTCTTGCCACAGCGTTTTTGTCACCGGGTGCTGGGGAGATGCGGGGCAGGAGGAGCACGCTGAGGCTGTGCTCCCCATCACGGGACAACCTTCAGCCAAGGTGAGCAACCACCACCCATGGCTTCCCTGGGGGTCCCCCCAAGCAAACCAGCATGGGCTGCTGCTCGTACGCACTCACATGCTCTAAGGATTTCAGTATTTTGCTAAACAAAGCACACGAGAGCCCATTCTGGCTCCTGGCAGCGGCAGCCCGATTATTGCTTTAGCAGCCACAGGCTGAGCCCCAGCAAGGCAGAGCCAAGAGCCACGAGGAGCTGTTGGGCTCTTAGAATCATAGAATCAAAGAACGGTTTAGGTTGGAAGGGACCTTAAAGACCATCCAGTGCCAACCCCTGCCCTGGGCAGGGACACCTCCCACCAGACCAGGTTGCTCCAAGCCCCATCCAACCTGGCCTTGAACCCCTCCAGGGATGGGGCAGCCACAGCTTCTCTGGGGAACCTGGGCCAGGCTCTCAGCACCCTCACAGCAAAGAAGTTCTTCCTAATACCTAGTCTAAATCTCCCCTCTTTCAGTTTAAAACTCTTCCCCCTCGTCCTATGGCTCCCCTCCCTGATCAAGAGTCCCTCCCCATCTCTCCTGGAGCCCCTTTAGGGACTGGAAGGGGCTCTAAGGTCTCCCCGGAGCCTTCTCTTCTCCAGGCTGAACCCCCCCAACTCTCTCAGCCTGTCCTCACAGCAGAGGGGCTCCAGCCCTCCCAGCATCTCTGTGGCTCATCTTCAGCCCACGTCAGGGTTTTGGAGCACTGAAACAGGGTCTCTGTGGACACCCACGGAGCAACGGCGTCCTCCAGCCCTGCAGGGCGGGGGGCACCCACCGCTCCCTCCACCAGCAGAGCAGGACTGTCCCTCGGAGGGGAGTCTGTCTGTCCCTGCCAGCCGGGCACCCTCCTCCGCTCCCTGTCCCCGAACAGCCTGGGGATGTGACGTGGCTTTTACAGCCACGCTGTGAGCCCAGGCTTCCTCTACGTTATCTCCTGTTATATCTGACTCTGATGAATAATTAACACAGACTTACATCCTGAGTGGAGCTGGCTGGGAGCTGCATTTTCCATTACTTGGGAAATCCTGATTAAGGGAGAGATTAATTCTGATTCTGCATAAAAAGCTAGAATTCTCCTGTTTGCCAAGAAACAACATTTCCTCCCAGCAATCAATTTAGGGCCATTACAGTGTTCCACTTCAGTGACTTTTCATTATTCCTTTCATCTCTATGTATTTCTTAAATTACGCACTACATGCGTGTGGAATTAGAAAATCTATAAAGGTAATCCAATGTTAAAATTTACGGCCTATGTTACATGAAATTAATTTAAGTGACAGAACAGAAACATTCTGCTTCTGCTGGAGCTTCGATACTGTCCAAACAAAATATTTCAACTTCATTTTTGCTGCTGGAAAATGTTGTTGGAATCAGCACATTTCTACTACGTGGCTCAAGTTCAATTAACCTGCTTTTTCATATGGAAAGTTCTACTGAGAATAATTTTTCAGTGGCTTTAATAACTGAGATACTCCTATCATGGTCACCCCCAAAACGCTCTCACCCATCTTTTATTTCTTTATGTTAAAATGCTGTGCCAACAGATAAGCAACGAAGACAGAAACTGAGATGGTGTTTTCCTAACCTCATACTCCGACCCTGAAAGTTGGCACAAAGAGGCTACTGAGAGGCTGAGAGCAATTTCATCCCTGTTCGCTTCTCCATGGGCTCCTCTGGATTAAATTATTAACTTCTGCCAGGTTTGGTGGGCAGATCTTCTACTTCTCTTGCCCAACAACACATGCAATAGGCCTTTTACGTGACTTGACTGTGCTGAATACAATGTGATGAGAAATATGTGTATATGTAGATATAGAGAGAGATATAAATGCCCACAAGGTCATTGGAACACTCTGATTTCAAAAGGAGATGTGGAAAACAAAGGGAGCGCAGAAAGAGCACGGTCAGTGAGGGGGATTTGCTGCCCGTTGAGATCCTGAGGATATAAAAGGTGATGAAAGCCACCTCTGAACAGAGAGAGACTGCAGAATAATTCATTGTAATGACTGAAAATGCCACTGTAAATTTTGTTTGCTCTGCAGCACCCCGTGCTTGGTGCTCCCTCTGCCCTCGGAGGGTTTTCAGTAGCAAACGCCGCTTTGTTGGAAACGGCCCACAGCCAAGGGAAGTGTAGATCTTTCGAGGGCACGAGGAGGTATCTCGGTGTCTCCTTTGGGGTTTGGGTGGGCCCCAAAAGTATCACAGCCCTTGGGGCTCATTTCTGCAGGGCAGCACAGGTCTTCCTGCCCCTGCTCTCCCCTGGAAGAGCCCAACCATCTCACACTGAGCTATGCATTACAGACCACTTTGCAACAACAAAAATGCTCTTTTCTTCCATCGGCTATCAATATTTGGCACTTTGAGAGAGCTACCTTTTTTCACTGCCTCCAAAACAAACAACCTTTCGATGGATTTTACCCCTGGCAGCCCATTGCCCGTGACCACAACGTGGGTCTCATCTGCCACGAGAACACCAGCTTCCCAGAAAAAGCAACAACCAAGTTTCCAGAAGCACCAGTACAGCAGCCGGTGTGCGGGATGGGGAAAGCCTCAGGGCAGCTCCACACCCTCCCCTGGGCTACACCAGGGGCCGTCAGGATTTTGCTGGAGGATGCTAGACCCTGGAGCTGAGATTCACCGACCCAGCCGGGTGCCGACGGTGCAGAGCTCAGCAGAGACGTTGCACTGGAACCTTCTCACCAGGTAACATCCTACGTGCTCTCGCCTGGGCTGGACGGCTCAACAGTGCTCTGTCCATCTGTCTGTCAGCCTCAGCCATTTGTAAAGCTCCCTAATAACAAGATCCAGACATAGCACTTAAAAAAAAAAAAAAAAAAAAAACAAAACAAAACAAAAAAGGAATTACATCAGGCAGCATTTATCAGGGTCAGGTTGAGTGAAGCCAGGCCAGGCTGGTGCCTTCCAGGAACAGCCCTGTCTTACAACTCATCCATCCACCCCACCGACATCTCTGCTCTGCCCCTTCCCTGGCCATGGGAGATCTTCCTTCTCAGCCTGTGGCTAAATCTCTATCTTTGGCAGGAACTCATCATGGGTTTGGTTTTCTACAGCTTATTCCAGCTGCTGACAGACATTCCTGTGTTAATCCTAGGGAAAGGAGAACCGGGAGCCCCTCTCCAAGGTTGGGTTGATTTGGGTGCAGCCCAAGCATGGCAGAGCTGTGCCAGCTTAGAGGGACATGTTGCCTGCATAGGTCACTTGGGGACCAGCCAGTCTGAAAATGGAGAAAAGGATGAAGAACAGGGCAAGGTCCTGTTTAGATGAGGAATTCTTTGCTGTGAGGGTGGTGAGAGCCTGGCCCAGGTTGCCCAGAGAAGCTGTGGCTGCCCCATCCCTGGAGGGGTTCAAGGCCAGGTTGGACGGGGCTTGGAGCAACCTGTTCTGGTGGGAGGTGTCCCTGCCCAGGGCAGGGGGTGGCACTGCATGGTCCTTAATGTCCCTTCCAACCCAAACCATTCTGTGACGTACGAGGGGCAGTGCCCCAGCCCTGCTCTTCCCAACAGCTAAACCCTTCCCTGGAAAGCTTCCAAAAAGAGAAAAGGGAGCTGACACACAGCACGAAAAAATGCAGAAGCTAATTGGCCACACTTCAGCAAGATTGTAATCAAATAAAAGCACGATGGACATTGTTAGGCAAACACAGAGACGTTGCTATGAGCCCCACCTGCAATAAAACCTAATCTCAGGGCTGGAGACAACTTCTTCTGAGGGCTCATAAAGTGCCAGCGTTTGTACATAACGCACCGTAAGAGCCTGGGAGCACTGCCAGAGCCAGTGTCACTTCTGCCTCTTGTGCAGAGAGGAGTTTTGCCCGGGCTGAGTGTCCTGCTCCTCTCTGCCCGCTCTTCAGGAATGACACGTAGACATCTCCAGCAGAGCCCTCCCCATGCCACGGCTGCCTGCACCCCACCATGGCTCAATTTTAAACATAGAAACATAGAACAAAAAAGTGAGTTATCCCGTCCCTCCCTACTCCCCGCCGCGAGGACACATGTCCTGGCAAAGGGGACTGCAGGGAGAAATTCATGTGGGACTCTTGTATCCAAACCTCAGCAGCCCATCTGTTCAAGAAGGTCAGAAACTGGAGAGGGTACATCAAAGGGCTACAAAGACAATGAGGGGACTAGAACATCTCTCTGATGAGGAAAGGCTGAGGGACTTGGGTCTTTTCAGTCTGGAGAAGAGCAGACTGAGGGGGGATCTGATCAACACCTATAAATACTGAAAGGGTGGGTGTCAGGAGGATGGGGCCAGTCTTTTTTCAGTGGTGCCCAGGGACAGGACAAGGGGTAACGGGCACAAACTAGAACATCGAAAGTTCCATCTAAACATAAGAAGGAACTTCTTTCCTGTGAGGGTGGCAGAGCCCTGGAACAGGCTGCCCAGAGAGGTGGTGGAGTCTCCATCTCTGGAGACATTCAAACCCCGCCTGGACACGTTCCTGTGGGACCTGCTCTGGGTGGACCTGCTCTGGCAGGGGGTTGGACTGGATGATCTCCAGAGGTCCCTTCTAACCACATATCATTCTGATTCTGTAATCTCTGCCCAAAAGGGCGGGTTTTAATAACTGAAGTAGCATCTGGGGGACTCTGGGAGGTGGCACTCATCCATATCAAGATGTTTTCTCCTGTTTAAGCTCAGCCACCTCCCTGGAGACCCCTCGGCACAACACGGCCACCCCTTGCCCAACCCTTAGCAGTAGCCCTGCAGGCATGGGCTCACCCAGCCGAGCCCCCAGCCCACAGACCCATGGGCCAGCTCTCTGGTTCCTGCACAAACTCGCTTTATTTCCATACATGTGGCTTTCTGCAACCAATGCCTTCTACTTGTTGAACCACAATGCAAAAAGCCGACTGTTTGGGAAGGGAGCCTCAGCCAACGTGCTTGGCACAAACTTCCCAGGGTGACTTAAAGTGTCCTTCTTGACACAACCCGCATACAGTTTTGCTCCTTTTCCCTGAGAAAAGCCACTAACTTCTCTTTGCATCCTTTAATTTTCAGAAAGCTGCCACTAAATTTCTCCCCGCAGCCCTGAGCGGTGGTGTTGGGGGATTAAAACCCCGGCTGCTGAAGCCCTCCGTAGCCCATAGCAAGAAGAAATCCCAGCAGGCAGCCATGGGATGCTAGTGCCATTAGACACGGCGCCTGCAGCCGTACCCACCACGTCTGGTCTCCACCGGGCCACGGAGCCGGGAGGAGAGGCAGAGCCGCCCGCCCCAGCGCGCCAGCACGGAGATAAGGGAAATAACGCTGCCTCAGCAAAACAGGTGAAAAAAAAATATATCAAAGAGCAAAGAGTGTTGCTGAATCACCAGATACCAGGGAGCCTGGCAAAGATGACAGCAATAAATAGACAGGGACCGTGGGGGTGCTTTTTCTTAGGAAAACTCCTTGAAATTTCAGGTGGCGTTTTTCAAGGTGGATTTGAGAGAACAGCTCTCTGTATTTGAATAGAAGAGGAGGAGGAGGAAATGCTTTTTCCAGGCGAGCTCTTGGCATGCCCCAAATATGCCTTTTAAGTAGAACAGCCCGAGAAAAGATAAAGCAAAGTCCTTTGCAAATACGCTGTGTGTCCGTGTGCGCAGAGCAGCCGGCAGGAACCGCTGGGAGGGCTCGAGCAGGGCCTGGGAAGGATCAGCTCAGCCCTGCATCCCAACACACAGAAGCAGCTTTTGTTCCAGCAGCAATTACCACATTCCTGCAGAGCCCCGGGGCCCGAGAAGAGGCATCCCTTGTCCCAGCCTCCAGCCCCACGCTCCCACCCAGACACCCAGGCCACTGGGGGGGGATGATGGACGGCATCCCGAAAGATTGGGATGCTGCCTCTGCCAACAAAACGACTCTGGGAATGCAAGGAGGACACGGCGGCAAAGCGTGGGGAGAATCCACAGCCGTGCTGGGAAGGGAGGGATGGCTCAGGACTCCTGCCCTTGGTGCGAGAGTGGGGCTCCTCTCCCCTGTCTTGGGCCACCTGCCGTGAAGCCTCATATGTCAGCTGGTGGCCCAGTCCCCAACCTCTCCCACCCTGGCACCGACCACCAGGAGACAGCTGGTAGGTGTCTAAGAAATGGATAGAGGTACCAGTCTCCTTCCAGTGGCTATGAATTGAGTCCAGAAGGGTAGCGTGGATGAGACATCCAGCTCTGATGTGCCTAAATCAGAAATAATTCTTCCATCTATGCATTTAATGTCATCATACACAGCAGCATCTTCCCACGAGCACAGTGTGCTGTTTCATCTGATGGGTGTATCCCAATCCCACATCTCAATCCCATGCGCTCAGCACATCCCTTTGACCACAAACACAGCGGGACTCCCCCTGTGCCCAGCAGAACCAGTCTCTGGTGTGAGGGCAGCAGAGATGAGATCAGGGGGAGGGCCGGGGGGGTTCTGGGCTTCTCCGAGATCATGTGCAGAGCAGTTAGGAATCCCCAGTGGAAAGCACGTAGAAATGCACTTCAGAGTGGAAAATATTATACAGACCAAACTCCCAACATAACTGAAGAGTCTCTTGTTAAAAAGACACATATTTGGCTTCTACTTATCTACAGTATTGCTGAAAAAAAAGGGGGTTTTCTTCCCCTGTGCTGATCTCTCCTCTGATGCACACACAGCAAGTGCCAGGCGCACATCCACCCCCTCGACCACCCGAAAAACACGGCCACTGGTGAACTCTGTGTCCCTCTTTGCCCGTGATTCCCGGCAGCATCCCTCGGACAGAGCAGCACCACGACTCCCGCTTTACACAGGGAGAGATCTCCAACTCTGGAGCAAAAGCAGACACAGTTTGCACTGAACCAGCTCCTCCAAGGCTCTCAGGTGTTCCATGTCAGGGTACAGGGCTCGCAGCTCCACCCCAGCATTGGGCACCCAATGTCACCTTGGCTTCCAGCCATGACCTTCTCTCTATGGATGACTTGTGATGCGTCACAGACAAAACAAGAGAAAGCTGGAGGGTGTCAGCAAGGGCAGGGACCTCAGGATTGCTCACGGAGACGCACCCTCGCTGTCCCTCCGTGATTCACATGTCCCTCCGGGGCATAGAGATAAGCTGAAAGGTCTCTGCCAGCCCAGGGTGGCACTGAGATCAACCTGAATATGTGAGGGCATCACCTGGGCTGTGCCAAGTGGTCCCCAACACTGGTCTGTCATAGGAAGAATGAAAGCAGCCCCTACCCAGCACACATCTGCCATGGGGAAAGCCTTCTCCTGCTTTCTCCTGCCAGCACAACTGCAGCCCTGAAACCTCACCCACATTTCGACCAGCTACGTGGGAGTATCACTTTAACACCATTGTCTCCAACCTGCCTTAAAAGCCTTTACTGCACCAAAGCTTAACAACCGTCATTGCCACCAGGAAGCTGAAGGTTATTTCAAAGGAGTTCGGACCTTCCCAGGCTTTGGGACCTTTGCAGGTCCTGTGAAGCCACTGCTGCCTTGGGTCGTGGCCATCACTCACAACTGAATCCTATGCATGACATAAGCAATACGTTAACCTCAACATGATTGTTAAGGAGGGAAGTTTGTCTAATACTGATGTATGGGAAGCAGAAGAACAATGCCATCCCCATAGGCATGTCTCAGGTGTGGGCACAGTGGGTGACACCTAAAGGTAAGGTTGGGGATCCACGCATGGAGCTATTCAGTCGTGTAACAACAGGATTTCCCTGTTTAGGAAAAAAAATAAACCACCCTTACAGGGAAGCGGTCTGTGATGGTCATAGTACACACTTATGCACCCCTTTTTACACTCTCATTTTTCAGGCAGGTCCTTGCGTGCTCACAAAAACGGGGCTCAGCACCCAAAGCACAGCCTCAGGATGCAGGCTGGCACCCAGAACTCTGTTCACGCAGATCGGATCTAATTGTGCCATCGATTTTATTTAATTAGCTTCTCGCTTTCCCTAATTCACTTACGCCCTACTCTGCCATCCCTCGCGGGGCTGCAGTTGCAGCAGGCAGCGCCCTGGCAGCAGGCTGCCTCCAATTAGTATCTGAATCGATGCTATTCGAAGCTGCCCGTGGGTGTTGCGCTGCCAGCAAGCGGATTTTTGTGCAAAGCCCTTTCCAGCTGACCGAAACGCAAACGGGGGCAGAGACAAGTCCAGAAGCAAGAGGAACCCAGTCCCCAAAGCTGCTGCAGACCGGGAAGCAGTTTGCTGAACTCTGCATATTTTGCACCAATGGTTTCTGTCAAAATTGTGTTTAGCTCCACGGGTGGCAGTGAGCACCAGCCTGGGTCTCTGAGAGGGGAAAAGGCTCTCGTAAGAATTGGCAGATTTGCTTTGGGGCCAACCTTGTACCATCAGAGTCAATAGAATCATAGAATCACCCAGGTTGGAAGGGACCTTTTCAGGTCATCAAGTCCAACCATCAACCCAACACTGACAAACCACCACTAATCCACGTCCCTCAGCACCACGACTGCCCGGCTTTTAAATCCCTCCAGCGATGGTGACTCCACCACTGCCCTGGGCAGCCTGTTCCAAATGATAACCCTTTGCCGTGCAGCAATTCTTCCTAATATCCACAGCACCAGGGCTTTCTACAGTGGCCTTTATGCAACACAGTGAAAACACCTTTAAAAAATCTTCACAGATAAACAAGCACGGAAAAAACACAGAAGAAAGAAATTGTGAGCTTCCTTCTGACTTAAACCTTACATCTATTCAGCCCAACCCTCAAATAATTTTTGATGAAAACATTTTTTAATGGAATAATGCTCACATGTAACTAGCTCTGAATTTTCTGTAGCTAATAATGTTATTTTGAATGGCTGAATCAAATTATTTTCATCTCTGTACAAAAGCAGCACAATAATAACACACATGCCATCTAAGGGATCAGCACCCCAAAACCAGCAGAAACCTCCCAGACAGAATGGTTTACATGGGGGAATAATTGCAATCTTATCTATTGACATCAGCCCTACAAAGTCATTTATGGGGCTAATCGGGGGCAGAGCCCAAGCATAAATCCCAGCCGCGCCTCTGTTCCCGGGACAGTGCAGCCAGCGGTGACGCTCCCGGCGCGACGAGGGAAGGGCATGGGTGGCATCAAAGGCGCTGGCACTCCCCAGGGACCTCTCCTGCATTCCAACCGGTGACACCAGCCTCACCGCTCCCAGCGAGGATCACCCCATGCACAGCCACCCCTTCCTTGGCCGGTCCCTCCAGGCACCCTGCCTGGGAGGGAAGCATCTAAATATTTTTACCTTTAGTTCATTAGCCCTAAAACATTGTCTTGAGGTGTGGGCAGCACTATGAACGTCTTAGTCACACAGCACCTCGGGGAGACTCCCAGCTCGTACTGACAATCCTCTGCTTCTTTAAAGAAGTGTGAGTTGTCCCTGATACTCCCCCATCCCTGGTGCTGCAGGTAGAAGCACGGGAGATACCACATCCACCCCACAAAGGGCTGCAAGAATATTAGGGGTGGGAAAGCTGAATGTCTTTAATAAAGTTCAGGTGTTTTAACTCTGCAGTGAGCAGGGCAGAGGAAGCCAGGGCAGGTGGGATCTCTCTGGAGGAGATTTCTGTTTTCTTAGAGTTGGAGAGATGAAATCATAGAATGGTTTGGGTTGGAAGGGACATTGAAGATCATCCAGTCCCACGCCCTGGCCTGGGCAGGGACACCTCCCACCAGACCAGGTTGCTCAAAGCCCCCTCCAGCCTGGCCTTGAACCCCTCCAGGGATGGGGCAGCCACAGCTTCTCTGGGCAACCTGGGCCAGGCTCTCACCACCCTCACAGCAAAGAAGTTCTGCCTGAGATCTCATCTAAATCTCCCCTCTTTCAGGTTAAAACCCTTCCTCCCCTCGCTCTATGGCTCCCCTCTCTGATCAAGAGTCCCTCCCCATCTCTCCTGGAGCCCCTTTAGGGACTGGAAGGGGCTCTAAGGTCTCCCCGGAGCCTTCTCTTCTCCAGGCTGAACCCCCCCAACTCTCTCAGCCTGTCCTCACAGCAGAGGGGCTCCAGCCCTCCCAGCATCTTTGTGGCCTCCTCTGGCCCCGCTCCAACAGGTCCATGTCCTTCTGATGTTGGTGGCCCCAGAGCTGGAGGCAGCACTCCAGGTGGGGTCTCCCCAGAGTGGAGCAGAGGGGCAGAATAATCCCCCCTCTCGCCCTGCTGGCCACGCTGCTGGAGATGCAGCCCAGGATACAGGGGGCTTTCTGGGCTGCTTTCCTCTTACAGCTCATTGTGCTTGAGCATCCCAAAGTCACAGGGCAGCCTCACACAATGACAGCGTTTGGGGAAAGGACCCCATTAAAGGTTTGTGCTGTCGGACACTGTGGTAACAAGGATTAGAGTAATAATGAAAACAACTGTCTACAGCAGGATTTGATCCTGTCCACACAGACATGACCCAGCTTTGTTATGAACTGGCAGTCATGAGAAACCATGGCATTTTCTGATTGCTACCAAGAAACTCTTAGCATGGCTTTGTAGCTATTGCAAAGTGATGCAGGAGCCCACGGGCAAAGGCTCCCACCTGAGGAGAGGCCAGACATCATGTCCTGGGTGTGGGGTCAGGCAGTGGTAGACCTCAAGGTGTGAGGAACCTCAACTTGGGAGACGAGGTCTCCCTTGGCGGAGGCAGCTTGGTGCTGGTCTCTGCGTTTCAGAGCTGGCAGAGCACGGCAAACACCAGGGAGCCGGTGCCTTTGCTTACTGCTATTTCAACCAGCTTTTTATTAAGGTTAAAGATCAAGGCCCTGCCGCCCCTCTGGGCTGAGCAGTTCACATCTGAGCACGCATTCAGGAAGGCTGGAGGGCCGGCACCCGCAGGCAACTGCCAAAACAAATGGTTGTATTATCCAACAGTTTCCTCCCCAGAGACCTGGTTTGTGAAAGAGAAAATCAAAGCCAAGAAGCCTTAGGTGTGGAGCAGCAGCCCTACAAAAAAACAAAGGGCCTATGAATTGGTCTGCAAGACATAACACCTCTGGTTGCTTTCCTCATCACGTGTGTGTGATTAAAACCGCATGCATGATGAAATGCGGGTTTCTGAAGGAAAATGAGTTTTACCAAGCGAAAGGAGAAATAACAAAAATATACCAGGGTGGAAGATTCCCCAAGGTGACTGCAGATTGAGTCCTGGTCCCCAGGGCTGCCCTCCCCACTCAGCCAAACGTGCTGTGGCCACCTCTCCCATTGCACCTACTTACAGAGGCTCCCCCCAGCATTGATGCTCCAGCCCAGTGCATCCCACAGCCATGTAGCCCCCATGGGAGCTCGTGGTCCATTTCCCACTGCCTGCACACTCAAGTGACTTCCTCACATAGAACCATAGAATCATTTAGGTTGGAAAAGACTCTTAAGATCATCAGGTCCAACCATCAACCTAACACTGACAAAACCCACCAGTAACCCATGTCCCTCAGCACCACGTCTGCCTGGCTTTTAAATACCTCCAGGGGCGGTGACTCCACCACTGCCCTGGGCAGCCTGTTCCAATGCTTGATAATCCCTTTCAGTGAAGAAATTTTCCCTAATATCCATTCTAGACTCCTCTGGTGCAACTTGAGGTTCTGTCCCTGTCCTTTAGCTCCTTTCTACCCATCTACACACCCCTTTCCCAGATCACCCAGGTCCTAAGCAAAAACAGAGCCTGAAAGTGATGGGATGGAAAGAAAAAGCACAGTTCAGAGAAGGCTGGATATCTCCAGCTCCGAGAATGGCCACAAAAGGACAACCCGCCCACTGGAAACCCCACAATGCTGGAGACAACAACTTCCTTACCTTCAGACTACTGAGAAGACAGACCCTTTCCAAAATTTAAATTACAATTGAAAAGCACTGATATTTAATTTTTAAAAAAGTGTCTTTCAGTTTCACCTGAGACTTTACCAAGGGCTGCGTCCACACAGATTTGCCCTTATGATCAAGAACCACACGTTTGCATTCACGTTACATCTTCCAGTCTCTCCACCCTCACCAAGACACAAGAGCTTTCATAGTGCTTGTTATTCACTCCTCCCCCCCCTTCTTTAGAAGTAGAAAAATCAAATGTGCAAACATAAGTGCGGGTACATGGTATTTTATAATAGCTGCAACACCGCCATTATTGCAAACCAGGGTCTCAGCTTGTGTGGAACCAGCCTTTGAAGCCTTTGGCTTCAAGAGCAGATCCAGCAGCAAGGGGCTACCTGCAGGCTGATGAGGGCACAGCCTGGACTGATTCAGGCCCTCAAAGAGAAAAGGAGTAGAAGGGTGGAGAGCGTCCACCCTGTTCCCTGCGTACATCTTGAAGAACCAGTATTTATTTCTGGTTCTATATATATATTTTTTATATATATATAAAAATATATATATTTTTATATATATATATATGTATATATTTCTGGTTCTGGCCTAAATAAATGATTGTATCCCATGTATTACGCAGGTTTTCCAGCTGGAAGCCCAGTCAGTCCTAAGCAGCGATGCTGCTGTGTGACCCAGCTATCCCAAGTGATACCCATATTTCTTGAACCACCTTTTCCGTTTGATTTTCACCTGAATTTTCCACATGCCTCTGGTTTAGGGACCAATTTTAGACCGATGGCCTCCAGCCTGTGGTGGGATTCGCTAACAGAGGAGACAGGCGTGAAGGCAGGTTCCCACGGGAGCAAGCAATGGCACTGCTGCTGGTGGTGCTCAGAGCATGTCACCAAGGCCACAGCTGGAGACAAATTACTGTCACAAGGTCTCTCCTGCAGACTTCTAGCGTTCTATGGGAAGGAGACCTGCGGCTTAGTAAGGCTGGGAATTATTTTTGAGTGAAAAGCCTGTCCAGAAACACACAAGAACCACAGAATTCTGCATTTGCCAGCAGACAACTTGCGCCATAATCTCTCCCCCCAGCTGGCCCCAGCCCCGTGCAGGGCACACAGATAAATCCTGCACTGCCAGACGTGAGGTTTGCCTCTTGTAACAGGAACGGAGAGGTCGGGAGCAGCAAGAGTTCCCAGAGGTGTCCAGGGGTTTGCAGCCAGAAGGCAGAGCACTCGCCGGAGCGTCAGCGGGGATGCCATTCCCCGCAGGGCACCGCTGCCCACCCACAAAGTCTCCTCAAAGGTCATGTCTCCCTGCGACGGATGGCGACAGCTCAATTCATTCCATGCAAGGGGCCGGGCGGTGATTCATGAAGCTGTGCCTCGGGCTGTGCTGGCAGGACACAGCTGGAACAACAGCTGCAGGCAAAGTACAGCATGCTCCAGGGAGAGGGTGAGCAGGGGGATACATGCCACCAGCAAGAGGTCACAGCTGGGCAAAGGAGGCAGCAAAGAGGGTCTGCAAAGGAGAAGCGAGAAGAATCTGCCACCACGGCACCTTCATGTCCTGCCAGTCCAGGGAGAAACAAGAGCTGAGATGATGAGAGGATGCTGCAGCATCCCTTGGGTCAAGGCACTACCCCTGAAGCATCCAGGCTGCTCCAGGAGACTCTTCTACTTGGGCAATCCCCATCTTTCCCCAGCACTGTGAGCCAGGGGGGTCTACAGTCCTTCCCTCCTGAGCCTGGTCAGCTGCTGGTGTTGTAGCTCTGACAGCTTGAGAAACAGTAACTTGTGGGAACAAAATGAGGTTCTCAGGCTTGGTTTTGTTCCAGGGCTTTAATGGTGAAATCTGCGACATCTTTCACCATTTTCAGGCTCTCTCACCATCCCTCCCAGGAACAGCTAAGGGCAATGTGGACATCTCATGAAGGTGGGAGACCTTGGCTCAAATGACACAGAACTGGGTACGCCTGAGCTCAGCTCCTGTCCCAGGACCAGTCTGACCAGTGGGTGTCCATCTTTCTCTCTCTGACAGTCTACTCTGAAACTCAGAAACCTTGTGGACAAAAACGTTTCCAGGTCAGAGAAATTTCCAGAAACTGATGTTTTCCAAAGGGGCAAAAAAAAATCCTAGTAAACTTTTTCAACAATTCAATTCAGGTTTCTTTGGCTTATTTCCAAGAGACACCACTAATTTAAATAAGATGGGAATTTATGGGACTCAGTAAGGCATCCCACCACTCTTTGGAAGACATGACGCGTATTCCTATATTCTCCATTACTATTTCCACCAGCAGACCTCATACTGCATCCTCCCTCTTCCTTACATGCTCTGCCTTATTAATAGCGTGCCTGCTGTCCCCGCTCCAGCTCACTGAAGCCACTTCGAGATGGCAGGGGGCTCTCACAGGCTGGGAAGCCCTGGGGGCTCTGCATCACCTTCCGGGAGCTGGTCCACAAGACGTGATGTGCATCTGCATGTACCTCTGCGATGGACAAACATCAGCAGAGGGGAAATGAAAGAGGGAAGCATCAAAAGCTACATAGAGGTTGTGACAAACCATCCCATGCAAACAGGGGTCCCTTCTGCCCATATATATCCTGCAGATGCAGTCAAATCTGGACCAGCAATGCCTCATACCCGGGGAATCACGGCTGGAGAACGTCCACCCAGAAGTAACCTCTAAGAGTCTCTGCTTATGTGACACTTGAAGTTTTGTCTTAAATGACTCAGTGGTCCGGATTTGTCTCACCTAACTTTAGGCTCTCTGCTCAGTAAGGAGTCGTGGTTCCCTGGGGAGCGGGTGATGAGAGTGGAGTCGTCAAACACGGGTGGACAGACACAGCCCCAACAGCCGTCGCTCCCTCTGGTGCGCCCACAGACCACTCACACCACCACCCACATCCCTTCTCCTCACTCTCCGCTCCCTTTATAAAGGGAAAAGAAACATCCCTCCCGCAAAGCCAGGAGCTGCGCTGCGGTTTTAATTTCATGACAGGCTTTTTATAGCATTCACTGAAAAAAAAAAAAAAAGGCCCCGTAACGCGAGAAGGTCGGGGTAACGGGACCAGCGTGTTCAGCGCTGCCGAGAGCGGCCGAGCAGAGAAACACCAACCTGCTGCCAGAAAAGCGGGCTGACACGGCCCCGAGCCACGCAGAGCCCATCGCCTCCAGGGGAAGGAGCTTCGTTTCTCACGCTCTCCCCTCCAGCGATTACCCGAGGAGCCCTGACGACCTGTTCTGACACCGGGCTGGGGCTCGGAGTAGCCTCGAGTAGCTGCTCACACGCATCGGGGCAGGAGGCAGGGTTTAGCCCTTCACTTCAACGCTGCAGAGCGCCCTGAAGGAGCTGTTGGCTCCGCAGGTCTTTAGGTTGGATTGCAGAGAGCATATTTGCGCTTAAGTCAATATGAAATTAATTGTTTGGGAAGGTGAGGAATTCAGACCCCAGATTCTGTTCCCGTTAATGCGAGGAAACTTTTTTTGGGTAAAAAAAAAAAAGCCTAGGAAAAAAAAATAGTAACGTATCCAAGTTGGTTGGAACTTGAAAGCAAAACTGCATGAGGTCAAAACCCAAGGTGAGAAACACACTGGACTGAAATTTAAGTTGTCTATATTTAATTTATCTTTTATTACCTCCCCCCCGCCCAAAAAAAAGATACTAATTTTATTTGATTCTCATTATTCAGATCCCAGATTCTGTTCCCATTAATGTGAGGAAACTTTTGGGGAAAAAAAAGCTTAGGGAAAAAAAAAAGTATCCAAGTTGGTTGGAATCTGAAAGAAAAACTGCATGAGCTCAAAGCCCAAAGTGAGAGACACACTGGACTGAAATTTAAGATGTCTATATTTAATTTATAATTATTTTTTATTACTTTTCCCCCCCAAAATGAAACTAATGGACGGACCTCCCCAGGCATTGGAAGAGCAGTTCGGGAGCGAGATGGGATGGGAACGGGGGGAGGCTGCAGGGCTGGCAGTGCTGTGGGGGCAGCTTGAGCCCTGCCCGCAGGACGTGTGCCCTCCCTGTTCCTTACCAAACCTCATTCCCCATTCCCCAGCCCGGAGCGCTTTGGGAAGTCTGGAAGGGTAACAGGAAAACCAGCGCCGGCCGTGCCGAGGCTCTGCGGCGGCCACGCACCGACAGCACCACCCACCCGCTTCCTCCCGCGCCCTCCTGGAGCTTTACGTAGAGCCGTGAAATCCTATATAACCCAACGGGGCTCCACCAGGCTCCAAAACGTTCCCGTCGTAACAGAGCCTCGATTCATCAAACGTGTCGCTAATGAATTTTCCACTGAGCAAACCCGGGGATGCTCTTGGGGAGGGCTCCTGAAACACGGCCTGTGTTTGCATCCAACCGCTGGCCAAAATTGGGTTCCTTATTTCAAATCAGATTTAAAAAACACCATCCAACTGAAACATTCATCCCCAGCTTCAACCCCTTCTGAAGACGAGTCATTTTTACCTTTCTCGGGGCAGAGGGACCTGCTCTCCCTCTCTGCAGGGCCACCCGAGACTTGCAGACAGCCAAAGGAAAGGAAGAGCAGTCACCCCACCAGTGACAGAAGAACCCCAGTCCCTCTTTCAAAAGGGATTTAGGCACTAAGGAGCCTGTTTTTGAGACGTAGACACACCTCTTTCTTTCAAATCAATACAGCGCGAGAGTCCAGAGTGTTTGGTGGAGAAATCCCTTCACCAAAGCAGGACCTCAGGGCAAGCCCAGAGGAGACACTTGGTAAGTCCGTACCATTTACCCCTGTTCCTCCGCTGCTCGTAGCCTGCTCCCCAGCCCGCTGCACAGATCAAACCCTGCCATTTCACAGCTCACGGCAGGAAAACCAATCCCCCCCCCCCCGCCGTCGCACAAACCCTGTTTCATAAGGAGATTGCATTTCAGAGAGAAAACCTCTGGCATTTGGCTCCGTGACCCTACGCTGAAGGCACGGTGAGGGCTGGGTGCTGGTAGAGCCCCGTCCAGCCCCGCAGAGAGGGACGGATCCAGGCGGGCAGCCCGGTGTCCCCCCCCGGGAAGGCAGCTCAGCGGGACTCGCAAATATTCTGTGTTCAAGAAGAGGGAGCGCTTGCCAGGAGTTCTCATGAGGGCTACGGCACGCTGGGACCCATTCCCAGTTCTCGGTCCAAAATATCCCTTAACATTAATGCTCAAGGCATGCCGCAAAAAAACAATTATCTGCTGGGACTTGCGGCAGGGACTGACTCCCTGGGAGCGCTTTCCTGCCCATTTTTAGGCTTTGTGTGATTAGAGCTATATCACTCTATAGATACTCTGCTTTACCCCGCCTCTTAATGCAATGCCCATCACATTTTTCAGGGGAAGCTGCACGTAGATATTTAACGACTGCTTTTTCTAAAGGCCTGGATGATGTCCTCACAAGCTTTCCTCAGCTGGGAGTCACCCTTTAGAACAACAGATGCAAAAAATATAAAAGCAAAGAGGAAAAAGTGAAAGAGAAGGGAGGAAAAGCAGAGAACTGGAGCCTGAAAAGCCCAGGAAACACCAACAGCCTTACAAACCAACCAGCCCTGGTCAAGTTTCTGCAAGTACATTGGTGTCATGCCTGGACAACAGCAGAGTGGGATACTGCAAATAGGAGGCAGAAAGCCTCCTGTGAAACACCTCCTTAATGGCCAGAGGTTACACATGGGGGAGAAATTCAGTCATCCTGGAGGGTCAGGAAAAAGCCCAGGGCAGGAGAGACTGGTCTTGATGATGTTGGGATACCCACGCCCTCACCACCATCAACAGGAAAGCTCTTGTTTGCCACAAAGGAAAGGAGCAGGTGGCATGACCCCCATCTAAGATGACCTCAGACAAAATATAAAAGAAGCTGCACTCAGTATGGCCCTACCTTGCCACCAGCCACAAGACCAGAGGTGCAACCCCACCAAGAGAAATGTTAGAAAACATGCAGTGGCTTTTGGTTGGGAGCTTGCAGAAGGTCCTTCTGCCCAGACTGAGGCACCCAAAGCCCCCAGGAGACCTCTGTCCCCAAGAAAAGCTGCATCAGCCCCAGGCAATGGTGCCACCATGCCACTGGATGGAGAGGGAAGGCGAGGTGGCTCGCCTGGAATTCAGGCAATGCAGCCATTCGTCTTGGAGGACTGTTCTGCTACAGGGAGGGGGAGGAAGAGTTTTCCAAGGCTAAAGTGCTTATTCATCACCAGAACTCATTTGGAAATTGTCCAAAACTCGGCTGTTTGAAGAAGTGAAACTTCTCCTCAGCACGCCCCTCTTCTGACATAACTTCGAAGAGAGTTTCCTCCTCCCCGCAGGAGGTGGGATCAGGGGCAGAAGTTCGCTGTGGGTCTGTCCCTCCCAGGCAGGGCTCCCTCTCTACTTCTTGGCTCTGCTTCTTCATCAGAAAACTTGTACCAGTCTCAGCCTGTCCTGCCGCAGGAAAAGAAACCGAGTCATCGGGAAATACAGTAGTTGGGAAAAATCTCTTCCTACGTAGCCCTAGTCCCTGTCCTAGGGTGCAGTGCCTAGGGAGCACAACACACGGGGCATCTTAGCATCAAAACTGTCACCGAGTTGCTCCCAGGGCTGCCACCACTAGAGCTGTGGGAGCAGGACACAGGGTTGGGCAAGCCTAAGGGTGATGGAATGGAAGGATCTGTATGAAAACAACAGAGAAAGAGTGAAAGACAGGCTGGGAGAGCAGCAGGGAACTGCAGGAGAGAAAAGGACTGAGGTATGTGTCCAGGCAGGAGAAGGACCATAGCACAGTGTTGGGGGCTGTCCTGGAGAGCCCCTTGTTCTAGTCCTGCCTGTAGCAACAGGGGCACATGTGGGGGAAACCGAGGTTCATAGGAGCAGCTGAACTGTTGTGATGAACGTAATACCAGCTTTATGTGTCACGAATCTTTAAAAGTGTTGCTCTGAAGTGATACCAGGTCTCATCCCCACATGGTCCTCACACTGGCATCGCGCTGTTGGCCAACAGAAGGAGCACACAGAGAGAGTGGGGACAGCCACCATGTTGCACCACCCAGGGCAGTCCCAGCAGTTTGGGAGCCCCATCCTGCAGGACATGGGCTTCTCTCCACACCTTGAGAAAAAAACCTCACAGCTACAAACATGGTGTAACTGCTGGCAGAAACGCGGCTGCTGTGACTGTCAGAAATGAGCATTTCCCATACGCATTAACTCGGTGCATCCTGGGGCACCAAAAGGAAACTTTGCAGAGCTCCTGCCAGGTGTCTGTTCGATAGCACAGCCTGCACGTCTTGACCTTTAAGACAGATCAAATAAAATCAGTTTCTTTTGGGAGTGGAAAAGTCATAAAAGATAATAATGAATTAAATATAGACATCTTAAATTCTACCTATTGCCTGGCCCCCTGTTGATCTCAGGTGCACAGGCAGAGGCTGACCACCGAGCTGGCCCAGGGCTTAGCCCCTCACCAACCTCCACCATATGGGTCACTGCCCAGATCGCTCCAGTACACGAGGCTGTGACAGCACCATGCTGTGAGTGCCTCCTCCAGTCCCCGTGTTTGAAAATCTCAGGCTCTGAAAAGCTGAGCTCCATGTGCCAGAGCTCACCCTCCTGCCCAGCCCTCGCCTGCTGCTGCTCTGAGCCCTGAGAGATGCTGCCAGCCTTGAGAAATTGAGGGATTTCGCTTGCAGAGACATTGTTTGTCTGTTCTTTCATCTTTTATTAGTTACCCCTCAGCCCCCGTTATCTCTTGGCTTTCTTTAACAATGTTAATTTGTGCCAGCCTAACACCAGGGAGAAACCAAGTTGCTTTCAGGAGCCAAATGCAGTCAAGGAAGGGTTAACACAGTTTTTCCTATTCTGTCCTGTCCTTAACCACAGTCTCTGCTTCTTCCTCCACCCACCTCTGGTCTTTTCTCAGTTTCATAAGGCTACACAGCTGTGTTTTAGCAACTCTATAGCCAACATTAACAGTATTGACCTGCAGCAACCTGGATGTCCCCAGCCTGGGACACCCCTAGTTCTCCACGTGAACCAACCAAGCAGAGCCCAGCCCAACCCGGGAGGCTGGGAGAGCTCAGCCCTAACATCAGCCTGGCTGCAAGGTCTGGCCCAAGGGGTTTGATACCAAAACAAACCCCTCAGCCACAGCCTCCTGGCTCCAGGTTGTTATAGCAGGATGTCTTTAATCCTGGAGGAAGTCCGTGGCACGGAGCGCATCAGTTGCAGTGCAAACCGAGAGGCTGGAACAAAACCAGGGGAGTGACCTTCAAAGGACCAAAACTCATAATTTTTCCTCTCTGTTTCAGAATAATCGATCTGCCTCATTTGCAGTGCTGGAAGCAAAGGAGCTGGCCACGTTTTGGAGTGAAACTCACTTCTGTGTGAAAACTCACTCACCATCTCCTACAAACCTCCCTCTCAGTCCCTGGCTGGAGAAGCTGCTGCCGTGCCTGTGCCGGTGGAGACAAAAAAAGCCAAACAGCCACACAGCCCCAGGCTGGCCCACCTGCAGACAGCAAAGCAAGAGGCTGGATGGGACGCTGGTGGGTCCTCAGCAGCTCAGTAAATGGAGCTGTTTAAGCTAAAAGTCAGCACAAAGGCAAGTGAGACCAAGAGCTGTTCTGCACGGCCAAGCTGAGCATGACCATACCAGGAATGTCACCAGAGGAGTAGTGGCCATTACTCCCACTGAGCTTTGGCTTTAATTAAAACTGCTTCGGTTTTCCCCTATAAAACAGTTACTTACGTCAAAAGTTGCATTTTCTTGGATGCTATGTTCTTGTACCAATACCACTCCGAATGCCCTAGAAACGAGGACAGGTTGGAACTGACACCCAGGGTGTCTCAGGTTTTGGTGGAACCCCATTGTTTCTCACCCAGCCCCAGACCGATGGCCATTCCCCCAGTTTGGGCCTGAACATTTCTCCAGGAGGCACCAAACCACGACTTTTGTTCATGTTCCAGCAGGGACAGGCCAAATCCCACCAACCTCCACGAAGCCAGAGTCCTCCTCAGCCCGGCTACGCTCACACCAGATGAAGGAACTGACCATGTTGCAGGGGTAGAATCAGACACGGGGTCCTCAACTGACTGCCTTCACCACAATCATGGAAACACTCATGGAAATCAGTTTTAAAAGACAGGGGAAAGCACAAATCTGCACCCGCCCTACTGCATCATTATGGGGAAAGGAGACTCCGCACAGCTGCAAGCACCAAGCTCCCCACAGAATCTCCCTGTCCCCTGACCAGAGGCTCTTCAGGGCTCCAGCCTGCCCAAGCAGGATGCATTTTTCCATACAGCCAAAGCGCTGTGCAAAAGGGAGCATCATACACTGCGTTCTGCAAGCTTTTCCCATCACAATCACAGCGAGCCATAACCTCCACTCCCGGGGGAGCAACGTGGCCTCTGCTCGCTTCCACGTGCCAAGTGACCGGCACTTTCCAGTCTCACCATTGTGTGGACAGGCCAAACACCACCAAAACTGTTGTGACCTGGTTTCAAAGTCACCATTACAGTAAGTCTCCCCCAACTCCTGCATCACCCAGGTTTTATCCAGGCTCTCCCTATCATTTCCGCAGCATTACCCTGTCAGAGCCTCCAGGGAGGACGGTTTCTAATGGAAGTAGGGAGGACTGTTTCTAATGGAAGTCCTGACATGCATCCACATAACCCCGCTGCAAACCCTCGGCTTTTCACACCAGCACCTTTCCCTACGCACCCTGCTTCGTCTAGACACCGGAGCACGGGCAGAGCATCCCTGTTTATCCCTTCGAGAGTGAATCAGCAAGTCTCGAGCCCTGCTCACGGCGGATTAGCTCTCCGTTGGAAAGGATAGCTCTCGTTATCGTCATTGTACTCTGCCATTAATCCGTCCGAAGGAGGCTGGCCAGCAGCCCAGACCAGCTTGGGCGGCCACAGAGAGGTTCTGTTCCCCGAGCACATTTCCATCTCCACCAGGCTGAGCTCCCCAAGGCCTCAGCGGAGCCGGCTTCCAGCTCAGAGAGATCAATGGTAATTTAATTGCTAGAGCATCTTCCAGGAAATGTGCTGCTGGATCCACGCACGATTAGACGGAAAACAGAGAGGAGTGGGAGGGTGAGCACCACAGCAGGGCTTGCCTCAGCTGTCACCTTGCTATAAAGCACCCCAAATTCAGATACAAGCCTTGCCCGTGGCTGCCAGCAGCGCAGACCCGTACGGTTCACTGCCTTGGTGTGGGGACGTAGAGAGATCCTGGTGCACACAGGGTCTGCTCAAAGCACACTGGCAGCTCCCCAGAAGAGTTTGTACCATGTTTTGATGCATTCACTGAGCTTCTGTAGGGTAAGGGTGTAGATTGAGCACAGCAAGACCTGTTCCCTCTAACCCCCCACCTTCAGGCAGCAACGTCTAAGGAGGGCCTGGGTGCCTGGCTACCTCTGCTGAATTTTGCAAGCAAGATCAGTAACGTTTTCTCTTTTTAAAGCATTTCGTAAACTTTCAGTCAAACAAGCAAGTCAAACAGAGTCAAACTCTCAGTCAAACAAGCAAGAAAGAGCAGTCTAAGGGGAAGACTACAAAAGGACAGAGCATCTGAAAGGAGGGTGTAGCCATGGGGAACCAGTCTCTTCTCCCAAGTAACAGGCCATAGAACAAGGCGAAATGGCCTCAAGTTGCGCCAGGGGAGGTCTAGGATGGATATTAGGAAAAATTTCTTCACAGAAGGGGTTATCAAGCATTGGAAGAGGCTGTCCTGGGAAGTGGTGGAGTCACCATCTGTGGAGGTATTTAAAAGCCGGACAGACATGGTGCTGAGGGACATGGGTTAGTGGTGGTTTGTCAGTTGGGTTTGTTTGTTGGGTTGATGGTTGGACTCGACCTGAAAGGTCCCTTCCATCCTGGATGATTCTATGATTTTATGATTCTGTCTTGCACAGACACAACATATGACGAGCTCTTTTCTGCTCTGCAGCAACAAGTGTAGGATGCCACGGCAGCAGGCACATGACCGATTTATAAACTCCCCAGTCTTCTGTCTGCCTTTAGCTGACACAATTTCTGTGGGTGGCTGGAATGCCATCTATCTCCTGAGGCTGCTAAAAGGGAGCCCAGGGTGCCAGCACCGAGGGGGAAAACCTTTTGACCACAGAGGAGCTGCAGCAAAGTGGTCTTCCGTACACCCTGCTAAGAGGGTGACAGGTCCTCACATGAGGTCTGGGCACAACCACCCCTTCCCGAAGCAGGAGTCCTGCAGGAATTGTCAACCCTGATTTGCAAATCAAAAGACTTTTCCCAGCTGCTGCCTCTTGTGCCATCCTCCATCACAGATCTGGCATCTCACTGGCATTTAGGGAGTTATGTTTGGAGAGCAGCAGGTCTGCTTCTGGCTACTGATGACTGTAAAGAGTGGCCTGTCATACAGGGAGAGGACCATGGGCTAAAATGGAACTGCCACCACTCTTCTTCCTGCATGTGCAGCCCTTGCTAGTCCCCAACATACAGTCAGTGCAGCCAGCAGAGAGCATCGAGGAGGATGGGGAGAGGTGGAACTGCGGTTCCCCATGGGGGCAGTTGGTCCCACCTCCGTAGACAAGGACTGAGTGATCTGCTGGCCTCCTCCCTCTTGCTGCTGGTGCTTTAAGCTCCAAACCCCATCAGCACTTAAAGCTCCAGCCTCCCTTCAGCAGCTCCCCACTTTTAAGTGGGGAGAAAGCGACTGGTACCTCCTCAGCTCATGGTACCTCAGCCCAAGGCAGTGCCATCAGCATAGCCCACCTCAGAAGATGCTCTGTACCAAATCAGTCTGTTCATCTGTAACTTTGCAACTATGGCAGAACTCACCTTCCCTGCTCAGCAAACACTTCAGCTGCTGCGAAAGAAAAGGTCCATGGGGTTGGCAGACCCTTCAGCTCTGCCCTGGACAGCCACACATGTGCTCCTCCAAACAAGGCTTGTCACAGGTCTTCAGTTGAACCTGCTCACACATTACCCTGATCATCAATAATTGGAAAAAAAAGCAATAGTCTTGGAGTGGAAGCTTTCCCCCAGGCAAGGTCTGCAGCCCTGGAACAGGCTCTCAGCCAGCACTCCTTCAGCTCAACGATCTGCATTTTTTAGAGGAGGCATTACTTATTTTCAATGCTATTCATCCTAAACAAATAATGCAGAATCTCATACCAGCACAGCTAAAGATCTAGGAGAAAGTCCAGCTCTCCTTCCCCAGGCTCATTGGGAAAAGATCTTTTATTTATCTATCTAAAAACTGAAAATCTGTGGTCAAAACCAAACCAAAATCAGTTTGTGGTTTTCAGATTTCTAACAAGAAACTGTAACACTTTTAAGAAAGCATCTACTGTGCATTAAGAAAACTTTTTAAAAGCATCTAACGGTTTCATTGAACTAGGAAGAAATTTCCATTATGAGAAACATGGAAAAATCCCTTATTCAACCCAAACTGCACACTCAAAATTCCCACTGCAGGACTAAGGCTGGACTTGAAGAAGCAGATGCCACCCACTAAAGACAGGGACTAAAGGCAGTTATCCTTGTGAGAATGAGGGGTAGGGATTCACCCTTACATTTGAGCCAGGGAAACATCATCCAGCCTTTAAACTCAACTCCTATCTTCCCTGTGCCAACAAGCAGCTCAGCTGAAAGATGGAAACAGGGAGGACAAGGAGAAAGAAGAAAGAGGAGAATGATCAGCCTGGAAAGACCAAAATTACAGCATTTGTAATTCTCCTCCATTTATAACTCTCCTTCCCATAATCCCCATCCATGATACGATATCCAGAGGTGCCCTGAACCCAAATAAAAGCAGGAACACAGCAAAATCCCTGTAAAAGTGTTGGTTTCACTGGAGTGGATGGGTTTTGGGGGTGGAATTGCGTTTCCGAGCTACCCACAGACTGCACACCACATCTGCGTCCTGCCCAGAGTGTTTTCCTGCACCCGGAGCTCAGGAAATCCTGACAGAGCTGGTATACTCAACCTTTCCAGACTCTGCATCTGCAGGGGAGGAATCCAAATGCCACTGCTGATGCAGGGGAGGCATGGGCTGCTCCAGCAGGGCAAGGATGCACGAGCCGACCTGGGAGCTCGCAGCAAACCTGCGGGCACTGTGTGGGAAACCTGATGAGCTGGCATGTCACTCCATGGGGATGGAGGTGATGGTTCCACCACAGCAGCTCAGAGAGCAGGCCAGAGATCAGACCGAGGTTTAGCGAAAAATAGTTTGAGGTGAGACGGAGATCTCTGGCAAGGTGTTGGAGGCACACCCTTGGAGCTGCGTGTCACAGCGAGCACGAGAGAGAATGCCAGGATTTCAGCCTGTAGCTCATCAGGGTTATTTTCCCTGCCTTTGAGGCTCTAAGGTGCAAAAGTTAAATTCTCCTGGATCCTAAGAGACTGGTCCTGTGAGGCACTGAATACCATCCCCCCGCAGAGACTCTCACAACTCTAGGTGTCTCAACCTAGGTGAGAAGGTTGTGACCTAGGTGTCACAACTAGGTGTCTCTCACCTAGACATTGTCAGCCCCACTTTTCTGCCCACGCATCTTTTTCATCTCACAAAGACCTGCAAGTCTTACTCCCACAGAAATCAGTGTTAACCCTCCACCAAGCTGCTCTTCAAAGCCTCACAACAGATCCACAAATACAAACATATAAGCCCAGCCACTCCGGGGAGCTTCACACCACAAAGCCCTTCAGGGCACCATCTCTCTGCAGCTCAGATCACAGAGTGCAATGGAGAGCGTTGCCACAAATAGCCAGCGCTTCTCCCCGAGTGGCAGCGGGATGGTCTTCTTGAAAAATACAGTTCACATAGTTTTTGAAGCGCCAGCACTGGCCTCTGAAAACCTCTTCACCTGCCACCCACATCTGACCTCCCATTCCTGCTGTGGAGAACACAGTAGGTAGAAAAGCTTTAACACCACACAATATTAACAGACCCAAAACTCCTTGCAAGCAGGGTCAGACCTGGAGAGGTGGTTCAGGTAGCATTGCTATGAAACACCCCCCCCTGAAAAAGCGTCAAATCACTTTAAGCACTGAAGGCTGTTATTCAAATTCCATACATGGGGAAATGGAGGTAAAGTGAAATGTAGTGATTTGGACCTTCAGCACCCAGCAAGGAGCGACCTGACAAAACCACCCTGACCACAGTCCTCATTATGCTTCAGAGTTAATAACGAAATTGAGGCTCAGACTCTGGTGTCCTGCATCCCTAGCCTGGAGCTGAGCCAGGACAACCCCTCAGCACCCCGAGATCTTTGTGAGTGCTTCACGCCTGGACTGGAAACCACTCCCAGCCCTGTGGTGTGGTACTGGGAGACAGAGGCTTCCACTGCAAGAAGGTCAAAGCCGCCTAGACCAGTCCTGAGGCCAAGAGCGTGAGGGTCCAAGGGGGCAATGTGCTGTGTTGCAATTGGTAGCGGATTCACAAAGAGAGCTTGTGTTTATGCACCGAGCTATAAATATTCCTTTCTGAAATGGCATAGTTGGAAAAATGTCTAAATGTCTATTTTTGCCTCCTCTGCTTCACCCACTCGAAAATTGACATCATACCAAGCTCCTACTGAGACAGACTCATCCCGGGACCCTGCGTGGCACCACTGTACCCAGCGTAAATGCTGGGGAAAGGAAAAAAAGCAGCTTTGTAGCCTGAGAGGACAGACAGAGCAGCACTCGGGGAGGGTGAATTCTTGCATGAAAATGGCAGGTTTTCCACTATTTAATTCTAATAAAAATGACGGAGCAAAGCCCAAGTTCAGGCTGTCACGGCTTGGTCCTAGGCTTGCCTGAAGTCTGATACTACTCTCCAAGAGGCTTCCAGCTAGCCAGGTTCAGTCTTATCCACCAAATAGCAAGTGGTTCTCTCCCACTTTCTCCTCAATTTCATATAACTCCACAGAACACATCCCAATCTGCCTCTAAGGAAAGAAATCATAGAATAGTTCGGGTTGGAAGGGACCTTAAAGATCATCCAGTCCCACCCCCTGCCCTGGGCAGGGACACATCCCCCCAGACCAGGTTGCTCCAAGCCCCCTCCAACCTGGCCTTGAACCCCTCCAGGGATGGGGCAGCCACAGCTTCTCTGGGCAACCTGGGCCAGGGTCTCACCACCCTCACAGCAAAAAAAATTATTCCTAATATCTAACCTAAATCTCCCCTTTTCGGTTTAAAACCATTTAAAACCCTCGGTCCTGTCACTCTGCTCCATGATAAAGAGTCCCTCCTCAATCCCCCAAATCCACATCTTGGTGAGAACAAGGCAGTTTGCAGGAGGCTGTGACCCCACAGAACTCACCACAGGCTTCATGAAGAGCTGCAAGATATCAGAGAAGAGCAGGCACTGGAAGCACCATCACCTCAGCCTCTGCAGCATCTCCCCTCTGCCTGCGCGGGACGGCAAGGACAGGTTGAACGCTGCTGGCAGTGTTTGGCACAAGCCAGGAATTACTAATTGCTGGCAGCAGCTCAGGTCCTCCAGGGCACAGACACAAACACTCACAGAGGTAACGACAGCGAGCTCTTCCCCGCCTGGAGCTGCCGCTGGCACAGGCAGCTGCATGATGACAGGTGAGTCAAGTGATGAATATAGACACAAAAGTGTTGAGAAATGCTATTTCGGAAACACCTGGGTGTTAGTCAGGCAACTCTTAGCGCTGTTCATGACCAACGCTAATTTCTACCTGGGGCGCCCATAGAATTGTCCAGGTTGGAAGGGACCTTTAAGTACAACCATCAACCCAACACTGACAAAACCACCACTAACCCATGTCCCTCAGCACCACGTCTGCCCGGCTTTTAAATCCCTCCAGGGATGGTGACTCCACCACTGCCCTGGGCAGCCTCTTCCAAGGCTTGACAACCCTTGTGGTGAAGAAATTTTCCCTAATTTCCATCCTAACCCTCCCCCGGTGCTACTTGAGGCCATTTCCCCTTGTCCTATCACCTGTTCCTTGGGAGAAGAGACCGACCCCCCCGGCTACACCCTCCTCTCAGGGAGTTGTAGAGAGCGAGAAGGTCTCCCCTCAGCCTCCTTTTCTCCAGGCTGAACACCCCCAGCTCCCTCAGCCGCTCCTCACCAGACTTGTGCTCCAGACCCCTCACCAGCTCCGTTGCCCTTCTCCAGACATGCTCCAGCACCTCAATATCTTTCTTGGAGTGAGGGGCCCAAAACTGGACCCAGAACTCGAGGTGGGGCCTCTGAGACGAAAGGTTCTCAGTGACAAATCCTTCAACAAAAAGCCTCCCCTTGGGAGGTTAAAATATTGGGCTGGAGGCACAGAGACGCCCCACAGACCTGATCTAGGGACTAGACCACAGGATCCTCTAGAACCAGCACCACGTTCTGCTGAGGGTTTGTCACCTTTGTGCCACACTGTCAGATCCATGTGCCTTTCAGCAGGGCAGGAGTCTCATCCAGAGACACTGTTCTAAACATACAGCAACACCTTGCTGACATTCTCAGAGTGTCTCAGAAGTGTAAAACCAACAAAATATGTCCCAAACATCAGGTTTAATGCTGTCACAAAATGGTAGAATGGTAAAATTTAACAGGGATATTACCCTGCAAACACATTGGCAGACATTAATATTTACAGGTTCAGGATGTTGGCTGGGAACTAACACTACACCACGTGTGCTAAATCAGGTTTTCTCCAGACCATAGAGACACACCACAAAGGCTCCAGCTTGAGTAAAAACTTGGTCTGGAGTTTACAAGCTTGGGACCCCTCCAGGGGATGGGGGTACCACCATGGGGATTGTGTGTGCCTCCTGACGTTGATGAGTAGCCACACAAATCTAAGCTTAGAATGGTAACTCAAAATGTGCAAACTACTCAGTAGTAGTAAAGGACACTCAATCCCAGGGAAGTTACTTCGGGTGACATCTCGACCCAAAGAGAAGGCTTCCGATCAGAGACCTGCTGCTCCAAGGAGAATCTCTCCAAGGGGGTATCTGGCAGGGGCCCTGTTTTATAGACTGGTCGGACGTGAACTGTGGCCACCTACTGGTCATGGTCATGTACCTTCCATTGGCCAAGGGGTCTCCAAGGTGGTCTGACTGGCTGAGGTGGTCTCTGGGGCATATGTCTGGGGGTTGTCTGCATAGGTTACCAGTAGCTCATGAGCCTCCCACCAAACAAGCCACCACACACCTGTTCCATGCCATTAGACCCACGAGGGGGGTGTTTCTGCCACACCAGGGAGCAGCTCTGGAGCACAGTAATTACCCCCAGACCCTCAGCAACTTTGCATCCATCAGCCAAGTCCCCTAGCAATACTAAAAGCCTCACCAGGGGTCCCCAAACCACAATGGCCACCATTCTCCCCAGCCTTCTCCCGCTCTTGGGTGCTGGCATATATATGACCACACTCACTCCTGCAGGAAATCAATTCCTATTTTGCTTAAATAAGGCAGTCAGCACCTGGCTTATATCTATTTAATGACCTGAGCATCTGGTTTCAATACAGCAGGCAAGGAACAACCACAGCATAATAAAAGCCATTTAGAGCTGCAATTAGCTCTGGGCCCCCAGTTGTGTATTATAATAATGAAGTAGGTGCTGCTACATCTGTTGACAGATGCAGGGGGGTCAATTCCACCCCACCCCCAAGAGACACCCTACATGTCCTCCCATCCTCAGGTCCCTGATGTTCCCCTTGTGCCACATCCAACATCACACTGCTGCCCTCCTCTAGCGCCTCGCAAGGATCCCTGCGCCTGCACCACACAAACTTCTTCCTACCCGGCTTTCCGGCACCAAGCTACAGACCAAGAGCAATTATTTTAAGTAACACCATTACTTTATGGGTTTCAGCCTCACCAGGTGCATGTCTGGAGATCACCAACATGATTGAGCCCACTTGGTATCCCCAGTGCCACCCACACCCTTCTCCATCACAGCCCTGAGCTCATTGACACCACACTTGGGGATCCAAAATTATAGCCATTGATTTCAACCGGAGCCAAACAGAGCTCTCGGCATATTTTATTAATGCCAGTGGGCAGAACAAGCTGAAACATAGAGTTACCATCCTGTGAATTTGCAGCTCTGGAGATATTCCTGTTATCCTTAGTGACAACAATGGAAAAGTCAAAAATTTCCCATAAAGCAAAGTTACTGAAAAAAATCATTTTAAGAATTACCAAAGCCAGGACATTTGAGTTTTGGTGGTTTTTTTTCTTTTGGCTTTTTTTTTTTCCTCCTCTGGAGACTAAGTATACGCTTTCCAGTATCACATAAGGCTACAGACTTGACAAGAAAAAAAAAAAAAAAAAAATCACATCTCCCCCAGCAATTTTGACCTCTGCATCTCTGCTATCCGCAAGAGTGAGAAAGGAGCAGCAGCTCATCTCCCAGCTGACTGCTCAGCTTTGCTGCTGCCCTGCTTCTCAGTTGACTTGTGTGCAAAGTGTCAATACATAGATATGTACATATACATACACAGAGTGTGGTAAACGCAACTTGAACAGACCTCACACCCTAAGGACAGACAGGCCAGGGGATAAAAATGGGGATAAAAGTACAAGCAAATGCCCATTGTAAACTCCTCCCTTCCAGACCATGCTCCTTCAGCAACATGTGGCTTCAAGGAGACGGGATGCTGACTCTTAGTCCATTTTTCCTTCAGTCCCTCAACATCTCAAACAGATGCAGAGGCACAGAGAGGCCCCAGAGGCCATCACGCTCAGCCAGATCCCTGCAATGGCCGCTGGCCCTCAGCACCGATGCCAGCGGGGTCACAAGATGCAGAGAAGTGGTCCCTGTGTGTGCTGGGATGCGTGGGCGTGCAGGCATCCGCATCCCCATGTCGTGCCTCCGCAGCGCACCCTGTGCAGGGCATTTCATGGAATCATAGAATGGTTTGGGTTGGAAGGGATCTAAAAGATCATCCAGTTCTAAATCCCTTCCAAGGACCCAAGCAGCAAACAGCTAGTGATGCACATAAAGTAAGTTCAATAGGAAGAGCTTATGGTTTTCTCCAGACCGGAGAGCAGACAAGCACTAAATGCAATACCATCCCCTTTTTATGCTTGTGTCCTTTCATTCAGCAGCAGCTTTTTAGAACAGAGTCAAAAAGTTAAATGCTGTTTGCAGTTGGAGTTTAATGCACTCTGGAAAATACCTGAGAGCATCTTTTCCTTTCTTTGTTGTGAGCTGTGGACAGATCATTTCTTGTCGCTGGAAGGTGCCAGGGAACTACATGGTAGGACACACAAGGGGGGCTTTCTTGCGAAAATAACCCTTTTGTAAACACTTGGTGATGGTAGACTGTTTTCAGCCTTAGATGTTCCTACAGAATCCTTCCCAGTCCTGGGGGTGCTGCTACCTCTGCTCAGCTTTGACAGCGCTTGGGTTTCCTCCTCAAAACCAGCTTCCGGAGGTTCTCTGTTTGGCTCTGTCTCTGCTGGGCGGTTGGATGCAGCCTTTCTCCGCTTGTCCTGCTCAATGAGCATCTTGACCACGGGGGCCGTGTAGGTGGTGTAGGCAGGCCATGAACCGCGGCTCTGGGTGAGGTGGCCGGGCAGAGCTGTGTTGGCCGAGGGCAGGGCGTCCTCTGGAAACCAAGAAACAGACACCATGAGAGTGCAGCCAGTTACCTCCTGGCTTCTTCCTCTCCAGGAAGGGTTAGAAAGGAGGATGCCTTTGGTGACACCAAGGATGCTCTTTGGAGCCAAAGATCAGGGCTAGGATCAGTGATGGTTTTGCTATGGTCATGAAGGGCCAGGCAGCACTAAGGGACAGCAGTGCCGTACCAGGTAGCTACTCTGCATCAAGATTCAAATAACCCATGCAAGAAATACAGATGATGTCCATCATTTCTAGCCTTTGTGCCTTTATTTCTATACTTGAGCACAGGATGCGATTGCACTGACCAAGGAGGAGCTGCAGACAGTCAATATTACACTGAGAAGAAGGGAAGAAAAGGAATGGGGGGAAAAAAAATTAAAAAAAAAATCAGCTGTTCTCATTTCTGCAGCACTGACCAGTGGCCAAGATAGCACACAGCAGGACAAGACCGCACTGAAGATCTTTCCAGTCTCAGCTTTCTGCCCAAAACCCATTAGTCACTCAAGACTTGCACCTCAAACACAAAGCCACAAGGTTGGTAGAAGCTGCTGGAGGGATTAGACTGAACCCGCTTGGGAAGATGTGTGTCCAAGGGAAACTTCAAAGCAGAAAATCCAAGAAAAAAAATATCATGCAGAAAAGGAAGATGCATTCAAATAAATCTTGGAAAAATCAGATCATCAGTATTCCTATTTTTAGGCACAAGGCTTTTCATAAAAACAGTTTGTTTTCAGTTAGATGTCATTAGTCCTTTAAGAGTTATAGAGCACAAAAGCAGAGCTTTCTGACTCAAATATTTTACTTTTCACTGACTCTGCCTAGTACAACAGTTAATGTAATTATGACCAGATAGAGTAGCAAAGTGCAACCTTGCCCAGCACCAGCAGCCAGGATAAGATGGTAGGAAAGTCCTGCTGATAAAGGCTCCCCTGAAGGTCCATCACTGTCAAAGGGACAAGATTTCACACTATGGCATGTTGAAAACCACAGCAAGCTCTGAACAGCAGCCTGCAGGCAAGAAGAGAAGGAAGAACAGAGAGATGGAGCAGTCATCCTTAAACGAGGCCTTTAAGATATCCATACTTAGGGTTTGAGAGTCCCCCACATATGATGGGGGACATCAGTCCAAAGGAGAGGAGGTAGGGTGATTCAGTTGCCCTCAAAACAGGTAAGGACAAGAAGCAGCTGCTTCTAGAGTATGGTCCTATTAAATAGCAAAGCTCTTTCGGTTTACAGAAGTGGAAAGCCTGATCCACAAAATGATGCTAAATCTTATTCCTTAGATGCTTTACAAACCATTTCACCCAAGACGTAGAGGCCAATAAGTACTTGTCACCTCCATAGATGTGTTCACCAGATGTCCCTGGAGGGCACAATGGCCACGGTTACCCTTCCCCAATCTCTACCAAGCCAGGAGCAGAGAGGAAGGAGGAGGCGAGCACTTCAGGTGGGACCTACAAACCTGCCCATACCACAGACACCTCCCTGTTCCTAAATCAGGCAGGTGTAGGTGGAAAGCCTGGTCCTCACCTCTCATGGTGCACTACTGTCTTTTCTTTTTCAAATTGGGAATACTTCTGCCTCTTTTCTCCTCCTCTGTCCTGCAGAGGCTCAGTTCTTTGTGGCCAAGCCATGAGGCATATCAGGGAAACGCCCAGAACAAAAACACACTGGGGTTTGTAAGGACTCTGACATTCAGCTGCAAAACGCGGGGTCCTCCTCGGAAAAGCATGCCAAGGTTGGGTGTTCAGAGACAGGGACGTGCAGGGACAGAGCTACATGTATTCCTTCCCCAACGTCCCACCATGAGCTCCATGTGGAAATTAAAACCAAAAAACTTGGAGTTAAGAGTTTTAGAGGAATGAGAGCATTTAAAGAAACATGCTGCTTCAGATTATTTCCAGCTAAAGCTGTAGGGACAGAAGGGGAGAGGAAAAGTGTATTTTCAGCAGCTTCTGCACTGAGCCACATCCCACAGGCTCTCAAGCCCAGGAACCCGCACCACGGCCACTGCTCCCGCAGCCTCTCTCCGTCCCACGGCTGGTGCCAGACGGACTCCGGGTGTGTAAAGCATCAGGAATTTGCTTTTACGTAGGCTGGGCTCCCGCTTGCGCTGCAGGAACGTGGCCAGCACCAAGCTCTGCCTTCCCTCTGCTCCCCCTGCCCGGCCCCTCCATGCTCCCAGCTCCAACCCGACATTCCTGCTAACGCCTGCTGACAAGAACCACGGTTCATCGCATCCCAGACGTGGGTGCCGGGACTTTTCTGGCTTCCCTTGCATGGGCCACGCTCTCCAGAAACAGCCAGCCCTCCTCCGTGAGAGGGAGACGTCCTCCCCAGGAGGACAACCCAGGATCCAGCTGGAACAACCCCATGGAGCACCAGCCGATGGCCCAGCAGCGTATGGGGACAATAGGCCAACAGGCAGCCCAGGCTCTTCCTGGTTTATAAATAGAAACAGCCTGACATGTTTTCAGGGAAAAAAAAAAAAAGTTTCCATACCAAAAACGTTTCATTGCAATCCTGTTGCTGTAAAGTTACACCGTTCCATACCTACACTATACACACTCTGCTTTACCATCAGGGAAAAGTCAAACCCAAAAAAGCCTTGTTTCAAATTATGAGCTTTCAGACAGTGGCACACTCTGTGCTTACACACAATGTTTATTTTGACAAGCTGAGATAGTCCATGTCTCTTCAAACGCCTGTTCTGACTCACTATTTGGAGCTTTTAACCCCTGTTACAGAACTGTTTTACAATTTAGCTCATCAGGCAAACGTGCAGCAAAAACCACTACAGGAGGGTTAAAAAAAAAAAAATTAGAGGACAATTTGACTATTCTTCAAGTGTTTCTGATGACGAGGGAATTCTGGCTCAGCCCATCCCTCTGTAGAGCCGGGGTGGGCAGCGGGGCACCCCCAGCCCTGGCAGAGGGAAGCCTCACACCCGGAGCTGCTCTGGGCAGCGACCGCAGGGGACACACGGGCAGGACGGCAAGAATGCCTGCTGGAGAGCTAAAGGATGGCAGCCCGGCGGATAAAACAGCAGGATCAGGCACCAAACAACATTAACGAGGCACAAAAAGAGCTGATCTGGAGCTCTTTTCCCCCCCCCACGTTTATAGGCTCAGGTCTTTGTGAAAGGAGTAAACACGCCGAGTGAAGCCGGGCACGCAGCCACCGCGGGGCTGGGCTGGAAACGTAATCCAGCCGTAACAAAGCCCGTGGAAAGAACGCCGTGTGTCCCGGAGCCACAGCAAAACTTCGCTGTCTGTTCCCCAGCCAGACCCAAACACGGTGACGGGGGGGTCGGGGAGGGTGACAGCGAGGCCACAGCCAAGCTCCTAACAAAAACACAAGTTTAACGTGGACGAGGACCATTCCATAAGGAGATGGTGAGCTGCTTCCGCAGATAGCCCCAAAACAAGGTGTGCTGCACGTTTTGCAGAGTAAACAAAAAAGACCCAGCGGAGTCCCTCACCCAAATGATCAATTGTGCAAGGAGAAAGCAAGAAGTGAGCACAACGAGGTGGTGGAAAGGAGAAGAACAAGGGTTATGGTGCTGAGATGTGGCTCCAGCCCTTGCATGCCTGGTGTTTTCCTTGAAACATCTACCTTTGCTGCACTAAGCCAGATGTTCCCAGCTCAAAGAGTTTCGGATGAGAAAAGGCTAAAACAAGCTCACGAGCTCAGGGCAGGAGGACACGTGCATGCATTAGGTGTGTCTCTTAATATTTCAGTGTTTGTACAGTATTATTTCGATCCTGGATAAATACTGCTGCTTATGTGATATTTGTGTGTGCTGAGGTTTCAAAAGGGCCTCAGGCTCAGCTGTGTTGTTAATTGATACAGCATCATCTCACAGGGCAATAAAATAAAAAGGGTTTTCAAATTTCCTAAATGGTGAGGGGAAAAAAAGCAAGCAGTGTGATGGACAGCAACCCCAGTTTGGGTATTTGATGAGGTGGGAACGTTTGGGGACAAGATGGAGTTTGGTTGCCCACCAGGTGAGTTTTCCTGTATAGCTGTGAGTGCTTGGGTGCAAAGAACCTCAGATAAGGCCACAAGATCTGCCTTCCAAGTTGCCCATGTTGGAGGACCGAGACAGAGGCTGATGCAAATCCCAGACATTCCTCCTCTGACCTTATCTCCAGCCCTTCCCAAACCAGCAATGACTAAAGAAGCCCCAGGGAGAGAAGACACAAACTTCACCCTGACCCCAGAGCCTGGATCCATCAGCTTTTCCTGCATTACGTCCCTGTGGAGGCCACCACAGAAGTGACTTCTTCACACCAACGACATGACAGGAGACAGCCAGATGCCACAACAGCACTGGGAGCTGAAGATGGGAATGCAAAGCACTGGAGAGAAGATGCCAAGGGAAAGCCCAGTGCTGACAACATCTCAGAGCAAAATGAGATGGGATCACCAGCCACCATTTGTTATTTACAGCTTGTGCTTGGCTACTGGCCTGGAAGTGATTTCAGAGCCCAGGGAGAATAGGCTCCACAATGTCCCTGGGAATCCTCTAAGCGCATCAGCTCCTGCTGGTGGGACCTGTCCCAGGATTGTCCTAGTGAAAGCTTTCCAGAGCAGAAGTGGGTCGACTTCCCTCCCACCACAGTGACAGTATGATTGCCTGCCGTTGCCTCTGCAAGCCCTGCCTGGGGTTTATCTGAAGCTGTCCACACCAAGATACCTGCTCGTGAACCGTTCCAATGGGAAGTGCTCCAACACACTCCTCTCCCATCCCAGTGCCAGCTCAGCATCTCACCGGCATGCCACAGGGAGCACCACAGTGGGATTTTCACATTCCCTCCAGACTGCGCCTTCCAGTGACAAACCTGACCCTAATACAGTGTACCCTGATAACAGAGACCAGCTCAGCATCAGGCCACGCACCACCCAACACAGCTGAGACAAGGGACACATCTTCCCAGCCCACTGTCAAAAGCCATCAGCCCATCTGCACAGCCAACTGCAGACTAACCACTGGAAAATGTGGCTCCTCACAGAAAGCACAATCACCAGCCTGGCTGCTCCCTACAGCCATGAGTACCAGGATTTTGCCCCATAAAACCACACATTCCCCTCCCATTTTTGCTTCTATGTTCTTCACCATCTGGCTCCTGCTGTCCATGCTGGGCAGAAGGTGCCCTATGAGAAGAAGAAATCAGGTTGAGCAAGACTCTCCATCCACATCCCATGGTTTTGTTGGGTCTCAAACTCAGTACATGCCTGAATTCACTTATTCCTTTCCCTGGGTTAAGCAGCCAATGCCTGGTATAATAATATGAAATATAAAGACAGAACCTGACTGAAGTAGCAAGATCAGACAATGGCTAAAACCAACAATTATGAGATCAAGGGCATCAGGGCACCTCATCTGCAACTATAAAGCCAGCTTAGCATTGCCTTTCCTTTGGGACAGTTGAGAAGACCCAAGCTGAGACTCAGGCCCCCACAGCACACAAACGTTTCTGAAAAGTTCCGTTTTGCAGTGTTGAACTTCGTATGCCTTGGCTGAAAGTGCCAGCCCTGGAATATAAGACCCAAAAAAAAAAAAAATCTCCCACCTGGAAGCTTTCCAAAGAGGGCCTCAAAGGATGTAATACCTAGAATGGGACTGTAAAAACACCCTGTGTTAGCTTAACTTTTTCCTCCCAAAATAAAACTCGTCCAACCCCAAAATTCCCCATCGACTTCAGTGGGAGGGAGCGTTTTTGAAAACCCTATCCACAAAAGCAGCATTGAACAAATTTGCTTATTTTTTTCTCTTCTCTTACTGTCATCAATGGAAGGGTATCCAGAAGGAATAGTTCAGGAGACTGACCTAACCCTCCTGAGCAGTGGGCAGCCTCCAGTAGTGCCCACCCAGCCTGGGAGGCAGCAGCCCATGTCCAGCCATGCCATGGTGGGGGGGTCTTTGTCCTACTTGTGGGGTAGACTGTGCCGAGCAGCTCCCTCTAGGACAGGGAGCAAGTAGCACCTTACTATTCCAGGTGAGTATACGCACCCCCTGTATCAGGTAAGGTTAACCTGTTGGGGCTTGTAGGGCACATGCAGTTTCAGATCGGACTCCCCAACTTCATACCTGGCCAAATTTTCATCTTCATCTCAAGTGGAGTTTATTTGAGGACAGCCTTAGGTTCAAGACACATGTATGTACAGCATGTGTTTTATGAGGATGCTGACTTTACACCTGTGACCATTCTTCCTGGAAATTTATTGCCTGGCAGAACTTCACAAGCCCCTCGGTGTTAAGCCCTCTCCAACCTGCTCTGGAGAGTCAGCCAGGCCACTTCACAGTGCCACTCTGGTCCTAATCTTTGGAAATCTCCTTACACTTTACCGGCATCTGGGATTTTAAGACCCAGAGATCTGTTTCCATTCTTTTCCCCAACACAAAGACCCAGTCCCTGGGTTTCCACATTCATAGAGCCACAGCTGGAGATATTCTTTATTATCCTTCGAGTCACTGCAGAGGAAATCACTGCATAGTTGACCTAGAGGGTCTGGAGGACACACATGTGAAAGCCAAGAGCTTACCTGGGCTCAGGTCTGGGTGGGAGCTCCCAATATCATGACATAGGATGGCAGGAGGACCATTCCTCATACTTCTCCCACAGCCACACAAGGGCTCACCACAAGCACCACGGAGAAGCAGCGTTTGAGATAGATCCTTGCATTTGCAAATACATTCAGCCCAAAAATCAAATTAAAAAAAAAGCCTCCTTCCTACACAAGAAGTTGCCACTTCTATCCAGCTTCGCTGGGTGAGCAGCAGCCAGAGAAGAGCCATGGACCCACTCAAGTCACTGCCTGCTGGTTTGACAGCGGGACCCTCCAGCCAGCTCAATCCAACCAGGCTACTAAATCAGAGTCAGGCTCTTTGGGTACCAGAGCAGCACGCTTCAGCTCTCTGCTTAAAAGATTCCTCAAACAATGACCCTTTTGAGCTGCTGAATGAAAATGGGCAACACCAGAACCACAACCTAGAATTCACCACCAACAACTAGGATTCCTGTGAGAATGGGGACACAAGTGGCCAGCTTTAAATCCAAATAAAATGCTTCTTGAGCATCAAGACATTCCCAGTTAAAGATCCAAATTTTTCTCTAACTGCATCCCAAAAAGCAGCACCAAAGCCAGGCGATTCCATGGGCAAAAAGGGAGATTGTGTTTGTGAATAGACAGAAGTAACATCACACAGTGAACACAACTTCTCTTTATTATCCAGAACATTAAAGCACAGGCCAGGCTTTGTTCAGGCTGTCAATTAAGACTTTCCCCACTTACTATCAATTCACTTAAAATTAGCAGGCTGTGCTGTATACCTGCTGTGTTTATGCTTCATTTTTCTCATTTTCTTTTTACACCTCTTCTGATTGGGAAGGAAACCTTAGACAAAGATCTGTTGCTAAAACCCTTGGTCAATAAACACATCCTTCGTGATCTACAACGTTCTACTGATAGTACACAAGGGACCTGGTAGCAGGGAAACAGTAAGGTTACAGCCACTGCTTGTTTTATTTTATTTTCTCCAACTACAGGTTGAAATATTCTGTGTAATAAAAGGAAAAAGTATCCCGAGAGAAAGGAGGGAGGGTTGCTTTTTATGAAAGACATTTAAGTCATAAAGCACCCAGCTCTTTGCTTCACGCTACAGCTCATGAGAGTTTTAATTCTAAGAGTTGCTGGCAGCGGGACAGTTTTCACACTCTTATATTTAGAGAGACTCGCCTGAAAAATAGCCAAAGCTGTCGCTTATAAATCAGGTTGTTCTGACAGCGCCCAGAGCAAGTAGTAAAAGCAAATGGGGGGAAATGAAATTACATGCTGCAAAGGGAGCTCTGTGAAATAATAAGCTTTTATTTTGTGTTTTTAAAAGCTCACAATAATTAGAACTATTTTTTCCCCTCTGTTCTTTCATTTGTTTTTAAGCCAGCCCCTGCTGACAGGCTCTGGGCCCCCAACTTCTAGTTCCCATTCATTTGGCTTTGGCCATGTGTTTCCCATATTCTTGGCTGGGGTACACTGGCCCGCAGGAGATGACATCTCCAAAGGCTGGGGTGGAGAAGGGAGAAGATGCAACACTCAGCTCATTGTGGACATGGGAACCCTGTACAGCACATCCCTTCCAAGCAGCTTGCAGGGTTTCTGCAGCACAGGGACAGTCCTCAGCACACCCAAGTCAGTGGAAAGGGTCTTGCCAGCACTGGACATGGGATAGAGACCATGGCATCTTCCACTGACATGGATTTTCCCGAGGAACTGGAGCATCTGGGCTTTTTTTGCAACCAAATAGAAGTATAGCCCTGAATACTGCTGACATAAGTAGGGAGGACACCAGCAGCTGGTGTCCCTTCCTCTTCCCCATATCCTGGGGATGACCACATCCATCCCTCCAAGAAAGCTGACAAACACCAATTAGGCATATCTCAATGCTGTATTTTACAGTCCTGGCTTAGCCTGCATTGCTGGGCGATCCTCAGGACAGGAATTCTATGCCTCCAAGGTTCCTGTCCAAAGGTTTTTCAACTCCTCAGTTTAAGGAACATGAAGAGAAATGAGTGCTACTCTGCCAGAAGTCAACTTCAGCCCTCACTAGTCCTACACAACTCAACAGCAGTTTTCTCCAGTCTTCAGCAGGATTTTAATTTGACCCTCAGCAAGCCAGATGGAACAGCAATTACAAAATGAACTGCTGGGAAGCAAATAAAGCTGATGAAAGGATAAGAGCCACAAAACTACCCTTTATTCATTCATTCATCTGATTTTACTGTTTGAAATTCTCCATGAACTGCTTCCAACCCAAACTCCTCCCCATACATGTGAATTGGGAAGCTGTGCCATAAAGATGGAAAGAGCTGATCACAGCAGCCCCTCTGAAAGGGCTGGAGGAGGAAGAGATCAACAGAAGAGGCAGAAAGGGGAACTTAGGAAGGAGAGAAACCCTCTGCCTGGGTCCTAGGAGAGGCTGCCCAGGGAAGTGGTGGAAACACTATCCCTGGAGGTCTTCAAAAGCCGGGCAGACATGATGCTGAGGGACATGGGTTAGTGGTGGTTTGACAGTGTTAGATTGATGGTTGGACTCGATCTTAAAGGTTCCTTCCAACCTGGATGATTCTATGAAAAGCCAATAGAAGAACAAATAGCTTGACAAGTGTTTCATTTCTGTTTATTCCCGGATGGGCCTGATCTTATATCAGATAGAGTTGTCAGGTGCCCATCCTTTGCCTCCAAGGGGCTTTGGATCCACTGGACATTGAACCATGGAGTAAGTTATGGTGGCTCAAGAGCAGTTCACCAATATCCTGTCCAGGCCAGCAGGTACCATCATATTGCCCCAAATACTTCCAAAGGGTGCCGAGATGAGGATGTGAACCCATGTAGATCACATCCTTCCACCACTTCACCTCTATCCAGAGAGCCACCCTAGCCAGCACTGCTGTAACCCCCAAGATCCACATTGGGTTACCAGGACCAGCTTCCCCCCACAACAGAAAACTGGCAGTGGCACATAAGAGAAACAAAAAAATTGCATTTCCACAGCAGCAGCAGCGGTTTGCAGGCACTACGTCCTCCGGCTTCCATGGGACGTGATTTACAATACACCCAGTGAAATATCAGGTTACCAGGCCAAGAACAGGGACACCGGGCAGCAGCACACGTGTGCGGCACAGCTGAATGAACAATAACCACGGGAACACAGCTGGCACTCACATTTTAGTCTAATTCATTTTTATTTTGCAGACACAACATTATAGTCTCTCTTTTTTCCCCTGCCCCACTTCTAAAGGGGAAGAGAATGACAGAAAAAAAATAAAAGAAGGTGGACTCCCACGACAGAAGCTTTCAGAGTTACACCCAAGACGCTCCAGTGTGTACATGCAAGCAGCAACTAAAATAGAAGGGGCGGTTTCTCAGCTGCTGCGATCCATGTAGCACTATTAATTTGACAGTCACTGAAACCAGGGGAACATCTGACCCCGAAGCAGGATGGGTGATGCCCTGGCGAGAGTCGAACGAGATACTGGCCCAGGCTGGTGTGAACAGAGACAGTTCACCGGCCACCCTGCGGTCGTGCTGGGATCTGTAAGCAGATCTACCAGACAAGCAGCAGTCCCTTCAGTTAAAAGCAGCTCGAACTCCCCATTTCTTTCCAAACTCGGCTTTAGTCACCTTTTTGGCTACTCTCTGGCCCACGTCCCCCCAGCCGGTCCCACATCTCTCCGTTGGCACAAGGTGGACGAGGGGGCCGGGTTGTCCATCCTGCAGGCACCACCGAGCAGGGGGAATACCAAGCCGGGGGAGCAGCCAGAGCACAGATATTCAGGAGAAAGTGCTTGTTTATATGAAAACACGAGGAGGCAAATAGTTGACATTAAGATTTTAGGGAGGTTGTGGGACTGGGCTGTTTCTTTCAGCCCTCACACAAAGGGACCTTTTTTTGTCTCACTCTAAAACAGAAACGATATTGAAGGATCTGTGGAATTTCTGGGCATTTTTCTCCCCTTGGAGACTCAATGGCCCGCGCTTCAAAGCAACAGATGAAGGAGGATGCAAAGGACAAGATGTTCATATGTGGTTCCGCACCCGCCTCCTGCCCCAAACCCTTCACCCCAAGAAGCTTTTACTGCCTGCAGCAGCCCAAGGGATAGAGCCCAGCGTGTCCCACCAAGGACCAGGGCTCACAAAGCTGCACAGATGCCCAGGGACACTGCAAATACCATTTGCTGAATGCAGCCCCTTTTCGAAGGGGTCTGCAGCTCTCACACCCACTCCATTGAGTATTTCCAGACTTGAGATGCATCTTCTTTCATCCAGCTGATACACCGTGTTCCAGGCCACAGCCTGGGAGCCAGGACAGGTTGCCTTGGGCTCATCATCACTTATGAGCCTCCAGCTATCAAGCCCACACCAGCCCCCAGAAGCCCAGCTCCCCCTCCATGCAGAGGCTCCTGTCCCAGCAAGGACCAGTTTACATGTGCTGCTGCTCCCAGCATGGCTGAGGACATCCCTCAGCGCTTTCTTTGTGGAAGCGTTACACAACACAGTTTTGCCCCAACCTGTTTCCTGCACCAGTGCCCACAGGGCTTGGATCAGCCCAGAAACAACATGAGCCACTGTGGACAGGACATCTATACAACACAACAGAACTGTTCATCTCATCTTGGCAAAAGCAGAGATTTATCCAAGCGCATAAAGGTGCACGTATGAACCTGACCCTCCATGAACCCCTGCCACCTCAAAGACTGTAAGAGTTTGGCACAGATCCCACCGCACTGCTCATCCTGAAGCTCCTCACACCTTCAGGGCACTTTCTACCCATGGATGGTAGGAAGAGCTTGTCCTCTGCAGGCAGCCAAGCAGCTGTAAGTGCTGCTGGAGAGCAATAAAGACAGAGAAGAAAACAGGTATCCATCTTCCTCAAGAGGTCAATGCCTCCGAGCAAGCAAAACACCAGATAAGACCAACCCTGACACAGCAGCCACCATTTATAGGATGAAAGTCCCATTAACACCAGGGCATGGTGCAACTCCTGCCATTTACAGGCATTTCCCCACCTCACCCACTCAGCAGCACGAGCAGAAACAGAGACCTTCCAAGCTCATTTGGAGATGCACCACACTTTCCCCTTCCTGAAAATATACAGCACAAGGCCAGGGCAGTAGGGTCATTTTAGGACAGCCCTAGTACAAAAGGCTGAAGACACACGGAAAATAAAGACCCTATTTTCCTGCAGCAAGTACTGAGTGTGACCCTGGTGCCAGCAGAAAGTGTGTGATCCCACCGAGCGTGGGGACAGATCGCAGGAATGGCCCATGGTGAGCAGCCCAGGACATGCAAGAACCTCCCATCAGGGGAACAGCAGAGGAGTTGGGAGAATGATATTTTCCCAGTTAACTGTGTGATTTTGAGGGAGGAAAGCAAAAACCCAGGGTGCATCTGCAGACGCATCCGATAGAGGCGTTTTATAGAGGCAACCAGTCCCAGCCATGCGTCAGCTTCTGTTTCGCTGATGCCTCAGCACCATCCAGCTGCCTGCTCCACAGTTTCACATCCTTTATTTCTCCTGGCTCACAGGCATTTTTTTCCATGGACATGCATTCACTTGTAACCTCTTGATCACCTGTGCAAAGAAGCCCAGATGTAAAGAAAAGCCACCTCCTCTGGGCAGAGAGAGGAGCCCTTTCTGGTCCCCAACATCTGGCCATAAGCCACCCTTCCAGCATGTTTTATGCCTCCTTGATCCCTTTGGGGCACCATGAATCCTCAGGGAGAACGTAACTTCCTTGTCCAGAGGGAACAAGATCCCGATCAGCCAGCGGCTTCTCCACGGGGTGCAGAAGAAGAAGCGGTGCCAGGAGGAACAATGGGCGCTTTGTCAGCCCGGGCGAGGGGAACACAACAGAGCAATAAAAGTTACATGCTAAGCTGGTGGGACCGTCCAGACAGATCAGCCTGTTCGTCCTTCACTTCCCGGAGGCCCTTGCAAGAAATTCTGGCATGGCCACTTCAAATCAGTGCTTAGCTCGGAGAAAACTCACTTCAGACCTCTGAGAAAGCTTTCCTACTGGTTGGAGCTCTCTTAATTCCCAGTTTGAGTTTCCTCTAATAAATCCCAGATTGCTCAACTTCCATAACTCTGGTCTATGAGCTCAGGCAGCTGTTAACCCTTTGCAGCCCCAAACAAGGAGTGAATAATCTCCTCTTTCTGTTATATTTGCCTTCAGTGCCCAGAGCCTGCAGGATCTTTCCCCATCCAAAATCCGATACTGCTGCAATAGACACAGCAATTTCTTGCTCATGCCAACAACTGCACAAAGCACCGGGCTGTGAGAAATGAGTATGAAGAATTCAGATTCCTCTTTTACATGCTGTATCGCCAGGCTACCATGCAGAAGAATCCAAAACTGATTAGATCAATGCACAACCCACCTAATTAACACAATACAAATGGATGAAATAATGAGCTTTACAAAGTTTCACGAATATGCACAGTGCCTACTTGGGAATGTTGCTACTGCACAGTAAACCTCGGTGACCGGACAGGAAAACCAGGCAATTTTTTTCTTCCATCCACAAAAACTTCCCAGAAATGGACTTTCAGAACAATTAGCAGTGTCATCACCACTTTCTGTACATATATATACATATATATATAAAAATACTCAGGAGCACATTTACAAATATGTTTTTATCAAACAAACATGTTTGTGCAATCAAGTCAAATTTTTTGCTTCCCAAAAGCATCTTTCAAAGAAAGCCTGTGACATTTGTTTTCACAGAATGATATGTGGTTGGAAGGGACCTCTGGAGATCATCCAGTCCAACCCTCCTGCCAAAGCAGGTCCACCCAGAGCAGGTCGCACAGGAACATCTCCAGAGATGGAGACTCCACCACCTCTCTGGGCAGCCTGTTCCAGGGCTCTGCCACCCTCACAGGAAAGAAGTTCCTCCTCATGTTTAGGTGGAACTTCCTCTGTTCAAGTTTGTGCCCACTTCCTCTTGTCCTGTCACTGGTCACCACTGAAAAAAGACTGGCCCCAGCCTCCTGACACCCACCCTTTAAGTATTTATAGGTGTTGATGAGATCCCCCCTCAGTCTCCTCTTCTCCAGACAAAAAAGACCCAAGTCCCTCAGCCTTTCCTCCTCAGAGAGATGTTCTAGTGCCCTCATCATCTTTGCAGCCCTCTGCTGTACCCTCTCCAGCAGTTCCCTGTCCTTGAACTGGGGAGCCCAGAATTAGCCCAGTGCTCCAGATTCATCAGGGCAGAGCAGAGGGGGAGGATGACCTCCCTTGACCTGCTGGTCACACTCTTCCTGATGCCCTCCAGGATGCCATTGGCCTTCTTGGCCACATGGGCACATTGCTGGCTCATGGTTTTCAAAGACACAAGTGGGATACAGATTTCCACTAAGAGGTAGAACAAGCCAGGAGCATACCAACAACACCCCCAGAACCCAGCATTAAGGCACACCTGTTTGTGGCAGGGAAGGGACATGTCCCCACATCTCTGACATCCTACTGCACCTCCCAGAGGAGCTTTTGGCTCAGGAAACATAACTGACCACTGCAAAGCAGAGAAAGCTACTGCTGAGATTGCAGCAAGCGCTGCTCCAGAGCTCTTAAAGTACCAATGGCCATAAGTGTCTTCAAAACCACTGAAGAAACAGAGGTTCCTCAATGTTTTCCTTTCCATCCAGGCTTCCCTCCAGTCACACATGCCTGTTCCACTGCTGGCTGGGCCAATGCAGAGGGCTTGACCTGGCAGGAGTCTTTGGCTGGTGGCTCAGCACCGAGGGGAACTGCCTGAAAGAAGGCTCCTTACCCAACTCTACCAGAGGGGCCACCACCACCCCTCACCCACCTGATTCCAACCCCAGCAGGCTGGGGGGCTGCTATCAATGTTCCCACTTATCCCAAGTTATGTTAAAAGCACCCCAGTGCTACCCTACACATAAAGTGGGATCCCATACATTCTGATGTTTGTAAACACCCTGGTAATAAAAATAAACCCCCTGGAGTAGAGTCATAGACCTTGATTAACAGCCAGACGAACACCCTCAGAAGCCCTATGGGATGCCCTACACCAAAAAACTGAGTAAAATCCAGGATCTCTCACATGTTTGTGAGTAAATACATTTCTAAAGACCGTACAATTTCAGTCACACTTTGTGACTCAGCAGCATTTTGCCTGGAAATGAGCTGGCCCAGGGAGTTATTTTAGCGTAGATTCTGCTTTAAATGACTCCTGCAAACCTCCCACAGCTCACACTAAGCAGTGAGCAACCTTGTTGTGAGCTGGATCTTCCAAAAAGCTTATTCACACATGTAATTTTATCCATATAAACCTTCCCAGAGAAGACAGAGTTCCCTGTGTACAGAACAACGTACATCAGAGTTGGAGCTTTCCTAGTTTTCCTGCACTGCTTTTCTCCACCAACATGTTATTACACAGGCACGGGATACTCCTATGGTAGAGTTTCCATAAAACCTACCACAAATCCTGGTGTTTGTGGCTTTCAAGTCACATGAGGTTATACTTTCTGATGTTGTCTCCAAATTAATGTCCAGGAAAGCTATGGCACCTTCCCTCTGGTAACCCAGAGGTGCCAGAGCAGGGAGAGCACCAGGGCACATGGTTGGCAAGGCACACGCTGGAGAGCAAAGCCACCCTGTGACCATTCTCAAGGGGTGCCTTATTTCTGACAGCCAAAGCCTATGTTTTGGAAAGCTTTCCAGAAAAAACTCCCCAACCCCAAATTTCAGGCTTGCTTAAGCAGCAACAAGCTGACAGAAGTCATTACAAGCTTTCTTGGTCCAGCATCACCCTGTTGTTTCTCCTTCAGGTGTCTGACAGTGAGGAATATCAGAGCTAAATAGTCTTAGTCCTACCAATGGGCAAGTAATGACCACATTTTTCCTAGTAATCATTTTCCTAAGACATCAGCCAATTTGTCCCTGAAAGGATGGTCATTTCTCACTGCAAGCTGGCCAGATCATGGCAATATTTTCCATCCAGATTCCTCCAGACAACACACCCTGTGCCTCCTGCAGGGTTTATGTGCACCTTGACAGTGATGCTCCAAGTCTTGTACCCAGAGTAGAGCACAAAGACATGGGTCCTGTCCCACCAAGGGTGCCTTCCCTAAGAACAGCTTGTGTAGGAGACCCCAGCAGCTCTGAGCCAGCAGTGTAGATGCCTTCAAACCTTCAGGTAATCAGGGCAATACTTAGGCAAACACTGAGCTTCCTGCTGTCCCAGCCACATCCCAGGATTCCTGTTGTAGAAATCCATGGAGTTAGTTTGCTTCAGGGAGGTTGCACCATGGAGTCACCTGCAACGCCCTCCCAGGCACCCTGCCACAGCTCCAACACCTCTGGTTCTTCAAACAAGCAGTAAAAAAATCCCCAGTGCTGGTGGTTCAAACACACTGTGGTTATTCTGCACACAACCAGGGCTGGCTTCGGGATCAGATGAAATCAGGAAAATGAAGGGAGAGAAACCAGGCTGGCAGCACAGGCAGGGAGGGAGAGCAGCTTAAGCATTAGTCAGAAAGAGTCAAAAGTTCACATTATTCCCACAGCAGGGAAGGGCTGCGAAGGCACTGCACACAGGTTAAGGACTTCATCTAACATCAGGGAAAGAGGATTTTCTCACAGCCAGGGCTTCCCCCTCACAACATGCCACTTGCTCCATCTCCAGCAGGGTGAAGCATTAGGTGAAACTTGACACAAGGCAAGCCAAAAACCCAAAATCCAGGTAGAGATCAGCACCTCCCAGGTAGCTCTCCAGGCTGGGATCACAGTTGCTGTGGCCAAAACGCTCTGCAGCAGCCCAGTTCATTTCATCATCCAACAGCAAGTGAATGGGGTCTTCCACCAAGCCCACCTTCCACCAAGCCCACCTTCCACCAAGCCCACCTTCCACCAAGCCCACCTTCCACCAAGCCCACCTTCCACCAAGCCATTGGCTGCCTCCAGAAAAGCTACACCAAGTCTACTACAGGTAGCTGGGCTGAGGTCCAAGAGGTGCCATGGGAATGGCACCCTCAGGGCTAACACTCTGAACCTGGAGGCTGAGCCTAAAGCTGGGATGGGGTCAGAGACTATGAGAGTGCTGTGTCCAACTTTGGTGTCCTCAGCACAGGAAGGACATGGACCTGTTGGAGCAAGGTCAGAGAGATGCTGTGAGGGCTGGAGCCCCTCTGCTGTGAGGACAGGCTGAGAGAGTTGGGGGGGGTCAGCCTGGAGAAGAGAAGGCTCCGGGGAGACCTTAGAGCCCCTTCCAGTCCCTAAAGGGGCTCCAGGAAAGCTGGGGAGGGACTCTTGATCAGGGAGGGGAGCCATAGGACAAGGGGGAATGGTTTTAAACTGAAAGAGGGAAGATTGAGCTGAGATCTGGGGAAGAAATTCTTTGCTGTGAGGGTGGTGAGAGCCTGGCCCAGGTTGCCCAGAGAAGCTGTGGCTGCCCCATCCCTGGAGGGGTTCAAGGCCAGGCTGGAGGGGGCTTTGAGCAACCTGGTCTGGTGGGAGGTGTCCCTGCCCAGGGCAGGGACTTGGGACTGGATGGTCTTTAAGGTCCCTTCCAAACCAACCTATTCTATGTTTCCCTGAAGTCCACTCTCATCCAGAGAAACAGCTCAGACCTGTGCTCAGAAGGATGTTTACAAAGCTCGGGCTTGCTCATGATGTTGTGAAGCCTGGCTCTGCCAAGGCTGAAGAGGTTGTCACCAAGCAGCCAGGCTGCAGGAGGGTCTCGGGCATAACTAGAGCTGACATCAGTGTGTGTTTATTGGGCAGCAAATAGGAGTGATGACATTGCTGCTGCAGAGGAGAGCAGAAAGCCCCAGGGCATGCACTGCTGCTGCCAGAGGTCCTTTCTACTTTCTTCCCTGGGACCTGCCCACCCAGACAATCTCTGCATCCATGTCCTATGTAACAACCCAGTATATTTTGGCTATGGTGAAAGCAGGCATTTTCTCTGTGCCAGTCATTTTCTCCCACATTTAACACAGACTGAGGTACAGGGAGATGCTGAAGCCCAACAAAAACTCAAATCCAGGTATAGATCTGGCCTCATTTACAGATAGGGCCATCTGTAACAGAAAAATATAAAAACATTGACCCACAGGAAGGAAAAGCAAGTATTTTCTCCCTCCTCACAGCCTCCTTACTCCTTGGTTGTCCTCAAACACCACCCCAGCAGATGCCTGAACAATACAGGTTATAACAGCACAGCAAGGAGACTTGGCGCAAGTCCTCACCCTGTAAATCAGCCCTGCATTAGCGGAGCCAGAGCTTTATGACAGCAGATCTGGCTCACACTCAGCCCACAAAATCATCTGCCATCAGACTAATGCAACACAAATTAAACACAAGGTTTTCCAATCAAGCCTCACATCAAAAATAGAGCTACGTGATTCAAGTTACAGGCACAGCTTCAAGATAGTATTTGTTTTACCTTAATTACTGTGCTATTAGCCTCTGCAGTAAGCTTAACTTGACAGGCAAGATCCCGGTGGCAGCCAACTTTAACTGCTGAGGAGTCATTTCTGCTGATGCTCACCTGGTTATCTAATGTCACAGCCACAGTTAGCTCTATCTGACCAATTCAATTCAGACCCCCTTTCCTGTGAAAAAACTCCTGGATGGGATCATGTGTATATTCCACACCTGTGGAACACCCCACAGAAGTACCAAGGGCTCCACCCAGCAGTTTAGAGGTGCCTTTTTGTCACTTGAAACAGCCATAACATTAACTTGAACATTGCTGGGCTTGTGACTGTTCCCGCACCCCACAGGAACAAGCAGGATGCCCTGGGTTCCTACTTTCTCCTCCCTGCACCTCCCTCCCTGTTTTGCTGTCTGTAGTCCCAACACTTTCGCAGACAGGAAGCAGGTTCCTCAGGGAAGCCACATATTTCCCTTTCACTGAGATGGACTATAACGTGACTCAACAAAACACAAGAATAAGAAACAGTGCATGTGCAGCAATCTAGAAAGGATGCTCCGACACTCCAAGGACAGCTTGGACCCATGATCCAAGTTCAGCTTGAGAACCCCAGTGGAGTTCCCTGTGCTGGCTGGAGCTCTCGAGGAGACCTCAAATCCTTCCCACTGAATGGTTCAGCAGCAGCTCAAACACCGCCCTGGCAGGTCCCCACTAACAGCTTGTGAGCAGCTGCTGGAGAATCACTCTCCCATATTCACTTGAACAGGCATCGCCATTTCTGGCTGTGAATGGTTTCTCACTTGCAGGCTGAACAGAGAAGATCAGATCAGGTGGTGACACAGAAGACATCTCCTCTCACCCAGCAGCCTGGTCTGAGAGCCAGGGTGATACCTGCTCACTCCCAGAGAGGCCACCTTTCCCTTAAGGGACCATATCCATCCCTGTCTGTCAGCAGCAGCCCTTCAGTGGTGGTGGCTGCTGTTATCCCACAGCCTGGAAATGGCACTGAAGGTGGCAGCATGAAGCTCTCTGTGGTCCTACACCAACAAGGCCTGTCTGGTACCCAGTCGACGGGCTGAGCTGCAGACAGCCTGCCTGCTGGTCACGGCATCAGGACAAACTCATCTCAAGGAGGAAGGAACCTCATGCAGCTGTGTAGCTTTCCAGCAGGTGAAGACCAAGGGATGGAGCTACTCTTCCATGGATATCCTGAAAGACTGAGGCAGCCACAAAAAACAGCTTCTCCACAACTCCACGGCAGGAGGCAAAGCTTTCAACCGGGCTTTCTCCTCACTTCCCTGCCTTCCCAGCCTGGAAGAAATTTGGAGCAAGGACTGCATTTAGCCAACAGAGCCCAACCTCTGCAGCACATCCGACCTTGCCACTTTCTCCAGGCTGTTTTAGAAGTACCATGAAGGAGCTGTGCTTATAAGCCACTATCTCCAGCAGCAGCCAGAAGGAATTTCACTGAGCAAGAGGTCAAGCCTCTGTGGTTTCCAATACTTCCCTTTCATGGGGCAGCCCCTAAGTCTTAAAGCACATTGCTTTATTTGCAGATATTCTGTGATTTTATATCACAGAACAGCTGAGGCTGGAGGCACCTCTGGAGATCACCTGCTGTGGCCTACTCACAGCAGGGTCAGCAGCAGCAGGTTGCTCAGCACTGTCCTGTCAGATTTTGGCTAACTCTGAGGATGGAGACTCTTCTGTTTTGTTTTTTTCTGCTTTAACTAACATCCCACTCTTTAACCATGGAAAAAAAGTCTTTTATACAGAGGTATTCAGATCAGGCAACATCCAATCTCAACAGCACTAACAAGCTGAAGTGGCTAGAAACTATTTTGCTTGAGTAAATCTGCTCTTCAGAGTTGTTGACTTTCTGACAAGATGAAAAAAAATCTCCAACTGGAAAATATCCACTTTGCATCAAAAACCTGATCAGGCAAGAGAACAGAAGACTTCACCTTTCAGTTAAAATGATCTCTCACACTGGAAAATTTGCACTGTTTGTTTTCATTTTGTCATGAAATTCTCCTTTAGCACAGGAAAACCTTTCCCAGCCAGCTCCCCCAGTTAGTGACTGGGCTGCTCTGCCAGGCTGAGGGGTGACACTGTGCCTGGAGCATGACATTGCTGCCACAGGGTGCTGTCTTGGCCCTTGCTGTCCCTGACATGCCTTCGCTCCTGGCTGGCCCCAGCCCATCTCCCACCCATCAGCACTCTGCTCCAGCTGGAGACCCACAGGATCTGTCATTGCCCAAATATCTCCATAACTCTAAGCCAGCAGGATTGCTTTGTATGCAAAAAAAAAAAAAATAATAAAAATCCTTGCTCCAGTGATGTCCAAACCCTGCTTTTGGCTTTGCAGGTTTGTAACCCTTCATGAGCAACCTGGCCCTTTGAAATGGAGCAGGAGTGGCTCATAGAATGTGTTGGGTGGGAAGGGACCTTTAAACGTCATCTGGTCCAACCCCCCTGCAGCATCCAACCCCCAACCTAGATCAGGTTGTTCAGAGCCTCATCAAGCCTGACCTTGAATGTCTCCAGGGATGGGGCTTCCACCATCTCTCTGGGCAACCTGTTCCAGTGTCTCACCACCCTTGGTGTAAAGAACTCCTTCCTAACATCTAATCTAAATCTAACCTGCCCTAGTTTAAGACCATTGCCCCTCATCCTATCACTACATGCCCTTGCAAACAGTCCCTCCCCAGCTTTCCTGGAGCCCCTTTAGGGACTGGAAGGGGCTCTAAGGTCTCCCCGGAGCCTTCTCTTCTCCAGGCTGAACCCCCCCCAACTCTCTCAGCCTGTCCTCATAGAGGGGCTCCAGCCCTCGGAGCAGTCTTATGGCCCTGGAGATGGGCCAACAATGGACAAGCTCATCTCACCACCCAACCACCTTAAATGTGGGTGCTGTGAAAGCCCAGGCACATCCCTGACGCACCCCACATTCCCCAGAGATGCCGTTCAGGAGGAGCAGGGTGTGTGAACACGCCTTTCTGTCCATGAGCTGCTCCGGGTGCAGCACCCGATGTGAGCCAGGGACTGAAATACCATCTGTTTTTAGCAGGAAGGTACTGCAAGGCTGCGACACCCGCCTGCCACGCTAAAAATGCAAGGCGGGAATGTTCAGTATCCAGCCAAATTAGCCCTGAGAACAGAAATACCAGGTGCGTACAATTAATCTTCCAAGGGAAGGGAACATCCCCCCGGCCCACCCTTAGAAAACCCAGGATGACCCAGTCCCTCACTCCTAAACAACAAACGAAAGCAGAACAAAGGCCAGGGCATAAAAGGAAACCCTGCTCGGACCCACCACCAAATATAACTCAGGAAGGGGCTGGTGCACACAAGCAGCAAAACCTCTCTTGCACATGGCTTGCTTAGTTTATCCACAGGGATTGTCACATTTATTTACTCAAATGACTTTCTGGAGTGGTTTAGCTTCAGCAGATTCTGGTTTCTCCCCAAACACCCCACCACAGCTCCCCCCCTGCCCCAGAGTCTGCGATGCTTCTCTCAGAGTCTCAGTCTGCACAGGAGGATGAAGGTTTTACAAGTCCAGGAAAAAAAAATCCCTCAAGGAATTGTGGTTGCTGAGTTATGGAGGGTTTTGTGTCTTTTTGGGAGCCTCCTGGAATGACCTGAGCCATTGAGATCACTTGAAGGAGCCTCTTGAGGATTTCATTTTCCTACAGCCTGAACAAAGCTGATGGATGCCACACACCACGGAACAATTTGTCTATCTTAAAATGCGAAATACCAATCCATATATCCATCAAGAATGTCACAGGAGGGTAGCAGAATTGCCCCAAGAGAACTGGCTTTTGCATTTGAGCTGCCCTTCTCTAACCAAACCTTTCCTTTGTAATCCAGGGCTGGGAAATCAGTTTTAACAGATGCAGCTGTGAACAGCTTTGACAACAGGGAAAGAGTCAGAGCACTCATGTCATCACTTGTGTGACCCCTTCCATATCTGCCATAACTTTGTCAACCCACAGTTTCACTTAGCACAGGAAATCCTCCCCATTTTTAGACCACATCTCATCAAGAGGGAAAGCAGCCCTCACCAAGTCCTACAAGCAAGCCAGAAAAAGCTAAACCAAAGGCTTCCTCAGGATGCAAGGTCTGCTTGTCCTTCTTGCCTTCAGCTTGGTAACTACACACACAAAGCTATAGAAATCTGACACCTGATTTCTATAAAACCCCTGTCTTTTCACAAATACAGGGTTTCTTGTTATCCATGGATCCCCTGGTCTACTACAGAAGCTGGCTTTGACTAAGATCCACTTGAAGTCCAGCTCTGAGGACCATCCTTCACAGCTTTGATCCCCATGAGCAAACCCAAAGGACACTTGGTGTTCTGTGAAGCCAGTGATGAATCCCCCAATCACTTTAACAACACATCATCAAGCTTTTATACAGTTGGTTACTAATTCAATGCCACCAGCATTGCTTTTAACCACAAACTGGAGATCAGGCACAAGTTTTTCTCAGAAGAACATATCTAATCCCAAAGGAGACCTCCACAGGCATCTGTGAACCAGGACACACTGACTCAAGTGCACTCCACCTCCACGGTTTTCTAGCTGTAGAACTGTTTTTGTGCCCTTTAGATGGCAGCAGCTTTCTGAAAGCTGTGGAAACACACGGATAAGGGAAAAAAGATTTAAGTCAGAAGGTCATGAGATGAATCTAGGTGAGAAGGAGGTCAGGGCTAGAGCTAAGTTTACTCACACACTCCCCAGACACACACACAGACATCGAGGATGCTAGAGCTGGCCAGAAGTACAGTATAAATATAAGGAGCACATCCGAAGTGATCTGAGGAGCTTGGTGGCGATTTCTAGAGCAACTGCCAGGGAAACTGTTAATCCTTTTCTGCAGGCGAGTTGCTGCTCCATCAGCAGGACTCAGCCCTGGACCCCTCTGGCCTGACCGAGGCCACCAGGCAGCTGCTCAGAGGGACAGAGGTCCCAGCAGGACACATGATCTCACACTGAAGCCTTCACATCAGTCATCCACAGCTGAAAAACTTCACTCTGCTTTTCTACAAGCATCCCCAAGGTATTTGCTTGCAAGTTTCCCGCATTCCTCACACATTCCTGCAAGGAAGCTTTTGATACAATTTCCAAGGGAAACCAACACCAGAAGAAGCCTGGACACCAGTAACACAAGTTTCTTCAGAAATACGAGTGCTTGTCACTGAATTAATCACTTAGAGCATTCTTTTTCCTAAGCTGTGATCAAGAAAATATCACTTTGAATTTCTGCATAGCTGTCCCTGGAGAACAGCTCAGCCCTCTGCGGGGCTCCTTTCAGCTTTACAAGGTCCTCCGCTTGCTTCTGCCATTATCTCCATTTCACAGAAAATGAAAGTGAGAATCAGAACACAACACACACATACACCCCCGAGCTGCAAAGTTAAGAGGGTAAGAGCCAAAAAACAAGAGCAAAGAGGTGCTATAGCAAGTGCCCCACAAGGATGCCCCTTCCCTGGGATGGTAGGAAAAGGATGTTTCAGATGAAACACTTCATAAAGCTGGTTGATTCCAAAAAAAAGAGAAGCACCCTCAAATGGAAGTACAGACCACTATTTCCAAAAACATGCACAGATTTGTGTTGCCAACCATGACACACCCTGGGTTGGAGCTTCCTTAGCAAAAGGTTAAGCCCCCTCTGAGATGCTGGGCTTCCAGAGTCCAGTCCCTTCTGAACCATCAGCCACATCCAGTCCATCACCTGTGGGACTCAACCCCAGACAAGGGGCATTTAGCTCCCCAGATCACCCATTGCACTTCAGATACTCCACAGTCAGAAGGGCCAAATCAGGCCATTTGGATCCAATTAGTTTTCCTAATCTGCCCTGACAGTCAGCCAGGGCTGAAGCTGTTCCATCTGCACATATGGCTTAGAGCAGGAAAGGCACAAGTCCCTCAAAACATCCTCTCCAGTGTGTATTTCACAATAGTGCTGTTCCTCACTCCAAAAGGAAAAATCACTCCAGTACTATGAAGTTCTCCTTCTCAGCAAAACCAATCATGCCTCCCCTGCAGCAATTTTTTTGTCTCCTCTCTCTAGCCATGCATTATCAAACCCCTTTAAGCTTAACTGTAAGCACAGCCTATGGGCAAGACAGAATATAATTAATTCCTTAGAGGTTTTTTTAAGAGCAAAGAAACCTCAGGCTGCAGAGAACCAGCAGCTCACACAGAAACCTTCCTATTCTGCAGCAAACCGTTTATTTGCCACGTCCAAGCTGCAGCCAGGAGCCAGGGCTGGAGGAATGTCACACCCCACCAGGGCAGACACAGGCACCAGTGTCCAGAGCCAGGGCTGGGACCCTCACCAACCAGCACCAACCCGGCTGAGCTGTAAACACCCCCGAGGTCCCAGCACACTTGGAATCGCTTTATATTTTGGGGAGGGAATAGTTTCTTTGCTCAGTTTCACCAGCTCCTCCTCCTGTTACATTCATACCCTGAAGTCAGCAAAAGGAAGGCAGACCAGACCCAGAAGCTATCCCCCTGCAGCAGCAGACCCAGGCTGGCACAACCTGGGGCCAGCATCCCTCATTTGCTCTGGGTCAGGGCAATCCCTAGCACAAATCCAGGTTGGGCAGAGAATGGATTTGAGAGCAGCCCTGAGAAGGACTTGGGGGTGATGGTGGATGAGAACCTCAACATGAACCAGCAACAAGTGCTGGCAGCCCAGAAACCACCTGCATCCTGGGCTGCATCCCCAGCAGTGTGGCCAGCAGGGCGAGGGGGGGGATTCTGCCCCTCTGCTCTGCTCTGGGGAGACCTCCCTGAAGTACTGGGACCACAAACATCAGGACATGGACCTGTTGGAGCGGGGCCAGAGGAGGCCAGAGAGATGCTGCGAGGGCTGGAGCCCCTCTGCTGTGAGGACAGGCTGAGAGAGTTGGGGGGGTTCAGCCTGGAGAAGAGAAGGCTCCAGGGAGACCTTAGAGCCCCTTCCAGTCCCTAAAGGGGCTCCAGGAGAGACGGGGAGGGACTCTTGATCAGGGAGGGGAATGGTTTTAAACTGAAAGAGGGGAGATTGAGATGAGATCTCGGGAAGAAATTCTTTGCTGCGAGGGTGGTGAGAGCCTGGCCCAGGTTGCCCAGAGAAGCTGTGGCTGCCCCATCCCTGGAGGGGTTCAAGGCCAGGTTGGATGGGGCTTGGAGCAACCTGGTCTGGTGGGAGGTGTCCCTGCCCAGGGCAGGGGGTGGGACTGGATGGTCTTTAAGGTCCCTTCCAACCCAAACCATTCTACTATTCATTTGCCCTGGCACAAGCACACCTGGGGTGCTCAGGGCAGCCAGAATGCAGACACTGCTGTCCTGCATGCAAAGCTGCTGTTACACACCACATACAGCCCCAGCAGCGCTGCCAGCACAACCAGGATATGCCCAGGCTGCTGCATGGCTCTGGGCAGAGTTTAATTAGGACCCTCTTCTATTGTCTGGAGCATGAGAACTGCTCAGTTATCACAGTCTAGTGAGCAAGGGTGAGGTGACACAGCAGAGGACAATAAAAAGGAAAAAAGGTCAGATATCTCCTGCTCCTTCACTAGTGGAAGTCAGTAAGTTTGTAAAGTCCAGCTAAGGATGGCACCCTCTTGCAACTTTCTTTGGGTCTGAAGTTCATATGGATCTGAAGATTCAGCCTAAACCCTCAGCTTCTGTTCATTTCTGTGGTAGATGGAGAAGGACCAGAGGCTGGCTCCCAAATCCAGTTAACCAACACTGGCCCCCCGTGGTGTCTAATGAGTGGGGATGGGCAGAGCAGGCTGTCAGCCCAACACCCCAGCTACCTCCAGCTGGCCCACAGGCACCCCAGGAGAGCTTATAGCAGCCTCCAGACTACTTTAAGAGCAGGAAAAAGGAGTCAGAGCACCTCAATTTCTTGACCACACTTCAATTCCTATTTAACATGACTTTTGGATCTGGTTTTCTGTTATACGAACTTCAAAATGGACAGACAGTCCCTTCAGCCGAACTAGCCAGGGCTTTGCTGAACTCACCCAAACCTCCGCAGTTACTAATTCCAGCTCCGTCCAAGCCAGACCACAGAGGCACAGGAGGAAGCACGGCCCCATGGCTTATCTAGCAGGTCACCGGTCCAACATCTGCTTTCCATGTTCCCCTGGGCAGGGCTCCAAGTCCATAACATATACATCTGCCTGTCTGTCTCCATACAGCACACGCCATTCGTCTCCTCCAACACGGCTGACCAGTCACCCCAAGAAAACTTGGGGGTCCAGAGCGAAAAGCAGCTCCCCAAGAAACACACCTCATCCCCTGGGACAAAGCAAGTCTGAAAAATAAAAGCCAGAAGCAGAGCAGCCGTGATCCCCACCCATAGAGCAGGGCTGAAAAAGCAGCTCAACAGCACCAAGTACAAACTAGCCGAGCCATAAAGAGCATCCTTCCCCCGCAGCAGCATTTCTCCATCCACAGCCCAAGCACAGCAGACACCATTGTTATAACCCTTCCACCTGGGTGGCAACGAACATCTGCATGGACAGGGCTGGAGGAACCGGGGTGGGAGCAGGATGGAGCAGGACTGCACCTCAGAAAGTCATTTGGTTTTGGGACAGCCTGAACCTCCCCGAGCCCCGGCCCAGGGGATCCCATGGGGTTGTGAAGTGCCACACTTGTACCAATGGAGAACGATTGAGCCCCATCAGGATGGCAAGTTTCCCACAGCCCCGGGGAACAAGGCAGGGACACCCAAGCCACTGGGCAGGGATCACTCAATCAGCTGATTGTGGTGGCCTCAGCATCTCTGGGGCTTCCTGCACCATCGCTGGTGGCCCAGACTGCTGCTAGGGGCATGCAGGGGATGGAAGGACCACAACAGTGTCCCTGAGATGACAGCCCTTGCTGGGGGGTGTCTCAGCACATCACACCACCCAGGGACACATCCCCTGCAGGCCACATAAGCCACCAACAGGTACCCAAGAGGGGACCTACTACTCCTTGAGCAGTTTGCCTTCAGTGTATCCCCACACACAATGCTCAGAGGCAGAAATACTGCTGCTCCCCCTTTACAGAGGTGACACAGAGGAGCTTGCTGTCCTGACCAAGACACACAGGTATCAAGCCAGCTCTCAGTCCCATGCCAAAGTGACAATTGTGGGCCATCTAAGCACCAATATCCAGCTAATTCATACTTTTCTGTTTGTTTGTATTCCATACTTTTTTTTTGGCTTTTGAAGCTTTATTTGAAACACCTATATAAAAAACAAAATCCCCTGGCTATTTGTGAATAAGAGAATACAGCTATATAGAGCTATCACACACCCATTAGCCTGCAGGCAGAGAAAATAGTACCTAGCTTTTTAATCTAAAATATCCTCTCCAACTGGAAATGTCCTTGTGCTGCAACCCCGTGCTTGGAAACAAAGCCCAGGACGGGGGTCCTGGTTACACTTGGCATGTGGGGGCTATGCACACTCAGTGGGAGATCACACACATGCACAGGATCCACTACCCAGAGACATCATAGAATGGTTTGGGTTGGAAGGGACCTTAAAGACCATCCAGTCCCACCCTCTGCTCTGGGCAGGGACACCTCCCACCAGACCAGGTTGCTCCAAGCCCCCTCCAACCTGGCCTTGAACCCCTCCAGGGATGGGGCAGCCACAGCTTCTCTGGGCAACCTGGGCCAGGCTCTCACCACCCTCCCAGGGAAGAATTTCTTCCTGACATCTCATCTAAATCTCCCTTTTTCAGTTTGAAAGAATGGCAGAAAACACTATAGGAAGGTGCTGAGAGCAGATCTGAGATCACAGGGCTGTGGCACAGCAAGGGCCACCTGCAGCATCAGGCACCCTCTCAGCAATAGGAGCATCTCTCCTCTACTTCCACATTAAACTCTCCAGCCCGGCTGCAGTCCCAGGCAGGTAAAAGCCACAAGAGCAGGGAGGGATGTATCGGGTACATCTAAACACACAACTGCAAGAAGGTAGAAAAAACCTAGGGAAACGCAAAACACCAAGAATTATCCTAGACTCCAACATCACTTAAATTGTTTGCTTCCTGCATGCAAGTGCGGACATTACACACCCCCAGGTATGTTCCTGTGCCCCTGCAGAGGCCGGTTAAAACAGGAAAAAAAAAAAATCAAGTTTAATGCTCGCTATGTTCACATTAATCATACCACACCAAGCAACACAGAAAATCATTTTTGTTACCTGCTGCAAATGCATACTCCCGGCCCCAACCACCAGCCTGAGGTCACACAGGCAGTGAAGCCTCAAACAGCCTGAAATGAGCCACTAATGGCTGTAATTAGCCGCTAATCACCCTCAATTGCTGGGGATCAGCGAGAAGGGAATTTACACCTGGGGAAGGAACTTGCCACGAGCAACTTAAGTGAGTCTTGTTGTTTTCTGCTGAGCTGCCCATAACAAAATCCTAGGATTTTCAGATATTTCAGGGAACGTAGCACACGTTCCTTTCCTAAGGAGGTAACTCCTGACTTCAGTGTCCGCTGCAAAACCCAGGGTGAAACGCAAGTTTCCCCCAAGTCCTGGAGGACACACACAGCGAGGGCTGAGCCCAGAGCACCCAGCAAAACAAACCAAATTCAAACATAACATTAAACACTCAAATTTAGCACGATATAGCCACAATTTCCCAGCACGTGGCCGTCTCAGCTCGGCCAGCCACAGACACCTAGGTGCAGCATCACCAGTATTTCCGTTTAAATTTCAACCCAGTGGATATTTCAGCTTATAAATAAGAAACGCCAGAGTTTTTGCAGGAAAGCAGCATGAGGGAAATGGCCATACTAGAGGCATCCTCCAGTTTTCTCCGCTTTAACCCTGCCCTGGCCAGCAGGACCAGCCCATCACCCTGGCACAGGGCACCCCCCCAGCCCAGCCCCGGGCACCCATTACCTGAGGTCGGGGTCCTGGTCGAAGGTGTTTCCATCCGTGTGAAGTGGTCAAACGTATCCTGCTCTGAAGGCTCCAGGATTGCCTTTAAAAAAGCATCCATTTTTCCTCACTGGATACACGGCGTGGGTACAAAACAAACAAACAAAATATTATCACATGATGCTAAATGGCCAAAACATTTTTTTTTTTTTCTCTTTTTTTTTTTCCCCCTCAGGGACGCCCAGTCCGGGAGCAGATTGCGGGAAGCTGTTCTGCTGCCAACAAACACTGTGTCACTATAGAGATGTTACGGTGCAACCACCCCATCTGCTCTGAAAGCCCCCTGTCAGTGCGAGACTGAATCAAAGGATTTGAATCTGGCTTTGGGCATTGGACTGGGAGCTCTCTGCTTTGAATAGCGCTGGCAGGTTGCAGAGTCATGCATTTTAAGGAAAACACCAGAACTGGAGTTGATGAGATAAATTTGAGCCCCAATCCTGCCAGTGTTGTGCACACACAGGGCAGCTGAGCTCCAGCTACGCTGGTGCACACTCTTTTCCACAACCTCCTCCTTCCCCAAGGCACTTGGTTCTGCTTCACAAAAAAAACCCCAAACAAACGTATAAAGCACAGGAATCCTTTGCAAATCCCAGTCTGACCGATCGCAAAAGCTGGGAGATGCACAGGGGAGAGAGGCAGGGTTTGCAACAGTCCTTGCTTCCCCCTTTTGGGGGTGGAAGAAGGTGATCTTTAAGGTCCCTTCCAACTCTAACCATCCTAGGATTCTATGAATACCTGTGCTGCCAGTACCCCCAGTCTCAGCTCACCATTGTCCAGGGCTCCTTCCCCATTTCCCTGCTCCTGCTTTCCCCTTCCAGTCCCAACCTCACCCCTTCCCATTTTCCCACCTCCCAGTCCCCGATACCTGGATGCAGCCTCCAAGCAAGGAGCAGCCACCCAGCCCCAGGACACAGTCAGGAGCAGATCTGGCTGGGATGCTTATTACAGCATAAAGCACCTCAAGCACCCATTGTAATGAGAGAGGAAAGCTCAGGCTAGCTGCTGGAAGTGCTTTTAACCCCCGAAGCCACCACCCCCTCAATCATTGCCACCAGCTGAGCCTTGCCTCACCCACCCCGTTGCCCACCCTGGGAGTGGGGCTTAATGTCACAGGGAATTTCTCCTTTTTGATCAGGGAGGGGAGCCATGGGACGAGGGGGGATGGTTTTAAACTGAAAGAGGGGAGATTGAGATGAGATCTCAGGAAGAAATTCTTTGCTGTGAGGGTGGTGAGAGCCTGGCCCAGGTTGCCCAGAGAAGCTGTGGCTGCCCCATCCCTGGAGGGGTTCAAGGCCAGGTTGGAGGGGGCTTTGAGCAACCTGGTCTGGTGGGAGGTGTCCCTGGCCCAGGGCAGGGGGTGGGACTGGATGGTCTTTAAGGTCCTTCCAACCCAAACCATTCTGTGATTCTATGATTCTATGAAGGCAGTTGATTTTCACCTGCAGCAGACGGGTGAGGACTCCCCGTGGGACGCCGGCTGTAATTCCTCACCCAATTGCTCATGGGAAAGGGATTCAGATGCTCATGGCATTTCTGGGTTGAGTAATACCTCTGGCAAGGAGCAGATGAGTTTGTGAAGTGTGTAATGGTGCATCTCGTGCCAGGAGAGCCTCAGAGGGCTGCCTGCCCGCGAAGGGCAGGGGTGGATTGCCCACCCGCGCAGGCAGAGCTGGGCAGGCATTGCCCGCACCCCCCTGCCTGCCTCAGGGGTCTCCCACGGGGCAGGAGCTGGTGGTGCTAGGGTGCATCCTGCACCCAAATGCATGGATCCTGCCTCCTCCCTGCCAGCCCCGTGGGGGTCACCCCTGCGCTCCCAGGGTGAGTGGTGTGGCCCCCTCTGTGTCCTCAGAATGAAGGGTGAAGGCTCAGCCGGCTTGGGAGGAGGGAGAGCACATCTTCATCTTATTTAGTGACAGATTTTAACAATCATAATCCTGAGGAGTGCTGTCAGACAGCAGGAGGGGAACGCCCGTGGCGGAGGCAGAGGGTGGGAGCTGAAAGGCACAGAATTAGGAGGTGGGGTGTGATGAGGAGGATGCATCCAACAGGACAGCAGGCAGAAACCAGCAATTTCAACCAAGTCCAGCAATTCCACCCAAAACAACCCCGAAACCCCAGGGATTGGGGCTGATCACCATCCCAGAGCAGTGTTTTGGGGCTACGTGAGCTGTCCCCATCCCCGGTGGCTGCACCTGGACATGTTCTGGCACCTCCACCCCTCTCCCTGGCCAGCAGCAGGGGACCCGAGCGCTCGTGCAGCCCACCCTCTTTGGTACAGACAATAACTGTTGTCACGGAGCATCGTAAATAAAGAGACATTTGGAGAACACACAAGAGGCAGAGCCCTGCCTGCAGAGCCAGGAGTTTCAGCACTGAGGTCACTTCTTCTGCCTCAATGTGTCCCAGCCCGGTGCTGGGAGGAGCGGGGACAGAGGGAAGGAGGGCTGGTGGGTGCACCCAGCTCCCCAGAAATGAGGGGAGAAAGGGAGAGGAGAGGAAAAGGGATCAGAGCTGAGGATGAAGTTATTCCAGCTGAAAAAGCCATGAGTCACCTCAACTGTGGATATGGGTCCCTCATCCCAGAGAGGGGGTAGCAGAGGGGTGGCTGATGGAAACAGCTCCCATTGGAGCAACCAAGGGAGATGTGATGGCAGACAAACCTGGGTCTCGGTCCTGCAAGGTTTTATTAATGAAAGTAGGAGGGTGGATGTTCAGAATAAACAAAAAAGGTAGTTTTTTCAGTGTGTAGTTAAGCTGCAACACACCTGGGCACAGGTACTGCGGCTGCTGAGAGTCTGTGTAGGTGTGAGGGGGAGCAGAGAGGTTCAGGGAAGAGGTGTCCATGCAGGTTGTTTATCTACAGTCCTGGAAATCATCCCTACGTCGAGCAGTCCCTGCACAAGCAGAGCCCATCCTTGTGGAGGAGGTGTCATGGAGCTCTGCAACTACCTCTGCCTCCGGCCACTTTTAGAGAGTGACGTTATCCCGGGTTATTCCAGGGATCAGCCCCGGCAGCCCCGGTGGCACCAGGCAGCGATGCAGAAGGGTTAGCCAGCCCCTTCGGACACAGGAGTCCCGGTACGGAGGAAACACATTGACATCAAGCACTAAGGAGGCTTCCAGGAGCTTTCTCTGGTTCAAATGTTCCTGGAAATGAATAATCGCTTCCTCTGGGAGTCCCCCCCCGTCCCCGCCTTGGGAAGAGGCACTCCAGCCCTGGTCTGAAAAAAGCAGCAGGACGACAATCCGACCCGTTAGGGCTCCGAGCTGGCCCCCAGCAGACCAGGAAGCTGAAGCCATCGCTGGTGTGACACAGATCCGGCCCCTCCTGCCCAAACTCCGTCGCATCACTTACGCCAGAGCCCTGTCCCCCAAAAGCCGGCTCCGTCACGCAGCCTGACCCTTCCTCACCTGGGCTGTGGCCCTGGCCAGATGCCTTTGCCATGTGCAAGGGAGGTCTAACAACTTCCAGGATTTATTGTTTATAGCCAGAGGTGCTAATTCTGTGCACGGCAAGAGGGATCCCGCCAGGAAATGCCTGCAGAGGCGCCTCCAAGTCATTCATTGCCCAGGCTGGGTCCCTGCTGGCTTCTTGGGCTCAGTATTGTGTCCGAGCGGCCTCGCTGGGCAAGGAAAATGGGTGTGCTGGGATCTGGTGTGATCCAGGCTTACTGAACAGAGGGAAAGCATGGTGGCAATGTGTACAGCATGGGAAAATACTCATGTGAGGTAGATAGACGGGTAGACCTCTCTGGGGATAATGAGTCAGGGAGCTGAGGCAGCCTAGATCCTCAGAAAGGGTCGATACTCAAGCCATGGTTAAAGCCTGGAGATCTTGTCTCATGATCAGAGAAAGCCTCAAGTCAAAGGAACCCGGAGGACGATATCCATAGTCCTAAAAATCCTTTCCCATCCAGCCATCACTCACCTTCCTCCTCCTCCAGCTGGTTAAAAGATCTCTCTGGGCTGGGTTGACAAAAAGAAGGTCTCAGGGAAGGGCTGGAGTCCTGCATTTGAAGCTGTCCCCAGTACAGATACACAGGAACGTGCACACAGGGCGTCAAAGTCACCGAAGCTGCCCCTGAACAGTGACACTGCCAGGTGAAGATGAAATTTTGTATGTGTTTGAGGTTTTTTTTTTCCTAAATGTGTGCATTTTGCTCATTTCTCACACACCTTGCCATGCCTGGATGGTGCTTGTCCCCAATGCACTGGGAGACAGCAGATGATTTCCTGATGCCCATGTGATGGTAAGAAACCGTCACCCCTTCCTGGGCAAGACCGCAGTGGTCAGTTAACAGGGAGATGGTGGTAGGGCTCCAGGTGGCAGGGAAAGCCACCAAGTGACAGCATGGAGAGCCCAAATGTCAGGCTGGTCACATTACAGGGAGGAGAGAAAAGAATTGGCCATGGATTAAAAAAAGAGCTGTGAAGCAGAATGCAAAATTCTGGCAATTGCCACAGACCCTGACGTACGGTGAGGCCACCTACAACCTGGGCTCTCCTGTCAGCCCAGGGCCTGCTGTCCTCTCTGTATTCATTTAATAACACAGAGCAAACCTGCCATCCAAGAAAACAAGAAAATAACGAGGCTAATAATATGATGATAATGGTCTTGGGTATCTCCTTTGATGAATTGAGAGCAAGGAGGCTGTGGGAAGGAGTGTGGCTTTCACCGTGTGGTTTCACCTTCATCTCGGACCTCCAGCATCGTCTCCTGTGCCCAAAAGGAGACACTGCAGCCGTGCAGACAGGGAAGAGCAGTGTGGTTTAAGGGAAAGCAGGAGAAAGACTTCTCAGCTCAGCGTGGCCGAATCCTCAGCCCACAGGGAGGTGCAGATCCCCCTCCAGCCCATCCAGAAGCACTGGGGACACGAGAGCATCTTGGGGTTCGGGGAGGAGGGCAGTTGTGTTACCTGGGGAAGGAAGCAGAGGTGGGGATATCCTGTTTGTGATCCCGGCTTTCCCAGGGCTCCAGCAAACCCCCCCTTTGATTTCCACAGTGTGATGGACACTTTTTTCCCAGGCAGGAGGAGGCATCAGAAGCCATTTCTGCCCTCCAGGCTGCGAATGGAAGACTTGGAAGGAAAATCCACCTTTTACAGGCCTGTAAAGGCCAGGAAACCTCCAGCAGCCTGTGAAAGGGCAGAGGGCAGCCTTTCCAGGGGCTGCTATTTCACCCTCACCGCCGAGCGAGCCCTGGGCAGGACGAGATAAGAGCATCTCCAGGAAATCTGAGTCACTCCCGGCTGTTCGGTGGGATGGGAGCGATGGAAATGCGCGTCTCTCAATGAGCGCTTCAGACAGGCCCCAGCGCCTCTCCCCACACATCAAAACAACCTCCCGGTGTACCATGGGACAGGGGAAGTCAAGGGACATTTTTTCCTGTCTCAGACCAGTGTGAGCTGCAGTAAACAAGCCGCCTCTCCAAGGTGATTTCCTCCCTCCTTTGCACTGCCTCATTTATTCCCCATAGGAAATGTCCCAGCACGAGGCTGGCCCAGACTCACCTCCCCTCTCCCGATTCATAGACTCACAGAATGGTTTGAATTGGAAGTCACCCTGAAGACCATCCATTTCCAAACCCCTGCTCTGGGCAGGGACACCTCCCACCAGACCAGGTTGCTCGAAACCCCATCCAGTCTGGTCTTGAACCTCCAGGATGGGGATTCCACAGCTTCTCTGGGCAACCTGGGCCAGGGTCTTACCACCCTCACAGCAAAGAATTTCTTCCTGAGATCTCATCTCAATCTCCCCTCTTGTCATGGCTTGGACTTTTTATTTGAGGGAGATAAGTGCCAGTCTAGGATTTGCCACCCCATCTTGGCAGTACCATCTCTAAAGGATGGTTCAGGAGAAGATTTGGGAGGTTTAAATAAGGACCCCAGCACCCATCAGCACGGACGAGGAGTTTTGTCACTCATGATGATTGGCAGGGTCTTACTGCTTCCACCCATGGTCGTATCAACTTCGTGTCTTCTGTCTTGTACATCAAGGTAAAGTCTGTCCTTTCACCCCATATTTGGGCAGCACCAGGATAAAAGGCTCCAGCTCAGTGTCTTTGGCGCTCATCCAACACAAGAAGCCCATGATGACCTTCAGCACAAGAAATCCATGATGAACTTCCTCATCATGGAAGGTCACACATCCAGCCAGATCTTCCCCCAAAAAGACCACCACAGGGAGCAGAGGCAGGACCTTTCTTGGAAAGTTGGGATGTACCCTGGTTTATTGGCACATACTTGGGGTGTGCTTGTGTTGGTGGGAAGGAGATGGGCAGGGAGGAGATGCACAGCTCCATCTTGAGCAATTAAATTCTATTCTATTCTATTCTATTCTATTCTATTCTATTCTATTCTATTCTATTCTAATCGGGGAGAAACAGGTTCTCTGTGAGGCAATTTGTCTTGCCCCGAGTTGGACATCTCAAACCTGGCTGATCCTGGGGTGCTGTGACTCCTCAGGTCTCCCCCGTGGGTGGGTGTCTTGAGAGATGCCCATGGGCGGTCCATAAGGCCAAAATTAGGTGGGCTTGACTTCACATGCAATGGGTTGTTTCAAATCAAATTATTAAATTTTAAATCAGCCAATTTAAACCAGCGACTCCAGTTGCTAATGACTGATACTGTTCAACTCCCAGCGAGTATACATCATGAACTGCAATAAATTGCACATCCCACTGCAGTTAAGTGTCCAGCCAGTGCTTCTGTAGTTTTGTTTCCATGTCCTGCGTTTTAATTTCTCTCCAGACACTGAGGTCGTTACTATTTCCCCTGGAAGCTGCTGTGTCCTACAGACTTGCAAGGTTTCACCCCTTCAGTTGTGCTCATTTGCTTTTGCCCTTTCCTTGAAGGACTGTGACACGTCCCCCAGCCGTGTGTTTGCAGGACCCGGTGGCCGGGTGCTGGACATGCTTTCGCGTTGCTAAATCGTGTTTAAAGAAAATAGCTCGCCGCGTCCTGACACACGTACTCAGCGTCTCACAGGGCTGCGAGCAGCAGCCAACATTTTGCTTTTTATTCTGAATGACACAGGAAAAACGGAATGTCTCCCCTCCGACCCCGGGAAGGGTCACACAGATGGCTTCCAGGCTCAGCAAAGTTTTAGGACATGGGATAATTCCCATGCACATGAGCTCTGCTGCTTCCTCTTGTATAACTCCAAGATATTTGCAGCTGTAAAGTCAGAGGTCCTGCGTGCTCAAACCACAAGAGCAGAGCCCGAGAGCTTTGCCAGGAGGGGTCTGAGCTGGAATTTCCTTAGAAGACGTATTTAGACTAGGAGAGACCCAAGTCGTGGAGTTCACATCAGGGTCTGAGGGTGCTCCTAGGCTGGGAGGAGGATGCTGGGGGGGGCAGAGGTGGGCTGTGCCCACCCCAGCTGGGGTTTATAAGAACCAGGTGCCTCCACACCTTTGGGTATCACTGAGCCAAAGTTAAGCAGTTGCCGAAGTTCAAAAATCCATGAAATCTGTACCAAATCCATGAGAGCTGCACAGGGCATGGCCACAGAACCTCTCTCGCTTGGAAGGTCATTTGGAGCTGAAAAACTGCTTGATGAGAACAGCAGCAACATCTGTCCCAGCTTTCAGGGCTGGCAAAAGGTGGAGGCTCAGTGGGCTGGGCTGGTGCTGAGCTCATCCCCTGCAGCTGGAGCTGCTCGACCTCCCTGAGGACCTGCCGACAGCCCGGACCCCAGACCTTGCCTTGGGCTCAAAAATTCACAGCAGCCACAGCCTAGAGAAAAAATAACTCTGGAGAACACACACATGTGTGTGTGTGCGCACATGTGTGTGTATGTTCACACGTGTGAGCACACCCCGACACAGGGAGGGTGTGTTGGATGGGGGTGCACACCCTGTACCCTGGCAGGGATCTGTGCTATGATGATTTTTAGTGCCCGGCTGTGCCTCTGAGCATCCATCCCTGTGTGCCCAACAGCAGGTGTCTGGGCAGTGGGACGCTTGTGCCATAGAATCATAGAATTGTCCAGGTTGGAAGGGACCTTTCAGATCATCGAGTCCAACCATCAACCAAACACTGCCCAAACCACCACTAACCCATGTCCCTCAGCATCACATCTGCCCGGCTTTTAAATCCTTCCAGGGATGGTGACTCCACTGGTGACCTGGGCAGTCTGTTCCAATTCTTAATAACCCTTTCAGTGTAAAAATTTTTCCTAATATCCATCCTAAACCTCCCCTGGGCAACTTGAAGCTGTTTCCTCTTGTCCCATCTCCTGGCCATCTGCCTGGGGTCCCCTGACCTGCTGTGTGCAGGGCTGTTGCTGTGTCCTTGCATGCCTGAAGGTGCCAGGGATTACAGTTGCCACAAAAGCCAGGAGGAGATGAATAAAGTGTTTTTTATCAACTACTGCAAAGGTCTGCCCACCACTGGGAAGCTATGGCTGGGGGGGACAGTAGCACCAGAGCCCTGCTCTGTGGGGTGCCCTTCTCCAAACCCCAAATGGGCACATGTCCCCAGACGATGTGAACTCCACCTTCCAAACTTCAGCATCCAAGACAGAGACATGGACCTGTTCCCAACTCTTCTTTCCCTGGCAGCAATTATCTTCGGAGCAAGCTCTGGGCGGGTGGGAGCGGGCGCAGGAAGGGGAGGGAGCACGGGGATGGAGGGGGACAGCCGGTCACCACGTCCCAGTTTGGCACGGGACACCCATGGGACACCAGCAAATCACCCTCAGCCACCAGTGGGTTTACCCAAACTCTGCCCGCAAAGCTTCTGAGCCAGCAAATCTCCACCTGGACTGGGTGCTTGTTGTGGTTTGAGGAACCCACAACAATTTATTGTTGTTTAGACAATTATTCTCTCACCCAATGACCCCTGCCCATCCAGGAATCGGATAAAACAAGGAAACCCGAGAGTTGAAATATAAACAGATTTAATAGAATAAAACTAGATAATTAACACTCATAGCACTAAAGAACCAGTATTGATCCTGATACCAGTATAAAATAACAAGGACTATCCCCAGCCCATTCCATCCCAGGGAGCCGTGCACTCCCAGCAGGGACAGCCAATGTGGGACCCTGCGAACGCTGCGGCTTCGGGAGGAAGGGAAGGGCTCAGGGCTCTGGCACCGGGGCAAGGAGTTCTCTGGACCATGGCCATCAAGGGAGAGAGAGAGAGAACTCCTCAGCAAACTCTCTAATTTATATCAAATATGACGTTCATGGTATAAAATAATCCTGTTGGCAGCTTGGGTCAAGTGCCCAGGACTCGCTCCTCCTAATCCCGGCACCTGGGGAGCTCAAAAACACAGAGACCTTGAAACCTGCATCCCAGAGCTGGCTGTAAAGTAAATATTTTCACAATTTCAGACACTAGAGGCTTCTAAAAGTGCAGTTTTCCCAAGCATTAGAAGAGAAATTAGTCCTGTGTCACTCAAACCAGGGCAGTGCCTGTCCCTCCCGTGCACCGATACACCAAGGGCTTTGCACCCCCCAGGATACCCACAGGTGAGTTGCACGGCTCTGCCATGAAATATCTCTCTCCTGCTCTCACAGAGGAACACGGTCGGATGCTCCTGCTCCTGCCTGCCCTGTGGGTGCCAACTCCCCTGTCCCCAAGCCCCCCATCCCCCCAAATCCCAGCCCCTGAACACCTTCCTGCAGAAAAAGCAGAGAAGAAAGGTGATTTTTTCCTGCTCGCTGCTGCCAAAGTGTCCCGGGCACGGCCAGTGTTTTATAAGGACTTTCTCAGCAGGAAAAAAACCAGGCAGACTTGGTGTTTTAGAGGGAGAGGACACCCTCTCTTTGCAATCCCACTGACCGTCGCAGTCCCCAGCCCATCACAAGCCCTTGGAGTCGAAGCCCTGCCTGGTGGCTGCGTGCTTTCCTCTCCAAGGTCTTTGCGTGGCAAAGAGCCATCGGAAAGCAGGAAAATGTTCATTTCCAAAGAAACTTGCCTTCACCCACCCGAATTTGCATAGGTCAAGGTGGAGCCAGACAGCTACAGCCAAGCTCCGAGCAGGCTCCTTGCCCGTGGCTCAGCCCTGGTCTGGCCCGTTCCCATTAGTCATTCCCTGCCGGGGCTTTTTTATATTTGCAGAAATATTTGGAGGATGACAGCTCTTCCTACAAATGCCCGTATTTGCTTGCAAACTTGGATGCGGATGTAAAAATCCTCCCTTAGTCATGTGGACGCACATTTTTAATGGGCTTTTTGACCTGAGTATGTTCATTTTAAGATGTCCTTAACCCAAAATGATTAAGTGAGAAGGAGGTGATTCGTAGGGGTGCGAGTGGGGTTTGTCTGAAAGCAGAGGCTTGATTTATGGTTCAGCCAGGTGAGTTTTATGCTCGAGGTGTTTTTAATTTCAAGCCTCAGTAACATGCTGTGTTTGGCTCTGGTACGGGGCTCTGATTTTCCTGTATGAAAAGATCTCACTCGGTTGAGGGTAAAAAGCAGGATAACTAGCCACTGGATTATTCCCTTCCCAGGGGGAATCAGGGTGGGAGGAGAGCATGCCTGCTGCTGCTGTGTGTTTTGGAGGAGACAGTCAGGTGGGACATCCCTGAGCTCCCTGGTCATCATTTATTCCAGAGAAATAGCCCCCCCGATCCTTGTTAAACCATGAAGTCACCTATTTCCAAGAAGAACAACAACCCTGGGGAAAAAGAGACTGAATTTTTAATGGGGATGCAAACCAAGATTGCAGGAAGAAAGTCCTGTGAACCGCAGGAGTCCTTGCAGCGCTCCTTCCTCCTGTTCAAGTAACCAAGAGTCACCTTCTGCTCCAGCCACAAGCCATCTTTACTGTCAGTGTTTGTGGGATGGTAGACAATACCACAGTGCCAATAAGCACTGAAAATTTGGGGAGAGCTCAACCTTCTGTCAGTTAATTTTCTTTTTTTGCCAGTGTTGTCCTATAGCCCTGTAGGATGTGTCCACTGAGCTCCAGGTCTCAGCCTCCTCTGCAGTTCCCACATCCTAAACCAGCTGTAAGGTGGGGGCTGCCCCTGGTGGTCAAGGTGCTGGAGAACAGTTGACAGCAGGGATCCCAGCACATGGGGATTTCAGACGGAGAAGGTCCCGGGCTCCTCTCCAGCCACCTTAGATCTATACCAGCAAGTGCATCAGCCCAGCCCGGAGGTTGCCACTCCTTCCCTGCTCACCCATCGTGTCTCCTGGGTGGCTCCAGTCCCTGACCCAGCAACCTGCCTGTGATGCTGACACAAATTGGATGGAAAGCTTGCAAAGTCCTCTGTGGCTAATGTAGTGTCACGCCTGCTAAAAAAATAGGACCTCAAACTTGGGGCTGAAGACCAAAAATTCAGATAACGAGGGAGGGTTCAACCCCAGTGGCTGCAGTGGTGGGAGGAGGGCAAGGTACCGCAGTTTTCATCAGTGCTGGTGTCCACAGCCACCATGTGCGGTGATGGCAACAGGTCACAGGGGAGAGGAAATAATTTCTTGCTACTTTTAAAGAAAAATATAAACCCCAAACCCTATCGAGCCCAACACCTGTGTTACACACACACATCGATGGAGAGAGAGACCCGAGAAGCAGCCACGAGACACGTGTGGGTCATGGTGTTTGCCACACTCATGGAGGTTGAGGATGAGCTGGGACTCTGCATGGATGGGGATGTCAGCCAGGCCAGGCAAACTGCAGTCCCGCCTCATAAAAATGAAATCCAAGGCTTGGATAACAAGTTGGTTGTTTTGTGGATATCCTAAAATCGTGTAGGAGCCCTTCAAGGTCCTGCGGGAGCGAGGGTCGGGGAAAGCAGCTAAACGTAATGACAAGTCCCGTTGATAGATCTGAAGCCAGAAACTTTGCTGTTGCCAAAAATTACATGGGGGATGTTTGTACTTGACATGTCTCGGTGAGACCACCCAAGTAGAGGGGCTGAACCGTTTGCCTGGAGCAAGAGGGATGAGGAGTGACTGCAAAACCCAGGTCATGATGGATTTGGGAGATCATGGGTAGGAACCGGCTGTGGCAGGGGGACACCCAGACCTGACGAGGGGTGGTTTTGCCCTGAAATGTCACTAAGCAGGTGACAGCTATTCCTCACCCACCACCAAAACCAGCCAGACCCAGTGCTGCGCGGAGGCGGGAGGGGAGCGGGGGGGGACTTGGGAAGGACCTGGGGGAGCTTCCCAAGGGCTCCGGGGACCTGGGCTCAGGGTTGTGCTGAGAAAAAGCACCACAAAACCACAGTTGTCAGCTGAGGAAAGCCATCTAGCTGGGATGGAGGTGCCAGGGAGCAGTGTTGCGGTCGAGGGCTGGAATAGGGGTGGGCTGTGAGGGGTGGGAGGTGCTGCCCTTGGCTTCTCACTACCCCTCACGGATCATGGGATCACCTTCCCCATCCCTGGCCATGCAAAGTGAAGCTGAATCTACCAGAAAATATGACAGGGGTTGATCTGGTTTGCTTTGTACTAGACCAGTTTAAGTTCTCCATGCAATGCTGCTGCCCCTTCCTGGTCCGGGGGTTGTGACCTGGAAGCCACTGGTGCCAGGTTGTCCTGTCTCCTGTGTCCTGTCATCCCAAAATTTCACCATTTGAATGGCAGGGAAAGGATTTATCTGTTACTTCAAAGCATCTATGACGTGGTTGAGCCTGGAAGCCGTAGACATGATTTTTATAGTGGTGTCCAACAATTAAACCTGGCAGCTCCCACTAAAGCTGCTGGTAAAATGTCCATCCCTATGCTCCAAACTGCTGTGCTGCTCCATGGAACACCCAGCCCATAGACCAGGAGGAATGCTGGACCCATGGGGGTGTGATGTGCCCCCCAACATACTGGCATGGGGCTGGATCGCATCCTAGGAACCACATACTTAAATCAGTGTTTACTCCCCAAAACCGGGAGGGTCCCGAGGTCTGTTTGAGGAGACAACTCAGCCGGCCGGTCCCACACACCCACCCAGCTGGGAATAAATTTGCTTTTTTACCTACTTTTTCCAACTCAAGTGGTTGGTTTCTCACCCCCCACCCTCTCCACCCCCCTCCCTGTAACATCAGGGCAGTGAAATCATGCTCCCATTATATCCTCGCTCGGCCCCAGCAGGCTCAGAGGGAGCACCAACGGAAGGAGAGGTGGTTTCAGTTATTGTTTTCTTCTTTGTCACCCCTCTGCGAGGGGCGGGAGGACGGATGGCCGTGACCAGGGGTGACGCCCGGGGAGGTGACACCCTTCCCAGTGCAGTCCCACGCTTGCACTGGATGCGCCGGGCTGGCAGGTTGCTCCTGGAGCTTCTCGCATCACAGGATTGATCCTCAGAGGCGTTTCCAACCAGCCCTTCCAGAAAACTTTCCTTGCTCCATTTGAAAAAAATAAAAAAAAATAAAAAATTAAAAAAATAAAAGCATAAGAGCTCCCTCTGCCGCTGTACAGGTTCAGATGGGAGAGGGATGGACTGGAGAGCCCCAGCTCCAGTGGCTGCTCCAGATGTTTCCTGATGTTGCCCTTAGACGCAAGGACCATGGGGGGATTATGAGGTTTTGCCCAGGGGGTCACTGGCCGGGTGCTAATGACAAGGCTGGTTTAATGTCCCCTGAGGGCTGCCCTGGCACCCCCAGAGGATGCTGCACGCCCCACCCCACCACAAACAGAGAGAAAAAGCCCACAGAGATGTTACAGACCCTGCATTTTCCTCTCATCCAGGGAGATTTCAGGGGAGGTTTTGGGTCAGGACCTCTGCCCGCAGGAGGGATCTGGGGTGCTGGGAAGCGGGTGTGGAAGTTCCTGAAACCAGAGGCAGCTTTGGTGGGTGATTCAAATTTCTTCTGAACCAACACCCCAACATGGGCAGAGACACCCTGACGTATCCAGAGCTGGTTCCTGGGAACAGTTGGTCTTTCGCCCTGCCAGAGCCATCTCCCTGGACCACCCCTGCCCCTCTCTGCAGCCCCATCCCCTTTCCTTGTTTTACTCCCCGGGATGGGGTAAAACATGATAGAATCACAGAATGGTTTGGGTTGGAAGCGGCCTTAAAGATCATCTCATTCCAACCCCCTGCCCTGGGCAGGAACACCTCCCACTAGACCGGGTTGCTCAAAGCATCGTCCATCATCCCTCCAGCACTTGTTTCTTCAGCCACCCTGAAATTCAGCTGCAAAATCCCGTTGCAAGGAACTGATTTGTCTCTGCTTCCCCCTTCCTCTGGCATCTCCAAGGCTGATGGCCAGTGCACTGCTTCCTGCATGGCCAGAGCAAGGCTGTTATGCCTTAAATCAACCCTCTCGTCCACCCTCTGGCTTCATGAGGCTGCAAAGTCATTAATTACTCCTTGCTCATGAGCGCAAAATGGCCTGGGATGAGTGGTGCTCCCTAACGGGCTGCTTGCCCCCCAGCACAGCAACAGGGACAGTTTAATTACAGCTGTAACTTTGTGCCCAAGCTGGCACTGAAGGCAGGGGCTCTGCTGCCCTCTTGGCTAGAAGTCTAGGTGGCCATAGGACAAATCAGGGCAGAAAAAGTCATGGAAGAAATTTGAATTTAGCATCCTGCAGGACTGAGCCTGCTTCAGCCTTGGACAAACCCGCCGGGTGTTCCTCTGTCTCTTTGAGCCAGACCTGGGCCCCCTTCCCACAAGCACAGTCCCTCTCTTCTCCAGCTGCTCCATCACTTGCTTCAGGGGACTTCAGGGGACAATAGCCCCCAGGGAGGGTGACAACAATGCTATGCCGGGAGTGGTTCTGTATGAGCATGGGAGGGCCCCGTCTCCTCCCCGCAGCCCCCAGCCCCAGGCAGCCTCCCTCCCCCAAACCTGGGGACATCCTGACTTGTCCTCAAGGACTTCTACAGCCTCTTTCTGCCTGGGGAACCATCCATCCCACCGTACTTTCAGGGAAACAATTCCTTGTTTTCCATGCTGCGAAGGTGAGGAGAATTGATGGAAGTTTTAAAGCAGCCCCTGACACAAGGGGGCTTATGGCCCATGGGCCAAACCCACCGCTGTGAGAGCAGGGACGTGGCAGAGGGATGCAGGGACAGGCATCTCCCTGGTTCAAGCAAGAGGCTTCGCTCTGCACCAGTTTTCTTTCCAGCACTTGCTGGATGGACAAGAAAGTCTTGCCCATGGCGAAATGCTGGCCGAGGAGCTGCAGGAGACTAGGAGCGATGGATGGCAGCGGCCAGAGGGAAAGGAGAGAAACAGCACAGCCAAGTAAAGCAGCACTTCTGCATCAACAGGATTTTCTTTGTGCTTGGCTGGGGTAAGATAGCAAGACCAGTCCCCACAGTGAGCTCAGGTCCTGGCATCACTGGGTGGGCTTGGGAACCAGAAAGCAAATTTCTTGGCCAAAACAGCATCAGAAATGCTGAGGATTCCCTGCCAGGCCCATTTTATTCGCAGCACAGCAGTAGCTCAGGACACTTTGGTGATGCTCAGGGAGCCACCCCAGCAGGGCATTTCAAAGCTTCATTTGCAAAGATGAACCTCAGCTACTTCTGTGTCCACTGGTAACACACACTGAGCAGGACCAATGAGTGGGAGCAGGAGAGGAGCCCCACAGTGCTCCAACCGGTAAACACCCCCTGCACAAGGCAGCTTTGTCACAGAGGGGGAAACCGAGGCACAGCACGGACCAACCTGACTACTGGATACTGCTGCCAGCGTGACCAGCAGCAACCAGCTGTCCTCAGCCCAAATTGCCCTGAGAACAGGAGTGGTTTGCTATCTGTCACTATATTTAAGCAGCCCAAGCTGCAGGAGGACCACCAGCATCGGACAGCAGGATGGTGCCGATGCAGTCTCCAGCACAGAGATGGCTGGTGGGAGTACAGGGAAGGCACCTGAGACCCCTCTCCCCGAACACTGACTTAGTCATAGAATGGTTTGGGTTGGAAGGAACCTTAAAGACCATCCAGTTCCAAGCCCCCTGCCCTGGGCAGGGACACCTCCCACCACACCAGGTTGCTCAAAGCCCCATCCAACCTGGCCTTGAACCCCTCCAGGGATGGGGCAGCCACAGCTTCTCTGGGCAACCTGGGCCAGGGTCTCACCACCCTCAACAGAAAAGAATTTTACTCAGGGCTAAAGAATTTCTTCCTGAGATCTCATCTCAATCTCCCCTCTTTCAGTTCAAAACTGTTACCACTCATCTATGGCTCCCCTCCCTGACCAAGAGTCCCTCCACAGCTTTTCGGGGGTTTCCAGCTTTTCCCCTTGAGGGACTGGAAGGGGCTCTAAGGTCTCCCCGGAGCCTTCTCTTCTCCAGGCTGAACCCCCACAACTCTCTCAGCCTGTCCTCACAGCAGAGGGGCTCCAGCTCTCTCAGCATCTCCATGGCCTCCTCTGGCCCAGCTCCAACAGGTCCATGTCCTTCCTGTGCTGAGGACTCCAAAGCTGGACACATTACTCCAGAGAAGGTCTCCCCAGAGCAGAGCAGAGGGGCAGAATCCCCCACCTCGTCCTGCTGGCCACGCTGCTGGGGATGCAGCCCAGGATGCGGGTGCTTTCTGGGCTGCCAGTGCACGTTGCCGGCTCATGCCACCAACACCCCCAAGTCCTTCTCCTTAGGGCTGCCCTCAATCCATTCTACACCCAACATGGATTTGTTCCTTAAGCGAGTGCCTGGGGCTGAACTGCTCTTCCTCACCCCAAGACTGGGACGGAATGGGAAAGCCACGGCCCCCGCCCCGCACACAATCAAGTGCTGCGCAGAGCAGGTGTAATTATAACGTGGGGGTGAAAGGGATGACGCAGCTGGGATCCCCAGGAACCCTCTTGCTGTGTGTCCCTGGAGACGTGGGCCACCTCAGGCCAAAGGAGACTGAACGGGACCCTGGGAAGCCACAGCCAAGGCCTGCCTGGCTGGCTTGAAGCACCGATGCCGAGCACAGGACAGAAGATGTGGGGCATGGAGCGGGCAGTGACGTTGCCGTAAGCCCCAAGGCATGTGCCGGGGCTGCAGGGCTGCTGGGGAGAGGATGGCCCATGGTGACATCCCCCAGCAATGCATTGCCCATGGTGACATCCCCCAGCCACGCACTGTGACATCATGGCCCTCACTGCTCATATTGGGGCACCCAGCCTCTCCCGGCAGGCTCGTGCCTGAGTGCTCCAGCTGAGCGTTTTGGCGAGGCTTGGAGTGCGGAGCAAGCCTTTGGCTCGGTGCTGGGCTTGTGCCTGGGAGCTGGTGGCTGCAGCTCTCAGTGCCCATCCCCGCAACCACTGCAGGTTTTTCCCCGGCCCTGCCTGGCTCAGGCAGCCCGGGCAGCCCGGAGACGCGCTCGCCGCAGCAGAGGTGAGCTGTGCGGGGAGCCTTCACCCTGGGGAGATGGGTGGGTTTCCCTCTGGAGGGAGCTGGGCTTCTCTCCCACCCCTCCCCGGGCCAGGCAATGACCGTGGCCTCCCCTCCTCTTCTAGTGGGACACCCACCGCTGCAGCGTCACAGAGAAGGAGGTGTCCATCCCCACCAGCTCTCCACAGACCACTGCAGCGTGTGCTGAACATGGCCACGACCTCGGAGGACCTCTGCCCCCTCTGCCTTTACAACTGGCACAACGTAGCCCGTCCCGCGCGGTGTGAGCACCGATTCTGTTTCGACTGCATCGGGCAGGGGGCAGAGAACAAGCCTGAGTGCCGCGACTGCAGGAGGAGGGCGAGGATCATCCAGCACTTGCTGTGGGGGCACCCATTTGAAGAGGACGCCGCCGTAAGACCGCCTGCGGCACCCTTGGGCAAGGCACCAGACGAGGTGCCTTATGAATCAAGAGAAGCATCCCAGGAACACCAGGAATGGAACTGGGATGCAGAGAACGTGGGCGGCCTTCACGCCATGGACTGGGGGAGGCTTTTCCAGAAGCACCCACATCTGCTGCAGCTCCTGCGGCCCTGGCTGCAGGAGGAGCTGGGCCGCATCTTCGAGGAAGAGCCTCCTCTGGCCCTCACGCTGGAGGAGATGATCCTGGGAGCCCTGCCCGTCTACGGCCTGCATGAAGGCCACCTGGTCGAGGTGCTGCGGCCCAACATGGGAATCTGCACGATTGTCTTCGTGCAAGGACTCATTAAATTCACGGCGGAGCAGTTGAGGAGGCCAGCCCACCAGCTCCTGCTCCAGGACGAGTGCCGCGCTGCCAGCAGGACGGAGGACAGCCCCGGGGACGTCAGCAGATCCGCTGTCTTCAGCTGGCGGCGGGACCACAGCCCTGAGGCCACCACGAGCTGGGCCACCCACCAGGAGAGTCAGGAGGGCAACGACGTGGCCAGAAGCACCTCCGCTGGCTTCTACAGGAGAGGCGAGGTCTGCCTCGTCAGCACCACGGGCTGGGCTGCCATTCAAGGGGGATGGGAGTCCAGCCTCAGGGCCAGCACCAGCTCTGCTGCCTTCCGAGGGGGACGGGAGCACAGCCCCAGGGCCAGCCCCAGCCCCACGGCCTCCCAAGGTGGGACTCCTGCCCCCCAACCAGCCCCCTCCAGCAGCGCGGCCGCAGCGGAGGCCGAGGAACCGCAGCGGGAGCCGGGGCAGGCTGAGGCCGGTGCCTCTGCTCCCGGCCGGGGCAGGGGCCGCTCAGCTCGGAGGCCCCGGCGCCCTCTCAAGAGAAAGGCCGGCAGCTCCCAGGACTCTGCCGTGCCCACCAAGAAGCCACCACGCCGGGGGTGCTAGAAGATGCTAGAAGCCTGGCAGCTGGTGAAAGGAGGGCTGGGCCAGCAGCAGGGCCACGGGCCCACCCCCACGGCCACCCGAAGGCTCTGCTCAGGACTCAAAAGCTCAGCTCTAACAGTAAATAAAACCATCAAAATCCCCACCCAGGATGCTTTCTCCCCTGAAGACCGATGGGGTCAGTCTATTGGGACATGCGTTGGGGTGACAGACGCGATCTATTGCCTTGGACCATGAGCTGGATGGGGTCTGTAGCACCTCCTCAGGCCTACAGGGTCCATCTCGTGGGAGAGGGGCTGGAAAGGACCATGAAGATCATCCAGTTCCAACCCCCCTGCCCTGGGCAGGGACACCTCCCACCAGACCAGGTTGCTCAAAGCCCCGTCCAACCTGGCCTTGAACCCTTCCAGGGATGGGGCAGCCACAGCTTCTCTGGGCAACCTGGGCCAGGGTCTCACCACCCTCACAGCAAAGAATTTCTTCCTGAGATCTCACCTCAATCTCCCCTCTTTCAGATCAAAACTGTTACCACTCATCTATGGCTCCCCTCCCTGATCAAGAGTCCCTCCACAGCTTTTTGGGGGTTTCCAGCTTTTCCCCTTTAGGGACTGGAAGGGGCTCTAAGGTCTCCCCGGAGCCTTCTCTTCTCCAGGCTGAACCCCCGCAACTCTCTCAGCCTGTCCTCACAGCAGAGGGGCTCCAGCTCTCTCAGCATCTCCATGGCCTCCTCTGGCCCAGCTCCAACAGGTCCATGTCCTTCCTGTGCTGAGGACTCCAAAGCTGGACACATTACTCCAGAGAAGGTCTCCCCAGAGCAGAGCAGAGGGGCAGAATCCCCCACCTCGTCCTGCTGGCCACGCTGCTGGGGATGCAGCCCAGGATGCGGGTGCTTTCTGGGCTGCCAGTGCACGTTGCCGGCTCATGCCACCAACACCCCCAAGTCCTTCTCCTTAGGGCTGCCCTCAATCCATTCTACACCCAACATGGATTTGTGCTTTAAGCGAGTGCCTGGGGCTGAACTGCTCTTCCTCACCCCAAGACTGGGACGGAATGGAAAGCCACGGCCCCCGCCCCGCACACAATCAAGTGCTGCGCAGAGCAGGTGTAATTATAACGTGGGGGTGAAAGGGATGACGCAGCTGGGATCCCCAGGAACCCTCTTGCTGTGTGTCCCTGGAGACGTGGGCCACCTCAGGCCAAAGGAGACTGAACGGGACCCTGGGAAGCCACAGCCAAGGCCTGCCTGGCTGGCTTGAAGCACCGATGCCGAGCACAGGACAGAAGATGTGGGGCATGGAGCGGGCAGTGACGTTGCCGTAAGCCCCAAGGCATGTGCCGGGGCTGCAGGGCTGCTGGGGAGAGGATGGCCCATGGTGACATCCCCCAGCAATGCATTGCCCATGGTGACATCCCCCAGCCACGCACTGTGACATCATGGCCCTCACTGCTCATATTGGGGCACCCAGCCTCTCCCGGCAGGCTCGTGCCTGAGTGCTCCAGCTGAGCGTTTTGGCGAGGCTTGGAGTGCGGAGCAAGCCTTTGGCTCGGTGCTGGGCTTGTGCCTGGGAGCTGGTGGCTGCAGCTCTCAGTGCCCATCCCCGCAACCACTGCAGGTTTTTCCCCGGCCCTGCCTGGCTCAGGCAGCCCGGGCAGCCCGGAGACGCGCTCGCCGCAGCAGAGGTGAGCTGTGCGGGGAGCCTTCACCCTGGGGAGATGGGTGGGTTTCCTTCTGGAGGGAGCTGGGCTTCTCTCCCACCCCTCCCCAGGCCAGGCAATGACCGTGGCCTCCCCTCCTCTTCTAGTGGGACACCCACCGCTGCAGCGTCACAGAGAAGGAGGTGTCCATCCCCACCAGCTCTCCACAGACCACTGCAGCGTGTGCTGAACATGGCCACGACCTCGGAGGACCTCTGCCCCCTCTGCCTTTACAACTGGCACAACGTAGCCCGTCCCGCGCGGTGTGAGCACCGATTCTGTTTCGACTGCATCGGGCAGGGGGCAGAGAACAAGCCTGAGTGCCGCGACTGCAGGAGGAGGGCGAGGATCATCCAGCACTTGCTGTGGGGGCACCCATTTGAAGAGGACGCCGCCGTAAGACCGCCTGCGGCACCCTTGGGCAAGGCACCAGACGAGGTGCCTTATGAATCAAGAGAAGCATCCCAGGAACACCAGGAATGGAACTGGGATGCAGAGAACGTGGGCGGCCTTCACGCCATGGACTGGGGGAGGCTTTTCCAGAAGCACCCACATCTGCTGCAGCTCCTGCGGCCCTGGCTGCAGGAGGAGCTGGGCCGCATCTTCGAGGAAGAGCCTCCTCTGGCCCTCACGCTGGAGGAGATGATCCTGGGAGCCCTGCCCGTCTACGGCCTGCATGAAGGCCACCTGGTCGAGGTGCTGCGGCCCAACATGGGAATCTGCACGATTGTCTTCGTGCAAGGACTCATTAAATTCACGGCGGAGCAGTTGAGGAGGCCAGCCCACCAGCTCCTGCTCCAGGACGAGTGCCGCGCTGCCAGCAGGACGGAGGACAGCCCCGGGGACGTCAGCAGATCCGCTGTCTTCAGCTGGCGGCGGGACCACAGCCCTGAGGCCACCACGAGCTGGGCCGCCCACCAGGAGAGTCAGGAGGGCAACGACGTGGCCAGAAGCACCTCCGCTGGCTTCTACAGGAGAGGCGAGGTCTGCCTCGTCAGCACCACGGGCTGGGCTGCCATTCAAGGGGGATGGGAGTCCAGCCTCAGGGCCAGCACCAGCTCTGCTGCCTTCCGAGGGGGACGGGAGCACAGCCCCAGGGCCAGCCCCAGCCCCACGGCCTCCCAAGGTGGGACTCCTGCCCCCCAACCAGCCCCCTCCAGCAGCGCGGCCGCAGCGGAGGCCGAGGAACCGCAGCGGGAGCCGGGGCAGGCTGAGGCCGGTGCCTCTGCTCCCGGCCGGGGCAGGGGCCGCTCAGCTCGGAGGCCCCGGCGCCCTCTCAAGAGAAAGGCCGGCAGCTCCCAGGACTCTGCCGTGCCCACCAAGAAGCCACCACGCCGGGGGTGCTAGAAGATGCTAGAAGCCTGGCAGCTGGTGAAAGGAGGGCTGGGCCAGCAGCAGGGCCACGGGCCCACCCCCACGGCCACCCGAAGGCTCTGCTCAGGACTCAAAAGCTCAGCTCTAACAGTAAATAAAACCATCAAAATCCCCACCCAGGATCTTTCTCCCCTGAAGACTGATGGGGTCAGTCTATTGGGACATGCGTTGGGGTGACAGACGTGATCTATTGCCTTGGACCGTGAGCTGGATGAGGTCTGTAGCACCTCCTCAGGCCCACAGGGTCCATCTCGTGGGAGAGGGGCTGGAAAGGACCATGAAGATCATCGAGTTCCAACCCCCCTGCCCCTGGGCAGGGACACCTCCCACCAGACCAGGTTGCTCAAAGCCCCATCCAACCTGGCCTTGAACCCCTCCAGGGATGGGGCAGCCACAGCTTCTCTGGGCAACCTGGGCCAGGGTCTCACCACCCTCACAGCAAAGAGTTTCTTCCCCAGATCTCATCTCAATCTCCCCTCTTTCAGATCAAAACTGTTACCACTCATCTATGGCTCCCCTCCCTGATCAAGAGTCCCTCCACAGCTTTTCGGGGGTTTCCAGCTTTTCCCCTTTAGGGACTGGAAGGGGCTCTAAGGTCTCCCCGGAGCCTTCTCTTCTCCAGGCTGAACCCCCACAACTCTCTCAGCCTGTCCTCACAGCAGGGGGGCTCTAGCTCTCTCAGCATCTCCATGGCCTCCTCTGGCCCAGCTCCAACAGGTCCATGTCCTTCCTGTGCTGAGGACTCCAAAGCTGGACACATTACTCCAGAGAAGGTCTCCCCAGAGCAGAGCAGAGGGGCAGAATCCCCCACCTCGTCCTGCTGGCCACGCTGCTGGGGATGCAGCCCAGGATGCGGGTGCTTTCTGGGCTGCCAGTGCACGTTGCCGGCTCATGCCACCAACACCCCCAAGTCCTTCTCCTTAGGGCTGCCCTCAACCCATTCTACACCCAACATGGATTTGTTCCTTAAGCGAGTGCCTGGGGCTGAACTGCTCTTCCTCACCCCAAGACTGGGACGGAATGGGAAAGCCACGGCCCCCGCCCCGCACACAATCAAGCGCTGTGCACAGCAGGTGTAATTATAACGTGGGGGTGAAAGGGATGACGCAGCTGGGATTCCCAGGAACCCTCTTGCTGTGTGACCCTGGAGACGTGGGCCACCTCAGGCCAAAGGAGACTGAACGGGACCCTGGGAAGCCACGGCCAAGGCCTGCCTGGCTGGCTTGAAGCACCGATGCCGAGCACAGGACAGAAGATGTGGGGCATGGAGCGGGCAGTGACGTTGCCATAAGCCCCAAGGCATGTGCCGGGGCTGCAGGGCTGCTGGGGAGAGGATGGCCCATGGTGACATCCCCCAGCAATGCATTGCCCATGGTGACATCCCCCAGCCACGCACTGTGACATCATGGCCCTCACTGCTCATATTGGGGCACCCAGCCTCTCCCGGCAGGCTCGTGCCTGAGTGCTCCAGCTGAGCGTTTTGGCGAGGCTTGGAGTGCGGAGCAAGCCTTTGGCTCGGTGCTGGGCTTGTGCCTGGGAGCTGGTGGCTGCAGCTCTCAGTGCCCATCCCCGCAACCACTGCAGGTTTTTCCCCGGCCCTGCCTGGCTCAGGCAGCCCGGGCAGCCCGGAGACGCGCTCGCCGCAGCAGAGGTGAGCTGTGCGGGGAGCCTTCACCCTGGGGAGATGGGTGGGTTTCCCTCTGGAGGGAGCTGGGCTTCTCTCCCACCCCTCCCCGGGCCAGGCAATGACCGTGGCCTCCCCTCCTCTTCTAGTGGGACACCCACCGCTGCAGCGTCACAGAGAAGGAGGTGTCCATCCCCACCAGCTCTCCACAGACCACTGCAGCGTGTGCTGAACATGGCCACGACCTCGGAGGACCTCTGCCCCCTCTGCCTTTACAACTGGCACAATGTAGCCCGTCCCGCGCGGTGTGAGCACCGATTCTGTTTCGACTGCATCGGGCAGGGGGCAGAGAACAAGCCTGAGTGCCGCGACTGCAGGAGGAGGGCGAGGATCATCCAGCACTTGCTGTGGGGGCACCCATTTGAAGAGGACGCTGCCGTAAGACCGCCTGCGGCACCCTTGGGCAAGGCACCAGACGAGGTGCCTTATGAATCAAGAGAAGCATCCCAGGAACACCAGGAATGGAACTGGGATGCAGAGAACGTGGGCGGCCTTCACGCCATGGACTGGGGGAGGCTTTTCCAGAAGCACCCACATCTGCTGCAGCTCCTGCGGCCCTGGCTGCAGGAGGAGCTGGGCCGCATCTTCGAGGAAGAGCCTCCTCTGGCCCTCACGCTGGAGGAGATGATCCTGGGAGCCCTGCCCGTCTACGGCCTGCATGAAGGCCACCTGGTCGAGGTGCTGCGGCCCAACATGGGAATCTGCACGATTGTCTTCGTGCAAGGACTCATTAAATTCACGGCGGAGCAGTTGAGGAGGCCAGCCCACCAGCTCCTGCTCCAGGACGGGTGCCGCGCTGCCAGCAGGACGGAGGACAGCCCCGGGGACGTCAGCAGATCCGCTATCTTCAGCTGGCGGCGGGACCACAGCCCTGAGGCCACCACGAGCTGGGCCGCCCACCAGGAGAGTCAGGAGGGCAACGACGTGGCCAGAAGCACCTCCGCTGGCTTCTACAGGAGAGGCGAGGTCTGCCTCGTCAGCACCACGGGCTGGGCTGCCATTCAAGGGGGATGGGAGTCCAGCCTCAGGGCCAGCACCAGCTCTGCTGCCTTCCGAGGGGGACGGGAGCACAGCCCCAGGGCCAGCCCCAGCCCCACGGCCTCCCAAGGTGGGACTCCTGCCCCCCAACCAGCCCCCTCCAGCAGCGCGGCCGCAGCGGAGGCCGAGGAACCGCAGCGGGAGCCGGGGCAGGCTGAGGCCGGTGCCTCTGCTCCCGGCCGGGGCAGGGGCCGCTCAGCTCGGAGGCCCCGGCGCCCTCTCAAGAGAAAGGCCGGCAGCTCCCAGGACTCTGCCGTGCCCACCAAGAAGCCACCACGCCGGGGGTGCTAGAAGATGCTAGAAGCCTGGCAGCTGGTGAAAGGAGGGCTGGGCCAGCAGCAGGGCCACGGGCCCACCCCCACGGCCACCCGAAGGCTCTGCTCAGGACTCAAAAGCTCAGCTCTAACAGTAAATAAAACCATCAAAATCCCCACCCAGGATCTTTCTCCCCCTTTTGCTGGTGCTCGGCCTGACTTCTCCTCCCAGCTCTGCTGGGCCCGAAGGCCTACGGGGTCAGACTGGTGGGAGAGGGGTTGGGGCGATTGACGTGATCCCTTGCCTTGGACCATGTGAGCTGCATGGGGTCTGTAGCACCTCCTCAGGCCTACAGGGCCCATCTCATGGGAGAGGGGCTCGAGCGATGGACACGGTCCATTGCCCAGGACATGGTCCTGTGGATCTAGCTCTAGGGCACCCTGCTTGAGGAGGGGGGTTGGACCTGATGACCTCCAGAGGTGCTTACCCACCTCAACCACTCTGTGGAAGAGGAAGAAAGCTTTTACAAGTCAAGGCAGCATCCAGTAAATGCCAAATGCCACTAGAGGGGGATGAGCTGAGCTTTGGCATGGCATGTTCCCCCAGGCTGTGGGTAGAAGCTGAGGGCTTTCCCTAACCCTGTGTCAGCAAGTCCTTCCTCCTGCAGGTGACCACTGGAAATGCTGACAAGGGCTCTGACCTCATGAGAAAACCTCCCAATAGCTCATTGTCCAGCATCTTGTTTAATATGCAAATAGGCTGATATTTCCCTGGGGGAGAAAAGGTTCTGGGAAAACCAGGGAATCTGCAAAATGAAGTGTTTGCACCCGAAGTAATGGCTTTCTGCTGAAACATTAAGGGGTGGGCTCTCCAGCCTTGGGGGTAGGACATGTTTATAACGCCCCTGCTCCCATGTGTGCTGCAGCACCGTACGAGGCACACCTCAGGGCAATGCACCATGAAGTGCAAAACTATAGAGTGCAAACCTCAAGGGAGTGCTGCTGTACTTTGCAAAGCACATGGTTTGGGTTTGGTGTCTTCTGGGAAGAAACCACTGGCTTAATCCAAAGGTTGAACCCAGCTGCACCATGGAAAGGCAGTATTTGCCTGCACTCCAAGACATTTTCATGGTTTATAGCCTTTTAACAAGCTTCTCTCCCCCAGCACCACCTTTGCTGTGCTGCTCCATAAGCTTAAATACCATAATCTAAAATAAAAGCTGCTGGATCAACATGGGACCAGGACCTCCATGTTACGAGGTCGTACAGTGGGACTCGGTGCCATGCCGGTTTTCTGGGCTTGGGTTCAGCAGGGCTTTTCCAGAAGATCATCCTGCTCTACAGAAAACCAGCTGCAATGCTCAAGTCAGACTTTTGTTTATTTGCCCGTCTCTCCCTCGTGAGTGCAAGGACTCAAGTCACTGAAATGACACCGCACGTGCTCCTGCAGCCCTGCCACAGTGGGCTCCATCCCAGCCCAGTTGAGATCCATCACAGCCCTACCAACAGCCATTCTCTAAACAGTCAGGAGCCATAGGATGAGGGAGAATGGTTTTAAACTGAAAGAGGGGAGATTGAGATGAGATCTGGGGAAGAAATTCTTTGCTGTGAGGGTGGTGAGACCCTGGCCCAGGTTGCCCAGAGAAGCTGTGGCTGCCCCATCCCTGGAGGGGTTCAAGGCCAGGTTGGACGGGGCTTTGAGCAACCTGGTCTGGTGGGAGGTGTCTCTGCCCGGGGCAGAGGGGTTGGAACTTGATGATCTTTAAGGTCCCTTCCAACTCTAACCATTCTATGATTCTATGATTCTAGGAGGATTTAGGAGACCAGTAATGGGATTATAAATCCTCTTCCCTTGGTCACCACCATTCACGAGAGCTCAGCCAGTCACCAAGCCAACACCCCAATGTCCAGATGTGAGGGAGGGCTCCAACAAAGGCAAGATATAATTCGGCTACTAGTTAAAATAAACTTATAGGGAGTTTTAAACCTTAGAGCAGAGGGGATGAACGATGAGTGTGGAAGGTCCCGCAGGGGCAGAGGATCTGTGTGACCGGGGAGAAGTCATACAAACCATCAAAAAAGGGCCGGTCTCAACATCAGAACAGTCAGTAGGAAATGGTGAGTAACCATCTCAGCAACTAAACCCTGCTTTAATCTGGAAACATAACAGTTGGCAAGTGATCAAGTGAGTCTGTCCTGTGGCAGAGAAGCTGAATGACTCATGTACTCCAGCAGTTACTATGGAGTTGTTTACACATTGCTGTGCGACTGAAAAAAAAAAGAAAAAAAAAAAAAAGAGAGAAAAAAATAACCTAAAGAACTCGCCCAAAATGAACTACGTAGCAGGAGGTTTGCGCAAGCCGGCAGCAGGGAGAGGAATAACTCAGCAGGCCAAGGAGGTTTCCGGGAGGAGTCCAGAGATGAACGCACCGAGCCACTAATCCCTGAAAAACCTTCTGCTGCCAGATGGGTGGAAGGTGACAAGCATGATACTAGGGTTTGGGGTTTTTTTAAGGATTCTGGGAGGACGATGAGGAATAACAGACCAGAAAAATCCATTTCCTACACTGAGCCAAGTGTTTGGGCTTCACAGAGATAAGAAACAGCTGAGGAGCATCAACGTGGCTTTTGCCGAGGGGGAGCCCCACCTGGCAAATGTTAAAGCTCTTTGAAATGTGCAGCAAGTAAATGGGGGATGAGATGACCTGACATTAATAGCCATTAATTGGATAATTTACAAATTATTAGTTTGTGAAAAAAATTCATAAGAAAGGATGGGAATAAAATAGAAGTTTTCATACCAGGGGAAGGTCACCAAAGGGGTTCCCTGGGAAAAAATCATTTCTGTAGGAAATTCCTTGCCATGGGAGGATTTGGATGCCACTAAGTCCTGAGGCAAGTTCATGGCTGTTAGCAGTGATGATGCAGATACAGCCTTTGAGATCCTGCTCCACAAATTGCCAGACCTTAAATAGGTGCAAGAGTGACATCATTATTTTATATCACCAATTCCTCAGCACCGAGCAAGGTCAGAAACTGGATTTTGATTTACAGTGACCTTTGGCATGACCCGGAGCAGCCATTTTAATATAAAAAAACAGCTATTTGAAGTAGGTGTAGTTCCTCTGTGCTACAGATAACTCAGTAGTGCGACAAGACCTTAGAGGGCTATAGCTCCACAGCCTAAACCCTATGGCCCCAGGATTCCCTGCCTAAAATCACCTCCACTGCCTGCTCACGCTGCCTCACTTTCCTTGCCAGGCATCAAATCACCCTCCTGTCCCTGCAGAGTGTTTGAGTCATCCTCAGCCCTGCTGGGAACAGGAAAGATACTCAGAAAGAATCCCAGAACTTCCCACATCCCAAATCTTCTCTTGAGGTCCAATTGCTCAACTGTCTCCTTACAAAAGTCATAGACACATAGAATGGTTCGGGTTGGAAGGGACCTTAAAGACCATCCAGTACCACCCCCTGCCCTGGGCAGGGACACCTCCCACCAGACCAGGTTGCTCAAAGCCCCCTCCAACCTGGCTTTGAACCCCTCCAGGGATGGGGCAGCCACAGCTTCTCTGGGCAACCTGGGCCAGGCTCTCACCACCCTCACAGCAAAGAATTTCTTCCTGAGATCTCATCTCAATCTCCCCTCTTTCAGTTTAAAACTGTCCCTCCTCGTTGTATGGCTCCACTCTCTGATAAAGAGTCCCTGAAGCCACATGACAGGACATGAAACCACAACATCCTCCTGGACATCTTTACCCCAGTAAAACCCATGGCCTTGCTGGCACACATCCTGGCAGACAGTAAAGCCTCTCCTGGGGGATGCAGCATGAGCTGGTGGCTTTTGGGAGAGGAGACCCTGGATCTTAAGCCACCTCATCCAGCAGGATCCCAACACTAGTTTCAGTTTCTCTGGGGATTTCAAACCCCATGTTTAACATAAAACCCAGTGTCTCTCTGCCTTGTGGCACAGAACATCCCTGGCTTTCCCTTCCCTCACCACATGGGCACCAAATTAAGTTGGAGGCAGGTTCCACACCTTTTAATGAGATGTGAAGCATCTTTCCGCAGTCAGTGCTAATCTGTGGAGCTCTCTGCCGCAGGACACTGCGGAGTGTGTCACTAGGAGTCTGGGTGGGCTCACAAAGGAATCAGTCAAATTAATGGCAGCAAAATCCATCAGGTGACATAGAGGGAGCCACAAACCTGTGGAGGTACAAAAGGTGTTCCCGCAGTGGCTGTGAGTTGGTCATTTCCATAGTTTTCACAAAGCACACGGAATTAGCTGCCGCTCGAGACAAACCTGGGGTTTGGTGGGTTCAGTCTGATCCAGAGCCGTTCTTGCAGCTTCAGGACAGAGCTGGGAGCACACACAGTACTGTGAGCCGAGGCTGTCCCCACAGCAACACCCAAAGGCCTGAGAAACAGGGTGAAATTCAAGGAGCCGAGCGCTGCAGGCTGCGGCTGAGCAGCAGAAACCAGCACAGCGTGTCCCCAACGCCAGCTGCCCCGAGCCACACGCTGGCACCAGAGGGGACAGGAAGGAACTGGTATCGCACGCACACACACCCGGTTCACTTTTGGCACCCACAGGCAGATAACGATGGGCCCACGTGTCCTCTGGGGGATAAAAACGCTGCTATCAGTAAAACAGAAATAGCGTTTCCTTTCTCTCTACCCTTCACTTGTCTTATCAGGGCACGGGGGAGGCTCTTGGCTTGCCGTGGGTTTGTAGGCTGGGGAGGGACGCCTGCTCCCCAAAATTGGGGCTGTTTGCACAGAAAAGCAGGAGGGAAGCGAGAAATTCCTTCCTGCCAGGAGTACTGGAAGCGGTGCTGGGTCCTGGCCAACATCCACCCTCCTCAGCCGCATCCCCACTCCCTTTGGTCTCCCCAAAGGTCATTCTCCATTAGTCACTGCAGCTTTTTTGTTTAGGAAATACCAGCTGGGATGTGCTGTCCTGTGTGAGCGGGGCTGAGCGTGGCCTCGGCCAAGCAGCTACAGCAGAATTTTCCCCGCAGCCTTCTGGGCCCGGCAAATCTCCAAGAAATCTCTGGAGAAAAAGACAGACAGGTTCCAAGGCCAGGTCACTCCGTGTGCACTCAGCATCCCTCCTTCGCCCTTCCCTGTGGTGCTCCCCGGGGCAGGGGGTAGCACAGAGGGAAGGGGAGATGCACCCGATGTGGCAAAACTGCCTCTAAAGCTTTGTGTTTTGAAAATATCCCGGTGCATCACGATAATGTGTTGAAGCCCCAGGTCAGATAAAAGCCTCGCTTCTGCCCCTGAAACCAGGCGCCTTCCCCCAGGGACGCCAGAGCCACGCTGGCCACGGTGGTCGAGGACAAACGGAGGCTGTTCTGCAGCAGCAGGAGGGGACAGGTCCCCGCTGTGGCCAAAGCACAAGGGAGCAGCTCATCCCTAGGACACACAGGAAGGACGAGGCCTCACACAGCTCAAAGTCGACACCAAACATGCCCCAGGACCCGTTCTGTCCCCAGCTCCGTGAGAGGCTCCCTGCTGGCCCAAGACACTCACGCTCCAAGGACTCAAACCGGCTCTGCCTGTAAAATGAGGACGATTTCAAGCCCACCTTTCAGCCGTGCTTGCAACACCCGAGGCGTACTTTGCTATTTCAGAGCAAATAGTATTTTATTATTATTGTTCTTGGAATATTTCTGCTTCTGTAAACCCTGGCGGGTTCAGCCACCACCCAGGCCTGGAGGTCTTAGGTGGGGCCATCATTCCACAGTTAATGCTCAAGGAACTGGCTTAGTGTGGATTCCCAAAGCTTGTCAAAAAAAAAAAAAAAGCACATTCAGAGAATTTCCCCATTTCTGCAGCAACTCCCACTTCCTGCTTCACAGGAAACCCCAGCAGGCAGCGAGTGAAAAAAATCAAATGCGACTCACACCCAACGGGAGCAGCGATAAGAAATTTGGTTCTGATCCATGCCGTGGAGAAACGCAATAAAACGCCAGCTTCTCAGAAGCCAAAAGACTGAACACTTGCCAAGAGGCTAAAAATAATCCGAAGAGGGATATATTTAAAGCCACGTACTAATGAATGCTTCTGTCCTTGATTAAATAAACTGCAACTTCCAGAAAAGCAGACTCTATTTTCCAGCAGTTTAGGGGGAGGGAGACTTGGCAGCCAGGGAATAAACATGAAGTCCAAAACTTTCAACACATTTTAAAACAACTACCTCGTGGCTGGAGCTGTACTGGAGTCAGTGCTGTCCCTCCGACGGCAGCTGCAAACTGGGGGCTCGTTGGGCTGGAGCAGAAAGGATTTCCCTTCTGTCGCACTGTACTGGCCAGACACTGCACTCGTGCATCCCCACGTGGCTGCAGAGCACCTTTGCTTCAGAGATTGACTTCACTTCACAGCATCACAGAATTGTAGGGGTTGGAAGGGACCTCTGGAGATCATCCAGTCCAACCCCCTGCCAGAGCAGGGTCACCCAGAGTAGGTCGCACAGGAACGTGTCCAGGAGGGTTTTGAATGTCTCCAGAGATGGAGACTCCACCACCTCTCTGGGGAGGCTGTTCCAGGGCTCTGCCACCCTCACAGGAAAGAAGTTCCTCCTCATGTTAAGATGGAACTTCTTGTGTTCCAAGTTTGTGCCCGTTACCTCTTGTCCTGTCCCTGGGCACCACTGAAAAAAGATTGGCCCCGTCCTCCTGACACCCACCCTTTAAGTATTTATAGGTGTTGATGAGATCCCCCCAGTCTTCTCTTCTCCAGACTAAAAAGACCCAAGTCCCTCAGCCTTTCCTCATCAGAGAGATGTTCCAGGCCCCTCATCATCTTCATGACCCTTTGCTGTACCCTCTCCAGCAGTTCCCTGTCCTTCCTGAACTTGGCCAGCTTACATCCATTCGTTAGAAGTAAATCATCTCCTCCAGGTAAGTGGGGACTAGAAGTTCCTGCTCCATGGCGGGATGCTGCCACCTCCCAGGAGTGAGCCAGGGACCTGGGCAGAGGGCCCCCTTGGTGCCATCAGAAGGAACATCTTACCCACTTCTTATAAAGTGACAATTAACTTCAGCTCTGCATGATAACGGAAGTGTTTGCGCAGGGAAAACTGTCCAAGACCCGTGGGTAAAAGGAACCGTGTCAGAGCTCACCAACCAGCACCGTTAAACCTGACAAGTAGCCCCTGTTAAAACTACAATACACGGTGTGTAAGTAGAGCTCAGCCATGAATCATAGAAGGGATATTTAATCCGGTTAAACAAAGCGTTATTTTAATTTCAAGATTTTATAAATACATATTTACAAAAGGAAGGTATCAATCCAAAGAGTTAAACAAATGTACAGCTCCCGAGTACTGCTACGGTCCAGGGAGAGAGAGTGTGTCAATCAATCCCACGATTTACAATACCCTTTATTCAAAAAGAAACCACATTCTTAATTTAAAACAACTCATCCGAAGTTTACAATATCCACCGCTGCGAAAGCACCATCCGCCTTGAACAGAACGACATGAGAAGAAGGAACCGCTCCCTTCCACAGAGCTTTTCAGACAAAATACATCACTTTCTGCCGTTAAGCGAACACTCACCATCCTACAAAAGGCTTTTTTCCAGCCCCCAGGCTCCGTGGGGAGCACGGTGTGAGGACGGCACCCTGCATGGATTCAACTAACGTAAACCCCTGCTGGTCTCGCTCCCCGCGATCCTGCGCTGAGGGGCTGGTGAGGAAACTGCAGATCAAACACCCACCACCCTCCTGGCCAGAGCAAAAGACTCGTGGCACCAAACACACGACAGCACCAAACACGGCTGACGCTGCCGGATGGCATCGCTTTGACAGCTTTACTCAGACAACGACTGCTCTCGGATTCGCTCTGAAACTGTGCCTGCAACCTTCCTCCTAACCTGGTTTTACTCTGGCTACGCTCTCCATACACAGGCCTGCAGGTAGAAGAGGAACTACCCACAAATCCAGGGGTTTAAGATGTTTCTGAGACCTCCAAGAAAGCTGCAGATTTAAAACAAAACAAGTCTGGAGCTGCTCAGAAGTCACTTTCTGCAGTTTCTATGAGACTTCAATAATCTTCCCGCTTAACAGCAGCTTTAGCTGTCCTTCATTGCAAGCACCTTCAAACCAGAGAACGAGAGAGATGTGGAGCCAGAAGAGCGCTACCTAAACTCCGTAACAGAAACAGCAACAACCTCTGAGAACAAAACGCAGCGAAGTCCACAACTGAAACTATTTGAGGCACCAACTGCTAGAGGAGTTGGGGGAGTTCTCAGATAACAGAAGGCTCGGCTTGTGCATGGTTTTTCTGAAGAAGGGTGTCCAGCAATTTTCTCTTAATTCATCCAGTAGTTATAAACCTGTACGGCAGCCACCTAGGATAACTTCTAATTTAAAGTTTAGGCAAATTAATTCTAATTAATCAAATTAAAGAAAGGTCTGAAACACAAACTGCTAGCGGAAAATTGAATATAAGTTGCTAGGAGTGAAGTAACCTGAAGTCTTGCACAATTTATTTACTTCTTTTAATTCACACCTCATGTACGCAGCTCCCAAATCTCATCTCTGTTGTCCACTACCGTGAATCCGGTCTGGCTTGAGGCTTCTGCTGTACTCAGGATGCTGTTTGGTCCTCTTTAGCCACCGTCTGCAGAAGGGGAAGAAGAAGAAAAGGAGAATAATGTGACTCACTGCCGTGATTCTACAGCAAAACCAGACATTTCTGCCAGAGGTGGGACTGGTCTGGGCCTTTGGTTTAACCACTGCAGCCGTAAAAGCATTCAGAAGCAAACCCAGCTACAGAAGAGCACAATCCCAGCACAGACTGCCAAGAAGAACAGTTCATCAATGTCTGAGTTTCTGATCGCGCTAACGACAATAATTCCAGCAAATATTTGTGAACCCGTGGCAGCCAAACCACCCGCCCCCAGATCCATGTGTGTTACCCAGCCAGCCACAGCCGGGAAACCTGGAAAAAGCAAAAGTGATTTGACAGCCTAGAAGCAGAAGAGGGGATGGTTGGGCCTGCTGCTGCAGGGACCTATGGAAGGAGGAAAACCCAGGTCTGGGGCAGAAAAGGACCTGTTCAGAAGAGCTGGTTGGAAGTGCGAAAGAATAGAAAAGGCAGCGGCAGCCCTTTTGGCTAAGAGCTGCACGCTGAAGCACAGGGACTAATGTATCCCTCCAGATGAACACGTCTGTGGTTGGCACAACTTTAAGAGGAAGTACTGCAATGAAAGGAGTAATTTAGCAATGCATTAGCCGAGAGCAGTACTTTATCAAAAGCCCTTTCACTTTGTCACCACATTCACTGTGTTCCTTATTTCCAACATACCAGCCATATTCCAGTAACTTCTATGGCACCTGTCCATGGCACCAGCAAATAATATGAGCTCACGATGTGCTGCAAATGGAACTTGATGCCTATAATCAATAAAATTACTCTGTGACTTTACTAAGGGGGCTCAAATTCACAAGGTAGAAAGGTGTGACGGTTCCATCTGCAGAACTATAAATAACATTTTCAGCCTTTCTTTCCACGGCCCAGGCAGTAAGGGAGCTGACGGCCGGAAACAAATATGACCAGAGGGTTTCCAAACCGCTGGAAATCTTACCTGCCGCAAGAACTGCTTCCCAAGGTAGTTGGTTGCCATGCTTGTCAAGTTCTTTCTGCTGCCGACTTTACACCTGATATAACCATAAAGGTTGGCTCCCTGAAGCACCACCCCCATCACGACCACTGCCTAAGACACAGGAAAATACGGTCACTGATTTACACCATCTTGCCTGGAACACACAGGATCTACTCCTGGGCTGAGCCCACTCACCAGCCATTTCACTTTGAAAGAAAAGAGAGCGCTGAAAGCAAATATCACCCAGATCATAGGACAGGTAATTAGACCCAACCAGAAAATTCGGGACTCTGCTTCTGATGAGGTTTTACTCCCTTGCGCCGATACCTAGAAAGAGAAAGGAAATGGAGATTAACAGGCTGCTCTGTTGTATAGATCACATTGTCATTAACACCAGTGCAGAATCTACAAGCCCCCTTGTAAAAAACAAAAAACAAAAAAGTTTTTTGCCTCCACACAACAGAACTGGGTGCTTCCTAGATTGATTTCCACATCACATAAAGATCTTTCTGCAGCAGCAGATGTTTCCATTTAAGGGACCCTCTGTTTCCATTTAAGGGACCCTTTTTTCAGTTTTCTATCAGAAACAATGGAGGCAGAAGCATCAAATCCTCTTGGAATGCTTGGGGCTGAAAGGTTAAGTTTGGGAAACATGACATTTACTGCATGGTTCACTTACAAAGCTTAGAAACAGCCAAACCGGTAAGGTTTTCTACCTCCAAATCACTGTAGACAACCAAAATTTCACTAATTCCAACACTGGCAGAACTAAATATTGATACTCTCTGGCATCAAAGTAGGATTTTTTTTTTTTTTTTTACACACACAGAGATGTGATTCACACCACACTATTGATTTATAAAGCCTTTAAGAGCAGAAGATCTCAAGCAAGCATTCACTTCTTCCTATAATAGTTAAAAAACCTGGACTGGGTTAATAACTTCTGAGTAAATTTGACCATTCTATGATTCTATGAAATTGCCAGCATCATCATCAGTTCAGCCACCTTTCTCCCCCTCCCCAGGTATGTTCTAGCTTTTCTAAACTAGCACGGTTTTGAGAAAGAAAGTGCCTGTAGTGAGGGCACAAACCCAGCTGGAGAAAGGTTTAAGTTCAAGTCCATCCACCACTGCAGTCTTCCATCCTGACAGCAGAAAATGATCTTCACCTCACTCCAGATCTGCATCCCCTTAGCTCCATATGAACAGGGATAAGGGACAGGGATCAAAAGGGTAAATACAGAATCACAGAATGATATGAGGTTGGAAGGTTGCTTCTCTTCTCCAGACTAAAAAGACCAAGTCCCTCAGCCTTTCCTCATCAGAGAGGTGTTCTAGTCCCCTTATCATCTTTGTAGCCCTTTGCTGTACACTCTCCAGCAGTTCCCTGTCCTTCTTGAACTAGGGAGACCAGTCCTGACTCCAGATGTGGCTTCACGAGGCAGAGCAGAGGGGCAGGATGACCCCCCTCGACCTTGTTGGTCACACTCTTCCTGAGTGACCTTCCTCATCCTTCTTGGCCACAAGGGCACGTTGCTGGCTCATGGTCATCCTGTTGTCCACCAGGACTCCCAGGTCTTTTTCCTCAGAGCTGTTCTCCAGCAGGTCAGCCCCAACCTGTACTGGTGCATGGTGCCTGATGGATGGGATACTAGAGAGGTAGCAGGAGCCATCACAAACACAAAGGCAAAGCAGCAGCTGTGACAAATGCTATACATTTCTTCCTACTTCCAGTAAGTTTTCTATAGGAGATAAAGGCTACATCAGCTGTTCCAAGTTCCCACCAGAAAACTTGTAGGTTACTGACGTGATGTGGAAACCTTTACTGGAAACTTTGGAACTTTTACATTACTTAAATCAAGCCCGACCAATACATCAGGAGAATTTTAAAATAATTCCACAATCACAAAGCTCATTCTGCAGCCTACAGGGAACAAGCCCGTGGTTACAGATCTGTGGCTGGAAGTAAACATCCTTGTTGGGCAATCTACTATCACAAGCATAGCTCCCAATTAACAGGGGTTTCATAAACCAGAAACAATTAAAAGAAAAAATTAATAAAAAGAAAATCACCTTTCTGGCTTCAAATATCCAGTGACTTCTACCATCATCATCCACCTGGTTCCACCAGCGAAGACCAACCATCAGTCGCCCTGTGACATTCTGAAATAGAAGAAACACAATAAGCTTTATAACTTCTGCTAAAAGAAACCATTTGCCAAGGGTTGCTATCTTCAGGCTGCTCATCTGCCTCAACATTTGGGAAAACAAGATTACATGGCTCTTATGTCCGCAGCAATCTATTTTCTGATACGTCCATTGCAACAACAAATTACTGTAATAATATAAAGTTAAGGCATAGTTCTGGTGATTCAAAAGTGATCTGATAATGAAGCCTGTGCTACCTTAAGAGAAAGTCTCATAGATGTTCTCCATTTGATTTTCAAAAAGGAAATTTAAGTGATTTAAGAGTTGTTATTATTTCAATTATTGTATTACTGCAACACATCACAGTACTTGGGCATCATTTTGTTGGAAAGGCACAAAGTCGTCACTTTTTTTTGGTGACGTGAATATCACTCTCTTCAATTATTCTTATTATAGTAAGACAAAAATAAAAAAAAGCGGAAGAGGAACTTACCTTTACAGCCCAAAAGTCACATGACAAGAGGAGGATAATTGTCACCATGCAGGCAATAAAGCTGCTAGTTAAGAGCTCACAGAGCAGATAGACAACTATCGCACTGACTCGGAAGAATAAGTGGAAAAATGATGCCACTGGATGCCTGGAATGAAGGACAGTGCAGTCACAGCTCTTTCAAACAAGACTGAAGCAACTTCAGAGAAATGACACTGCTAAGGCAGCCTCCCACCAACTCACAGGATAAAGATCAGCATCGTAACGTGAACCCAGTAAGCAACAACTGCGGAAAATATGGGAAATAAACTGACTACAAGTTCATCATAAGGAGGACACGTTCTACGTGCAGCCACATCCCATGTGCAAAAAGAATTTGAGGTGGAAGGGGACAGGGAGTTTTATCTGCTGTTCAATGTAAGGCAATTTTAATAGGGTAAATTTAAAAGGTTCTGATGCCAGAAACAACTCTGATGGAAAGATCACATTTCTCAACACAGCAAACTTGCCCTTCTTTCTGATTTCTGCGGTTTCCAGGTTAGAAACATGCAGTACAGAGCCAGGGTCACCACAGCACCCGTGTATGGACCCTGCTCTGTGGCAGGGGTTTGGGCAGACAGCAGGGCAGCACCAAACACACTCGAGAACAAAGACTGGGGAAGAGGTAATGGACTAACCCGGAACCAGCCCTCAACATGGTGAGAACCTCCCGTTACAGAGTCACTGTATCAGTGTAGATTCCTCACACACAGAAAGACAAACACGTATTAAATGTGAGGGCTCAGAGGCATGAGGGCACAGATCTACAAATTCCAGTTCAGCTTCTGAAATTTCCTCTCTCTCTCTCAGTTGGGCAAAAGTTACTCTCCGTTACCTCTAACCAAACGGGGAAGGTACTTGCCATTACATGTTTCAATGCAATATGGCAGTCCTGCCTTCCCCAGGCTTCTGCCTAGAGCTCATCTAGAAACTCTCTCCATGGCCACTGACCTTATTTTTGACTTTTTTGATCTCCTGGATAGATCATCATCTGCATCAAAGAGAGACACATCCTCAATGTCATCACTGCTGTCCTGAAGCAGGGAAGAGACGCAGAGTTATGTGAGAAAAAAGAATCAGTTTTCAACTTCAGCTAGTGAGAGTTTTGATTACCCACAAGTATTACAGTCTTACCTTACGACCAAAACTAATTTGGGAAGAATGTGAAGATTTAACCACGTACAAAAGAAAACAGGCAGTATTAAATGTTTTGATTTGTCCTTTGTGAAACCAACATAAACTCACACTGTGAGTCCAAGGATCCTTTCTGCACCCAGGCAGTTGACTTCACAGCCAAGCCTAGGGTCCTTTATTCTTCATCCCTCTTAGAGAACTCATTACCTTGTACAAAAGCTATTCCTATGTCAGGCAAAGGTTCACGGCCTCCTGCGTTTTAGTGAATGTACTGCTGACAGAGCCAGAATTGGTTATTTTTACAGACAGGGCACATCTCTGCTGCAGGCCCTACAGAAACGTGACACCAACGAGTGCTCTCACACGGAAACCCCTTCCCTGAGCCCAGCCCTGCCTCAGCGGCTTCCAGCTGCGTACCCACGGGCAGCACTGCAGAACATCAGCCTGCCCCGGCCTCCCGCACTGACCCCGGCTACCAAACGCGGCAGGACCGCTTCCCAGCGGCAGCGCGGCCCCGGGGGCTGCAGGCCTAGGACAGCAGAAAGCGCCTATCTATCCATCGATCCGCCTCGCACACCCGCGGGCCGGGCGCTGCCGCCCCACTCCTGCCTGTCCGCCCCAGGCCTCGGCCCAGGCCCCACCGCGGTCCCGCTCCCCTGCGGACCCAGGCCCAGGCCTCGGACCGCTGAGGGCTCGGGCTCCGGACCGCTGAGGGCTCGGGCTCCAGACCCCTGCGGTCGCGGTCGCGGTCCCGGTCCCGGTCCCGGTCCCGGTCCCGGTCCCGGTCCCCCCGCCCCGCCAGGACCCCCTCACCTGCCGTAGCATGGTGGGAGCCCCCTCACTTCCGCCTGCCGCCGTCACGTCACCGCCGTCGGCCAATCCCGACACGCCTCGCCCCCCCCCACGCATGCGCGCTGGCGCAACGTAGCGCGAGCCGTAGTGATGTCACGGGGGCGGTGCGAGGCGCTGTGGCGGCTGGCGGCGGCTGCTGAGGGGCCGCGTCCGTACTGCCCCCCCGCCGCCGTCCCGGGCGGGCCCTGAGGGAGCGCGGTGGCACCGGCACCCCCGGAACTCGCCACCTCGTCCCTGTCCGCAGCTCCCTGCGGGGCCACCGGCGGGAAGGGAACTCCTCCCCGGGGGAGAGGCCCCGGCAGCGCCGGGAAGCCAGGCCGGACCCCGCCCGTGCTCCATCAGGAGCCACGGCAGCAGCTGCGGGAAGGGCGACCGTGTCGTACCCAGAGTCGATGTCAGGTGGAGTTAGTCAGAGGGAGAGCTTGAAGGACAAAGCAAAACAAACATTAATAGTACTTTACGCTTTATTATTTTGTGATCAACACAGCCTTCTCACAGGCAGCACCTCCTCCCAGCTGTCCCCGGGGTGCTGTTGGGCAGTGGGACACGCTCCCAGCTGGGGAGCAGGTCTCTGCTGCTTTCCCTCGTCCAGGCGCTGGGTAAGGACAAAGACCTCTTCGGCCCCCTGGGCTTTTCCACCTGCCACACGGGAGCCTGCTCAGGGGGGCAGCGAAGCGTGGGGCTCATGCGTATGTCGTCCCCAAAAGGCAGCTGGGGACACCACAGTTAGAACCGTCTGGGAGGAAGGTCAAGGCATGGAGCTACAGGGAAGATCCCTGGACACGCCAACTGTGACCCCCAGGGCTCAGGTTGACCCATGCTCCCAGGGTAACATCCCTGCTCACTTATAAAGAGCTCTGGCATCTGCTGGTGCCCTAAGTAACACAGGCCTTCCTCAAAACCTGTACTGCATTCAAATCATAGAATCAGAATCATTCAGGTTGGAAAAGACCCTTGGGATCATCGAGTCCAACCATCAATTAACACCTTATTTCTGCACAACACCTGAAAAAACACGGTAGAGAGGCACCATAGAAATAAGTGTATTCTGTAGCAAGTCAGAAGAGCTTCTTGTATAAAGACCTGGCTGTTTAATGATCTCTCTCATACATCTCGATTTTTTTTTTTTTTTTACTTTAGAAAGGGCAGATGTAGAGTTACTAGAACTGCCACTATCTTAAGTCTCATACACGTGATCTCATCTCATGGTGCGTGATCCAGCCACGAACAAGTAGAACGTCCTTTCGCTTCAATACTGCCTGCAGACAGTTCTGTCTTTATTTCAGTGTAAGATGACATTAAAAAGTCCATTTTTCTTGCCTAGTTAACAAGTGCATTTTTTATGCTCACTGAAGTCAGGATGCCATTTCACAGGCAATCCAAAGCTGTTACTAGTAAACACAATACTAAATAAAAACTTAATTTGCTTTTTTTATCTTTGTCGTTACCTCTTTTTAATACTTTCGTGCTCCTTTTCAGTTCACTGTGTGAAGCATCAAGGGCCATTCCTCTTCCAGTTATAACCAACACTCGGGTAAAAACATGGGTTTTGTTTGGAAACGCCTGTGGAGCCACACGGACAAAATTGCTGCAGCATCAATATGGTATCGTTATCTCAGGTAATATTATTGGCACTTTGTTGGTGACACAAATACATCGCTAATGGCACCGAGTTACAACATAACTCTTACTGAGATGATCTTGCCACCGCTCTGCCTGGCTTTGGCTCTGCTTGTGGCGTGTCATGTCCTGCACCCCCGGGTTGTCATCCCCACATGCCCAAAGGCCAGGCACACGGGAAGATCAGTTAAATTCTGAAGGGAATTGCAAAGATAGTAAACCCACCTCCTCATGGTTACCATCCTAAGTGCCGTCACCTACCGCGTATGACATCTTCCCACACGTTAATTCCCTCCTGATGCATCTCTGACACCCGGCTCCCACTTTTGATGGCAGGACTTGGTCCAGCTCTGCCTCTGTAGGTGATTTCCCACCACCTCTGCCGGCTGTAGCATCTTGCAAGTGCCCAAGCACCCACACCTGCAGGGAGATGTGTTTTCTTGGCTCCAAACAGGAAGGCAACACCCTAACCCTCCTCACTTCAGCATGACCAAGAAGCCATCCGCCTTTCCATGATGGTTTTTTTTTCCATCAGGCTCCCTCTATTAGATGCTTTTTTCCAGGGGGGGGTTTGTGCCAAAGGGCCTGTGGCTGCAGCTGCACTGAGCTTATGCCTCATTTCTTGTGAGAAAGTGCCATCCCATGGCTGCATGTGAAATCCTTGCTGCTTCATGTCTGAAAACAGATGTCAGGGAAAAAGCCGCCTCATGTGAGGGTAATCCCCGTCCCAGGGCACAGACCTGCTGCACCAAGGCCACTTGTCACCCTCCCTCCCTGCACGGCCTTTTGGCAGCAAATCCCAGCTCCAACACTCCGGCTCCCACATCTTCAGCAGTTTCTGGCTTCCTTGTAGTTTTACACAGACGCTTAGTTTTTATTACCTGCTCATTATTATTCTTCAGGGGACAACTATTGTTATTTTTCACCCTTAGCAAGGTCTGGCTTAATCACAGGGTTGGGAAGTTGGAGACAACATTAAAATAAACAAACCCAAACTAATCAAGAGTTGATTATGGAGAGCATGGAGAATTTCAGACGTTCACCTCCAACCAGAACTGCTGCTGAGAGGCCCCTTGGCATGATCATGGGCAGGACTGTCCTGCCTTAAGCATCTAACTCAAGAAAATAACGGAGATGTATCTGCTACAGTGGCCCAGATACTCAAAGCTGGATAACTAGACAGGCTTTTGTCTTCCCAACTCAAGGCTTTTTAGGTCCTGAGCATTAATTTAGGCATTTTAACCACAAAAAACAGAAATAGAAACCACTACATTTATTTTTTAATTAATACAAATTAGATTTTAAGCTGCTTTCCAAGCTGGGTAGCCCCAGCATGTCCTAGCGCTTCCCCTTGTTGAACTTCACCAGGTCTCTCAGCCCATTTCTTCAGCCTGCACAGGTCCCTCTGGGTGGCAGCACCACCCTCTGCTGCACCAGCCACTCCTCCCACTGTGGTGTCATCTGCCAGTTTACTGAGGGTGGGCCCTGCACCATCACCCACATCATTAATTAATGAATATGTTAAACAAGACCAGACACAGTATTGACCCGTGGGCTACCCCATCAGTTCCTGGCCTCCAATTAGGCTCCATGAAGTGATCACCACCCTCAGGCTCAGCCAGTTTTCAGGTCACATTTCACCCGCTTATAAACTCTAATCAATCCACATAAACGCCAGTAAGGTTTTATTGTCATTATTCACACACAGTTGAGCCATATGTTGGGCTTTATTAGTGTCAAGCAGTGCTGTGTCTGGAGTAACAGCAGGTCTAGTTAGATAACTCCAGGAGAGGACTCACTCCATTAAGCCTTGAGGAACAGCTGAAGATACCAATAATAAATGCCTGTTAGAAAAACACATAGTGAAGATGGCTATTTATAGTTAGAAGCCACAAGGACATTGACATGGCAGACTGAGCTGGACATCAGAATCCTCAGATGCTGGTTGGTTGTTGGACGAAGGAATTATCTCAGATAAATGTGTTAAACCCCAGTTCAGGAGCCGCTGTTTTCCCTTCCCCAGTAAAAAAGTCTACAGGTAGGCCTTTAACTTTCCTTAGCCAGGCCTTCTTGCATGCTCTTTGCTGATCTTCCATGAGCTTTGCCTGATGTTCCTCATCCTGAGCTACAGCAGCTGCCTCAATCGCCACCTTCTGTTTTCCTGTCAGAAGCCTGAACCCACCATCACTCCAGGAAGGGGCTGCAGCGTATGGACAAAAAGGCTTTATTCTCGTGGAAACCTCATCATTTCTCGTCTGTGCAATCATCACATCTGTTGATTTGATCAGGTCAGAAGAAGCTCTAAAGGGATCGATAAGTTGAACCCCATCTTCAGGGAGAGGAATGACTTTACCGTGACCACCGTGAGCTTTCTTTTCTCGTGGGGAACCACAAGTCTTGGGACGCACGAGGGAAGGAGCAGGGATGGAAGAATTCACGGTAGGTCCATACAAAGAGTTTTTCAGCTTGAGCTGCAGCATTTTGGTTTCAAAGGGTGTAGAAATTCTTTTCATAGTCAGAGAATCACTGTGCAGTCTCACACGTTGGAGCTGGACCATCTGATCCTTTTTGTGTTGCAGAGGGGTTTTGTGCAGCTGCACCTTTTTGGGACAGCGTTGCTGATGTTCCCCTGCTTCTCTGACTTTTGCAGCGTGCTTCATGCTGGAGCTGATGGGGGCTTCCTTGAAGGCTTTCTGGAGCATGCTGACCACTAAGAAGAACTTGTCAGGGGACATCGGACAACACAGGTCTCTTCCCTTTCCATGCTGCAAAGCATCTTCTGCCCCATCAGGACGTGCAGGTGAATAGAGAGGAGACCTATGTCCAGATTCGCCATCTGTTTCCAAAAATAAAACATTTGGAGTTAAGCATTGCTTTTGTGACCGCTGTTGGCAGGGTCGTACCAGAGTAAGGTCAGGGATAGGTGCTGGATTGACAGGCATATGGGCAGCCCAAGTTTATCCAACTTCACCTGCTCTGGGTGAACCTGCTTCAGCAGGGGGTTGGACTAGATGATTTCTGAAGGTCCTCTCCAACCCCTACAATTCTGTGATCTACAGAGCAGGCAGCGTAGGAAGCTACAAGCCAACAGTGACCATTTCAGTTTGCTCATCCTTGGCCACACTAGTGATGCTGCCAACATCAGAGCTAACTCTGTCTTGGTTAACTGAGACGTGTTCCTTGCTGTAGCCTGTACGGGTCAAACTGAAGCCAGACTCTGTAACACATAGTGTGCATGGCTTGGCACCCACCTTGATAGAAACCATGGTTTCTACAAGGAATGAGGTTCATAAAATCATAGAATGGTTTGGGTTGGAAGGGACCTTAAAGATCCAGTCCCATCCCCTGCCCTGGGCAGGGACACCTCCCACCGCACCAGGTTGCTCAAAGCCCCCTCCAACCTGGCCTTGAACCCCTCCAGGGATGGGGCAGCCACAGCTTCTCTGGGCAACCTGGGCCAGGGTCTCACCACCCTCACAGCAAAGAATTTCTTCCTGAGATCCCATCTAAGTCTCCCCTCTTTCAGTTTAAAACCGTCCCCCCTTGTCCTATGGCTCCCCTCCCTGATCAAGAGTCCCTCCCCATCTCTCCTGGAGCCCCTCTAGTTACTGGAAGGCTGCTATAAGGTCTCCCTGGAGCCTTCTCTTCTCCAGGCTGAACACCCCCAACTCCCTCAGCCTGTCCTCACAGCAGAGGGGCTCCAGCTCTCACAGCATCTTCATGGCCTCCTCTGGACCCGCTCCAACAGGTCCGTGTCCTTCCATGTTCCCTACCACCTCTTCCCATGCACCCCTTTCCAGTCCTACAGCATTGGGAGAAGGCTTCAAGACAAGTCAGTTCTGGGTAGAAATCTTTGAAGGAGCCAACACCTGAGAGCCAGATGGAACTGTTACTTCTCAGAGCTGCGTTTGAACTGGAAATCACAAGACGTGCCCCACAGGCTGGCTTTGCTGCCTCCAGAGATGCAGGGGTTATGACAGACACATGGAGATGGATTGTGTGATTACGCCCTTGGCTGAGGACTGGATGGGGGTTACGACACAGTCTGCGTAAGACGCTTAGCCCCGTGGCCTTGCCGTAGTGATTCATTTGTCACTTGGCTTTGCAATGTCACACCGTTCACGTATCATTGCTTTGCAATATAATTCTGTTTTTCCAGATTGGTTAACTGAGACTTCTTCTGTCCTCTGGAAATGTATGTCAGCGAATGTGACGTGACAGTGCACAAAGGCAGAATGCGGCAAAACAAACTAATGAAAATTGTTGCTTGTTCCTCATTCACAGAATTCAGAACTCTTTAATCTGCACATACATACAGCCCTGCGTCGTAGTCACAAACACCAGGAGTCTGGGGTTAGAGGCTTTCGATTGGTACAGCTCTTCTGATGGAAGATTTTAGGGTATGTCTCAACCTTTAAGATCTCAACAGATTCCAAATATAAAACCTGAGCAAAATTAACCTGAGACAAATGCCATATGGCCACAGACCACGTCTGTGACCTCGGTACTATCTCATTTTCAAGTTTCAAGTTGCCACATCATTGCTGGCTGAGATGATTTACATATTTTTTTTAAAAACAATTTTTCTAGAGTTACTGCTGTTGATTAAATACCAACTACTTGAACAAATATTGCACAAAATTCTCCTACACCTGTTAAAGAAATAAAAAAATATAATAAGGATAAAGTAAAAAAAAACCCACAAACCTAGATACCAGAGAACTAGGCTTTATAGCGAGAGCTGATCACTTCTGTTTATTTGATAGATTTAAGGAGCTTCTGTAGCCATCACAGGCTCTGCAAGTGATTTTTTTTTTTTTTTTTAACAACTGCAAACCTTTCATCCAGAAAAGACCTGTCTTCTAGAGTTCCTCACTTTTTCTTTAATCCATTCACTTGTTTTAGGTGCACTTGTTTGGAGAGTTACCATCCTACCAAGTATCCTTACCTGTACCTGCTGGGATTCTTGCAGGTGATGCTCTCTCTGGCTTTCCTGAGGCAGAGGCAGGGGGCTCTGGGGTGCCAGGGTTGAAAAGCTTTTCCTGCTGCTCTGCCTGAAGACGAAAAGTCTTTTCAATGGTGAGAAAATGCTGCTGGCGAGCTGCTGGTTCCCTCAATTCATAGCAGAGAGCTGGAAAACAGGAGAAGTCATCTCAAAACTTCGCTGGTGTTAAACTTTTTTTAATTAAATAAAATCTTCGTACCTGATGGGATTTCAAATCTTTAGTTACTGTTTTGCTTCTTATCACAGCTTGTAAAGGTCTAGGTATTGGAAATATCAGATATCCAAAGATATCTGATGAGCAGAAAACCCCATGGAATTCAAAGATGACAGCAAATGTTGATTTCTTAAAAAAATATTAAGTATATATACACACGACCCCTACTTTTTTTTACCACTAAAAGTAAAATATAGTGCACTCCCTATTTGTTTCCCTTTTCTACAAGCTGTTACCAAGTAGAGCTGCATCAAGGAGGTTTTATCACCTGATGGCCTTAAAAGCATGAAAACTTTCTCAGCCCGTGAGTTTATCTGCGATATACAGTTTGATTGCAGAGCTGGAGAACTTGTGATACGCAATGTATTAAACAACTGCTGATTTAAAGAAAAAATAACTTTACAATATCACAATTTACAAGGTGCCTGCTGATGTGCAATTGCATTTCCCTTGATGGCAGATCCTGAACGCAGGTGTCCTGTGACTTCCTAGAGTATTTTCTAATAAATAATTCAAGCAGTGAATCAGCAGCGTGTTTCCGCACACACCAGCTGGAAGAATATGAATAATACTCCTGATTTCTCTATTACTCCGCTAGAAAGTGACGGCGCCTGCCTTGACAAACGCGTTGAATTTATACCAAACCTTTCTAAAAAGGTACAAAGGTTTTACAAAAGCCTGGAAATGACAGAACTATTGAAATGCAACAGCACATCTACCAGCCCCCACTTCAAAAAAAAAAAAAAAGCAGAAAGTGTTGATCAGGAAGAAGGCAGCGGGTACGTGAAAAGCTAACTCCTTTCAGAAAGTGATGCCGGAGCACGGCAGAGGCTGTACGTGATGCTCGGAGATGCTCCACTTGGCGATACTTGGAGATGTTCCACAGCCTTTCGGTGTGGAACATCTCCAAGCGGATCCAGCATGAACTGGTCAGTACCTGGTGTCTCCAGAGCGAGCCGATTGATCTGGCCGGGGCTGGGGCATGTGGGCGGCTGGAGGAGGAGGGGTGCTCTGCCTGAAGTCCTGTTACGCTGATTTTTCTTCCCCACCATCTCCCGGGCAGTGTTTAACGTGTAGTCCCACCTGACGTCCTCAAACTGGAACAGCAACAGGCTGGTTGGTGAATTGATCACCAGCCTGGAGAAGGGAAGAAAAAGCCATTAAGAAGCACAGATATCATTAAAGTGGCAGTTACTGCCCAGCAGGGCCATTCTGTGCAATACAAAACCTGAGGGCACTTAAACAGCTCTGAGATAACCATCACCTGTTTAAGGAAGCAGTAACAATTAGTCCCATCAATCAGCCACTGTACATTTCAACTCATACTCTGTAGGATCTCTTGGGGGCTCTTTTCATTCCCCTCTATGGCAAAATCAGTCTTACAATAATTAGGATGAAAATTGCCAACGGTGGACTGAGCTAGATCAGTGCAATGGCAAAAAAACCTGGAGATACCATATAATTAGGGACATTTATACCTAAATTGGAAGGTTGTAATGGGTCTGGGTGGGATGGAGTTTTTCTTCATGGCAGCCCATATATTGCTGTGTTTTAGAGTTGTGACCAAAACAGCATTAAAAACACACCAGTGTTTTAGCTATTGCTTACACAGAAGCTGGGAACTACTTTCAGTTTAGAGGTGCAGATGTGAAGGAACTCGGAAGAATTTCCTACGATTGGCTTTAACAAGAGGCAGTAGGTCAGGGAACAGGTAAAGGCTTTGTCAGGCCTTGGCTTGATTCCCCAACCTCTTAAGAGATTTGGGTTCTCAATTCAGCTTTACAGTTGGTCCATAGAATCATTTAGGCTGGAAGACACCTTCGAGATCATCAAGTCCAACCGTAAACCTAACACTGCCGAGTCCACCACTAAACCATGTCCTTAAGTGCTACATCTACACATCTTTAAATACCTCCAGGGATGGCGACTCCAGCGCTTCCCAGGGCAGCCTGTTCCAACGCTATATTTTAAGTTGTACAGACTTAAGAATGGACTAAGCCAATGGACTAAGCCAATCTATTTTCACCCACTGCTAAAAAAAAAAAATCACATTATTGAAGCAGTCAGTAAGCAGTAGAGCCCTTCACAGCTTATCTGTGAGAAGGACAGTAAAAGAAAAAAAAAATACCTAATTCCTTAAATCAGTGTTATCTACGCAGTTTGGTTCAGAGACCGATTGCACTGTCATCACCAACCTGTTTTCTGCAGCACAGAAAGAAGATATGGGGTCCCCTCTGCTGTTGGCCATCAGCACTTTCAGGCAGGCTCCAGTCAGGAAGTTAAAGACACGGATCTTGCCATCGGCACAGCCGCTGATGACTCGGAGATAGAGGAACTCCAGAGACAGAACTTCCCTGAAAACACAACGTGTCCATGTTGATACATTCATCATGCTTTCCTGAGGAGACATGATCAACTACCTCTTGTGTCTTGGAGGAGAGGCAAAGGTTTGCCTCCATCAACAGGCTAGACAAAGCTCATTGAGATATTTAAAAGGCTGAGTAGTGAAGTCCTTCATAATCACTCCGTGTCCAAAACAACCAACTCAGCACGTCCTCAGAGCGAACAGTGCTGTTATGGCCATCTGCTGTGTTTTAAATTCCATTTTTATGTCTAGGAAAGTAAATTAAAACAATACACTACATTTTTCACAGATCTAATAAGCAATTAAAGTATTAGAAAATGACATAACAGAGTTGGCAGGGTTCAGCATGTAACTCAGCCACCTCTGACACAGACAGCACCTTCTCTTGGCCAGGCAGGGCAATACCCTTTTCCGTACGGGTTGGGATCCTTGAAATACTGGACTATGCACTGTCAGCCTGAAGTCATCCCTGTTTGTGAACAACCGGTTGAGTATTTGCATTTTAGGTTGTTACAGGTCTTAACTGACCTGTCGCAACACTGGTTGCTACCACATAGAGCCCGACACTGTTTTAAAGAGAAAAATCATTGAAAGTGAGGGTATTTCAAATCTTAAGACTGATAATTAAGGCATTTTATGTTCCTATAAGGGAGGTATTTTCTGTACAAATTTAGTGGACTGTTGAACACAACTTGAAACACATCTGCCTCCTACTTCGGGTGGCGGAAAGCTATCAGGCATCTCTTCAGGTTTCCCAACGTGCTCCATCCCAGGGCATATCCATCGCTGCTTCCTGTGACAAGGTGCCACTGGTCAAAGGCCAAGCACTTCACGGGGCCTTGGTGGCCCTCTAATGTCTGCGAAGTCAAAGACATCGGTGCAACACCGTCAGCAATCTGGATGGAAATACGCCGAGGCATCTTATGGCATTCACCATGCCAGCCTCATATGCTGCACTGTTGTTTTATTGGGCGTTATTACACTATACCAATACACCCTGTATGGTGTGTGTACCATATAACATACCAATACACCCTATAGGGATAATTGTCTTAGTTTTATCGTCACTTATAAGACATATTCTGGGTTTGTTGCTGCTGGTAGGCTACTAGCATGGAATTAACATCCATTTTCCATCTTTATTACATGTGCTAAGTAGACGTGACTGCACCAAGACCTTTGTGATCTATTGGATGTTCACCCAGGAGAGAAGGGACTGCCCTGACTATACAGGAACACTCCTCTCAGAGATGTGGACTAATACTAATTCTGGACACCTGCTAAGGTAATTAGCAAACTCTGGCCTCAATCTTAACATCACAGAGCATCTCTCCACCTGCTCCAGCTTTACAAACTGGTTCTGAGAGCAAGTTACATATTTTTTGGGCTAACCCACAACACCTTCTACCCCAAGAGCTGCTGGTCAAGCCCTCTCAGCCTCTTCCCAGGTTCTGAATGTTTCTACAGGGGAAAGATTAATGTGTCTGCAGAGAACAGGTAGTGATGGGGGTTAAATCAAACCCTAGGGTAAAATTGACAGTTGTTTGCAACTGAGTTTTTCTATACTGTTAGCTCACCAATAATTCTAGTTTCTTTTATCAGTTTAAACAGCTTCTGGCTTTGTTTTTTGGTTTTATTTTTTAACTAAAGTCTTTGGCATAATCAAAAAGCTCTAAAACAAGCCCAGGAGTTTTTTTTTTTTTTTTTGACAGTTTATAACAAAGTTATCCACCTAAGAAGAAACTTACCTTGATCAGAGAGCCAGTATCAGCACACCAGACCTTCACCAACCCTCGCTCACACCCGCTGACCACACGGCTGCCATCCATTTTAACCACCCAGACAGCACTGCTGTGCTTCAGGGTCTTGAGACACTTCCCACTCTCCAGGCTCCACACTGTTAAAGGAAGAGGGGAGAAATATTAAATATTTATGCCCCAATGATAATTTTTCTTTTTTTTGATTTAATGAAAAGGTACTATTGGAATTGATGATCAGAGGACTGGAGAACCTCTGCTGTGAGGACAGGCTAAGAGAGTTGGGGGGGTTCAGCCTGGAGAAGAGAAGGCTCCGGGGAGACCCCAGAGCCCCTTCCAGTCCCTGAAGGGGCTCCAAGAAAGCTGGGGAGGGACTCTGGATCAGGGAGGGGAGCCATAGGACAAGGGGGAAGGGTCTTAAACTGAAAGAGGGGAGACTGAGATGAGATCTCAGGAAGAAATTCTTTGCTGTGAGGGTGGTGAGACCCTGGCCCAGGTTGCCCAGAGAAGCTGTGGCTGCCCCATCCCTGGAAGGGTTCAAGGCCAGGCTGGATGGGGCTTTGAGCAACCTGGTCTGGTGGGAGGTGTCCCTGCCCAGGGCAGAGGGGGTGGAACTGGATGGTCTTTAAGGTCCCTTTCAACCCAAACCATTCTGTGATTCTATCAGTTACAGTTGCATCTTGTACCTGCAGCTCTGCGTGGAGCCAGGTGTTGTCTTAGACTATAATTGCATGGAGAAATTTTTAAGTATGAAGTCCAGAAAGTGGCACATCCTTTTCTATAAAGTAACAACAAGGAAATCTCTGGCAAAACTGAAAGTTGATAGTACTCTCCCAAGACTTGGTCTAGCCCTATAGCCACAAAGCCATTAAAATTGAGTAAAAGCAGAAATAATGAGAATTTATGTAATGACACAGAGCCCTTGTGTGTGCATGTGTCAGCTTAGGCTCTTCTGGAAGCAAAAATACGAGGCACTAGAATTCACCATCCAATTTTTAGACTTATTTTCACACTCACACACTGCATGTGTCACATATCACAACTGCCAAGCCGCTGCCCATTGCTCACTACTCTTTGCCTTTGGCTGGGAAGCTGCCAGCCTGGGCTCTCACCTTTTACCATCCCGTCCCTTGCTCCTGACACAAACTGCTCCTCATGTAAGTCCAAGCAGGTGATTGTCCCACAGTGCCCGTTAAAGATTTTCATACAAACACCACTGCGTATATTCCAGCATCTACAGAGGGACGACCAAAAAGGGAACACAGTGATTAACCTAATTGACAGATTACCTTATTCATTATTTCCTGCTTAACAGGCCCAGCTTTTCTCCCAGACACACTAGGTTAAAATCAGGAGTTATTCCACTGAGGTGTCAGAGGATTTGGAATGATCAAGTCAGGCTTAGTATGAATTTTTTACCAATATACTTTGTTTTTCTGCCTGCAAACTGCCCAGAAACGTGTGGCTGGATCACAAAGATTTCGCCTTTGGCACAGTTACCTTCAATTAACCTTAAAACGTAAAGTTTTAGAGATAAAGCTGTTTCTTCACTGGCCAGTGCCAAGAGGATTTCTGTTGACTTTATCTCAAGAACTCAAGCCTGCGCTTAAAACAAACAGCCCTTTTGGAGTGGGAAGAGCAGAGAGGGCGGAGCCTGAGTTAGTATAAACCCCCTTTTGGTTAAATGCTACCTTGGATGAAGTTGTGCAATTGCCCTGCCAGACACCCTGCTGTTTGGCTTTTCACCCTTCATCATGGTACTTTTGAGATTTAGTGATAAGTAAGATGCAGTAGTTGATCGTCTCCACCCAACCCTTGTTTCAGGGAGCAGTACCAGGAAAGGAGCAGCCGTAGAGCTGAACCCGGGTGTTGAACCTGCTCAGCTGAAGTGTCACAGACAAACCCAGCCTCCCCGAACCCACTGCTGACCTTGGCAAAGGCCAGAATCTCACTGCAAGTGCCTGTGGGAAACACATCTGGTGTTTTAAGATGCTTTAAGAAAACCTAAATGCATCACTTATCTTCCTATTTTATCATTCAGTCCTGGGTGAAGCTGGGAAACAGAGGCCATCCTGTGTGAGTGGGGGATATGTTTCCTTATCTACTGTCCTTTAATGAAAGTGATAGGAAGAAGGATTCCTAAAGGTTGGGGTGGAATTTTAATTTTTCCCAGATTTGCCAAGGGGGTGGTATCCCGGAGCATGGTCCCTGTGTTGCTCACCTGATGCTGAGATCAAAGCTTGCGCTGAGAACAAACCCTTTCTTCTCATGGAGGAAGAGCGCTTTGACGCTCCCAGCATGGCCAGAAAGAAGAGGAGGCACTTCCTTCATTCCTGACATATCAAGAAGCCTCACTTTTCGGTCTGCAGAGCCAATGGCTACCAAGTTTCCACCATTGTAATGGATTATTCTGCTTCGGTCTGGTCTGGGTAAGAGACAGTGAGATGAGCTTTAGCCAGCTAACAACCTTGATATCTCTATAAATAATTAGGTTTTACACTGAGGATTTCTTAACACTGATGCTGAGGGAGCCTTCTCCAGCCATACATTCCCACAGGAGGATTGCAAGGAACAGGGGAGGTTTTCAGAAGCCACTGTTTGGCTCTACAGCCAGGGAGTCTACTCACTGGTCCATGAGGACACGAGTATTGTAGGAGCCACAAAAGACATTTCTCTCTTCCAGCTGAATTGTGTCAGTCTGCAGATCACGATAGATGGCCTGCAGATTGTCTTCCTCCTTCTGATGGAAGAAATAGGGAAATATAAGTCTGGGAGGGAGGAACACAGCATTATTCCTTAGTATTAAATGTATCTGCTTGGTCCCCACTGCAGTGATGTGACCAACAAAGACAGTGCTGGTGAGGAACACCCAGAGTACGGGAACCTCCTGGTCGGTGCAGGAACAAGGGCTGTTCCCAGGCCTCGTTCAGTGGCAAAAGTGGAAGACCTGACACCTGCAGCCTTTATTCTTTGGGAAAAAGGCCATGTCCTCATGATGTTGCCCAGCACCTCACAGCTGTTGATGCAACTGGGATCCTAGAGGCATTTGAAAGCTGGGCAGACGCGGTGCTGAGGGACATGGTGGTTTTGTCAGTGTTGGCGGTTGAACTCGATGATCTGCAAGGTCCCTTCCAACCCAGACAGTTCTGTGATTCTATGACCAAGGCAGGAGTTCAGGGATGCAGGCTCCCTCCCATGCGAGGTGCTAAGCAAGCCTTGGTCCTTACGAATTGCTCACGACGGTGCAAGCCAGAAGCAGGAGAAGAGCACAGTAACCCCGAACTCAGTCCTGTCTGCCAAGACCACCGTGGCCTCCTTCCTCCCCAAATACCAAAATGCAGGATCCGTGGAAAGCAAACAACTTCCAACATACCTTCGGTATACTTCTCCAGTCACGGTCTTTCACTTTGATGACATCACCCTCTTCATTTAACTGTGGAATTGTCACATGGACTGCTTTAGCATAGTTTGCAACTGCTCCTCTTGGGGACAACCCCTGGGAATAAACCAGTAGAGGCACCACAGTCACAGCAGAGCCCATGCACACAGAGGATGCTGCTGCTCACATACTGATGCTTCAGCATCTCCAAGGGATGAAGTTACTTGCAAAGCTGAGCTGCACACAGTGGCTTGCTGTTGTTCTTTAAGAGACTTGGATTGTATTTGCCACTTTGCTGGTGTAAGATTTAACCTATTGTGAAAAATAATTGCCTCTTTATTTTCCTCCAAACTCCGGTCTTAAGCTTTTAAAAAGCTGCAAAACTTTTCCATTTCATCACAAAAAAAAAAAAATTCAAAGTGCATCTCATCTTTGTGAGCACTCGGTTCAGAATCCAAACCCACTGAGATGAGAGGCTCTCAAAACATCTTTATCATTATCCAACATTCATTTTCAATGTGTGAAGCCTTCCATTAAGCCTTCTCTGAATGCTAGCACAGAGCTGAGGTTTCCATGCTCTCTTCACAAATCAAAGCATGAAAAGACATTATCTCTTGGGGGATTTACCTTTACACTTTGCCCGGTCTATGGCAGGTCTATACTAACCAGGACAAGCCTTCCCTAGAAGTTCTGCTTTACTGTGTCCCAACCTCTGACTTCTCACAAGGAAACCCAGCATTCCCATCTTCCCATGTGGAGCAAATGCCCATTTTTGAGGTGCCTCAGGGAGCCATTGTAGCTCTGCCCCATTTCCACTAGATCCTGGAAGTCCGGCATTTGCATTTGTGACCAATAAACCAGAGTTTGATTACAAGAATGTTTTGATCCATTTTTAGAGTTGCAGGCTCTCTAAAGGTCAGTAAAGACTACTCTGTTGTGCCTGCTTGTGGCAGTGTGAATATCTAACCTAGCTTAGCTCTGCAGATGAAAGAAGGAGGAACAGGGTGAAGTTGAGAGGTGGCCTCTAGTAAAAGCATCTCCACCTCATGACTTGTGCAGCAGCAGAAAAACACCTTCTTTTTGAAGGGCATAATAATTGCAGAAGACCAGACATCATACCTGCAAATACAGGATCTTCTCCTGTATTATCCTTTGACACACACGTTCCCTCTTGACTTCTTCAACCATAAAAGCCCAGCATCTACTCACGGCAGCACATACATTGAGGGATTTTTGATCCAAAAACCCTGAGGAATTAAGAGGACAGAGTGACCGACCTCTATCCACACTAGACACCGTCCACGACCCTTAGGGGGAAACCACCCTTGGAGAATCAGAGCAGCTTTACCCAGGATGTACATGGACAGTTGAAGTGGGAGGCAGCGAATGAAGTCCTTAGATGGGCTGACGGAGGATGACTGAGGAGATGCAGGAACCATAGTGTCATCTTGATCGGCTGAGGACAGAACAGGTGAGCTGTCCTCTGCATCAGGACCCTCCTGGATGAGGCACTCGGTGTTTTTAGGCCAGAAGCACATTGCTGGTGGTTGATCATCTAGAAGACAAACGAACTGACAGTCCTGCCCGCGCCTGAGCTTTGGTGGCTATTAACAGAATTAATGGTTAATAATGGCCCTGCAAGAGTTGGTTGATTTTAATCCGACTCTTCTGCTAATCCCTTTGGTGTTGAACCATTTAAAGGAAAATGCTGAAAATACTCCATGTTCTTGCAGGACAGTTCACACCAGCAGGGTTTGAGGGCAGGGAACGACAACTCTTCCCAAGCACCATGGCCCTGAAGGGTAGTGAGGGCTCTTCACAGCTGGAAAAATTAGGGGCCCACAGAAGACCCTGGGTGAGCTCGGCAGGGATGCAGTGTGACAGTTCTCCCTTTACAAACATAAGATACTTTACCTCTTCCACCTCTATCTGTGGCAATCACCAGCCCAGGAAGGTGTCTGTCCCAGACTCTAAGGGGGAATATCAAAACAACCTCATGCCAAGGACACAGCACTTCCTTCCTGAGGAGAGTGGAAAACCTTTTTCTTTAGCCATTAGATTTTCTTCCGTAAAAATATTACTTGGGTTATGGCATTGCAAAAAGAAAGAAAGGGGGACAAATTTCTCTGTTGTCCCCAAGATAATGGAAGGGTAAACACAGCTAATGCCTTTCTCCCATCAGCAGATTTTGCAGACAAAGGTGTCTGGGCATCTTTGCCAAAGTGCAACCCCCCCACAGCGTAAGGCTGTCCTTCCTTTCAGGTGCAGCACCAGCTACAGTGCTACGCTTTGAAATTCAGGTTGTGCTGGTGGAAGCCCTTAAACCTGGTAGAACATCTCAATCCACGCCGTGAGCAAGAAGGGAGAGGCTGTCTTTCATCTCTTCACTCCGAGCGTACTGTCAGCACCTCGGCAAACTTGGGAAGTGACTCAGAGCGAAGACAAGCATCTGCTGAATGGCATCACCTCCTCTGGGATGACACTTCCCAGCTAATTATTACCATGGGGTTTTTTTTTTCCCCCCAGAATAACCCAGAACAGAATTGTTCCCAGACAGTGCCCGTTGTTAATGTTCTGGTAGGAAACACCATAGATTTTTCCCAGTATGAAATACTCAGGTAGTGGTACCCATCTTACCAAACTGGCCAGTTCTCGCAGATGAGGATTTACTTTTCAGGGCTGCGGAAGTGCTGGCAGACCATACTGGAAATCGAATATGGGCACTGGGCTGGGGGCAGCGGTCTTCCTTGAAGCTGCCTTGGGATTCAGCAGGTGATCCATCCATTACCTTCCTCTGGAAGAATTCAGCAAAGAGGCAAACCTTACAACCACTGTAGGCTTCTTAAAGCTGAAATAGAGGATTGCAGAAATTAGAATAGTATATTAAAGTACCTAATTAATAAGTTATACTGTATTGCTTATTCTATCCATTCTCGCTAAGCGGAATTAGTCCCTTTACTGCTTCTTTTCCATATAGTTTTCATTACTTAAAACATTCAATTCACAACCTGAGATGCATTACCTGGAAGAATTCAAGAGGAAGTTTTTTTCACTACGCTGGCATCAAAAATACTTCACTATAGGCTATATTCATCCCCCATTTAATGATGCCCTCATTTGCAGGGTTACTGCACGCACACAGCTGGCTCTGAGGCAGAGCCAGCCCTGGGAGGCCGATGCTGAGTCAGGATAAAGCTCCCAGGTATGGGTCCCATCTGGCCCTGTCTCCTGCTGCCAGGAGCCCCTCATTCCCTCCGCAACCTGTGCTCACCTCCAGCTTTTCCCACTCATTTCCTGCAGCTGAAGTGATGAGAGACCTAAATGATAACAGATTTGCAGTATTAACCAGAAGGTTAATAAGACAAGGCAAATCAAGCTGCAATTAATAGTTGTGATGCTTGGGCTGCTGCTTTCAGCACTTACCCCTTGTACTGCCTGGACAGGAAGTTCTCCCACATGCAATAAAATATCTGCTAGAGGGGGGAACAGCCAGAGCAGCAGCACTGGGAGGTGCCAAACTGCTGCAGATGCAGAAGGGAACCCAGCTGGTACAGCTGGGGGATGTTACCTCCAATTTAGCACCTCTCCTGGCTTCAGTTGGGAAAGAGTTAATTTTCTATCTAGTGATTGCTGTCAAAGGAATGTGACTAATACCTGCTGTTTTCAGTTATTGCTAAGTGATATTTACACTATTCAAGGACTTTTTTCAGCTTTCCAGAGAAAAATCGATAGAAGGATGGAATGGCCAATGAAATATTCCGTACCATGGATGTCATGCCCAGTGTATGAGCGGGAAGTGACTGGGAATCCACAGTCACCACTCTGGACAGTGGGTCTGAACCCAGTGGGTCCAGTCGCTGCTCTCACTGGGTGGTGAGAGTGATGAGTGTCATTAGTATTTTTATTTTTTCCTTCCCTGTTATTGTTCCTATTAAACTGTCTTTGTCTTAACCCATGAGGTTTTTCCCCCCCACTTCTTGCAGGGGAAAAAAAAAAAAAAAGGGTGGGGTGAGCAAGCAGCTGAGTGGTTCTAGTTGCCGACTGGGGTTAAACCACAACAGCATCACCCCTGGACCACGGTGCTTGTCCCCCAAGGATGCACAGCCTGGGCACCTCCTCCCAGAGCACACCCTGAGAACGCTCAGAGGCAGACCTTCACCTCTGGGACAAACAGCTAAGGGTGGCTGCAGGACTCCGTGTCCCCCAGGAGACATGAGATACGGTCACAAACAGCTGATAATCCCAGTCCTACCACTCTGCAAACAGCAGCTCATTCCCCAGACGAGGAAGAGCACTGGCATGGGCTGCGTGCTGTTTCTCTCCACCAAAACGGGGCTGGCTCAGTAGTTGCTGACCCTGCAGGGAAGGGTCTGCTAAAAGCCACCCACACCGTGTGACATCATCATAGAATAGTTTGAGTTGGAAGGTACATTAAAGACCATCCAAGTCCCACCCCCCTGCCCTGGGCAAGGACACCTCCCACCAGACCAGGTTGCTCAAAGCCCCCTCCAACCTGGCCTTGAACCCCTCCAGGGATGGGGCAGCCACAGCTTCTCTGGGCAACCTGGGCCAGGGTCTCACCACCCTCATAGTGAAAAATTTCTTCCTAAAATCTAATTTAAAATCACCCCTTTTCCAGGGGGAAAAGGTTGAACCCCCCCAACTCTCTCAGCCTGTCCTCACAGCAGAGGGGCTCCAGCCCTCCCAGCATCTCTGTGGCCTCCTCTGGACCCACTCCAACAGGTCCATGTCCTTCCTGTGCTGAGGACTCCAGAGCTGGACGCAGTGCTCAGGTGCCATCCTCCCGACCAGCACAGAGGGTTGCTTTCAGTTGGTGTTAGGTTCAGCCACTTTGCAAGTCTCAGCTGGGAGAAATCAAGAGGATTTTCCCAGCTCGGGGGAACCCGGCACAGCCCCAGCAGAGCATCATCTGCCTTTGCTACACTGAGAACTCCAAAAAGGCACTAACGGCAAAAACCCCCACGGCATCAGCACCCCCAAACTTCAGACTCCGCGGGCCTGACTGCCCTCGGGGCCGGTTTGGTTTTTTTTTTTTTTTTTTTTAATTTCACTGTTTTCTGCCCCATACGCAGTAAATGAAGCATCACCTGAAGCTCCGCGCCCTGTCCCGCTGTCCCCACGCCCGGCCGCAGACGGGACCGCTCCTCCCCGGGTCCCACGCACGGCCGGGGGCGGCCACCGGCCCCCGCCGATGCTGCCGGGGATCCCCGGTGCCCCCTTACCTGCCCTCGGGGGGCGGCAGGACTCGTCCGTCCCCCCCCGCCCCGCTCCCGCCCCACCGCCCATCCCCGCCGCGTCGCGGCTGCTAGGAGACAGCCGCTACCGTAAACCTCCGACCGCCCGGCCGTAGTGCTGCTAATAGCCGCCCCCTCCATCAAGGAGCCGCTCAACAGCGCCCGGTTTCGGGGTACCCGGGCAGCAAGGATGGGAGCCCGCAGGCAGGGCAGGGGCACGGGCACTGCAGAGCCCCCGGAGCACAAATCAGCTGGAAAAATAAAGCAAACAGGCTTAAAAATCCCCAGGGAAGCAGGAGCACCTTTGGATGCCACAGTGTGCGGTTTTCAGCCACAGAAACCCAGAGGCGATAAGTGTCAGTCAGCGCTGATCCAGGGGGATGTTGGAAAAACGTTGTGCAAAAATGCTTTAAATCAGCTGGTTTTGGTCAAACACGAGTTTTTTTTTAACTTGGTTTCCCGAGTCCCAAGCTTCCCCAGATTGAAAAAAAGACCTCATTTAGTCATCTTATGAGTCAAAAAATGCATATAGAATAAGAGTAAAGGCTGGTTCATCCATCATTTAGGAGAAAGTGGGAGGATTAACTAGGCCATTACACAACCTGACTTCTGACAAGACAGAGCCCTGCAGAACAGCCCGGGTGGGAATCACAGAATCTTCTTGGTTGGAAGGGACCTTTGAGATCATCGAGTCCAACCACAAACAAACAATACAAACCCCACACCACCAAACACCAAGAACAAAACAAAAACCACACAAAACAAACACCCACACCCCCACCCCACACCCCCCCACCAACAGACACAACCCAACAGTCTCGGGCACTAGAGCGTGCCCTGAAGTGCCACGTCTACACGTTTCTTAAATACCTCCAGGGACGGCAACTCCACCACCTCCCTGGGCAGGCTGTTCCAGGGCCTGACCACCCTCTCAGGAAAGTCATTCTTCCCAATATCTAATCTAAACCTCCCCTGCCCCAACTTCAGACCATTTCCTCTGCTCCTGTCATTATTCCCTTGGGAGAAGAGGCCAACACCCACCTCTCTACACCCTCCTTTCAGGGAGCTGTAGAGGGCAATGAGGTCCCCCCTCAGCCTCCTCTTCTCCAAACTAAACATGCCCAGTTCCCTCAGCCTCTCCTCCTATGACTTGTTCTCCAGACCCCTCACCAGCTTGGTGGCTCTCCTCTGGACACGCTCCAGCAGCTCCATGTCCTTTCTGTAGTGAGGGGCCCAGAACTGAACACAGCACTCGAGGTGAGGCCTCACCAGTGCCCAGTACAGAGGCACCATCACTGCCCTGCTCCTGCTGGCCACGCTGTTCCTGACACAGGCCAGGATGCCGTTGGCCTTCTTGGCCACCTGGGCACACTGCTGGCTCATGTGAAGCCGGCTGTCCACCAACACCCCCAGGTCCTTTTCTGCCGGGCAGCTCCAGCCACTCTGCCCCCAGCCTGTAGCGCTGCAGGGGGTTGTTGTGACAACCCCAGGGAAAGCAGCAACAAACTCACACCCCTCATCCCTGGCGGAGACGGGCACAAAGGCATTGGGGGGGTGTGAGGGGGGCCCACATACCTGGGTGCTGCTCTGTCCACGGCAGATTCGGGGCTCTCCCTGCACCCACCAAGCTCTCACGTGGTGGAGGCGGGAGTGGAAAAGGCAGGGCTGGATGGGAACACGACGTTCACCATCCTGCAGAGATTCCAGCGCCGCCGGTGCAGCTGTTTCCAGTTTGGTGCTGGCAAAACAAACATGCTGCGTGAAGCCGGTCGCCCCATGGGCTTGGGCACCCAAGTGGCCATCCCACAGACATCTCCATGTGGGATTTTAACTCAACTCATGAGCAGGGCTCCAGCCTCAGCCATTCTTCACCACTACAGGGCTGTTTTCCTGCCACTAAGAGCTACTTACAGCAAATTCACCCTCTTTTCACCAGTTCTAAACCCAGCTACAGGCTGCATCAAATCAATCAATTAATTAATTAATCAAAGCTTGGAGCTCCCCCCCACAAAGAGATCACAACCCCCTCCCAGAGATACATTTCACTCCCTATGCACAGAAATGCTCCTCTCACAGTGGTATCTAGGAAATAATCTTTACTGGCAAAGTGGTCCATTTGGGATGGCAGCACCCACCATCGAGGAACTGCTGTCCCAGGGTGAGAGAAGTCCCCAACACCCCAATATCACCTGCCTCCAGGAGGGTGCAGGCACCTCTCCATGCTTGCAGGGAGATGCAAGCCCCCAGCAAGGCAATACCCACCAAAACCAGCCCGGAGACCCCCACAAAACCCCAATTGCCCCCCTGCCCTCCAGTCCTAGGCTTCATAGGGACCCCCAGCCCTACTGCAACAAGCCTAACCCCCCGGCCAGGGAGGACAGGAGGCCTGGGAGCACATCCCACACTGCCAGCTCCCCTCTGATAAGCCCCAGAGTGACTTTACAGCTGCACAGGAGCAGACAGAGCTGAGCTGGCACCCGAGGGTATTTGCTAGAGGTAAATATTGACACAAAGGACCTCAGACAAGCACAGCCCCACAGCTGAAATAGCAAGCTGAATACTTTTTTCTACTCTCTTCTATTCCCCCACAGAGCCCTCCTGAGCCACAACTCCCCTGTGCTGTGCTGCAGCTCAGCCCTTTTATTGGAAACCTGGGCTCCTTCTCCAGCTGAAAGCATTTTGCTGCTGCTGCTGGAGCTCAGGTGGCTCTGCCCGTCCCGGGTGCTCCCTGCCCAGGGAGCCCTCCCCTCCTCACAGCCAGGGGGATTAGCAATAAATTCCTGAGATGCGTAAGATTCGTTTGCAGATTAAAGCCGCGGAGGCATAATCGGCTAAAACAAACCAAATGTTTTCCTGGCTTGATCTCTCCGGGGACACGTAAAAACCTGGGAAAGATGAAGACACCCTGGAACAGACACGAAGCTGAAGTCTCATATCTGGGAGGATTGCACTGGGGAGAACGGGGCGCAATGGGAAACATACTGGTTTTCCAAGGCCTGAAGATGCATTCAGCTGCCTGCTGGTAGAAGGAGGAGCCCAGACAGGGCTGGGCGTGTCTGGGTTATTTTTCCCTTGCAGGAGTATTTCAAGAAAAGACCATTTTTCTTTAAAGTCCCAATGTTTTGGAATAAAGGCTGGAGCGTGCCTGGGGGCTGGCAAGTAAACCCCTCTTCGTGCAGGGGTGGTTCAAGCAGCACAAACTCAGAAGGCATATTGAGCACCCCGAGAATGATGCGGTGACTTTGGCGGCAAAATACATCTTGCACCGCTCTCCTCCAGCACATTTCCCCCTGGGCAGCATTTTTTAATGGTTTGATGGCCTAAAGGCTGTTCACAAGGGTTTCATCCCTGTGCAGTGGGATGCGGGGATGGGAGTGAGCGTGATTTGCAGTGTCACAGACTCTGTGTAATGCCCAGAGAGAGGGGACAAAGCAGGGGAGCAGAAGTATTGGGTGCTTGTCACCTGGGTTGTCCTGGATGGTTCACACACCACCGTGGAGGGCAGGGAACCTGGAACATCTCCGCCCTTACGTCAAAAGGCACCATGAGTGTTCTTACAAACACCAGCATCCAATTACAATGGTTATTTTTATTGCAGAAGCACCAAAATGAGGGAGGGCCCAGCTGAGCTGGGGAGCCGCAGGCAGCCCTGCCCCAAGGAGCAAGAGGTTCAACCAGAGTTAATAGATACGGGAGAAGGAAAACCAGTGCTGTCTTCCCCGTGTTACTGGGACATGGAGGGGAAGGGTTGGGAGCCAGGATGCCCATGGAGCTGGTGGCAGAGATGTCTGGGAGGTCTCCCAGGAGAAGCTCAAAGTTCCCCTCCTTGGTGGCTGCTGCCGTAGCACTCATGGTGGCATGGTTTGCTCTGATTTCAGAAGAAGTGAAGGCACCTGGAAGATGCTTTCCTCCTCCCTGATGCTCTTTGCTTAGGAGATCACCGGGCGCCGAATAGCGAAGAACTTGCCTGGTATTGCCCTCCTTTCTATCTCGAGCCACAGGGAGAATAGATTGGTCTCCTTGTACTCGCCAGCGAGCTGGAAGGTGAAGCTCTGCAGGAGGGTGGTGAGGAAGAGGAAGAGCTCCATGCGGGCCAGCGCCTCTCCCGGGCACATCCTCTTCCCTGGGGACACAGAAAGGGCAGGGAGAGCACCGGGCTGATGGCTTCACCCAGTGCTCAGGGAAAAAAGAGCGTAAAAGGATCATATTATGGGTATAATTTTGGTGCCACCCAATATTCATGCTGATGGTCCCGGGAGCTGATGGAGGGAGGATGCTGGCCAAGGCGGTGTGTGTGGGTTAAACACTGACCTGCTGAGAAAGCCATGAAGGCTTCGCGCTTCCTGAACTCGCCCTTCTCATCCAAGAAGTGCCCTGGGTAGACTTCTTCAGGTTTCTCCCACTGGGTTGGATCCGTGTGCACGGAAGAAATTACCGGAATAACAACTGTGCCCTGTGGGAGGGGGACGGAACAGGAGAACAAGGAGGAACATCAGTACCACGATGCAGGGCTCTTCTGACATGGATTATTAGCAAGTGAGGAGCATCTTAGGGGCACAGAGGGAGGCTGGGTGCACACCCCAATGCCCACCCAAGATGCCTGTGGGGAGGCAGCCTGGAGTGATGGCTCTGTGGCTGGCATGGACAACTGATGTGGAGCTCTGCTGTCCCTGTGGTCTTGCTGGTCTCTGTGCAGCTCGTGAGATAGAAATTATTGAGTTATTCCCATTGATTTACTTCGAAACCCCTCTCACTGCACAAAGTCCAAAGGAGGGAGGTGTTCCTTCGAGGTGGGTGCTGCACAAAACGCTTGTGGTCAAACCCAGACCAGTGGCTGTTCCTAAATCTGCCCCACATCTGACGAGGTAGGGGCTGGCTCAGCCTCACACCAGGGCAAACTCAGGCTCCCAGCCCCAGCAGCCCTGCACATCTCCCTGGTAGAAAGAGGTGTTTTCCAGGACAGGCAAGGGACGCAGGTGTGCCAGCAATGTGCCCTCGTGGCCAAGAAGGCCAATGGTCTCCTGGGGTACTTTAAAAAGAGAGTGGCCAGCAGGTCGAGGGAGGTCATCCTCCACCTCTGCTCTGCCCTGGTGAAGCTGCATCTGGAGTCCTGTGTCCAGTTCTGGGCTCCCCAGTTCAAGAAGGACAGGGAACTGCTGGAGAGGGTACAGCAGAGGCTACAAAGATGATCAAGGGACTGGACCATTTCTCTGCTGAGGAAAGGCTGAGAGACCTGGGGCTGTTCAGCCTCAAGAAAGGAAGACTGAGAGGGGACCTCATCAATGCCTATGAATATGTACAGGATGGGTGGCAAGAGGATGGGACCAGACTCCTTTTGGTGGTGCCTGGTGACAGGACAAGGGGCAATGGGCACAAACTGGAACATGGGAAATTCCATCTAAACATGAGGAGCAGCTTCTTTCCTGTGAGGGTGGCAGAGCCCTGGAAGAGGCTGCCCAGAGAGGGTGTGGAGTCCCCTTCTCTGGAGATATTCCAAACCCGCCTGGACACATTCCTGTGCAACCTGCTCTGGGTGACCCTGCTCTGGCAGGGGGTTGGACTGGATGATCTCCAGAGGTCCCTTCCAACCCCATATCATTCTGTGATTCTGTGTGTGGGCAGAACTGACAGCAGCATCCACCTCCCTCTATTCCTCCACTAAAAGGCTATCACCATCTCCCCCCACTGAGGATTGGGAAAGACCTGGGACCTTCAGGAGTGAGCAAACAGTACAGGGCCAAAGGTGAACCTCATTCAAGCCACCCCTTCCACCCCTCCCCTCAGGGACACAGAGCCTCCAGGGCCACTACGTCTACCTTGGGGATGGTGTGACCCCTGAACACGACGTCCTGCGTCGTCATCCGTGGGAAGTTCTCGATGCGAGTCTTGTGGATGCGCTGCAGCTCATGGATCACCGCATTGGTGTACGGCATCCTCAGCTTGTCCTCCATGCTGGGAGCACGACCAGCACCCACCACCATGTCGATCTCCTCCTGGACCTTGGCTGGGGAAAAGGCAGGTGTGGGGAGCCGCAGTGCTTGCTGTGCAAAACTCCTCATAAATTCTTACTGGCCTCCCTGGACACCCATCCCAGAGCCAAAAGATGATCTAGCAGAGGGAGCAACTCAGCATAACCCCTTGTAGACACCAGAAATAGGGTCTCTGTGTACCTCCTCAGATCAAGCAGGTTCAAATCATCTCTCATAGGCCAGCATGGGTCCACCTGCACGAGCAGGGATGGAGAAAAGGGAGCAGATACCCAGATCCTCTGGCCTGTGTGTCTCTCTGATGGCTGTCACCCTTGGGTGACCCATGGAGGATGATTTTGGTCTCCCCCCAAACAGGACCTTCCAGGGCTGGGACTCTCTGTCAGCACCATGACCTCCTCAGACACAGAGAACAGTCACATTTTGCTGCCCTTACCTTGAATATGGGGGTATTTTGCCAGGATCAAGACGCAGAAGACCAGGGCATTGCTAGTTGTCACTGTCCCGGCACCAAAGAGGTTGAACACTGACATGACCAAGTCTTCATTGCTGTACATGTTGTCCAAGCTGTTCTCCTGCAAGGACATGGTAGGGAGTGGATTCAGTATCATCTGGGCGACTCTGCAGCCTGCAGCCAGGTCTGGAGGGCAGCCCTCACCCCACTTTGCACCACCTCTACCTTCTCCGCCTTCATAAGGAAACAGTCAATGTAGTCCCGGGGGCAGCTGGGATCCAGCGTCAGCTTGTGAAGCTCAACTCTTTTTCGGATGTATTCCTTCAGCTTCTCACACTCGGCAAAGGCTTTCTTGTGTGGCCCTGGGAGGTGGTGCATGATGTTGGGGAAGGTGTTGTAGACCTGCAGATGGAGGAGGCACAGGAGGGCTCAGGTGCCTGGATGCACCTTCCCTCAAAACCATGGTGTCCCGTCAAAGCCAAGGAGTGACCCAAAGCCAAGGAGCATCCCTCAACCACCTGAGCACATTGGATATGAGGGTGGATGCCTACCATGGCGATGGGGGAGAGGAAGAAGCTGACGTAATTCCCAATCATGTTCAGTAGCTCCAGAAAGGCTGTGTCGCTGTAGCTGTAACGGCTGCCGAAGACAATGGAACAGATCACGTTGGCAACTGCATGTCTGAACATCGTAATAGGCTCAAAGGCATTTCCTGCAGCCACAGAAGAGGCAAGAAAGGCGTCAGAAAGTCAACAGTTATTTATCTTTTTCAGCACAGAAGACACCCTTTCTCCCCCTTCGAGTCCTTGTCCTTTGAATCCTGAGCTTTGGGTGAATCTGCCGGGTCTAACAGCTGAAGCAAAGAACTGTCCTGCGCTGTGGGCTCCTACATCTACCTCCTTGCCCCTAAGCCCCTCCCCAGTGATTGGGATTAAAGAAAGCAGAAGCATGTCCAGGTGCTCTGAGGTCCTGCTGATGTGCTCTGGGGATCTGGGGGCCTGCAGAACATCTCCCTTTGGTGACCGGCAAGCACCGCACATCAGAGGCAGAGGAGGCAGCTTACAACCAAGCCTCCATCTCCTCTTATATTCAGGAAGCCCCAGAAGAGGTGGTGGCACTGAGCACCTCAGTTTTGTTGGAGAGGAGAACATCACCCTGACAACCCCCATGTCGCTGGAGCAGTATGTTTTTCTTGCATTCTCAATGCCATGCACTTTAGTTTCCTATTTCTGTTCTTTGGGCATGAAATGTTCCTCGGTGGTCCCCCACCGCGTGCAAACAGTTCAACAGCAGGATCTCCCACCCTGGCCTTTACACCATGACTGTATCACATCCCTGCAGCGCTCTCTGGGTGGGATGGGGTCTAAGCCCTCTCTCTGCAAGTATCACTCACACCAGCCATTCCAAACAGCTCTGGGGACCACACATGTCCCGTGAGGCTGCTGTGTGTTCTCTGCTTGCTGCAGGGGCCAGGGTGGATGGGACTTACGTCACCTTTGAGCTCTGCCAGCAGCCCCAACAGGTGCTGGGCCTCCTGCTGCACCCGCTGAGACATGGAGCTCTTCCCCATCCCGAAGTCCCGCAGGGTGCTGAGCGTGAACCTCCGCAGCTCCCGCCACTTCTTCTCGTCGTTGGACATAAAACCTGTAGGGAGGCAATGGAGACCACTCAACTGCCTGCCCCACCGCTCCTCCCCAGGAACAGGGGACCCTGCTCTGAGTCCAGCTGAAGAGCAATAAGACAATAAGCCAGGGAATGACCCTGGTGTGTGCCCAGCATCCCTGAAAGGCTGAGGATCCCTACAGAAACTCAGAACAAAACTGGAACTGGCTAACTGGAATGAATACTGTCCTTGGACAAGAGGCTTAATAGCTGGATGGTCTTGCAGAGTAGAAGGTGGGTGTTTGAGGTCTTGGCATTGAGTCCCTCACTGGACATGAGCATGGCCAGCTGCAGTCGGGGACTTTCTGCTCACCCAGGAAGCAATAGTGTCTAGAAGAAATCCAGAGACCTACCATAGCCTTTTGATAACTGCACCAGAAGGGGTATTTCAGGTCTCCCTCCAAACTCCTCGGAGTGGCCCACCAGAGCATCCTTCACTGCTTCGTACCCACAGAGCACCACCACTGGCTTCAGCCCCAGCCAGACGGTGAAGATGGGGCCGTACCTGCTGCTGAGCTGGGGAGGGACGGGAAAGCTGTGGTGAACGAGGGTCCCGCACCATTTATTCATTAGCCAGACATTCATCTAATCGAAAATTAGGTCTCGTGGCCACAACATCGGCAAATGCACGGGCAGGAAGGGGAAGCGCATCCCTTGAAGCTGACATCCTCGACCCATTCCCCCCCCAGCCCCAGGGAGCTTCTGATCCCGCTGCTGCTTTGGGATTTCAAGGCATCATCTCCGGGAAGGAGCTCTGAATGGCAGCAGTGCCACAGCACCCCCTTACAGGAGGAGAAGGACTTCAATAACAGCATTGATTATGCTCCCAGTAGCAGGGATTTAGGAAATCCTGGTAGAGCAAGACAAGAGGGAGGGAAAAAGAGAAAAGAAAGGTGGGAAAAAAGTCACATGCACAATTCCCATTTAATTTTGACATGGGATGTTCCCACTTTCTCTCCTGCTGCTCTGAGGGGGCTGGGAGTGAGTCCAGCACTGCCAGCTTTCTCTTACCTTCTCGTAGGTCCTGTAGAGGGGCAAGACATCCTTTTGCCATAGGTTGCCCAGAATGGGCCACGGGGCGGGTCCTGGAGGCAGCCAGCTTCTCTTCCTGCCAGTTCTCCGGCCCAGGAACCACAGGATGGAGAGGAGGAAGAGGGTAATGAGCACCATGGCTGATCCAGCATCCATCCTCACCCTGTGATGCCAAGCAGTGAAAAAAATCAAGAAATTCCCCTTTCAGGGAGAAAATCACAGCCGAGCAGTGAGCAGAGAGGAGCCGAAACCCACTGCCTCTGCCCTTCCTTGGGTTCTATATAGGCACAGCCCTTCCCACGTGCCTGGGGTGGTCCCCTGTGTGTCCCCCCGTGTGTCCCCCCGCAGCTTCCCGGGCGGTCAGTGACACAGAAATGCTGGTTTCTCCCGGTCAAGCGCACACCTGGCCCCACTGTGTTGTAACACCCATCTCAAAGGGCTGACACGGGGTGTTGGGAGCATTGCAAAACCCCGCAGGCATGCCGGGGGAGAGACTGGCGCTCCCCTCCCCACTTTTTGCTCGGATCTCCATTTTGGTGGCACGTGATGAAAGAAGATGTCACTGTCCTGGAAAACCCTTACATGTCACTTCCAGGTCATTGATCGTTTTGTCGCTGTCTCGCTTACCAGTGCAGTGACCCAGGAGGGGATGCTCTTGTAAACATAAACTGGGGGAAGTTGGGAGCAGGGCACGTGCGGCTGGTCGGGTACCTGCTGGATTCAGGTTAGGTGACAATTTTCCATCAAACTCCCTTCTGATGGAAAATGGGTCAGTCCTGGGAAAAATAATTTTTTTCTGAAATATTTTGGGGTTCCACTTCGGTTTTGGAGGAATGTCAACCCAAGGTGTTGTGGTTGTTGCAGGTGTGGGGTCCAGAAAGTCCCCCACATCCTGGGCTGCATCCCCAGCAGTGTAGCCAGCAGGGTGAGGGGGGGGATTCAGCCTCTCTGCTCCGCTCTGGGGAGACCACACCTGGAGTGCTGCCTCCAGCTCTGGAGTCCTCAGCACAAGAAGGACATGGACCTGTTGGAGTGGGTTCAGAGGAGGCCATGGAGATGCTGGGAGGGCTGGAGCCCCTCTGCTGTGAGGACAGGCTGAGAGAGTTGGGGGGGTTCAGCCTGGCGAAGAGAAGGCTCTGGAGAGACCTTAGAGCCCCTTCCAGTCCCTAAAGGGGCTCCAGGAAAGCTGGGGAAGGACTCTTGATCAGGGAGGGGAGCCATAAGACGAGGGGAAACGGTTTTAAACTGAAAGAGGGGAGATTGAGATGAGATCTCAGGAAGAAATTCTTTGCTGTGAGGGTGGTGAGACCCTGGCCCAGGTTGCCCAGAGAAGCTGTGGCTGCCCCATCCCTGGAAGGGTTCAAGGCCAGGTTGGATGGGGCTTGGAGCAACCTGGTGTGGTGGGAGGTGTCCCTGCCCAGGGCAGGGGGTTTGGAACAGGATGATCTTTAAGGTCCCTTCCCACCCAAACCATTCTATGTTTCTGTGATTCTATGTTAACTCTTCCATGGACTCCTCCGGCCTCCTCAGCGCTCCTCTGATGCTTTTGAGCATCTTGCTCTGAACACCAGCACATCTGGCTGTGAGCACATCTGGCACTGGCTGAGCTGTTACACCTCTGATCGAGAGCACTCGTAGCCCTTGGCAAGAGAGCTGGTCGCAACCTAGTTCCCAGCAAAGGGTGAGATTCTTCCTGGAGGACAGGACTGGAAGAAAAGAGGGAGGAGGTTTGATTTCATGCCTGTCTCTGCAGTGCAAGGAGACCCTCAGCAGAGGGCATTAAGTCGTGGTTCTTGAGGGGAGCCTGAATTATAACCATCACCCAGAGCACAGAGAGGCAGCATCTCCCTGCATCCAGTCCCAGGGTGAACAGCAGAGCCAGGACTGCGTTTGGGCAGGGCTGATGGAAACAGCCAGAACCTTTGCACTTGTAGCCTTTTTTGGCCACATAGCAGGGCGATTCGCAGGTGTGGGGCCAAGGATGCTCATCACCACCAGGTTCATCCCAGACAGGCCCCAGGGGGATGCTCTCTGCAGCCACAGTGTGATTGCTTGTACCAAATCTCTCTCAAATCACCAAAAAGCAACTGCAAATGACCCTTCCACAGCCCTGGGACTGCTCCGTTTCAATATCTTGCTTTTTCTCCCCCTGCCTAATGCTGCCAGGGGCTGGAGGGGGCTCTACCAGCACCCCAAACCTTTGCAAGCAGAGGGTCGTGGCAGCTTGAGGAGCAGCCCCACAGCAATGCCAGGAACCCCATAGCTGAGACCCACTGGGGCTGAGGCCAGGAGGTTACTGTGACTCACTTGTTTACCCCATCCCACCCTGTCCCTGCTCTTCCCATGGGTTGCTCTAAGTTCTTGGCTTGGGTGCCCACAAGTGGGGAACTTTGCTCAGGGAGGTGATGCAGCGACTGGGATTTTGGCAGGAGGGTTGAACAGCCTCTCGGTGACTGACACTGTTTGTTCCATGGCAGCCAAACAATACAAAGGAGTCACTTGGACAACAGGAAAAGAAACAGCCATGGGGATTAATTTGAGCTGCAAAGTGTAAATCCGATGGCAAATTCCCGCTTCTGCAGGCAAGCTCAGGCAGAGCCCGTGGATGCCTGCCTGGACACTGATAGCATTTGAATGTGACGCTTACTATTGATACAGCAGGTCTTTTGAAATTTGAACGTCTCTAATGCAACAAAAAAGCATTATTATATCACATTTTATTAACGAAATAGAGAAAACAAATGAATCACCCTCGGCTTTAGGAGTGTGTGAGTCCAGGTAACCAGACAAGCAATTTTACAAGAAATAGAATCATAGAATGGTTCAGGTTGGAAGGGACCTTAAAGATCATCCAGTCCCACCCCCTCTGCCCTGGGCAGGGACACCTCCCACCAGACCAGGTTGCTCCAAGCCCCATCCAACCTGGCCTTGAACCCTTCCAGGGATGGGGCAGCCACAGCTTCTCTGGGCAACCTGGGCCAGGGTCTCACCACCCTCACAGCAAAGAAGTTCTTCCTGAGATCTCATCTCAATCTCCCTTCTTTCAGTTTAAAACCATTCCCCCTTGTCCTATGGCTCCACTCCCTGATAACTCTTAGGGATGATGAAACTTTGCATTTGTCTTCTTGAACTGCTTGATGAAACTTTGTTTTAAGTTCCTCTTCATAATCTAAAGAATAAATTAAATCAAAAGACCCACAATGTAGTTTCCCTATAGTATCTCTTTTCAAGTGTGCAGATAAAAAAGGAGAAGGTAGAAGTTGTTGACTAAATTTTTGGCAGCTGAATGTCATTTTGCCTGAAGGAAGCTCAGGAAGGAAGAGCCCAGATGGGCTTTGGTGCAGCCACTTCAGCACTTTGTAGGGCTGGGACCTACAGTGAGCCCAAACCACTTCATATGGACCCAAAACCATTGGTATTTTGTCTGTCTTTGTCTGATTTTCTTATACGGGCTCCTGCAGAGCAGGGATCTGTAGAGAAGTAGGCTGATGCAGGGCTTCGGGATCCCTTCAGGATCAGTCAGTGAGACCTTTTTGCCCCAAAACCTAAAACAGCAGGGACGAGTCAGCAAAAAACCCACATGGAAGGACCCACATGATATGACCAAAAAAAAGGAGAATTTGTCTTCTAAAAAAATAAAAAATATATTCAGAGATTGCCAGGGCCTTTGGATTTTAATTCAAAGTCATGTTTTGGGATAAAACTCGTGCAGAAATAATGTGTAAATACAATCAAGGAGCAGAGCAGCCCGCGCTGGCCCTGCAGGGGCTGGATGCTCCCAGAGCACAGGGGGACGTCTGGTCCCAACCGTGCCCAGTCCTGGAGCCAGGGTGGACCCCGGCTCCCGCCTGCCACACTGCAGCATTGCAAGGGATGGGGAAAAGCATCGCTCAATTAAATTGTCATGTTGCTGGATCAGGCCCAGAATGTGACTGAGGGATAGATTCAAGGAAATTAGAAGAAATGATGCTCATGGGATGTTTTTCATGTATTTGGAAAAGCTGTGAGGCAAACACGGCCGTGCAGAAGTGAGAGAAGACGACTCCAGTTAAATAAAGAAGTCAATAAACTGTTTGGGTTATTAGATCTAGGAAGATGTGCTGGAGGCAATCATAAGGGTTGTTCCTGTCTCTCGGCTGGTGCCTCTCTGCAGTCAGTATCAAAATACTGTGGTAAGAAACGGAACACATCCCACATCATGGGAGGAGGATGGGGAGCACAGCCATCGTATGGCTGGGAGTGGGGTCTGTCCAGGCTCACAGTCACAGAAACACCATTTCGCCAAGGCTGGAGGCACCTCTGGACCTCATGGGCTCCAACCCCCTGGTCCAGCAGGAGGAAGCTGCTCCAAGCCAGGTCTAGTTGGGCTTTGAATGTCTCCAAGGATGGAGACTCCACAACCTCTCTGAGAAACCTCTTCCCGTGTCTGACCACCCTCACAGTAAAATAGCATTTTCTTATATTTAAGGAGAATTTCCTATATTTCAGTTTGTGCCCGTTGCCTCTTGTCACTTGGCACCTCAGAGAAGAGTCTGACCCTGTCTCCTTTACCCCTGTCCATCAAGTATTTATCCCCATGGGTACGACCTCCCTGAGCCATCTCCTCTCCAGGCTGAACCATCCCAGCTGTCTCAGCCTCTCCTCACCAGAGAGGTCCTCCAGGCCCGTAGCCTTTTCTGAACTCACTCCAGCGTGTCCGCATCTCTCTTGTAGTGGGGAGCCCATTGTGGGATGCAACAGCCAGATGTGTCTCACCAGTGCTGAGCAGAGGGGCAGGATCTGCCCCTTGACCTGCTGGTGATGCTCTGCCTGATGCAGCTCAGGAGGCTCGTGGCCAACTTCACCGTGAGAGTGCATTGTTGGCCCATAGTCACCTTAGTGTCACCCAGGACCCCCACGGCCATCTCTGCCAAGCTGCTTTCCAGCTTGGGTGGCCTCCAGCATGTCCTGGGGCTGCTCCTCCCCAGGGGCAGTACTTGGTGCTTCCCCTTGCTGAACCTCAGAAGGTCTCTCAGCCTATTTCTCCAGCCTGCCCAGGTCCCTCTGGGTGGCAGCACCACCCTCTGCTACCCCAGCCACTCCTCACACTGTGGTGTCATCTGCCGATTTGCTGAAGGTGCACCCTGCAGCATCATCCAGGTCACTAATGAAGGTGTCAAACAATGTTTCTGAAGAGTTTCTGGTCCACAGGCTTTCAAACACAGCCTGCGTGACAGCCCTGCTGGGCTGTTACACTGTGCGTGGTTTCAGCCTGGGCTTTGCGGAGCCCACCCTCCCTCCATAACCTTCTCACACCTGTCACCTTGAAGCCATTTTTCAAGGCTGATACCCAGATCCCACCTTAGGCATGAAGCAAATCTGCACCCGCAGGTTCCCCTGACCTCGTGCATTGCCTCAGCTCTGCTGGCTTAGGCTAAGCCGTTACACTACACTAAGGCAATTAATACTATCCTAATGCAATTTTCCCCAAAGCTGGGACACTGGAAAGTGCTCTACTCACCCCGGGGCCTCGACCATGCAAAACAAAGAACGTGTGAAAATAGCTGCAAACCATTTTAATCTCTCTCTTTTTCCTCCCTGCACAGCCCCGGTGGCCACTTGCTGTGTAACCTGGGCCAGCTAATGACTAATCTGGGAGTATTTTTGGTTGCTCTTAATAATGCAGCAGTACTCACTGTATTGGAGTCTGGCTGTAATTATAGGGCGAGTGTTATTTGTCATCGCTGTCATCTCCTCTCACTGGGGTGCAGCTCCACAGCAGCATGATGCTGGAGCCCTTTTCACACTCCTGGAGGGTCGTTTCTGGGGTTTGCTGTGGGGTCTCTCGAGAAAATCGAGTTTTACATCACTGACCACCCCAGACCTGCTCTGGTGTGTAGGAAAGGCACAGTTTGATTTGTCTCAGTATTACAAATGTGGCTTTTTTCGGTCCCAGTGTGAGGCAGGAGAAGCCATGGTGCAGGTCCCCTTCGTCCGCCCGCCATCCTCGTGCTGTTGGTCTTCTCCTGCGTGTCTCAGCTGAAGTCCTAGTGGCTGCTCATTGGAGATAGATGGCGCCGGCATTTTGTGGTCTTAGCTCCTTGTGTTAGCCCTGGCAGCATGGGCACTGAGCAGGGCTTTGGGCTTTAAAATACCTACAGGCCAAACCCTGCACCCTTTGAGAGGGGTCAGCACTGGAGGAGCATCAGGCTCTTCCTTCATCCATCTACACATCACAGTTAAATCAGACGACTTGGTCTGGTTTTCCATATGCCATAAGGAGGACGAGTCTTTCTCCAGTGCCAGCACGTTTCTCCTGGTCCTAAAGTCCATGAAACATGTCCGAGGTCTCTTGGAGCCCTGAGGGACACTGGGGACAGGTCCTGCTGCAAGCGGGACAGGCAGGGGCTCCTGTGTCCTGTCTTGCCACGTAGTAAGACACAATTTGCAGACAACACCAAGTTGGGTGGGAGTGTTGACCTTCCTGAGGGTAGAAAGGCTTTGCAGAGGTATCTGGACAGGCTAGATCAATGGTCCAAGGCCAATGGGATGAGGTTCAATAAGGCCAAGCGCCAGGTCCTGCAGTGCTACAGGCTGGGGGCGGAGTGGCTGGAGCTGCCTGGCAGAAAAGGACCTGGGGGTGTTGGTCGACTGTTGGCTGAACATGAGCCAGCAGTGTGCCCAGGTGGCCGAAAAGGCCAACAGCATCCTGGCCTGTGTCAGGAGCAGCGTGGTGAGTAGGACTCGGGAGGTGATTGTCCCCCTGTACTGGGCACTGGTGAGGCCCCACCTTGAGGGCTGTGTCCAGTTTTGGGCCCCTGACCACAAAAAAGACATTGAGGGGCTGGAGCGGGTCCAGAGAAGGGCAACAAAGCTGGTAAGGGGTCTGGAGAGTAAGTCTTATGAAGAAAGGCTGAGGGAGCTGGGGGTGTTCAGCCTGGAGAAAAGGAGGCTGAGGGGAGACCTTCTCGCTCTCTCCAACTCCCTGAAAGGAGGGTGTAGCCGGGAGGGGTCAGTCTCTTCTCCCAAGGAACAGGCAATGGGACAAGAGGAAATGGCCTCCAGTTGTACCAGGGGAGGTTTAGGATGGCTATCAGGAAAAATTTCTTCACTGAAAGGGTTATGAAGCATTGGAAGAGGCTGTCCTGGGAAGTGGTTGAGGCACCATCCCTGGAGGTATTTAAAAGATGGTTTGACATAATGCTTAGAGACATGGTTTAGTGATGGGGTGTTTTGTTTTTTTTTTAATCAGAGTTAGGTTGATGGTTGGACTAGATGATCTTAAAGGACCCGTCCAACCTAGACAATTCTATGATTCTATGATTCTATGATAATTAGAGCAGGAAGATGAAGCAATTCCCATTTTTGTTCATCAACTTCCTTCTAGTCTACCATGGGTTTAGTTTTAATACAGTGGCAAAAGCGGGTGATCTGTACAGCGGTGGCAAAGAAGAGCAGAGCATGGTCACAGCCCGTGGAAAGGGAGATGGTTAATCAGGGACTGCCAGCCTTCGTTTTGATTCCTTCAGTGGCCAGAGAAAAAAGACAGACAGGCATTTTTCCCATTAATCAGAGTTTGCACAGAAGGCAAGCGAAGGCAGACTGTGTTTGAAGTGCCTGCAGGATCAATCCTGCTCTGAAGCGATGCACATCAAAGGCGAGCTTGCCCTGAAGGTCACCCAGCCCGGGAGAGCTGGGCGTGAAGGCAGCCCAAATATCTATTAGTATTTGGCCAGAGTCACGCACTGGTAGAGCATGGTCCATGTCTGCGGATGCACACACCCCCCTGCCGCTGCGTTGTAAATCAAATGAGCCGGATGAATCACCAAGGGGTGGAAATTCATCACCACCACGGGAAACGATCTCAAGCGCCGAGTTTGTGACTGAGCCAAAAAATGCGATTAAACTTTCCTATAATGTTTTAGTTTTTAATCTTTCACCCGCTTCCCCATGCCACCTGTCCGATGTGGGTTGGGGGCAAGGAGCGAGGGGCAGGTTGTAGTGGATTTACAGCCGCACCAGGTGCTTCCCGTACGGCCCCCGCGTGCTTAATTACACAGCATTAATTGCTCCCTGCAATTCCCTGGAGGGCAAGGCTGGCTGTGACAGGGAGGATCCATTTGTGCTGCTGGTAGTGGGTCTGGATTAAGGATAAAAGGTGCAATTCTGTGCTCCGAATCAGGCCAGGAAAGAAGCCTTCTGCTCTGCTGCACCCTTGCTCCTAATGGACCAGTTGCACTGGTCCCACTCCCAGCTCTCTGCTCTGTTTTTAAACAAAGTGAAGCAGCTTTCCAGGGGCGGTTGCCTTGTGGTTTGCCAATGACAAGATGCCAGGAGCCCAAATGCCATCCAGAAATGTTTGGAGAGAGAAAATCTTGCGCCGTGCGCATGGCAAATAGGCTGAGCCTCACCATGCTCCCATTTCCCCGGTTAGTGAGATGGGCATCTGTGTGAGCCGATGCAGGCAGGACGCAGGAACAACCACAAAACCACGGATTAAAGGCAAAGAACAAATTTAATCTCAATACCTCATGGATCAAGGAATCTCTGAAGCAGCACCCAGGCAGAGGCATGCAAGCAGGGGACGCAGGCACCACGGAGCGAGAGAGAGTCCTTATTAGCAAGAGAGTCCTTGTTAGCAAGGGAGAGAGAGAAAGAGAGAGCTCACACTTGCTGTTCTGGCCTGTATTTCCAGGATTCCGGCAGGCAAAGCTTTCCGCTGTGCTTTGACCTCTTCAACACCAGGGGAGGAATCTCAGGCATGTTCGATAAGCTGCCCCTGAGTCCATCCCGGGCCGATGTTATCTAAGTGCAGAAGTTCTACTTGTCGAGCACAAAAAAGTAAACAACAATTAGTGTGATATATATGTTTTCCACCACCCTACGTGGGGAGGGCCTTGGTCACTCCCTGGGGACCAGCTGGGAGGGCAGGGGGCAAAGCCTGCGGCAGCAAAGCCCGGCGGCAGCCAGAGGGGCTGCAGACCTGCAGCCAGCAGCAGCTCCAGCCCTGGCCTGGCCCTGCCTGGTGGCCTGGGCATCTTGCTGCCTTTGGAAGAGCAGAAGGGAAGAAAGAGCAGGCTGACCTGGGACCAACAAGTTCCTGGCAAACATGTCGGGCAGGGAGGCTCGGAGCCCAGGGAAAGGGAGCTCTGGCCGGTGTCCGCTGGAGGTGGTGGCCATGCTGTGGCCGGTGTCCCCCAGAGGCGGCAGCCCTGCCGTCCCCCTCATGCTGGGGCTGTTATCTGTTGTCCCGAGGATGGTGTACTTGGGTCCCGGGCTGGTGAACTGGGTCAGGACAGGACCGCATGTGTTCTCTGTTCTGTTTACTCGAGTGTTAATTGTTAGTTAAGAAAAATAAATTCTCTACATGAGGCATTGGTGTAAAGGAGCCCTGCGCTCCCCGTCTCTCCCGCTCTCCCCTCACACGCAGCCCATTCACACAACAGACAGCGTTGGACTTTGTACCCTATTTTTTCCCATCTCTGATTTTCACCATTTTTAGCCCAGCAGGAAGACCAAGAGCTTCCCCAACGACCTGTGGCAATTTCCCTCTCGCTGTTAAAGAAGAAGCCTCAGAAGAGGCTCCCGACCACCCATCCTTGCTTCAGGAGCACCCCGTGAGCTCAGATGCTGCTGACAAGCCGCCACAAGGGCGTTTGCGGGCCCAGTTCTCCAATGTCTTGCTAACTGAGATGGCTTCATGCTATCATTAGCCCATAGCACAAGGCACATGAGCTAATCACTTGTCCCCGGACAGACCAGGCTGCGGGCACCGGTGCCAGTCCATGTATGACATGTTAGCAAAGCAAAACCTCTGTCTTTTTGAGATAAACCACGGAGTTGTAATGGTTTCTTCTTGCACCCCAAAGGACTGAACACCCAGGCTGTTAACCCCGGCTCCATTTGCCTTTCTCCCCCTTTGCACCTGCAGCTCCTCACAAACCTTTTCCCCTTCTCCCATTTGGTCTCTCTGATCCCCGAACCCCCCGCACCCGCCACCATTCCCCTTCCCTCCCCGCTCCCCACGGCAGCCCAGGCCTCATGGCAGCCACTCGGCCCCAGGGTCAGTTTCTGCTCGGGCCCCTCAGAACCAGCTGCTCCTGGGGGCTCCCCACACTCCTCCGTGGCAGGGGCTCAAACCCAGGGGGGCCCAGCCATGGAGCTCCCCACCACCGCCCATCGCCCCGCTTTCCACAGGGGAGGCGGAGCCATCTTGGTCATGGCCGTGAGAGGGTTGTGCAGCACAGCCATCCTGCTGTTAGTGCTCAGCTGTGGCTGGAGTGCCTGGCATGGATCAACACTTGCCCTTTGGTCCAGACACCCGCCCCCCTCTCTTAGAGACGCCAGGGCTAACCATGTTCCCCAAGGTGGAGGTGGATGTCTTCAAAAGAATGACTCCTACCTACACCATTGGAATCAAAGTGGGAGCAGGAGCAGGAGCTCCCCACACACGCCCACCACCCCCCTTCCCTAATGGGAGCCAGCACCATCTTGGGCCCAGGCCTTATCTCAGGGTAGCTGGCGCCATCTTGGGCCCTGTCCTTCTCTCAGGGCAGCTGGTGCCATCTTGTGCCCAACCATTCTCTCAGGGGAGCCAGCCCCATCTTGTGCTGAGCTGTTTTCTCAGGGGTGATGGCACCATCTTGGGTGCAGTCCTTCCGTCGGGTAAACCAGCAGAATCTTCGCTGCGGCCGTGAGACAGTTGTGTGGCGCTGCCTTGTTGCTGGGAGGGCTCGGCTGTGGCTGGTGCGCCCAGGAAGAATCAATACTTGCCCTTTGGTCAAGACACCTGCCCCCCTCCATTAGAG